>NC_059072.1:3175000-3850817 GCF_020497125.1 Mauremys mutica | reverse complement strand
AAACGAACATATTCCACGAACTTTAAATTGGATTGCAAGCCAAAGGAACTGCTTTAAGAAATACTCAAACTTGGACTCTCTGGGGTGTTTCCTAATATCACAATTGCATTGCATATTTTTATCAGTTTGCCTGCATCAGTGGCTTCAGGTGAATGCACCTTCAACAAGTTGACACAGGTAAAGAACTACCACCGTTCAACTATGGGACAAGAGCATTCGAATGGGCTCGCCATGCTTAATATCAACTGTGACATTGCACGAAAGCAAGGTTTTTCCTCAATAATTAGTGCATTTGCACAGAAAGAGGCTAGAAAAGCATTTGTTAAATAAAAAAAAAATCAAATTATGTTGCACTCTTTTTTTGGTGCCTTATTTTGTTTTCATGTGTCGTCATTTTTTATTTTATTATGGCTAAGGGCCTCAAAAGCTGCAAGTGGCCCAGGCCTCTCTGGACCTCTGCGAGGGCCTAGGTACCGGTCTGCTGCCCTCGATTCAGACAACAAGAATAACAAACATTTATTACTCCTGACCCGATAACAAGAAGACTGGGGATCCAGCACCAGCCACAAGAGATCATTTGGGCAAACAGTCCCATCATGTTGAGCACGTAGGCAGAGTGGGTGTGCCCATGCAAATGAGATAGGGTGACCAGACAGTACATGTGAAAAATTGGGACGGGGGTGGAGGGTAATAGAAGCCTATATAAGAAAAAGACCCAAAAATCGGGACTGTCCCTATAAAATCAGGACACCTGGTCACCCTAAAACGAGATCAACTGTCCACAGCTTACCACTAGATGTCAGGGAAGAGCTCATTCAGACTCTGCTTAAAAAAGAAAGAAAGAATGAGAGACCTAATGAGCTCTTCTGAATCCTTGTTACACTCTTTGACCTAAAAATATCCTGTCTCTAAGAAGCATAAATACATAAAATTTCTATCATTAATGCCTGGGATTTTCACTCCATTAAAAAAATATTGCACAGAAGATGGCTGGGATAGCATTAATAATGCTAGTTTCCTTGTTAGGATGTAACCTCTACATGAGTGGGGGATGGTCTCACGATAGCCAGGAACTTACCTGGCTTATACACTCCTCCAGTGGAATTGGCTAGAGAAAGAATCTGAGTCCTCGCTCCCACTCCTTTACCCAGAGGCTGCCTGACCTTGAGGACTCCCCTTCCACTCTCCTGTGTGGCAGAGACCTTGTAACCCCGACAAGGCTGGGCCCAGGATTCCTGAGGGACTCGACCCGCAGTCTTGTCATGGACACTTAGGACAGGGGTAGGGTGTCCCCACACCGGGGTGCTCTCTTCACACCAGATGCTTCCCTGGCCCAGTGATCACTGCATATAGTTCAAAGGAAAAACAATTTATTGAACAGCAACTAATAAATATATAAGAAAAAAATGGGAAAGGTTAAGGGAACAAGTCACCCCATGCTGTGGGCTGAGGGACACCATGTGATGTTGCACCCCATAAGGCTTTATGGAAATATGCTTATGGATGTATATATGACATAACTGGACTATGTTTTATGCTACATATGCCATGTAACGTATCTCTGCAAAGGTTATGATCTACTGAATCTATTCATCCTATTTATATGCATGTGTCATGTTTGTATTCAAAGTTATGAATATTGGCTGTGTACTTCTTAGATTTTAAGTAGCCTTAGTAAGGCATTTGGTCAGCTTCTTTACAAAGGAATGTGCAAGTTAAGTGCCCAGTCAATAAAAACTTAAGCTGACAATAGACCTTGATAGACGCCAATCCACATCTGAGCTTTCCTGGCTATGTGGCTTGGCCTGTAAAGCTCTGAGTCATGCATGGACATGTGACTTACCCATGTGACTCCAAAACTCCATTTTGTAGCTGTAATTCTGCACAGGTGGAGGGAAGGGATCAGACCCACAAGGAGAAACTATATAAATCCTTGGAAGACCCTCTCCATTTTGTCTTCAGCTGGCTCAAGAGATAGCCTCTCCACTCCCAAAGGATACATAAAGAAACTGGAACAAAGGACAGTAACCACAGGGGTGTGAGTGATTGCTGGATCCAGACTAGAAGGAGGCTAGTCTGTAAAAGAGGCTTATTGGAACATCTCTGAGGGTGAGATTGTATCTGTATACAGTTTCTTACTGTATTAGGCTTAGACTTGTGTGTTTTATTTTATTTTGCTTGGTAATTCACTTTGTTCTGTCTGTTATCACCTGGAACCACTTAAATCCTACTTTTTATATTTAATAAAAATCACCTTTTACTTATTAATTAAATCAGAGTATGTATTAATACCTGCGGGGGGGTGAGAACAGCTGTGCATATCTCTCTATCAGTGTTATACAGGGTAAAATGGATTTATGTGGGGTTTGGACTCCATTGGGAACTGGGCATCTGGGTTTTGGAGACAGGAACACTTCTTAAACTGTTTTCAATTAAGCCTGAAGTTTGTGGGACGTTGTTCAGACCTGGGTCTGTGTTTGCAGCCAGCAAGCCTGTCGGGCTCAAACAGGCAAGATACTGGAGTCCCAAGCTGCCAGGAGAAATGACTCAAGGGTAGTCTCAGCATATCAGTTGGCAGTTCTCAAGGGGTTTTCTGTGGTCCAATCCATCACAGTCACCCCATGCCGAGGGCTGAGGGACACCACGAACAGCCGTCTCTGGAGTGTAAGGGCAGTTCACAGTCTGCTCCTCACATGCGCCAGGCCTCCTGCCCAGTCCCTGACTGTGCTGCAGGGACACTGCGGGTCGGACACTTGCTCTGGCGGTTCCCACACGCCCTCAGGCTCTAGGTAGCAGGACCCTTCTTCCCAGCATCAGGCCCCATGTCGGGGTTCTGATCCCCATCTTCGCTAGAGGCATCTCCCTGTGCTGGACCCTCTGCCCAGGGTCCCCCCCACTCTCCCCAGCTGGTCACCACACCCGGCTCTGGACAGCCCCAGTCCCAGCTCCACTCTGCCCCAGCATGGCTGCGGCTCTGCCTCCAGCTCAGCTCAGCTCTCTGGGCTGCTGCTCTCGCCTTAGCTGGGCCCTGCGCTGGCTCAGGCAGCTCCCACTCACACGGAGGACGGGACCCCAGGCTCCTGATTCCCTCATTGGCCTGCCTGCCCTGTCAATCAGGCTGACCTGCAGCATTAGGCTCTCCCCATTTCCCCTGGAGACTGTCAGTCTCAGGAACCTGATTTCTCATTGGGCCTTGCCCTTTCTTTTGGTACTGGGAGATGGCCACAAAAGCCCTCACTAGGTTTTAGTAAGGGGCCAACAGTGCCCTTACACCTACTGACAGACACACGAGTTCAGTCCAACATCACAAGACGATGCTTTGGTTTGTAAACCTCAGCAAGTCACCAACACTTGCTGATGAATAAACAAAAATGGGTTTTTTTAATCAAAACACAAACCCCCACCTCCTTCTCTGGTGCAAATCTGCTCAGTTCCACTGGCTTCCGTGCAGCTAAACTAAGTTAGGTCAGACAAGGATCTGCACCTAGAATTACTTCTGCACATGGGAACGTAGCAGTTGCCAGGCTGGAAGAGATGAGTGGCCCATCTAATGCAGTATCCTGTCTCAATGAGTGTCACTCACCAGCTACTTCAGAAGAAAGCAGAACAATGAAATAGTCCTTTATGGAGGAAACCTGGGGAGTTTCTTCATAAACCCTTGTCAAGGCTGATTCCCCACTCTGGCACTTCAAGTGCAGATGGTGGGGGCCCACAAGGATTCTAAAAATTAATACTGGCCACTCCAGGCTTGTATTAAACTCCCAAGGCTACAGCTTTTCTCTGACCTGGGATGGGTAGATGCTGCCACCACCCAAGTGCAAAAACCCCTTAGAAAACCCAGGAAGGTGCATTTGGGAATTCCTTCTGGTGGGGTACCCTCAAGTCATTTCACACACACACACACAGAAGAAGAGCTGAGAAAGAAAACAAAGGAAATCAGCTGTTGCCACCAGCTAATTAAACAACTGAAAACTGTATGGGCCAGCTACATTCCTGGGCTTATTCTACTGACTTCACTGATGCTGCAGGGGGATATTCAGAAGCCTTGAAAGGGAACTGTCCAATGTAGTTCAGGAGCACTGGTGAGCATGGGGGTGAGAAATCGCCATGACTGATTTTATTGCTGACTCTACCACTTGCTCCCTGTGTAACCTTCACCTCAATGTGCTTGTTCACCTCCACATAAACCAGATCTCATAATGATATTATGCTTGATGATCAGAGACTCCCTCAAATCAAAGGACTTCAAAGCACTGCAGGCTCATTAAAGTTGTGTGTGCACAGGGTTGAATTATTTTAATAGTAGAATTTTTTGTGGGGTTAGATTCTCCCGAATTATGGATTAGGTTTCAAGGGTTTTCGCAACAATTTTTTTCATGGCCTTTGACAAACCCGTCTCTCTGTCCCTGCCTCCCAGAGCCCTTCACCGAGAGCCTGTGGTGGGGAGGGTGGGTTGGGAACTCACTGGCTGCAGAGTTCCAGGCTCCCCATGTCCCATCCAGGTGAGAGCCGAGAAGCGGCCCGGTGACCAAATGCCACAGCCACCTCCACTGACAAGAGCTGCTCATGTGCTGTGCACACCGGCCCCACATGTCTCCAGAGGCACTGCCTGGAGCTCCAAGGAGGTTGCAAAGTACAAGACGCCAATCACTGCTGGCGATGCCACTGCAAATACCAATGTGGTGCATCTCGCTGCCTTTGGTAACAGCTACTCAGCAGCAACAGGTGGGGCTGCCAGGAGGGGTTGCTTCTTTGCACCCCACCAATCCCTGCCCATGCTTTTGAGGCTGACATAGCCGCAGAAAAATACGCTGGATTAAATGTTAAGATTTCTGATGTCATGACAATAGTCAGTGGATGATTCCTAGCTTCTGAATTTGGGGCTGTTTGATTTTCATTCAGTAAAGCTTTGCATTTCCCTTTAGCAAACATTCCTTTACAAAGCTCAAGAGGCACATACTGAGCCACCAGACATCAGTACAGCTCCATAGACTTCAATGATGTTCTGTGCCTTAAAACTGAGGGAAGGTATTTAATGCTGCTTGGATTAGAAGAAATCCTGGTGGGATGTATTTTCCACTTTAAAAATCATTCTAATTCTGTCTGAAAAGCTTTGTATGGGAGATGGGTCTTGCAGAATTCCCTAGGTTGGTCAGAATTGCAATTAACCCCGTCTCATCCCACAGCAATGTGACCTTTGAATAAGTTGTGCTTAACTCTGTCAGCCTTGTGCTTCTTCCTTTGCTTTATTAGCTGAAGTCTCTCACAAGACCCAGTTCTCTTGGCTGCTCATGGGTGGAGATGCAGCACCTGACGTTTCCCATTGGTTTCACTATATGTTGGATCTGAGCAGCAGGGGGTAGAGGTGCCGCGTATGCACAGAGAGAGAGACATTCCCAACAAAGTTTCTTTCCGCCAGGCTAGATAAAGTGCGTTCCTTCAATCTGAAGTTGATGGAACTGTTCCCTTTTACACTGGTTCAGTATCTACCCTTAAATTTTAAAATATATAGAAAAGGGAAATGCAAAGGTACATGGAATGAAAGTCAAAAAGCCCCAATTTGAAAGGTTAGGAATCACAAACTGAGCACTGGAGTGACACCTGAGACCTTGACATACATTTTTAAAGTGAATCTAAATCTTCAGTGTTGGAACATCTAATCCCAGTAAAAAGTTATTAGTACTTTAGTAATTCATCTCTTTAGCTGTATATAATTTAATTAGTGTTTGTGAAGTGCTTTGAAATGTTTAGATCACAGGAAGACTCAATCCACCCTGAAAGTTACAATTATACCTATTTGCCATGGAGATAAAGGGAGGCACATTCAGACGAAGGTCAGACAGGGAGCGATTGGCAGAGTCAAAAATAAACCCGAATAGTGGGGACTACTCATGCCAAATCTGTTTCTCCTGAACCCTTCTGGATGCAAACATTTTGTTATCAGACATGATACTAACATCTTCTAACACAGTGTAACAGGGATCACCTAGAGCTCAGCCTGTGGTACGAGGAGTCAGAAGTATCAGACTGTATTTCTGTTTCTGCAACTTTCCCCATGTGACCTTCATCTCAATGTGTCTCTCTTTCTAGGCCTATCAAACAGAGGGAGTCAGGGTGTTAAGACTGGAAGTTCTTAAGCGTGCTCAGAACTCCAGAGTTCAAAGCCCCTCACAAACTCTCACTGGTGTTTCACACACACAAAGGGTTGAATTCTTAGAATATTAATAAATTGTTGTTGGGATTAGACGCCTCTGCACTGAGTCAGACAGTCACTTTAAACAAATGGAGGCCAAAGTCTCTCGTGTCATTCCCTTAATCAGGTCATGATTTAAGGCCACACAATTTGGGGCTGTTTCATTTTCTTTCAAATGTAGTTTTGAATTTGGCATATTTTAAAAACCATACGGGGTAGAACGACCCAGTCCGGTTGCTATCAGCTTCAATAACCTGTGCATTAGGCAGTGCCCTGACTCCAAAGTGGTGATCACACCCTCACTGGTTCTTTTGACCCTCCCAGGGCCAATTCTCCACAATTTCCCTCAGCAGAGCCAAGTGGGACCATAGGAGCCCCTGTGGTCCAAGTCGGTTTCGAAGGCTCTATTATTTTTGGAGGAATTTTTTAGATGGAAAATGAAGGTGCTCTCATGCTGTAAATTACCAATCAAAACAAGACTCTTCTGCCCTCTTCCCTGGTTATGGATTCCAGCCGTGGGGATGTCATTTACACTTTAAGTAACATTCTGGTTCACGCAGGAATATTTTCTGCAACATGCCCTATGTCGGGTCAGACTTTATGTCAAATCTCATCCCACGGCCATCTCCTCCTTCACCAAGAATGCGTCATTTTAATCTCTCCTGGGTTTCCTGGTGGGCTCAGTCAGCTGCATTGTCTTACAAGACCTCAGTTCCGTGGCTGCTCAAGGATGGAGAGATGGTTTCTGGTAGAGTAGATGTTCCAAGACTTAACTCAAAACCTTTCTTAAAAGAGCACTGCTTCCTTTCCCTCTCTGCCACCCCTGCCCTTGACCCATGAGCAAATCTGCTCTAGGCAGCCATTTGAGACGGCATTGGTGACCCACGTGGAGGTCCAATGTTAGATCAAGCTTTACTCACCATAGGGTAAGACTCACCCCTTGGCAGATGGCCATCACAAAGGCCCATGTGCCACTTAACATCCTGTTAAGACCCAGTTTGAAATTTTATAATTGCACTCCAGTTGTCTATAGGTGTTGTACTATCCCCTTGCCAAAGGGGGAATTTCAGACTTAAAGTCTTGAGAAAAAACATACTGGAGGCAGTGGAATGATTCCCATTGATTTCAAAGGAAATTGGATCTGACCTGCTGAGAATAGGGGTGGTGAGAATTGAGAAAAATGGATCCCTGCTTCCTAGGACATTTAGAATGAACTACCCAATGCCCCTAATCACGACCAGCATGAATTTAAAGGACCAATCTGCATTCCTTTCATGACACCCACTTGTGCTACTGATGCCACTCAGAATCATCTTAACATTCATTCTCATTGCAGCACCAATAATGTCATTGGAATGACACAAGAAATGCAGTTGGCCTGTACAATTTTAAGATGAAAGACAACTGAAGAGTGCAATGTGCATGTCACACCCTCTGAGGCTGAGATTAGCCCAATAATCACCAACGCTAAGGAAAACAGCTCCATACAAAGGAGGACTTATGAAGGCAATTAAGTTTGTTTGGTAACTAATTAGGACCTCCTCCACAAACAGCATCGCAGATCCTCCAGGCAGTCCTAGGAACTGTATAAAAGCGCTCACCACTCAGGGCTCTTCTAAGCACTTCTCCAGACTTCATCTCCTCGGTGAACCGGGTAAGTCCAATTCCACTCAATCTCTTTCTAACCACAGAGATATCACAGTAGAGCCTCTTTTAATTAAAAATGCAATTTTTAATTTACTCACTGTTATTTTTATCCGGGCTCAGGGTGTTCTTCCATAACTATCTTGAGTAGTGATTCAGTTGCAGGCGCTGGTAGATCCATAATCTGAAGCTAAAGGAGGGACTTTAAGAGCAACATATGCAATTCGGAAAAATATTTCCTATTAACTGGAAGAAGAATTAGGGCATTTAAATCTTTTCAGTAACTTATGAAAGTCATTTAGCCATTTTTCACTTTGCTGGATTAGGAAAAAAAATTCTCAGGTTAGTCCAGAAAGGACCACTTCAGTGGTTTTCTACTTTACTCTGAAGCAGCTGTTACTACTACACAACAATGGATTAAGCTGACAAATGGTGTGACCCAGTCGTGCAATTCCTATGTTTCTGTTTATTCATCAGCTGGTGTTCTTCAGGCAAAGTCACTGAGAGAGGATCAAAGGGGCCAGTTGGGAGGGAAGTTTAGTGCGAGTGGACAAGAGGCGTAGAAACAGAAAACAGGAACACGTACATGGCCACACACATAGAGACTAAGTCCAATCCTCCTCTCTCTCTTGGGCCCCATGCAGACTTCACTACAATTGTAACCGAGTTTTGAAACCTTTCCTCCACCAGCACTTGTATCTTCTCTTTACTCTAGCCCCTGTTGTGCGTTTCAGGTTTACCTCCGTCCCAGAAAGATGACTTTCTCCAGCCTCTGCTATCCAGAATGTGGGGTGGCCCGACCCAGTCCAGTTACTGGCAGCGCCAACGAGCCGTGCGTTAGGCAGTGCCCTGACTCCGAAGTGATGATCAATCCCTCACCGGTTGTTGTGACCCTTCCAGGACCAATTCTCAGCAATTTCCCTCAGCAGAGTGACGTGGGAGCCGTAGGAGCACCTGTGGTTGGAGCCGGTTTCGGGGGCTCATTCGGTTTGGGGGGATTGTACGGCTATGGAGGCCATTACGGAGGATTGTATGGTTTAGGGAGATTAGGTGGTTACGGGGGCCTTTATGGTTACGGGGGATTATTGGGCCATGGGGGATACTGTGGTTACCCGGGTCTTTATGGTTATGGGGGATTATTGGGCTATGGGGGACGCTGCGGTTACCCAGGCCTTTATGGTTATGGGGGATTATGGGGATATGGGGGATATGGCCGTAGGTATCTTGGTGGATACTGTGGGCCATGTTAAACCCAGAAGGAACACCCGTGGAAGAAGGAAAAACCAGAAAATGACCGGCAAGATACAGATTCACCCCTGACCTTTTCAGCATGGCTTTCAGAAGTGCTCGGCAACCAGCGCTCCAGCTGAACTCAGTGGGAGCTGTGTGTGCTCAGCATCTTGGGCTGATAGCCATTCTGCATTTCTAATGTTACGTTTTATGACTCTTTCTGCCAAGGCTTTCCCACCCGTGTGCTGATTCTTTCATTCACATGTGGACTCATTCTGAGTCACACGCAGCCTGTTTACACTAACCCAGCAGTGTGAAGGAAACAGGGGCCTTAAGATGGTCATCATTTATCTTCATTATCGCCTTAAGTCCCTTTGCAAGGGGAAAAAAGACCTTGCTGTCAAGGAGAATTAGGTACAACATGTTCTATCCTTTCTATCAATATGTACCTTTAATGCATCACCTTGACCTTTGCTACGGCTGATGTATAATGGAGAAGCTGCATAGTCCTCTGCTTCTATTTTGCTTTATCTCATTTCCCAGCGATTGGGGTAAAACAAAGAACTTACAATGGTTACAAAGGGGACTTGTTTGTCAATCTCTGCAGCTGCAACAAAGCAAAAATGACATGTTGTCGAAAATGTGTCCCATTGAGGCGTGTGATTGGTCGCAGCCCTTCTTGAAACACTGGAAATACGTTCTTTCTGCTCTGTAGTATTTCTTCATGTAACTGTGTACTGCCAATTTCATTTACATTAAAAACTCTGCTGCATCATAATATTGGTCTTCTGGTTGGCCTTGTTTCTCCTTCCTCACTTAAAAATTGCATAGGACAAAATTCCTTCTTGTGGACCCAGCACCACTGGGCACTTCTCAAATTGCAGTTTTCGAAATGCTGGCCCTGGGAGTGGTTGATAGCATTCTGCAGGCCCTGAGTACCAGGGTGGGGTTCCTCCTGGCATTGCCTGTTTTTGCAAAGAGTCTTTTCCTGCAAAGACTTAGCTACATTTTTCACTTTAAGAATGTAAGTGTTTTTTTCTTTGATTTCAAGAAGGTCATTCACATGGTTCAAGGTAAGAGACTGCCTCAGTCTTTGCAGGATGGCGACCCAGGTTCTCCTAAGCTTGAGTGTGGAATGTTGTAAGTTCTATGCTGATCCCAGCTTCTGCCCTTGGGGCAGGGAGTTTTTTATAATAGACACAGGGTGATTATTATAACAAAAGCCTTGTCATGAAATTAAATTAAGGATGATTCTGAAAGCATTGCCAGGCAACCCAGTTAAAAGATAGGAAACAAAAGGTTGGAATAAATGGCCCATTTTCAGAATGGAGAGAAATAAATAAAATAGTGGTGTCCCCCAGGGGCCTGTACTGGGACCAGCATTGTTCAACATATTCATAAATGATCTAGAAAAAGGGGTAAATAGCGCAGTGGTATAATTTGTAGATGATACAAAATTCCACAAGATAGTTAAGTCCACAGCTGACAGCAGAGGACTCACAAAACTGGGTGACTTGGCAACAAAATGGCACATGACATTCAATGTTAAATTAAAGTAATCCACATGGCAAAATATAATCCCAACTATAAACACAAAATGATGAGGTCTATATTAGCTGTTACCCATTAAGAAAGAGATCTTCGAGTCATTTGCAGTACTCTGGATGCACTATGCTTCCAAAGTACTGCAAATTTGTAAGAACCCTTCTCACTGTGCCTGTATCATCCTGAACTGCAGAACGCTCATTCTCCAGCTTCAGAAACTTACAAATTATCTCCAGTTATCAATGGGACAGACACAACTGAGTAATGTAGCTGTCCTTAACATGCATCAAGACCATACCAGGGAACTAGATGCAAATAAGATGCTGACAGTTTTATCCAGAAAGCTAAGAGATGTAATTTCTTTAAACTGGGATGTTAGTGAAGAAAGCTTGTAGATGATTGCAATGATTTTAATACACTGCAATTCATGATAATGTAATTATGTCATTCATAATAATGTAATCATTAAAATAGTAATGATACCAATGATAAACACATATTCAATAACCAGAATATGAAAGAAGTGTATAATTATGCTGAAAATAATCTATGCCAAAATTACCCCTCCCCTCCCCTAAACACACACACCTCTTCAAAAGAAACCACTGGCAAAAAGAAAAGTTGGTGTCTCTGCTTGACACCTCCTTTGCATGAATTTCACAGCACTGAAGATGAACTGAGAAGATTTAGGGCAATGAGGCAGAAATAGTTCAACTTCATACTGAGATTTTGGATTTCATTGCACCAATAAAACTCAGTTAAATTAATCTTCTCATTCTATACCCTCATGTGTTTATCAGCTGGTCAGCAGCAATGTCCATTCCTTGGTCAAATGACATGACCAAAAGTTGATTTCACAAGGTTGTTGCCAGCACACCTCACTACGCCAATGTCATCTGCGGGAGTCAGGAATCTCGTGTGTGATATGAAGAGCTTTATGCCCAGACCATTCATTCCATACAAGAATCTCATGGTTTTTGA
The DNA here is from genome assembly GCF_020497125.1 of Mauremys mutica. NCBI lineage: Eukaryota > Metazoa > Chordata > Testudines > Geoemydidae > Mauremys > Mauremys mutica. The sequence goes on along the minus strand of NC_059072.1, from coordinate 3,839,224 downwards.
GGTAACGGTGACTCACTACGTTCCATATTATCAGTCTTGTATAAAACCCCTGGATGTACCACAGCTTGATATTGCAAAAACTGCAGATACAAAGATTACATTTCCCACTATATTTTTCTTCAACATTTCTGTGACTTTCAGTTCCCAGAAGATGAACATTTTCCACTAATCAAATTTTTGATTTGACAACACAAAAAGAAATACCTATCCAGACCATTCTGCATCTTTAAGGACATGATACACTACTCAGGTAGGGAGGTTTAGCCGTCTGGCCACAGGATTTGTGTATAAAAGCAATACAGCTCTAAACTTCAATATCAGACTGTACCCATGGACCGCTCCTTGGAACGGAAGAACATAGGCATTGCTACAAAAGATCAGGCCTCTCTCCCACAGTACCAGATACTTCACTGGGAGGTGCAAGAAGCCCAGCAGAACACAGTTCTTCTGAGATCACCTGCCTTTTATATTATCCCCTGTCAGTCAGATCTGTCTTCACGATTGGAGGATACCCTGAAGCACAAAAGTTTATGCCCTTGTCAAACTTGAAGAAATGCAGTAAATCGATCTGTCTCCGTTTGCTCCAGAGTGCTGCAAGCACCATTCCGTCCGCGTCCCCAACAGACAGGTCTCAACTTCTCCGTCCCCTTTGAAATACACCAAGATCAAAAACGAATTTAAAGCTGCAGCATTAAAGAACTGAACAGCCCAAGAATAAACCTTTTGATATTAAGCGATGAGCCTTTCACCACCAGATCACACACTTCATTGAGGACAAATGCCCAAATATCACCAAGATGCCTCTCTAAAATATCTACTTAGTTCTTTTTTCTTTTCTTTCGTTTTCTTTTCTTTTAAATTGGAAGGCCTGGGAACTCGGATCCTTAGAATTGAAGTAACAGCATTTCATGCAAGACTGAAGACTTAACAGAAGGGAGCCTGGGCTAAATCAGCATCTATTCCAATTATCTTACTTGCAGAAGCAGCTTAGCCAACCTTTTTCCAAAGGAGCCACTGATTTTAGATGCCTGATCATAAAATATAGAATATCATAGAATATTGGGGTTGGAAGGGATCTCAGGAGGTCATCTAGTCCCACCCCCTGCTCAAAGCAGGACCAATCCCTTGATAAGAGAGGTTGCAACCAGGCCCATTTTTCTGAAGTACTGAGCACTCAAAACTCCCATTGAAGCTAATGGGAACTGTTCATGCTCAACTTTTCTTGATAACAGGCCACAGGTTTTCCTTACTTGTGCACCACATTGGGGGCATCCAAAACTGGAGCACATTTTTGGTCAAGAGATGTGGAAGCCTTTGGTGATATTACTTGATAACAAATGGAAGAGCAATTAAACCCAAACACCAATAGTATGATATAGTATATATCTGAATTTGAAATAAAGAGTGTGATGGGTTGGATCACAGAAACTCCCCTGGGATCTGCCAACCAGGGACGGTTCTAGACCCCAGCGCGCCAAGCGCGCGCTTGGGGCGGCATGCTGCGGGGGGCGCTCTGCCTGTTGCCGGGAGGGCAGCAGGCGGCTCCGGTGGATCTCCCGCAGGCGTGCCTGCGGAGAGTCCGCTGGTCCCGCGGCTCCGGTGGACCTCCCACAGGCGTGCCTGCAGAGGGTCCGCTGGTCCCGCGCGGCTTCGGTGGCCATACGGGACCAGCACACCCTCCGCAGGCACGCCTGCGGGAGGTCCACCAGAGCCGCGGGACCAGCGACTGGCAGAGTGCCTCCCGTGGCGTGCAGCCCTGCTTGGGGTGACGAAATGTCTAGAGCCGCCCCTGCCAGAATGCTCCCTTTTACAGACTAAACTCCTTTTAGCCTGGGTCCAGCAATCACTGACACCCCTTGCAGTCTCTGTTCTTCATTCCAGTTTATTTCAGTATCCTGGGGGGGGGGGTGTGTGCAGAGGCTCTCTCTTTAGACAGCTGAAGACAAAATGGAGGCGTCTCCCAAGGGTTTAAATATACTTTCTCTTCTGGGTAGACACCCCTCCCTCCCCCTGTGTAGAATCCAGTCACAAAATGGAGATTCTGAATCACATGGGCAAGTCACATGCCCATGCATGACTCAGGACTTGCAGGTAGCAGCCATTACCCACATGCTACCTTGAACATCCTCAGGTAGACTTCTTATGTGGACTGGAGCCTTCCAACTCTTTTGTCTGTTAAGTGCTTCCTGACTGAGCACTTAACTCGCACATTCCTTTCCCAAGAAGTGACCAAATGTTCTAACTAAGGCTACTTAGAAATCAAGCAAGTATACAGCCACTGTTCATAACTTTGAACACACTAATGGTACCTGCATACAACTAGGATGAACATAACCAGTAGATCATAACCTCTACATAGACGTGTTACATGGCATATGTAGCAAAACCCTATTCCAGTTATATCATACATACATTTATAAGCACCCCTCATAAAGCCTTATGAGGTACACTGTCGCAAAGAGGAGTGGAAAATTGTCAAAATAAAGAATAAAGAAAGAAAGCAGAGTAACAAGACTATATTTCCATGAAGTGCTATGTCCTATCCCCAGCTCCAAAGTGGGGTATTTCTCACACAGTTCTCTTCTTCCTTTATTGCAGATGTAGAGTTTGACAATCAAGTCTGTCTGCCACCATTTTTAATTACTTGTTTCACCCTCATCAGTCTCAACTAAAACAAAACACAATAAAAGTAGAGGTTCAAAAAACTTCTCCATTATGCAGCTGTTGTTAGAAAGAAAGAAATGCTCCATATTCATAGATAGGAGATAACCTGGCCTAATTCTCATTGACACTAAAGCCTTTTGACACTGCTCTGGCATGGGAAAGAGCCATTTAAGTTAATGTAGATGTAATTAACATACATACTATGCTCTTCTGCTCCATTTGCACTTCACAGAATGGTGTAAGACCCATCGTGTAGTGTTTTCAGAGTAAACTATGAAGAAGAACCTCTAGAAGGCAAGGCTTTCATGAAGGCATCACAGCACCTACTAGTCAGCGTGGTCTTATGCTCTGATGCCATTCCTGGAAGCAGCAATCTCAGTTTGTCTTTCTAGGAGATATCTCATTCTGTTGGCTTCCAAACAGACTTTTCCTCTGGTTCCACATTCCTCTGAGGGTTTCTGCCCTCAGCTCCCTGGGTTTGTTCAGGCACCACTATCAAATCACAGAAGGTGCATTAAGATTCAGTCTTAAGTTCATAAAAGATGGGAAATTTAGAGTTCAGGCTGAGCCGTTTTCCTTGTTCCATGCCCCACTGTCCTATGGCAGGTGGAATGTGTCTGACTGAGGTGTACATCAGTTCCCAAGGGGTGTGGTGTTGGTGAGTGAGTATAGCTTTGCCTTTAGCTCAGTGTGGAAAGATCTGTGCTGCAGTTAACTGATTATGTTGCCTGTTTATGTGACTAGGTATTAAAAAAAAAAAAGTTGAGAATCAGGTCCACTGGGTTGATAACAGAAAAAACCCATAGCCAGGAAGGCATTAGAAGAAACTGATCAAGGGTAACATGGGAAACATGAGGAATGTTTGCAGAGGTGCTGATGAAATGCAGCTCTCTCGTTATTTCACACAGAGTTCGGTGCACTCAACACTTCTCAAAGCCAGGCCTATGCGCTCAGACGTGAAGCTGTATCTTGCCATTCATTTCCTGCTTCTTCCTGTTCCCATGGATATGCCTGCTGGGCGTAACATGGTCTACAGTTTCCATTAAGATACAGATGACCCCATCACCATCTCCCCATACCCTGTATTCCCCCACAACCATATGGGCCCCTGTGACCATAAAGCTCCTCCTAACTGTATGGGCCCCCATAACTGTATAATCTCCCATAACCACTGGGACACAGGTTACAATATAATCCTCCATAACATTATAAGCCTCTATCAGCACATGTGCCCCCATCACCACCTCCGATGTCAGCTGCACCCGAGGATTCCACTCTGCTTTCCTGAGAGATAGAGCTGAGAGTTGCTCCTGGGAAAGTCATGAGGGTGGTGGTTGAATCAGCATTGTAGAGTCAGGGCAATCTAGAGTCTGCCTTACGTCTGGCTTGTTGCAGCTGTCACGCATGATTTGTGGAATGTCACTTCACACATTTGTGACGCAAGGTGTCTTTCTGCCATGGAGATAAATCTGAAGCACACAGGTGGCAAGACAGTAAATTTAAGGTACATGGGTCGGTGGAATAAAAATTTTAATGATAAACTCCTATTGCAGCTGAGCTCATGTAGAGACCTAAAGAGAAAGACACAGAAAGAGAGAAAGAAATAAAGGAAGGAAGGAAGGAAGGAAGGAAGAGGGACCTAATCAGCTCTTTTGAATCCTTGTTATTTTCTTTGTCCTAAAAATATCCTGTCTCTAAGGGCTGGTCAACACTACAGCTGTAAGTTGGCCTAAGTTACGCTACTTCACTGATGTAAGTAATGTAACTAATAAAGGTAATAGGTAATAATTGGAGATATACCAATCTCCTAGAACTGGAAGGGACCTTGAAAGAAGAAGGGACCCTGAAGAAGATGTAACTTAGGTGGACGTACAGTGGTGTTTACACTGCACTGTGTCGACTGAATCTTCCACAGACATTTTGATTATGAGGCACAGGATAATCCCATAAGAGACCCCAAACAACAATTCAAAGTTGAATTCTTTAACCAGGTGCTAGACTATGCAATACAGTCAGTTGAAGAAAGTTTCATGCAGCTCAAGGAACACAGCAGTATATTTGGGATGTTGTACGATATTCCCAAACTCCTCACTATACCTGAAGAAGCAACGCAGGGCGCTAGAGACAGTGTTGACACATGATGACATGAGCAATATTGATGTGAGTGATTTAGGTGATGAACTGAAAGCCCTTTCAAGATACATTTCAGCAGGATCAACTCCAAAGGCTGTTCTGGAATAGATGTGCACAAATAAGATGTTCACCCTCTTTCCAAATGCTTTGGTTGCTCTGCGCATACTTCTAACACTTCCTGGAACAGTTGCCAGTGGAGAATGCAGCTTCTCAAAGCTGAAGGTAATAAAAACACTTCTACGCCCCACAATGACACAGGAGAGGCTGGTCGACCTTGCAACCATCTCAATAGCGCATGCACTGGCCCAGACTGTGGACCTTCAGCAGGAAGCAGTTCAAATCTTTGCAACCAAGCTGGCCCGGAAACCACCACTTTGATTATTCAAACAGATAAAAATGCCAGTGTTTACTATGCAGACAAGAAAAGTTACATTTGCTGTTCAGGCGTTTGAAAGTTAAGTGTTACTTAACATTTTTGAACAAGGCAACTAAGTGTTAGTTCTCTTTTACTGGGGTAGGTAGCAGAGCAGGGCCATGAGAGGAGCAGAACAGGAAGAAGGCAGAATTGAGACCTTTCAAAGTTTTGGCCCAAGCGAGGGGACATGGGGGTGTCATTTGAGCTCCTCGCCTCAGGTGCCAAAATGTTGTGGGCCGGCCCTGCTGCCCAGGTACCCCTGGAAAAGCAAAGGACATATGGCGACACATTTCCTGATAGGGCCAGACATCAAGGTGGAAGGTGTCCCTATTCCATTAGTCCCACTGCCCCTTGTGTAGTACAGTGCCCTGCACCTTCTCTCGTACGGGCGTGCCACACCTATTCCAGTTAGAGTTCCAGATTTCCCATTGTAGTGGGCCCGAGAAGGTTGGATCCGGATTGTCTAGTACACTACGGGGTGGAGAGGGCTTACTACATTACTTATAGGTTATTTTTACATGCAGCGTAACACAAGTACAGTTACCAATACACCAGCTGCTATGATAATTTACAGCAACACTGAGTTTTGACCACTGGTTTAACATTTTGGCCACCAGCAAAATACTGCCTCTCCTCCTTCGACAGGGTTAAGACGTTAATGTGTTTAGTTGCTGGCAGTTGCAACAAGCTGCCCCTGCAGGCTTTGCGGGCTTTTGTTTATATGATAAGTTTATTGAATGTTTACAGAGAAATGGGCTATTGTTTAAACCAACTTAACCACTTGGTATGGAATCAGGCAGTTGCCCTGGTTTAATTATTTACAGCAATAAGATTTACAGATTTATTTGTGCACCAAAGTTTATATAGCCGCGTGTCGGTGTGTGTAGTGTGGCTATGGGCTGGTGTAATTGTGTCCCCTAGTCATATGTACGTTCCCAGCAAAACACCTCATACACAGTACACCCCATTGTCCACCCCTTGCCATAGGCCATTGATTCTGCTCCTCCACAGTCATAGGAGAGGGGCACAGCCAAACATCTTCTCTTGATTTACACCATTTTACACACCCCTTCATTGATCTGTAGAGAGCTTCTTCTCTTCTTATTTCCATAGGGCTTGTGGGGCCCACCTTAGCTGCCGTTTTATTTCCAGGTACCATGGTAGCTATTACACTGGTGTGCATTTTGCATTCCCACACACATCTCCCCCCAGGTCAGACTTGTGAAGCCATCCCCCACCCACGCCATGAGGTTTTCTGTTTATTGAAACACAACAATGCTAGAAACAAGAGAAACACCACAGACAAACAACACAAAACATAGATCCATGGTATTCTGGGTTATTTTTTTGCTGGCGCCAGCTTGCTTGTAGAGTGTCTGAAAAACAAAAGAAACAATTTCCATCCCCCTGGTGGGGACAGATTATTGCTTAATAATAATACTCTGACTTGCTGCACCCAACCAGAGAGTGAGAACTGTTTTTCTCCGACAATACAAATTCCTTGACAAATTTTTTTGCTAACTGCAGGAAAAGCAGAAGAATTACCCCCAGGCTGTCCTTATTTTGTTTTATAGTTAGGCTAGTGAATTACCCCACTTATTGGCTATTTATGAAATTCATGAGGTGGTGTGCCTCAGTTTCCCCTCTTGTACAACAGACCGGGTTTGCAATCGTTTTTTTTGCTATACCAAGCTCTAAGTTTATTCTTAGGTAATAGCTGAGAGACACCTTTAGATTTTAGCACCATCCACTCACCCACCCACCTACCTTAGGGTGAGCCTGTCCCCCTTATTTTTAGGCTTGACTCGGTTTTTTACTTTTCTTTTCTGGAGGGCCATAATTTGAGTTTTTTAGATGTATTTATTATTTGCAGGTTTTTTGTGCTGCCACTTATGGGCAGTTTTTTTCTCCCCCCCCCCCCCCATCAGCTAGGTAATTTGCATTTACACAGAGGCTTTTTGGCTTGCTTTTGGATTTAAAGCTATGAGCAGCTTAGAGTCTGTTTTAAAAGGGACACATTTTACTTTTGATTACTTTTCACTTTCATTTTCTGCTCCAAGACGCACACAGATCTGAAAAAGAAAGCACAACCGATTGTGGCCTCTTTTGGAGCCCTAATAGGATTTTAATTAAGTACCGTGTTTTGTTTGCATTTCTTTGTCCTCTTCTTTAATATACACATCACACATCCTGGGAAAATGCACATTTTCCCCATAGTTTAACCTCCATAACATGATATTAGCCATATTAATTCTACACAAGGTGTAACTGCCTCCCCTGTGCCCACAGAGTTTTTATGAACCTCCACCAGAGCAGCAGTTTGCTCCCCCAGAGCCACCCCAAGGCTTAGTTCTTTTATTATCGCTCCCCTTTTCCTTTTCTTTTCCCTGTGCGCACACCCAAAATTCTCTTCTGTCTAACATCCCTTGCACTGCGATTACTTGTTTTTCCACAACTGTACCCCGATCACACGCCCATCTTGTACAACCAGAGACAGCCAGGGGCAGCCAAGTTAAGTTTCAGTAGAAACCCCTGACAATCCTTCAGTGATTTTGATTACATCACCTAATAGTTAAATAATTTTGATTAGATTATGTCTCCGCCTGCTGCCTGCAGCAGTTGCTCATAGACCGTTTCTGTGGGGAAAGGGCCCATTTTGTCTAGAATAGCTGTACAGGTTTCTGGGGACAGAAGCGTAGTGGTGGTAGTAGCAAAACAAAAGTGTGGAAAGGTGGGGGTGGGTGGGGGGAAGAGGTGGAAAGAGACCAGTTAACCCTGCGAGGTCAGTTTGAAGTACAGGCTCCCAGCAGCAAATTAAGTAACCTGAGAGAAAGAAGACGGGAAAGAAGCAAAGGACGTAGTTAACTCTGAGCCAAGCGTAGGCTCCCCGGGTTGAAACAGCTGGGAACCCTCCCCCTCCAGGTTCTCATCCTGGCTCTGGGCGAAGAGTGGGGGCTGTCAGCTGCTCCTGCCATTTTCCACTTTGAAACCTTCCCCCCAGGACCAAGTCCCAGCTCCTGTCTCTAAAGCTGGTCTGTTAACTCTGCGTTTGACTCTAAACCTTGTTGTGCCAAATCCTCTTTAACCACCCTAACTAATTTATAACCCTTCAGCAGCCCTTGCTGAAACAGCACCAAACCTGAAAGATTCCTGGCAGCTTCCCATAATGCTGCCCTCACTTCAAACCTCTCACAAGTGGACTTTCCCTGGAAGGCATCCAGTCCCCAGGGGCAGGGACCTTCTTCCACTACCCATATACCCAAGGAGAGTGGGCTCCTCAACCACCCCCCTTTCTTCTGGGTCCCCTGACACTTCCTCCATATCCCTTTTAATCTCATCCCAGGCTGACCCCTGCACCTGGTATGGGCCCTGGTTCTTCCTTATCCAGTTATTCAAAAAATCCTTTACCCTGGCTTGCCAGAACCCGCAACTACCACCACGAGAGTTTGTTATACCCCCTCCAAGCAGCCGCCCGGACTGTTGGGGAGGGGGACTTACAGGCTGCCACTCACCTATCCGATGTGATGCATCCAAGTCACCGGCACCAAGATGTTAGGGGCTTATTCCTTCACCTGCTCACTTCCCTGGTCCTTTTCGCATGAACAGAGAGCCACAATACCCGAAGTCCAAAGGTGCAAACAATTCAATGTTTATTGAGGTGAACTTTTAGCAAGCAATGATTCCAGTTTTCTTCCTCAGCGTCCCCTTTCCCAGCTCTGACACCACAGAGCCTTGTCTGTGTCCCTGTTCCCATTCCCCCTTAGCAAAACATGATTCCAATTCCCCCACCCCCCATTCCCTGTTCCCATTCCCCCCTTTACTTCCTGATTGACTGCAAACTATATAGTAAAACTTGTGTTTTCCTTAGCTAGACCTTAACCAATTATTTTACTAAAATTTAACTAACCAATCCTAACATATTGTAACATAATTATTTAACCAATTATATCCTACCACCTTAATTGGTTTACACCCAACAAAATTAATTATACAGCAGAGAGAAACAATCCCAGAACCAGACAGAGATTATACAGCCAAACAATAGGGAAGTGGGGACTACAGTCATAAAACAACAAAGAAATAAGGATTTTACAGTTTAGCTATTAATAAGTGAGTTTTTGCCAGACAGAATGCTATTAAGCTATGGGGGGGGCTACATCTTTTAGGCTTTTTTCTTTATTTGGAGGTAATAGACTTTATCAGAACAAAATTGTATTTCTAACAGCCCAATAGCACCTTATTTTAATGTAACCAGTTTAAAATGTAAAAATGTAACCATACGCTTCCCAGCTTATGGCTGCCTCTGCTGCTTAGCCAAAAATCTTAGCCTAAAAACACGGCCTTAAACTATCATAGTAAAAAAAGGCCTATAAACAGGCAAACTGTAATTTTAATTCTTTCTTTTATACCTCTATAACTAGCTAAATAATAAACACATACCTAAATTCTTACAGTATAGGCCTTTAGAAACAGGCCTAAATATCTATATCCTAACAGCCGCGTATCTAGTCCTCGATTGGCAAAATGGATCCTTGCTTTGTTAAACAAAAATGTAGCTATGGAAAAAACCCCAGAGCTATCCCCAATACCTCATGGCCTCCTGACAGAGGGGGAAGAGCACGAATGCCCGTTACTTGAGCCACTGCCTGAGGAGCCGTCGCTCTTCGAGGGAGGGGCTGTGCTGAGTGAAATTCTGGGAGTAGCAGATATTGTTTGGTTTGTGGACTGGATGGCTCTTGTTTTTACAAAAGCGGCATCTGCATGCGGGCTTTGCTGCTGTAAAAGTGCCTATGGGTATTTATCAGGAATCACAAGTTCTTTGCCAAGGTGGGCTTCATAGAAGGGATCGTGGGTTTGGCAAGATTTGTGAGTGATATATATTTACTCAATTAAACTCTTACTTAGAAACCATGTGATTCTACTCATCAGTATATTACCAAACAAGAGAAGGCCCCACACAGAGCCACTGCTTTTAAACCATCCGGGAATATAGCATACTTACAACATGCGGTAATTACAACAATCAGAAGAAATAACGAGATGCTGACATAGACAGTCGAACAGTACAGAAGACCACAAATCAGTTGACAACAATTGAGGAACCTGCAGAACCTAATAATAGGGAACTAGATTGGATTTTTTCATACCCCTTCATTATACCACTCACCAGATACACAACCATGTTTGATCCATTTCCATGACCATAACAAGATTGATACCTGCCAGTTACCCTTATGTGGCATTCCAGGTGTTCATAACCTCACCTCTAATCACTAATATTAATAAACTGTCAATCATTCTTTAATCATACCTATACATTATTGCAATCTAACTGCCTAGTTACCAAATTGCAAAAAACAAACCAACCCCAAAGCTGCATCTAATTTGTGAAACTTATGGCGTAACTGTCCTTTTGTGGTTATTTGTTTACTTGTGTAAACCTTCTGCCTGTCTGAGTTGGCAGCAACAAGGGCCGGGTTCAGTATCTAGGGGTTCCATTTTAATAACACAATGCAAAACCAGCTCAAGCCCCCACTCAGTGATATGGGACAATTACATACCACCCCCCGGGTGTCTCTAAGAGGCAATACTTCCCCTCTTGCAAGCACGGAGTCTGAGTGTAGCAAAATCCTTTTAATAAAGGAGGGAAACAATGCGGCATTATGTTGGGGAAACACCACAAAAAGGATTCATAACACAAACCATGAGCAGAAGACCCACCCCCAAGTAAGTTTGGAGGTGTCCTTTTCCCCTCAGGGTCTTAAGTCCAGCAACCCAAAAAAACACCAAAGTCCCAAAAGTCCAACACCCCAAAAGTCTCTTGGGTCCAGAAACCCAAAAATCACCCAAAAGTCCAACAACATAAAAGTCTCTGACCCTGGCCAGTGGACTACCAACCTCCAAGGTTTTTGTGTGTTTTTTCCTTTTTCTCTTTTTGACTGCAACATACTGTTGTTAGATGTTTGGCTGCGTGTGTGTGTGTTCTCCCTGTGTGCTATCCCAGATCTGCGCAGACAGCCGGCACAGCAGTCCTTGAGTGAACCACCCAATGACCACAAGTTCCGTTAAGGTACGAAGGTGCCCAGCCAGGTTTATTGTGGACAAAGCATGCTAATAGCACCTGGCAGACTCTACAAGGATACTAAGACAGGTATGGCCATGACAATGGACACAGCTCAGTGAATGGCTGGATTTTCCATTCCCCCCTCAGTTGGCCAAAGACACTCCCTCTGAGACTCCATTTTATGCATCAATACAAACAAGTTACATACTGCCCCTCTGACGTAGTTAGCTGACACCCTCTGACATAGCCAGTTATCACCCATCACCTTATACATCTCTATCCATCGCACTATTATTCTGACCTTGTCTTTAGGATAGGTCAGCGTGTTCCTGTTATCTTTAGGGAATGTGTTGGTATCGAGGTGTTCTGATACCATCATTCTGGAATGCGTTTGCGTGAGTGCTCTGTGCCTAATTGTGACAGGTTGGGTCACAGAAACCCCCTTGGGACTGCCACCTGATGTGTTGAGACTACCACTGAGCCTGTTTTCCCTGCCAGTTTGGGACTTCAGTACTTTGTCTTGTTGAGCCAGACACGCTAGCCTGCTACAAACACAGACCCCAATCTGAACCATGCCCCCCAAAAGCCACAGGCTTAACTAAAAACAGCTTAAGAGGTACTCCTGTCTCCAGCACCCAGATACCCAGTTCCCAGTGGGGTCCAAACCCCAAATAAACCCATTTTACTCTGTATAAAGATGATACAGAGTAAACTCATAAATTGTCCGCCCTCTATAACACTGATAGAGAGATATGCATAGCTGTTTGCTTCCCCAGGAATTAATTACTCGCTCTGGGTTAATTAATAAGTAAAAAGTGATTTTATTAAATATAAAAAGTAGGATTTAAGTGGTTCCAAGTAACAACAAACAGAATAAAGTAAATTACCAAGGAAAATAAAACAAAAACACACAAGTCTAAGCCCAATACAGTAGAAAACTCAGTGCCGGTAAAGCTCACCCTCAGAGATGTTCCAATAAGCTTCTTTGACAAACTAGACTCCTTCCTAGTCTGGGTCCAGCAATCACTCACACCCCTGTCCTTTGTTCTAGTTTCTTTCAGGCATCTCTTTGGGGTGGAGAGGTGATCTTTTCAGACAGCTGAAGAAAAATGGAGGGGTTTCCAGAGCCGTATATAGTCTTTCTCTTATGGGTGGAAACAGGGCCAGCTTTAGGAAGTGCGGGGCCCAATTCAAACAGTTTCGACGGGGCCCTGGTAGGGATGACTAAAAAAACAAACAAACAAACAAAAAAAGTGGGGCTTGTACTCACCGAGCAGTGCTCCGAGTCTTCGGCGGCACTTCGGCGGTGGGTCCTTCACTCACTCCAGGTCTTCAGCAGCACTCAAGGACCCGCTGCCAAAGTGCTGCCGAAGACCTGGAGCGAGTGAAGTACCTGCTGTCGAAGTGCTGCCGAAGACCCGGAGTGCCGCCGGGTGAGTAAAAATTGAAAAGGCACCTCTAGCCAGGGAAGGGATTCTCACTGGGCGCGGGGCCCTCTTAGGCGCAGGGCCCGATTCGGAGGAATTGGTGGAATAGGCCTAAAGCCGGCCCTGGGTGGAAACCCCTTTGTTCTCCTGTGTAAAATCCCCTCAATAAGATGGAGTTTGCAGTCACCTGAGCAAGTCACATGTCTATGAATGATTCAGCTTTTTGCAGGCCGACGCCATTGTTTACGTTAGTTTGAATGTTCCCAGGAAAGCTCATATGTGGATTGTATCAGAGGGGTAGCTGTGTTAGTCTGGATCTGTAAAAGCAGCAAAGAGTCTTGTGGCACCTTATAGACTAACAGACATTTTGGAGCATGAGCTTTCGTGGGTGAATACCCACTTCATCTGATGCATGTAGTGGAAATTTCCAGGGGCAAGTATATGTAGATTGATGTCTCCCAAAGTCCATTGTCAGTTAAATGTTTCTTGATTGGGCACTTACTGAAAATAGTCCTTTCTCAAGAAGCTGACCAAATGCTTCACTGAGGCTACTTAGAATCAGACAAATACATAGCCAATATTCATAACTTCAAATACAAAAATGATACACACATACAGACAACATAATCATAACCAGCAAAGTACAACCTCCCATAGACTCCCCACTTGGCCTCCTCTGTATAAGAACTGGTGCAACCATAGGACCCTGGGTGCAACAATGATCTATATGGCCACAGTTTATGTCAACAATGTCACACTAACACCTCTTAGGAATGGGTGTTTCTGCAATATCAGCCCTGTTCTTGCCAAATTCTGTGAGCTTGCAAGCAGGCAGAGACTGACTTCTCTTTGCTTCTTTGCTTTACATCAGCAAAGCTTGAGCTACTTTAGTTCAGGCCTTAGGCCTTACACCAGGCCTCTGATACAAGGCCTAATGTTTTAGGCTCTCTTTCTACTATACATACCAATGCACCAGCTTAACCATCTTTTAATTTCATAATGTGGTTGGTGCTTTGCATTGTCCATAAGGGAAAGGGACGTTCTGTTAGAATTATAATCATCATCAATAATCTTGGAATATTTGACCAGTAATGTGAGTCTCTTGTTCTGATTTTATTTTTGATTAAATTGTTTTTTCTGTTGTGTAGGAGGCGGTGGGTCCTACAAAATCAGCTGGAGGGTTATTTGATTCCCTAACGTTTTTCAAAGGGAACCGCTGCAGTCTAAGGCCTTTTTGCATTAAGGAGCAGTAGTAGCAACCATTAGCTAAAAGTGGGGAGTCACGTCCTATCTAAACTGTACAAAACAATAGAATAGCTGGTTGCTAAGAAAGATTCCAGCTGTAAGGAAATATCGCGCCAAGATCGACGGACAGACATTAAGGGCACGGCTACACTTGCAGATGTAGAGCACTGGGAGTTAAATCCACCCTCGGAGAGCGCAGCAGGGAAAGCACTGCCGTGTGTCCACACTGTCAGCTGCAAGCGCAGTGGCGTGGCCACATTTGCGGCACTTGCAGCGGCATTGGGAGCGGTGCATGGGGATGGGAGTTGAGTGCAGTGGGTAAGGGTCGTAGTTTGCAGGGCTGCGTGCTGAAGCTACAGATGTTGGAGGCAGCTGGTGGCAATAAGACCCTGGATGTTGGGGAAAGTGGGTTGGCGGTGACATGGGGGCACAAGGGAAAGTGTTTTGGGACAAGGGCTGCGGGGTGGGAGGATGGAAGTGCTCCATCTTCATTGCTACAAGAGCCTGTATCGAGTCCGCTTGGCGCTCCACGATGCTTAGCAGCCGCTCTGTGCTTTGGTGCCGGCGATCCGCATTCTGCTGGTGGATCCTCCTTTCACTCTCCTGCCACTCCTGCACTTTTTGATTTTCATTAAGGGACTGCTGCATTACTTCATGCAGCAGGTCCTCTTGGATTCTTTGCAGACGCTTCCTGATTCTTTGGAGTCTTTCGGCCGTTGATAACAAGGACGGCTGGGATCTCAAGGTTGCATCTGTAAAGCCAAAGTGCAACACTTAACAGAGGCAGCATTGTTCACACTAGACAGAGCAATGATTCGGCTGTACTTAAAGACAAGTACAGTGTAGGCAATAGCAGAAATTGCCCATCCCAAAGCGAGCACACATAACCATGGGGAGCCCCAAAATGGTGAGTAAGATTGTTTGACGGCTGTACTGTCCTCTGGGTTCTGTACCTTGGGGAGAGCCAACAGCTGCAGGGGGACCCTATACTGAACACTTTCCCCACATTTTCCACAGGATGAGTTCGTCCTGGAAGATATCTTGCTGTTGAGGGTGACCTGGGAAGCAAGGGAGGATCTTCTGCAACAATGCAGCTTCCATCCTGGCCCATATGCAGCTTGCCTGTGTGCAGCAATGGTCCCCCTGCCCCTCACAGCACAGTGCCGCGGACATGTTAGCCTGACTGGGACAAGGAGCACAAAGGAACCTGCGCAAGCACATTGCCCAGCTTCTGCATGAGACCTTGGAAGAGATCACTGAGGCCGATTACCGCGATGTGAGAGAGCACATCAACGCCCTACTCCGCATCTAGGCATGCATGCAGCCCTAACCCTCCTCGTCCCAAGAGCCCACACCAAACAACTTCCTTTCCAAAATAAAAGCCGCTTACCCAGCACCTCCTCTGCTCCTCTGCTCTTCCCCAAGCACCATTCGCTGCGGCTGGCTACCTTCCTCCTGGCTTGAAAACAGCTCCTGGCTGTATGCATCAAGGGATGCCCGACTGTCCCCCTCCTCCTCAGCACCCTCGCTCCCGCTTTCCTCCTCCTTGTCCTGCCTTGTTGACCTGGGCTCTGAAGTGTCCATGGTGGTCCTTGGAGTGGAGGTGGGATCGCCCCCCAGTATTGCGTCCAGCTCTCTGTAGAAATGGCAGGTTACAGGGGCAGCACCGGAGCAGCTGTTTGCCTCGCGGGCTTTGTGGTAGGCATTCCACAGCTCCTTCACTTTAACCCTGCACTGCAGTGTGTCCTGGTCGCGGCCCCTTTCCAGCATGGCCCTTGATACCTGCCCAAAGGTATCGTAATTCCTACGGCTGGAGCGCAGCTGGGACTGGACAGCTTCCTCCCCCCAAACACCGATGAGGTCCAGCACCTCGCCATTGCTCTATGCTGGGGCTCACCTGGTGCATGGAGGTGTGGTCACCTGGAAAGATGTGCAGAGAGCACTCCACGCCTGGCTGAGCAAACAGGAAGGGGATTTTCAAAATTCCCAGAGAATTTAAAGGGCAGGTCTGATGGTTGGTCACCTGAGGGCAGGGCAGTAGAGTTCAAAGTGATGACCAGAGTGGCTAGCACAGGCATTGTGGGATACCTCTGGAGGCCAATCAGAGCACATTAATAAATCAGGGCATCCACACTGGCCCTGCGGCACTCCAGCCAGGGCGCAGCAAGCGTTATGCTTCTCATGGAGCTGGATTACCAGGAGCGCTCCAGCCATGGAGTCCGGGCGCTCTACCTGCCTTGCCAGCGTGGACGTGTCATGAGTTAGGGCATCTGGGGCTGCTTTAATGCGCTAACTCGCAAGCATAGCCAAGCCCTAAAATGTTTAAAGGAAAACTTTGCAAGATAACACTCTGTCTGGCAGAACCACTTAGCAGCAGTTTCAGCAGGGAAAGCTACACTTCCCTTTTGTATGAGCTAATTGTTTTTATCTGGTCTTTAATTGTTTCTAGCTGTTGTGTAACTGGCTTCACAATATTTGAATTTACTCTTGTATGTAGGGGGATAATGTGCTAGGATTGGCTAAAGAATTGTTTCATAATGTGCTAGGACTGGTTAAAATATTGTTTCGTAATATGGTTGGTTAAGGTACAGATAAGTAGGACCTAAGTTTAACTATATAAACTGCGTTCCACAAGGAAGTTCTTTGGAACCTTACTACGGGACACAGCCCAAGTTCAAACCTGCCAGAACTCAATCATCCTGTGCAGAAGCCGGAACCCCAGACAATCCTGTCCTGACTGACCATCAGGAGAAGTTAGTCTGCTTTATCAGGAGTGGTGAGCATTGTGTACTTAGCAAGTGTATTCTGTTGATTAATTGTTAATAAATACAAGTTAAGGATATTATTGGGTAAAGGCTCTTTCACTGGGAAAAGGTCCCACCAACCAGTAGAGGGACATTCAACCAGGCCCAGGGAGGGTAAGGCGTGGGAGCCCTAAATTGTGAAGGTAACACCAAGATTCAGAGTTTTAACTGCTGAATTATTTTTCCATTATTTTTATTTTCCTTTTGTGGTGCTGGCAGGCCAGGGGCCAGCTCATGCCAAGATCCCCATGTCTCAACTGGACACTAGCAGATACATAGCCGGAGTCAATCTGGCTCACCTGTGGATTAATATTGATAAAATAGATATTATAATTATAAGAAAATGTTTAGCAGTTAGACTCTATGAAATGCTTGTGAGCTGCTGCCAGCAGTAATCTCACTTGTAATCTCTATGTTCAGTACTGGACTGTAATATCTGAGCAGGGGGAGGGAGAGCCTCTGTGATTGTATGAATCACCATACAGGAGAGAGAAGTGGTGAAGAGCTGCTCTTTTACAGGAATTGTGACGCCCCTCCTGAAAGAGGAAACCCATTGATACCAGATGGGCTCATGTTGAATCTTACAAGTGGAAACTCCCCACATTCGGATTGAGAAACGGAACTAAAGACTCTTATTGTTCTGCTTTCCTCTCACTGAAGATGAGTCAGGCCAGGGGACTCCTCCCAGCAGCTGAGTTTGCAGCTCAGAGCACAGGGAAGGAGGGAGATAAAAAACCCCAAGCCAAAGGAACTAGGTATCTCTAAACTGCTTGGATTTGTTGTGGGGGGGAGGTTTCCAGGCATAAGCAAGAGATCCCCAGCTGCTTAGCCTGGGTTAGCCCTCAAGGACAAATAGAGCTTGCTGATTATAGACGCCTATATTACCTTTTGAAACCTAAGGCTGTAACTCATTCATGTGTCTATGGGCTTGTCTTCATGTATAGCCCTGCAGCTTTAGTGAAGATGCTACAGTACCACACCGACAGGAGAGCTTCTCCCATCAGCATAGTTAAATCACCTCCCTGAGAGGCGGTAGCTGTGTCAACGGGCGAAGCTCTCCCATCGCCTAGGGCTGTCTACAGTGCGGGCTAGGTCGGTATAACTGCATCACTCAGGGGTCTGGATATTTCACACCCCTGAGCCACGTAGCTATACCCATATATGTTTATAGTGTTGACCTAGCCTATGCTTGCTTAACCTTGTGAATAAGTCTCTGGTTATTCTGCCTGGTCCTTTGGGATTAGGAGTAACCTGAATATTGCTGTGGCTCTTGGTGTAAGGGTCATCCCAGAGATTCACTCGCCTGGGTGACAAGACCGCCAGAGTGCCCAGGGACGGGCTGGGATTTTGTGTAAAGGCTGATAAAGTCCCTGCGGAGTTGGCACTCGGAGCAGTTGGTTGATGAAAATCTGAGTTTCGAATGAACAACTAATTTGGGGTTTGTGCCCTGGTTTTTAACAATCTGCCCCGGGCTCCATTCTCCCAGCCCTCACTGCTCCTTCCCTGGCCTGCTTCCTACAACTCCTGGTTCCCCTCCTTTCTCTGCGTGAACCACTCCCAACCCTCCTTCCTCTTAGCAGGGAGTGGCTGCCTTTTCCCAGCAGCCCTCCCTGTCTGTTGCCAACTTCCTGGTTTTACAGACCCTGCCTAGTCCTGCACGGCTGAAAGGGCTTGCGATCAATCAATTCCCTGCTCCCTGGCTCTTGATCCAGGTGCAGCCTGTGGGGTTAATAGGCCTCCCAGTCCTGTGTGGCGGGGACACCCCATCACATTGACCCCTGACGTGATCATGGAGGATCTGTAGTTTTGGGTAAAATATAATTTATCTGCCAAGCGTGCTTATAGAAATAATAATAGGAATAGTAGAATAGAAATACTTGCGTTGTAAGCTTTGCTATGGTAACCATGGAAGGGCTGGTACACCACAAGTTGCACAAGTTAGAGGGAGTTTTGTCTGCAACTGGGAGAGAGGGCAAGGCCAGGTTCCCCTGCCAGCTGCTGAGGGAGTGGCACCTGAGGAGTGAATGGGAAGACTACCTAGGACTGCTGAAGGAAAGACTTTCATATACCCCAGAAGGGGGGAATGGCAAGTGACCAGGAGAAATGGGGGTTAGAGTCACAAAGAGGACGCTGAAGGTCCTGGGATGAGAGAATTGCTGCCGCTGAAGGACCTGGAAAAGAGACAGTGTGACGGCATGTGAGCACGGGAAGGGGCGTGGACCTTGAGAGCGAATCCCCAGAGTGACCAGGAGGGGGCACCAGACAAGCAGCGAGTGGAGCACCCCGTGACAATCAACACCAGCAATGACAGCTGCCAAGCAGAACTGGGCCGAGTCCCGCTGCCCAGCAACGCACAGACCAGCACTTCCAAGCCCTGGGGCTCCCTCACCCCGAGCAGCAAACGCTTTGTTCTCCAGGAGCCGTAATTAGCTCCAGGTGACAAACTGAGATGACGATGTGATGGAACATCCCTGACTGGTATCTGCACAGCACAGAACTCAAACGGGCTGACTCCATGGGTGCCGAGCAGGCAACCTACCCAAACCCACAGGGAATCCATGACGCTTGGCCAACCCCTAAGGCTTGATCTAGACAGAGGATTTGCTTCAGTTGCTGCCATGGAGACAGCTACGCCATCTCGCCCAGGCAGAGCTCAGCCCTGCTTGTTCCTGTGGGTTGCTGCGGAGCAGCTGCAGGGATGGGTGGCCCTGAGTGCATGCAACGTGACTGGAGGAAACGCAAAGCGAAGCCAGTTCCACCCCAGCCCAGCCCAAGAGCCGCCGTGCACCAGCTGCCCCCTGGTGGCTGGGTACAGTAAACACTCATGCACACACCTAATAACCACAGTCGCAGTACATTACGGCATCCGCCACTCTCAACAGGAGCCCGGCTCAGCGGGACGTCACCTCCCTACGCTGAGCTGGGCTTGGGTTTAATCTTGGCCAATTCTGTGCAACCCAGCCCACAATTTGTGTCTTCCCTGAGTCCTCCCTCTGGTCCCGTCCCAGACAGTGCGATGGGCCCCTCTGTCTAGAGCTCAGGAAGGATGGTCTCCTTGTGCCGGCACTGAACACGGACTGTGAGGATCTGAGCTGACTCCCTGCAGACTCGTTGTGTGACCTTGGCCACGTCCTGTTGTCTCCTGGTGCCTCAGTTCCCCTCTGAAACATGGGGACCATGGCACTGCCCTCCCACACAGGAGTGTTGGGGCCATAAATCCAGTAACAAGGGTGAGGCGCTCAGAGCTATGGTGGCTGGGTCATACAAGTACCTGGAGAGAGATGGACGGTCCGCAGCTGATTACAGAGAGCCCAGGCTGGTGGGTTTCTGGCCCAGTCAGCACTGGCTGATGGCATTAAGCTGGTAGTGTTCTTGCATGCCCTCAATGGAGCTGTGACCTGGGCAGAAGCCACAAGGCCAGGTGTAGGTTAACTGACCAGCCTGGAGCCCAGAGGGAGAGAAAAAATGAACTTGTAACATACCCTTGGACTTCAGACACCGCGCAGCAAACAAGGACAGCGCCCTGGCTGGCAGGCATCCTCTGGGAAGGGAGCCAGGAGCCTGGACTGGATGAATGGGGATTTCACAGGCACCCTTCCCCCGCAAACAGTACCCACACCCCAGCTGCGAGGGGAGAGGGCCCAGCGCGTGGCACTGCCGGGGAACGCTGGCCCAGGGCATCGGGGCAAACCCACCTCTGCGGGAGAGGGGCCTTGGTCTCCTGGGCGCCCTGGTGGTCCCTAAACCCTCCCGAAGGACTGATCTCCAGAGCAGCAGGTCCACCCCCGGTGCCCCAGGATGACTCTCAGCCCCGATTGGCTGAGGCTCAGGGGAGTTTCCCAACACACCTGTCCTGGCCGGCCCGGGGCCGCGGGGGCCGTTCAGCCAGGGCTGGTCCCTGGGGAGGCGCAGGCAGGTTCCCCGGAGACCAGCCCCGGGCCGTGTCCGCCCCATGTCCCAGCGAGGGGGCTCCGGGTCCCTGCCCGGGGTCTCTCCGTTGAGCGCCCCACAGGGCCAGGCAGCGCCCTCCGCAGCCCCCGCCTGCTGCCCACACCCCGGCTCTGTCCCCGCAGCGCCCGGCCCCATGGACCGGACCGGCCCCGGCAGCAGCTTCCCGGAGCTGATCCGCAAGAAGCGGGACGGGGAGAAGCTGCTGGATGAGGAGATTCGCCGCTTCGTCCGGGCTGTGACCCGCGGGGAGCTCCAGGAGGGGCAGATGGGTGAGATGGGCCAGGCACCCCAGAGCCCACCCGGGGGACCTCGGCAGGGGTGGGTCCCAGGAGGGATGGGGGCCCCCGGGGGGGGAGTAGGGATGGGGGTTAGGTCCTGGGGGGTGGGGATGCAGGGGGCAGGTGGATCCTGGAGAAATGGGGGTTAGGTCCTGTGGGGACACTGAGCAGGCGGGTCCCTGGCGGGATGGGGAACCGGGGTTAGGTCCTGGGGGGATAGGGGACCCAGGGGGCAGGCAGGTCCCTGGTGGGATGGAGAACAGGGGTTAGGTCCTGGGGGGATGGGGACCCAGGGGGCAGGAGGGTCCCCGGTGGGATGGGGAACAGGGGTTAGGTCCTGAGGGGATGCGGGACCTGGGGCAGGAGGGTCCCTGGTGGGATGGGGAACAGGGGTTAGGTCCTGGGGGGATGGGGGACCCAGGGGGCAGGAGGGTCCCCGGTGGGATGGGGAACAGGGGATAGGTCCTGGGGGAGCCAGGGGGCAGGCGGGTCCCCGGCGGGATGGGGAACAGGGGTTAGGTCCTGGGGGGATGGGGGACCCAGGGGGCAGGAGGGTCCCCGGTGGGATGGGGAACAGGGGTTAGGTTCTGGGGGGATGGGGGACCCAGGGGGCAGGAGGGCCCCGGTGGGATGGGGAACAGGGGTTAGGTTCTGGGGGGATGGGGGACCCAGGGGGCAGGAGGGTCCCCGGTGGGATGGGGAACAGGGGTTAGGTCCTGGGGGGATGGGGGACCCAGGGGGCAGGAGGGTCCCCGGTGGGATGGGGAACAGGGCTAGGTCCTGGGGGAGCCAGGGGGCAGGCGGGTCCCCGGCGGGATGGGGAACAGGGGTTAGGTCCTGGGGGGATGGGGGACCCAGGGGGCAGGCGGGTTCCTGGTGGGATGGGGGACAGGGGTTAGGTCCTGGGGGGATGGGGACCCAGAGGGCAGGTGGGTCCCCGGTGGGATGGGGAACAGGGGCTAGGTCCTGGGGGAGCCTGGGGACAGCACACCTGGTGGTGACCTTACCTGTGCCATTTCCCTGGGGGGTGAGGACCTCTGAGGATCTCTGCTCTGAGCTGAGAAATGAGCTGGGCCTGGATCCTAGGGGAGCCCCCTCTGCTTTGGCCCCGGCCCAGCGATTGGCCAGTTCTGTCCAGGGCAGGAGGCCTCAAAGTGCCTGGAGTTAAGTGCTCCCCTGGGAGGGGGCAGGGTGGGGAGAGCCCACCCCAGGGGCTGCGGCTCCCGCCCATCCCCTCCCCACAACACACCCCAGCCTGCCCATTCCCAGAGCTGTGGGACCCTGGACCATCCCACCCTGCCCAGCCCCCACCAGTGCTGCCCATCCCCCGGCGCTCTGCCTCCGTCCCCTGGTACTCAGCCCTGGCTCTGCCCCCCAGGGGCCATGCTGATGGCCATCCGGCTGCGGGGCATGGATCCGGACGAGACGCTGACTCTGACCCGCGAGATGGCCGTGTCGGGAAGGGTCCTGGAGTGGCCCGACAGCTGGCAGAGGCGCCTGGTTGACAAACATTCCACGGGGGGCGTGGGAGACAAGGTCAGCCTGCCCCTGGCCCCAGCCCTGGCTGCCTGTGGCTGCAAGGTGAGTGCCAGGGCCTGGCAGTCTCTGCTCCCTGGGCAGAGGTCTGAGTGGGGCCTGGGTGTTCACGGAGACCCCAAGCGCCTGCCCGGGTCCCTGTAGCCCATGGCCATGCCTGGAAGGGCGGAGATGAAGGCGGGTGTGCTGGGAACCAGGAGAGGCCTGTGTCTCCCAGCGGGCGAGCCTGGCAGCATGAGAGTGGGTACTGCCATTGCACGGCTGCCAGCAGAGATGGGTGCCCTGGCAGAGTCTCTGCCCGGTGCGGGTTCCCTTCAGCACCAAGGGGATCATCCCTCCACATCTGTCCTGCCCGGCTGCCTCTCACCAGGGCCTGTGGCCTTCTCCTCCCCCACCAGGTGCCCATGATCAGTGGCCGGGGACTGGGCCATACCGGGGGCACGCTGGACAAGCTGGAGTCCGTGCCGGGGTTCAACGTCTCTCAGAGCCCCGAGCAGGTGAGGGGACCACCGCAGGGGCTGGGTCGGTGCCTGGGGAGGGAGACCCGAGGGCCTGCCAGGTGTGCTACCCCCAATCCAGTGCCGGTGCCCCCTGACTCTGGGACAACGGGAGGGGGCACAGAGCAAGCATCCATAGGGGCTCAGCGCATGATGGAGGCAGGGGGAGACCTGAGCCGGGGGAGAGCCAGTCAGTGCCTTGGCACTCCCCTTCTCCAGGCTCCTCACTGAGCCTCTCAGACAGCTGGGCATCCTGCACCCAGTGCCTCTGCCCATCACGGGGGGCGGGCAGCCGGGCCCTGCCCACCTCCTGGCACAGGCCAGCTGCTCTGCACTTGGCTTTTGCCCAGAAAGGGCCCTGCTGGGGTAACTGGCCGCACCTGGCTCTGGGGGGGGGGCGCATGGGGTCACACACTGACGGCTCCTCCCCGCTCCTGCAGATGAAGTGCATCCTGGAACAGGTCGGGTGCTGCATCGTGGGGCAAAGCGAGGACCTGGTCCCGGCAGACAAGGTTCTCTACGGCCTGCGGGACGTCACGGCCACCGTCGACAGCCTGCCCCTCATCACAGGTACCACGGCAGCTGCTCCCGCGCCGCCGCCTGGCTGCCTCCCCCGGGGCCGTGGCAGGGGGCGGAGGAAAGTGGGGTGGAACCGATGGGGCAGGCGTCCCTGGAATCCACATTGAGGCTGCCCCCTTGGGGTGGCAGAGGCCACAAGGCGCAGTGGGAGCCAGCGCTCTGCGCCCGGTCAGCGATGTCTGAGATCCGGGGGGGCTGAGGACCCTGGGGGACCCAGAAGGCTGCCATGTTCGGAGAGAAGAGAGCTGACCTCGCACCGCAAAGTCCAGCCTCCTTCCCCTTGGGCTGGCTCAGAGCGAAGAGCTCACTCCTTGTGCCGTGCGTGGCGTCGCTGCCCAGCAGCGGGTCAGCCAGCGGAGGGTGCCAGGGACTCGGGGTGGTGGGGAGACTGTGGGTGGGAGCCAGCTAGCGGAAATCCAGGCAGGGCATTGCAGCAGTCCCCGGTGCAGCGGGCTCCTGGCACAGGGCCCAGCCTTGCCCGCGGGATCCCTCCGACAGGAGCTGAGCCGAGGCGGCTGTGCCAGCAGCGCCCCGGCCCAGCAAGGGAGGTGCCCAGGACTCCCCATCTCTGAGCCGGCTCCCCCTGGCGCCGCAGCTTCCATTCTGAGCAAGAAGGCAGCAGAGAAGGTCTCCGCCCTGGTGCTGGACGTGAAGTTCGGCAGCGCTGCCCTCTACACCAGCCTGGACAGCGCCCGAACCCTGGCCCAGAGCCTGGTGAGCGGCCCAGACCCGCCAACCCTGGGGGAGGGGGCACCGCCATCCCCACCCACCCCAGGAGCCCCGAGTGGCCTGGCCCCTCCTTACTCTGCCTGCAGGGGCCTCCTGTCCCCCCACCATCCCTGTGCTGACTGGCCTCCCCTGCCCTCTCCCTATGGGGCCAGAGGCCTCCCGCAGGTCTCTGACACTGGGAGCAGTGCCCGGTTCCCATGCTTGTGCCACAGGGGCGGGCAGCCTGTGCCCTGGCACAGGGGGAGCTGGGACGTGCCTGTCACTCCACGACAACCCCCAGAGGAAGGTCTGTGTTCTTCCCAAGTCTGCCATGCGCAGCAGGACGGCACCCCGCCCCCAGAGGGTGAGGCCAGGCCAGGACGGGTGCTGGGACCATGAGCCAGCAGCACGGTCTGCAGCCCCGTGAGATGGTGACGCAGGGTGGGAGCTGCCCCTCGTCCCCTGGGGGGGACACTGGGCTCCTGTCCCCAGGCCCAGCTGTCGCAAACACTCACTGCCCCTCCCTCCCGTCCCCGCAGGTGTCGGTGGGCAACCGGCTGGGGATCTGCACCGTGGCCATGCTCAGCAGGATGGACGGGCCCCTGGGGCAGCGCGTGGGCCACTCCCTGGAGGTGCTGGAAGCCCTGCAGTGCCTGGAGGGCCGGGGGCCGGCGGATCTGCATCACCTGGTCACCACGCTAGGTGTGGGGAGCTCCAGAACGGCAGCGCTGGGTTGATGCCATCCATGGGCGGCGGGTGAACCGGGGGCTTCGGGAGGCCAGCCCCCAGCTGGACTGCCCCCTCTGCCCAGGGCCCCGCACCTCCCACCCCCTTCCCCTGCCGGAGCCCAGTGGGCCCCCCCTCCCCACCAGCCCCGGGCCACCCGAGCGCTGCCCGCTCCCCTCAGCCCCGAATTGCCAGGCAGGCAGCTGAGCGCGGCCCCAGCCCCCGAAGGTCAGGCAGGCAGGCAGCGCGAGCCCTGGCTCCAGCCGCCCAGAGTCCCTGGCTGCAGACTGGGCGCCAGAGGCCTCCCGAAAGGTGGAGACGAAAGCGGCCCCCTGCCCACCCCCAGCTGCCTGCACTGCTGTCCCGCGGTGCCGCTCTCCCCGACCGGGCTCCAACTGGGGGGGGAGGGGGCAGCTCGGAGCTGCAGCCCAGCCATGATCTGAGGGGGGCGGGCAGCTGTGGGGAGCCACGGCAGACCCTCCACCTGCCCGCGGTGCGGGGGGCCAAGCAGCCCCCAGCCCGTGTCTCACACCCAGGGCAGGTGGGGGTCAGGGAGAGCCGCGCGGGCAGCGTGAGGAGTGACGTGGACTCCCACGAATGAACGTCCACACAGAGCTGCCCCCTCCTAGCGCCAGCCCTTTGTCGCCTCCTGCCCCGGGCCTGGCTACAGTCATATCCCGCCCCCCCCCCCACACACACACACACACAGGACTGGGAGCATGAGGAGGGGGGGGGCGGAGGCCAGTCGCTGAGAGCGGCTCTGGGCCATTGGGCTCCCCGTCACAGCGGGTGACTGCGTGGAACGGGGCCCAGGGGCAAGCCTGGGTCTGCCACATACCAGGCCTGCTGGGGGGCTGTGCCGGGGGCGACGGGACAAGAGCAGCGCCTTGGGGCAGAGGGGTGGGAGGGGGTCTCCGTGTGCAGGAGTGAGACCCCACCCCGTCTCTCCCTGCGCAGGGGGCTCTGTGCTGTGGCAGTGCGGCGAGGCCGGCTCGGTGGGGCAGGGCGCCGCCCGCATCGCGGCCACGCTGGCCGATGGCTCGGCCCTGGGGAAGTTCCAGGCCATGCTGCAGGCCCAGGGGGTGGAGGCCGGCCTGGCCCAGGCCCTGTGCACAGGAACGGAGGAGCAGCGCTACCAGGTACTGGGCCGGGCTCGGGCCCAGGAGGAGCTGCCCGCGGCCCAGGATGGTAAGCGGGGGGGGAGGGAACAAGGGTGGGGCAATAGGAACCAGAGAGCTGGTGCTGGGGAGAGGGGGCCTGGCCCCAAGGGACACTGGGGGGGGGCAGGTTGTGCTGCCCCCTGCACCTCAATGTCTCCAAGCTCCCCCACCCCATCCCCATGCCTGTGACCCCAGCCCCAGCTCGCAGGCTGGTCTGGTGCCTCCGTAACTGCTGGCCTGTCTCCGCCCTCCTCCCCAGGCACCGTGCAGAGGGTCGAGGCCCTGCCCATCGCCCAGGTGCTGCATGAGCTGGGAGCCGGCCGCACCCAGAAGGGGCAGCCAATCAAGCACCATGTGGGGGCCGAGCTGCTGGTGACGGTGGGGCAGCGCGTGGCCAAAGGTAAGAGCCAAGGGCCTCTGCTTGCAGGGCTCCCCACCCGCCCACCTGCTCTGCGCTGCCTGCCCTGGGGTCTGCTCCTGGGGCCAGACTCCGGCCAGGACCCTTAGACCTTCTGTCTATCCGAGGGTTTTAGTCCGCTGCCCATTCCCGTAGTATCTGACCTGCTCTGGGGCACCCATCCCCTTTGCCGTTGTTCTGCGGCTGGCACTGCCCGTTCAGTGGCACAGCGCCTGGGGCCTCACGTGGGTTCCCTTTGCCTGGCACTTCTGGGCTGAGGGCCCCTGGGATGGGGCCTGGCACTGGCTTGGGGAGGGGGCAGACGCCTGGCACTACCCCCGCGCCCACCAAATTGCAAATGGGGTAAGAATGGGATTAGAGCAAGTGGAGGGAGTGGTAGGGACTCGTGAGGAGGGGTGCGCACTGGGGAGCCCCGGCCAGGCCAGCCCATTATTCCTGACACCCCAAGATGACCTGGGAAGCTCCTGCCTCCCGTCCCTTGGGTTAGGAACCAGCTGGTTCTACTTTGGTTCCTGTTTTGATCCCATCTCTGCCCAGGAAATGAGGCCCTTGCTGGCCCTTCCCCACGCCCCGCAGGGGGTGACAAGTGTCTCAGCCCCTGCCCCCCGTCTCCATAGGTTCACCCTGGATCCGGATTCACTACGACACCCCGGAGCTGAGCAACGATCAGAGACGCACCTTGCAGGGGGCGCTGGTCCTGGCAGGCTCGGAGCCCTTCGCGCCCAGCTGCAAGGTCGCAGAGATCATCCTGCCCCAGGGCAGCCGGTCGCTGGAGGAGCTGACAGGGGAGCAGGGCTTGGGGAGCAGCCAGGCACTGCTCTGCTCTGCCTGAAGGGAGGGGTCCCCTGCCAGCTGGCTCCCCACAGCCCCATGCAGACGCTGCCCCCAGGGACCCTCTGCCGCCTGGACAGTGCAACTTGCCTTCAGCCCCACTGCCAGCCCCTGCCAGTGCTAACGACTGGGCAGTAAAGTGTCTCGCTCTGTGTGACGAAGTGGGGCTGTTCTTAATGTTCCCTCTGAATACTGGGGGGGGGCCTCAGTTCCTGGCCGACCCTCTGTCGCCTGGCAACTAATGGCCAGGCCCTTCCCTCCTGCAAGGGGATGCTAAAGGTGTTGGAGAACACAGAGATCAGGTGACCTCCTGGCCCGGGAAAGAGACACAGCCCAGAGAGGCGGGGCGGGAGTCAGTTTGGAGCTGGCTGGGGACAAGGGGTGAGTGCAGATGGGAGTGTCTGGCTCGTGCCCCCCCCCATGGACCCGGCCGAGGGGTCCGGTTCGCGGTACCTACAAGCTCTGTTTTAGCCCGTGTTCCTGTCATCGAATAAACCTCTGTGTTACTGGCTGGCTGAGAGTCACGGCTGGCTGCAAAGTGGGGGGGGCAGGACCCTCTGGCTTCCCCAGGACCCCACCTGGGCGGACTCGCTGTGGGAAGCGCACGGGGGGGCAGAGGATGCTGAATGCTCCAAGGAGAGACCCAGGAGGTGAAGCCGTGGGAGCTTCTTGCCCTGCAGACAGTCTGCTCTGAGGGAGAGGAGGCTCCCCAGAGTCCTGCCTGGCTTTGTGGGGAGCAGTTCCAGAGCAGCGCCCGGGGACCCCGTGACAGTCTGCTACCCCCAGTGATGATTTGGGGTAACAGCCAGTCCCTCGCCCTCTGCTGCACTGTAGCTAGGAGGTTCAGGCTGGGCCAGGCGCTTGGCTCTAGGGGTGCTGCCCCCTAGAACTACCCAGCCCACCTGTCCTCTGTCGCGGGCACCCTCGGGCGTCTGCCTTGCCACCACGACTCAGGCAGGCCGCTCATGTCAGGCTGCTGCTCGCTGCCAATCTGCCCACGGGGACAAAGCAGCTTCCGCCGGCGGCAGCTCTGTTCAACACCTTCTTCCACCGCATGCAGCCTGCCCTGGGGTGTTCACCGGGCCGGACGGGCGGCGCCAGCATGGCAAGGGCCCACCTTGGGTCTCTCGACTATGGGTCACAGGCCAGGGCTGGATCCCTGCTGGCGGAGGGAGGTCCCGCCGTGATTGCAACCCTTGTCTTCCAGCGCAGCTCACGGCCCTCCTGGCCTGCCTGCGGGACACAGCGGCCTTGGGTGACGGGCACCCCCAAATCGGGGGGATCCAGGAGCTGGGCATCCCCAGCCGGGGGGCTGTGAGGGGTACCGGGGGCATCCCCAGTGGGGGGGGCTCTGCAGGGGCACAGGAGACACCCCCAGTAGAGGGCTCTGCAGGAGGGGGGACACCCCAGATGGGGGTTCTGAGGGGGAGGGGAACATCCCCAGTGGGGGGACGCAGGGACACCCCTAGATGGGGGTTCTGAGGGGGGCAGAGGGGACACTCCCAGCGGGGGGCGCTGTGGGGGGAGGGGGACACCCCCAATTGGGGGGTCTCTGGGGAGAGGGGGACACCCCCACGGGGGGGGCTCCCTGCAGACGAGGGTCTTGCCCGTTTTCTGTGCCAGCGGCCTGGCCCCCGGAGCCCCGCCCGCCTGCTGTACCGCGGCAGCAGCGCCGCGTCCCGCCGGCAGGTGGCAGCCACGCGCGCCCAGCGCTGTGCGGGCAGCGCCCCCTGCTGCCGGCAGATGGGAATCACACATCAGCCGCGGAGCCCAGAGCGCAGGCGCAGACCCAGCGCCAGGGGCGGAACCGAGTACCCGCGCTCCGAGAAGGCGGGGGTGTACAACTGCGCATGCGTTGGGCGGGGCCCGGTGTGTGCGCGTTGGTGTTGCGGGATTCGTCACGGCACTTCCTCGTTTGGGCGCATCCCGCACCCGAGCGCGTTCGGAGCGAATCTGCTGATGGGGCGAGACCGCGGCGCTGACTCCAGGTGGGCGGGGGGAGCCTGAGGCTGAGCTGGCAGGGGGCTGCAGGTCGGGAGTGAGGGGCACCAGCAGGGCGGGGAGCCTGGGGCTGGGATAGCAGGGGGCTCTGGGTCAGGAGTGAGGGGCACCAGCAGAGCTGGGGGAGCCTGGGGCTGGGCTGGCAGGGGCTGCAGGTCGGGAGTGAGGGGCACCAGCAGAGCTGGGTGGGGGGAGTTCAGGACTGGGCTGGCATGGGGCTGCAGGTCTGGAGTGAGGGGCACCGGCAGAGCTGGGTGGGGGGAGTTCAGGACTGGGCTGGCATGGGGCTGCAGGTCTGGAGTGAGGGGCACCAGCAGAGCTGGGGGAGCATGGGGCTAGGATACCAGGGGGCTGCGGGACATCAGCAGCACTGTGGGGAGCCCAGGGCTGCAATGGGAGGGGCGCGGCTGGAAGGCAGGAGCCTGGTCTATCTGCAGAGCCGGGAGGTGAGGATCCCCCCATGGGCCAGGAGCCTTTCACCTGAGCTCCAGCGTTACCAGCCTCCTCCTGCCATGAGGGTCTAAACTCAGTTGTTTCTCCCACCTCTGTTCTATGTTCTGGCTTCCCCCAGTCTCCCAGGGCCTGGCCTGCAGGCCGCCCACAGTTCCCGCAGTGCAGAGCGTTACGGAGGAGCCCAGCCCAAAACACTCCTTACTAGAGGCTTTTTTCATCCTTTCAGCTTTGCCCAGGATGTTCCACACCCTCCCGCTCCGGAGCCGCTGGCCCCTGGCTCCATGCGCTGCCCAGCAGCTCAGCCTCCAGGGGAGATCCTGGGCTTTCCAGGAGCGTGCCCAGAGACGCCCTCCAGCCGGCTGTGCCAGGTGGCTCGTGTCGACAGCCAATAGAACAGTCTGGCCGTCACCCTGCTTAAAAGCCTGGGAAGTTGGCAGGAGCGGATACACCAAGCCTGCAGGGTGGTTCCCAGGTGCAGCAGCAGGGACCCACCAGCAGAGGTGGGCAGTGCAGACCCTTTCCTGGAACAGGGTCACCAGGAGACAGTTCTCCCAGGGGGCCCCGTCGACTGGCGGCTCCGCCCCACGGATACAGCTGAGGACTCGGCTGCTCATCACCTGCCTCTTTGGGGGGGCAGCCCTGGGCGGGTGGCTCTACCTGCGCGCTGAAAAGGGGCGGCAGCAGAACCTGCAGCGCATCCAGGAGCTGAAGAAGCTGGCCATCGGCCAGGGGGACTTCCACCTGGTGGACCACACCGGGCAGCCCCGCTCCAAGGCCGATTTCTTGGGGCAGTGGGTGCTGCTCTACTTCGGCTTCACCCACTGCCCGGACATCTGCCCCGAGGAGCTGGAGAAGATGAGCCAGGTGGTGCAGCTGCTGGACCAGGAGCCGCAGCTGCCCCGGGTGCAGCCCGTCTTCATCACCGTGGACCCCGAGCGGGACGACGTGGCTGCTGTGGCCAAGTACGTGAGGGAGTTCCACCCGCGCCTGCTGGGGCTGACGGGCAGCCCGGAGCACGTGCGGGAGGCCGGCAGGGCCTATCGCGTGTACTACAGCACCGGGCCCAGGGACGAGGACGACGACTACATCGTCGACCACACGGTGATCATCTACCTGCTCAGCCCCGACGGGCTCTTCCTGGACTACTACAACCGGAGCAAGAGCGAGGCGCAGATCGTCCAGAGCGTCAGGGGGCACATGGAGACCTACCAGAGGCTCTTCAGCTGAGCCACGCGGCAATAAACGCCCTGCTTGCAGCTGGGCAGAACCATGGGGCCTGGCTCCTTTCCGTGGCCCAGCGCTGCTGCTCCGTGCTGAGCGTTGTGAAACAGGCAGCGGGGAGGGGCCTTCTGCAACTGCGGGGGCTCAGCTCCCCCTGGGCCTGGTGGGCAGGGCCCCTTCCCCTACAGCCACAGGGGCTCATCTCTCCTCCTCCCCCCAGGCCCAGCGGCCTGGGCTCCTTCCCCTACGGCCTCAGGGGCTCGGCTCCCCCTGGGCTCAGCTCCCCCTGGGCCCCTTCCCCTACAGCCACAGGGGCTCGGCTCCGCCTGCACCAGGTGGGCAGGGCCCCTTCCCCTACAGCTGCGGGTCCTCTTCCCCTGTACCCCCGGGGGCTCGTCTCCCCCCCCCCCAGGCCCAGCGGCCCAGGCCCCTTCCCCTACGGCCCCAGGGGCTCGGCTCCACCTGCACCAGGTGGGCAGGACACACACACACCCCACAGTTGTAGGGGCTTGGCCCCTCCTGGGCCAGCGGGGCAGGATCCCCCACAGGCTGCCGAGTGCTGTTCTCTAAGCTGGCTGGACCAGGCCTGTCACCATCAGCCCCAGCTGCTGCTCTGCAGCTCCCAGCCCAGCATGCGGTGCTGCCCCAGTCCTCGCATCTCCTAGAAAGGAGAGAGCGGCGTGTGGGGCGCCTGTGTGGGTGTGGCTGCTGGAGCGCTGGCAGCAGCAGAGCGGCTGTGCTGGATGTGTGTGGGGGGCGGGGGCCTTGGCTGGATGTAGCACCATGTGCTGGAAGCTGCACTGAACCTAAGGATTATTCAAAGCCAGCCTGGGTGGATATTTAAGGGGTGTGGGGTGTTTGCCACCAAGTCTCCTGGGAGGAGCTGGCTGGTCTGTGGGGCTCAGCCAGCCTGGGGAGCCAGGTCTCCTGCTGTCAAGTCCACACCCTGGGGCCTCTGATGCTACTGATTAAAGGATTCAGCTCCTTCCCCCAGCAAAAGGCCCAAAGACACAAGGCCAGTTTGGGGCAGGTGCCAGGCCACGCCTGTCCAGCGGCTCTCCCCCCACCCCACCCCCAGCAGGCTCAGGCGGCACATTGTGGAGCCTGCGCCGTCAGGCTGGGGGAGAAGAGGGGCAGAGCAGCATGCGCCTCACACTCAGTCCATGGTGCGCCCGCCCGTACTGGGAACACTGGTTGGCCCAGTTCAACAAAGCTCTATTGGACCAGGAAGCGGTACAGAGAAGGGCAACAGAAATGGTTGGGGGGCTGGACCAGCTCCCATGTGAGGGGAGAGTAGAAAGATGGGGACTGTTCACCTTGGAAAAGAGACGACTCGGGGGATACAAGAGGGGCCTGTGAAATCGTGAAGGGTGAGGAGAAAATGATCCGGGCAGTGTTATTTACCCCTTCACACAACACCTGAAGCAGGTGTCTCCCAAGGACATGAACAGGCAGCAGGTTCAAAACCAACACAAGGAAGAACTTGCCCAGTGTGCAGAGCTCAGCGCCAGGGGCTGCTCTGAAGGCCCAACCAGAACTCGGCCCGTTCCCGGAGGACAGGGCCAGCCGTGCTGATTAGCCAGGGAGGGCAGGGATGAGCCCACGCTCCGGGTGGCCCTAACCTCTGACTGACGAGCTGGGGGAGGACGGGCTGGAGCACACGGTAAATTGCCCTGTTCTGTTCATCCCCTCCGCAGCCTCTGGCACTAGCAGAAGACAGCACAGGGGGCTGGCTGGTCTAACCCTGTCTTACGCCTGCCAGCGGGGTGGGGGCAGGAGCCTCTGGCCCAGGCGTGGCCCATGCTGGCAGCGGAGGAAGGAATCCCTTGGGGCCACCCCCGGCTGAGCCGTGTTTCTCTGTAACAGGTGCACACTTGGAGGGAGGGGGGAATAGGAAGGATGAGACAGGATCCACCCCGCTTGGCCTGGGGGCATTTGGGGTCAGACGCTGGGCCCAGCCTGGGAATGGGGAGGGCGTAGTTTGGCTATACCCCCCGGAGCCGGAGCCTGGCCTGCTCGCCTGGCAGCCCATGGCCCAATCCCCCCGCCCCCCATCGCAGGGACAGCGCTTCCTAGACCCACACCTGTGGTTTATTACTGCCCAGGCTGTGCCCGAGGACAGAGGCTGTACAGGGTGTGCCGCCGGCACGCAGTATATACACAAGGAATCGGCAGGGCTCTAGGACTGCAGCAGCCCCTGGGGGTGCCCTGCAGCCCGGCAAGCCGGGGGCGCTGTCACTTGGACACAGAGGGGGCCATGTAGGTGCGGAATCGCTCGTGCGCGCGCTCTTGGGTCAGGAGGCGCAGCCGCATGGTGTCCACCGCCTCCTCCAGGCCTGCCTGCTGGCTGATTTCCACCGTGTAGTCATTGGCCTGTCAGGGGCAAGAGCAGGGTTAGGGGGCCGGCTAGGATTGGGGGCACACCCCGGTGAGGGGGCACAGGTCAGGGCCTGCAGAGTGGCCCAGGGGGGCAGCAATGCAGAGACCCTGGGTAGTGGTGCTCAGCCAAGGGTAGAGGGCAGCAGCCTGCGTGGGATTTCCAACTGCAGGGAGCTCTGGGGGAGGCCGCCCCACGGCAGGGTGGAGGGGCCGACTGCTGTTCCTGGGGAGCAGGGACCCCCCTGAGGCAGCCTGCGCCCAGACACTCACCAGCTGTAGCGAGGCCAGCATGGAGCGACACACCTCGAAGGCCGGCTTCCCCGCCACCAGGCTGGCGAAGGAGTGCCACTCGCCCAGCCGCCCACAGCTCGCCGCCAGCTGGTCCCCGTAGCTGTGGATGTCGAAGGCGGCTCGCTCCTCCTGCGCGGGAGAGGGGAAGTTAGACACTGCGCCCAGCACTGAGGGGCCAGGCCAAGCCCCTCACCCACGGCCACTAGCAAACGCTGGCCAACTCCTGGGGGAGCGGGGGAGGACCCAGGCAGCCCCTGCCCATAGCTGCGTTACAACTGTCACTGTGTCCCCACGGCTGAGGGGCACCGGCAGAGCTGTGGGGGGAGCCCAGGCTGGGGGCACCGGCAGAGCTGTGGGGGGAGCCCAGGCTGGGGGGCACCGGCAGAGCTGTGGGGAGAGCCCAGGCTGGGGGGCACCGGCAGATGCCAGAGGTGCCCTCAGACTGGCAGGGGGGGCTATGGGCCAGGGTTAGGTGGGCAGCAACAGTGCCAGGAGCCACCCAGCCCTGGGCTCTTATCTAGGTTCTGCCGCTGTTCATTCCCCAGGCAGCAGCCAATCAGACGCGCTCGGACTGTAGTGCAACGGGGGGTGGCAGCGCCTTTAAGTCAGCAGGGTGAGAGATGCCCGCCAGGGAGTGGGACCCAGGCATGGGCTTCCCTGCAAGGAGCAGAGTGCCAGGCTGAGAGCTCTGGCCAAAGCTGCACGGGGACGGGGACGTGCTCTCAAGCCTCCCTTCAGCAACACCCTGTGTGCCCCAGTGCCAGGGGCCCAGCCACCCTCGCTCCCAGCCCTCCGCTGCACTCTGCACCCACCCCTGGGGCTCATCCCTGCAGAGAGCCTGGCCCAGCCTCTGCCCAGAACAGCTCCCCCCACAGCTGGGCACAGGCTCCCATGCTCCAGCCTCACCTGCTCCTGCAGCTTGGGTTCCATCTTGTCCTCCCAGTCACGGATACGCTGGGACAGCACCGTCTCGCGGGCGTACTTCTGGGAGTTGGCAATGAACAGCTCCTGGGGCCGGAGAGATGGGGGGGGGAGGGGGATCAGGGAAAAGGAGGAGGGGGGCAGATTCCAGCCCCCACCCCAGCTCTGCCTCATTCCCAGCTCCCCGCCGGGCTCAGGGGAACATTGAAATAGAGTCGTGGGCAGAGGTCACTCATGCCGGCGTTTCCAGACGTGGCCGCTCCCCACACCTGGGGCAGCGCTGGCAGGGGCGCGGTCCCCCAGCTGCAATGGGAGTGATGGTGCTCACCCCTCCAGTGCTGAGGGCCCACCCCACGGAGCAGCTCCCTCTCTCCGCTGGAGAGCTCAGGCCTGGCCCTCTAACAGCACAGGCTAGAAATGGAGGGTCAGACAGCTAAAAGGCTGAGAGAATCCAATGCTGTCCCTGGCCCAGCTGGGTGGAGGCTTTTCAGCCTGCCCCCCACCATCCCTCTTGTTCCTGGGCTGGGAGGGAATGAACATTTACAGGCATCTCTGGAAAGCCACGGCCCGTAGCTGCAGCATCAGGAAGGGCCCGGCTTCCCAGGCAGCAAGAAGGGCCAATGGGCAGGTGGCACTGCAGAGCCAGGCTCAGGCAGAGAGGCCCTGCGCTCTGCGCCAACCCGCCGAGGGATGGGTACGTACCACATTTCTCCTCACCAGCTCCTCATAGCTCAGGGAGTCAGGGATCGTGCAGGGGCCTGAAAGAGAAGAGGAATGTTGAGCTGAGAGCAGCATGGCACTGCCGCTCCGAGACAGCGCCAGCCATCACAGATACCCTGCCAACCCACTAACGGGGACATGACTTCCCCAGCGCCATGGGGCTCACTGTCCCCGGGAAGCACATGGGGCTTGCTACTTGAGCAGCTGGGTACGTGCACATGTTCAGGGGTGGGGGGACACACCTCTCTCCTAACATAGGCAGGTTTTGATGAACCCACAGGCCAGATGGGTTTTGCGACACCCCATCCCCCAAGACCCCTTTTTGGATCAGGACCCCCACGGTTACAACACCCTGAAGTTTCAGATGTAAACATCTGAAAACATTAAATTGACCAATTTTAAAACCCTCTGACCATGAAACTGATTAAAACGGACTGTGGATTGTGGTAGGGCTCTACTCATCTCTAACATAGCTGCACCCCTGGAGACTACAGGTCCCAGCATGCAATGCTCCATGGTAAGTTGGAGCACTGCATGCTGGGACACAGGCCACAGGTGCCCAGCTATGGTAATGCCCACTCTATGTTGTGCAGCCTTGCTGAGCTCCCAGGCTCAGGCACGTGGCCAGCACAGGCCCCTCAGGGTAAATGAGGCTCCACCAGTCTGTGACAAGAAAGGGGATCTGCTGGGACTACATTACCCAGGTCGCCCTCGGCCAGCTGCTCCAGGGCCGCCGGGTGGACGTCCTCCTGCTCCAGGAAGTCATCTGCAGAAGGAGAAAGGACTCTGGGCAAAGGTTCGTGGAAAAGTTCCTGCCCGGACGTGGAGCCCTGCTTAGCTCCCAAGTGCTGAGCGCGGAGCCGCTGAGCCAAGGGGAGCAGGGATTGTGGGGAGTCCCTGCAGCCTGCTCAGTCCTTGACCCACCCAAGAGAGCACAAAACCGTCACACAGCAGCTGCCCTGGGCCAGGAAATCCTGCGCTGGCTTCCAAGGGGCAGAGAGGGGCACAGATCCTGCCTGTCTAGCTCAGGTACGGCCCAGCTCAGCAACTCAGAGCAGACACTGTCCGGTAGCCGCAACAGCCCCAGCCCCAATTCTCACTCCAGTTTCTAGCAGGGTTGGCCCAACGTAGCCAATGCCACCCCTCTGATGGGCACGAACTGGCCCAGATCTCCTGGGGCAGGAGTGAGGCACAATGGCCAGGATCCCGTGCCCAGGGCGGCAGTGATGGTACACAGACTGCCCCAGCTCCGAGGCTTTCGGGAGTACCTGCCCCCTCGTCATGGTCCAGGTAGTCGTCCATTCGCTCCTCCTCCACGGCATTCAGCTCCTCCTCGGCCTCCTCCAGCTGCTCCTCCTCCTGCAGCTGCTTTCCCAGCAGCAGCCCCTGGGAGAGGGAACGGGCCTGGCTGTCACCGCTGGTCTCAGTGCGAGTGCCTGCCTGCCCCCACCCGGCGGTCATCCTCAGGATTTACATCACCATGGCACCCCGGGCCCCTGAGCAGCACGTGCTGGGTGGGGCTGCCCACGTGGTCTCTGCCCTAGGAAAGGTGCCCTAGCCACTGGCCAATCCCTGTGGCTGCCCAAGTGCTACCCAGGGCGCTCACAGGACCCTGCCCCCTTCTGCAGGCAGACCGAGGGCACCTCCCATTCGCTGCTGCCTCACCATTCTCCTCTGCAGCTTCCTCTGCGCGGCCATCCGCTCCTTCAGCTGCTTCCAGTACAGAACCTCCAGATCTGCCAAGACACAGTGGGAGCATGGGAACTGCCCTGCCAGGCAGAGTCGGACGGAGCCGGGCTGCGTGGCATGGACGCCCGGCTCGGCTCCTGCCCGCGGGCTCTAGGCACAGCCCTGGCTTGGCTGCAGTCACAAACCGGCTGGGTTCCACCCTCGCCCCCGAGCTCCAGGACAGGCACACGCAGCCCAAGCCCTGGGGCAGGAGCTGCTGCTAACCAACGAGGCATGCAGTTCCCATCCCCCTGCAGTGAGACAGCTGGCTGGGCATCCCGCCCCAACCAGTCTGGCCCAGCGCTCCCTTGGGTGGGGATGCGTGGGTCCAGGTGGGAAGAGGGCTCAAAGCACATTCTCCCCCCGACCCTCCACCTCACCGCCTGGATCTCCCGCCACATGGGAGCCGAGGGCTGGTATATGCTAGAAAAGTGTGTCGACCAAGTGACATCACTAGGGGGTGTGAAAATCCACATGCCGGATCGACGCAGCGAAGCCGACCTAAGTCCCCGTGTAGACAGGCTCTTCCATCGATCTAGCTCCCACCTTTCAAGAAGGCGGATTGGCCCTGTCAATGGGAGAACCCCTCCCGTCAGCACAGCTAGTGTCGACGCTGCAGTGTCCCGCTGGAGCGTTTCCAGCGTAGACAAGCCCGGAGGAACGCCCTGGGGCTGGGACAGCGCTGACGCACTCTTTGGTTTCGCTCTGCGGGCTCCGTGAAAAGCAGGCTCCAGAGGCGTTTGGGTGTGAGAGGGGAGCGAAGGGGCGTTTAGCGCAAGCAGAGTGGGCAGCAAAGGGACGTTGCCTCTCGCACACATCACCAGCCACATCCCTCTCACCAGCGAACGTTGGCCCTTTCTTCTTGGTGGTTCTGCTGTCAGCTCTGTCGTTCTCTGCGGAGAGACCAGAAATGGGTGACATTAGCCAGCCGGGTTCTGCGGGGATAGCCCTGTCAGTCGGACACCAGCCAGCAGATTACTGGGAGCAAGGGTGGGATTAAGGACAGATGTGTGGCTGACCCAGTGCGTTGGGCACCCGCCAAGGATTGAGGTGACCTGGGTTCAAGTCCCTGCTCTTCCCGACTCCCTGTGTCTCCTAGGGTGAGTCACGATGTCCCTGGGTCTCAGTCCCCAGGTGTCCAGCAGGGAGGATACCCTGCCAGGCCTCTCGGGGGTGGGGAGGAGCGATATATTACAGATGGCAAGGCTCCGCTACTATAGCCATAGGGCCTGGATAAGATGGACAAACACACGGATGCCAGATGATGATGCCACCTCCTCTCAAAGAGCCCTTTGGCCATGCACGCTACTTTACCAGCCCTGGTACCACAACACGGTTACAGGGTTACCAGAACCTGCTCTGGAGAGGCAGGGCAGCCTAAGGAGGCCTGCGCTACTAGGGAAAAAGCGGCAAGAGGACCTGACAGAGGGATGCAAACCAGTGGGTTAGGGACGGTCACATCAGACACAGCTCTCTGCTCTCTCATGATACCTGAGCAAAGGGCAGCCACTGATGAGAGGAAACGCCACGTGCCGCGCTCAGTCCTCTCGTAGCAGTGACCTTACTGAGCTCAGAAAGGACCAGACAAGTATCTGTAGATGAGAACACCCACCATTCTATTAGGCAGGGAACAACGAATAAGGAATAGAAACCAGAGTAACAGAGAGATGTTGGGAAGAACCGTCCCCTACAGGCAGGGCCCATGAGCTCTGCGCCCCTGGCAGCGGAACAGGGCTCCAGAGAATGAGTTTTCATTTTTAGGATGCTTGTGGGCCCTCAGCTTTAGAGAAAACCTGGACAATGTGAACCACGCCTAACTGATGCCGCTGTATCTGCCTGAGTCTGCAGACAGTCTGAACCAATAGCTCTGTACCATTCCTCCTATTAGGCCGATTCTGAATCACGATGACACCACTTTAAATGTCAGCACCATTAAGTGTTTCACTGCCGATCATTTTGGCGAGAACGCCCAACTAGAATGGCCTCTCCCATGATTTCAAACCCCCTCCCCAGGCTTGCAAGCCCCCACCTTTTCCCCTGACAGTCTCCACAGTGCAGTTCTGCGCTGGGCAATGCAAGAGTCTCTGGTGTGTGTGGACCTGAGGAGGGGGAACGGCCTGAACTAAATGGAATTTGTTATCACAATAGGCTGACGGGGCCACTCTGCCTTTCAACATCCATTACCCAGCTGGAGAATTCCCAGGCAGCATATTCCGTTCTGGGGTTTCCTGTCCCTTCCTGATGCAGCTGGTGCGGGTTACTGAGCTGGATGGGAGTCCTGTGATCCACACCAAACGGCAGGCAGGAGACAGGCTGAGTACAAGGGCCACTGAACCTGGGGGGTGCGGGGGGGCGCTGTGGTCCCATGTGACTAGAACAAGGGGAGTCCCCAGGACAGAGTCCAGACACCAGCCGCCATGAGCACTGGCCTGCTAAACCCAGGGTTGTGAGTTCAATCCTTGAGGGGGCTATTTAGGGAACTGGGGTAAAAATCTGTCTGGGGATTGGTCCTGCTTTGAGCAGGGGGTGGGACTAGATACCTCCTGAGGTCCCTTCCAAGCCCGAGATTCTATGATGCTGAGGCTGGGGGCGTCGAGAGGCCATGTCTCTCGGCAGAGAAGGGCCCTGCCAGGGAGCAGGCTGCAGGGTAGGGGAGCAGAGCTGGAGCGAAGATACTCACGGCTTGCAGAGAACCACTTCATGAAGTCCTGCAGCTTCCTGGGTGTCCGCCTCTTCCGCTTGCTGCCGGGCACATCGTCCAGGTCACGCGGCACCGTGAAGGGTCTGCCTGGAGCCGGGTGCAGAGAAGGGAGTGAGCTGCAGTCACAGTGGGTGGGGAAAGGAAGGAAGCAGGGGGGGCTCTGCCAGTCTCTGCACCAGCAGCCACCAGCACTGGGCGCAGGTTCCAGGGAGACCCCTGGGCGGCTGGGTGGGCGTTAGCAGCCACTCACACCCAGCCATGCAGTCACATGCCGCAGGACTCAGGACAAGGTCTGTAAGCGTAGTCCCCGCTGGATCTGCCTTCCACTTCAGAGGCAGCTCCGCACGCTCTGTGGCACTGGAAGACGCGCTGCTGAGGCCTGACACCACCCCTCTTCCCAGCACGGAGCAATCCTGCAAGCGCCTGGGGAGGCGGGTTTGGGGCTGGCCAGGAAGGAGGAAGGCGCCTTTGCTTTACAGCATCAGGGTGTCAAAGTGCAGCCCACGATATCTGACAGCCTGGGCTGCAGCCGCGCTCTGGCTGGGTGCTCCGGTCCAGGCAGCCAGGGACACTCTCTCCGGGTCGCACGGCTCAGCTCAGGATGGGGGCAGCCACATTCACTCCACCAGCCACCCCCATCTAGGGGGAACGGTAGTTTGCTCCATGGACAGCAGGAGGCGCTAAGATGGGGGCTTCCCTGCTCATAGCACAGGCGCCCTTCCAGTGGTTCCTGCTTCCGGGGGCTAAACACCCAGGCTAGGATATCGTCCCAGGCCCTGCTATGGTCAAGCAGCTGCTAAACCCGGAGAGCAGCCAGGCCAAGCCACCCGTCAGCTGGCCCCCCGTTACCTTTCTTAAAGGGCTTATCCTCAGAGTCGTCAAAGGGGTCAAGGCTTCGCCACGGATCCAGCATCTCCTGGCACAGAACGTGAGTGAACGGTGAATGGGACAGCTCGGTGGCCAGGCTGCCAGTTCCCACTCGATTCCCCACGGCAGTCCCCCGCCCTGAGCAGGCAGGGAGCACCCCGTCTCACCAAAGCAGGGCTTAGGCAGCCAGTTCAGGACCCACAGCGATGAGCTCTAGGGCCTGTGCCCATTGGGAGCGGCTCCCTGGCAAACACGGTGCCGCAGGGAAGCGCCCAGCTCACCAGCCTCCACCTGAGTTACTATCTGGGAACTGCTCTCACTGCCAAAGGGACTCTGCTGCCCCTCTGGATGTGTCCCTACGGACCTCTCTCACCTTGATGTGGACACTGGGCTCCACGGCCGGGGCCCGTTCCCGCAGCATGTACCCCTTGCCCTCGGGCGCACTCTAGCAGGCAGAGAACAAGGCAGTTAGTTTCCTGAAGCATCGTACAGAGGCGAGAGTGATCAGCCGGGCCTGTGGGGACCCCAGGCTGCTGGACAGGAGTGAGTGCGGCAGCCCCACCTCCCCACGCCACCCCCACGACGATGGCCCTTCTCCTACCTTCTGCTGCTGAATTTGCTCGACAGCAGCAGGACCGGTCTCCACGCCCCCTTCTGAGGCATCAGGCAAGAAATCACCTCCTCCTCCCACATCGTCATCGTCGTCACCACCACCACCCCCGTCTGGTGCCACAGCGCCTACCAGAGAGGGGCACAGTCACTCCTGGTTCCCTTTCCATCCATGGGGCCACAACCAGCGTAGGAACAGCCCCTGGAAAGCCACCCATCTTCCACCCTCCCTGCTCCCGAGAGGGAACCTCTCCTTCCATTCTGAAAACTAGCCCCCTTTGAAGGCTGCAGCTCTTGAGAGAACAAGACTTGGTTTCGTTCATAACATAGGCCAGGCAGAACTCGAGCAGCCCCAGTGACCCCTGTGGTTAGGAACCAGGCTGCCGGGCCCATGCTATGGGGGTGCCACCCCACCCAAAGCCCACCAGCACCCCGGATCTCACACAGCAAACTGGCCGCATCTCTCACCTTCATTTTCAGAGAAGTTCAGGACCGGGATAGGAGTCTCACAGGCACTGACCTCCATGGGCGCGTTTCCAGATCCCGGGGCGGCAGTCTGCCCTCCTGGCAGGGATGAGGCAGAACCGGGGGAGAGGGAGAGACTTGTTAATGATGTCCCCCAAGCATCACCCCACTGGGGTCTCAGCCCTTGGCTCCCTGAGGACCCCCCCTTGAATAGCTGCTGGGTTGGTGACCAAGGCTGGCTTGTATAGCCAGCTTCCCCCATACCCCTCAAGTCGGCCTCTCCCATGGACTCTGCACCTCCCACATCCCCTCCCAGGAGGTCTTTGGAGTGGCTATGGGAGGGTAAGGGGAGATCCCCAGCCCAATCCTGCACCTGTAGCACTGCCAAGGTCCCCAGCCTGGCGTCTTGCTTGGAAGCACTGCGTGGGTGAGAGGCCCGCCAGCTCCAGCATGAAGGCTCCGTTGGCGTGAGGGGTGCACGTGTTCATGCGGAAATCCTTCCGGCTGGCCAGGATCTCCCCCTTCCGGCTGAGAGGAGAATGAGGGCGTTAGAACGGCTCTGACCCAGCACTATCGCTGGTTTCCAGGGTGCGGCCAGAGTGTGGGTTCGTAAAAGGTCGCATGGGGTGCCAGGAAGAAGGGAAAGAGACCGAGACCTGGAAGAGACCCGCTGGGTCCCATTGAGCCCAGTCACATCCCCAAGCCAGCATAGAATGGGACTTCTTGTTGGCTCAGATCCTAGCGGGGGCGCTACATAAGGGAGACCAAGATCTCCTCGTCTCCAGGCTGGCCACGCTCTTCTAAGCGGCACAGGCTGGTGTCACATCCCCCTGTTGTTTAGCGAGACAGGACAGGTTTAGCTCCGCTCATCTCTCCCTCTGCACCCCAAAAGCTTTGTTACTCTCTGAACTGCCCCCACCCCTGCATAGACCCCCCCCTTTCCAATACAATGGGGCCAGAATCCCAGCTAGGATCTCCCCGGAGCCAGGCAGAAGGGAGCTATCCCCTCCCTGCTCCAGGACGCAAGGCCTCTATCAGCCCAGGCTCATGGTGGCCCATCTCGCCTGGCAATCTCACGTCGGATTGGCTTCTCACTCTCCCGCCTCCGTTCCTGGCTGATCCCCAGGCTTGTCCTTCCATGATTGTTCTTCCCCCAGTTGCATTTCCCATGAGGAATCTCATGCGATGTCCTGCCCACATCTCTGAACTGGCTGGAGCCCTCTGGATTATTTCCCTCCCCCTGCTGTTCTCCCTCCTCCAGCTCGTTAATGAAGATGTTGAGCAGGGCCACCAGTGGTGAGAAAATCCAAGCGAGACAGAAAGCAGATGGCAGGAGAGGAGTGACTGAAAGGCGTTACGAGGGGAGCCGTTACCTGAACAGGGGGTTGTCCTTCTTTTCTGTCTCCTCTGGGGGTACCAGGGCCATCGGAGTCAAGGGGACAATGTTCACAGTCTGCAAAGACAGGACAGCATGATCCCAGCTGCCCATCGCGGGAAGAGCGGGGCCCGGCTGCACTCCACAGACAGGGCCCTTGCAGCCGGGAAGAAGCGTTCACACATACAGAGAGTGTTTTCATCTGCTTCTCAGGGCAGGCTGGGTGCTGGGGAGCACCGTCCTGCCAGGGTACAAACACCAGCTCCCACCAGCCAGATGGAAGCCACTGGTACCCACGGTGTGTCACCACTTGCTGCCGAGGAGGGTTCTGGCTGCAGGGATGCCTGGAACTACTCCCTTGCTGGCAGAGGTCTCCCCTAGCAGCACTGCTCAGTTAGAGGGGGTGCTGGGCTGCGCAAGCTGGCACATTGGACACGGCAGACTCTAGTCTCGGAAACCCCCAGATCAGGAGGCAGAAGGGACATGAGAGGGGCATGAAGGACGGGGACCACATCACTTACATTAGGCTGGTGATCTTTCTTCATGTCCACGCTCACCACGTTGGTGTCCTTGATGTCATCCAATGAGAGGAACTGCAGAGCGAGAGCAGTAAGACGGAGCACTTCGCACAGAGAGCTGTCTCTCTCTGACATGCCGTACAGACACTCTGCTGATCCCCACAGCGCCCCCGAAGGCAGGTCGGGGTCTCCGGGCCACGGGGGAGGGACGTGACATGGAGTGACTCCTGACTCCTTGCCCCGGGCCCAGTCTACCCTGATCCAAACGAGAACAGTTCTGCAGATCTGCACCTGATCCCGGGATCGAGAGGAGGCAGAGAGCCAGTGGGAGCTCTCCAAGCGGTGCACAGGGACCATGGGCTCCCAGATACTTGGTGGCAAACTCCTTCCAATGCAAGCTGGCCTCTTAGCAGAAATGCCTTAGAACAGGGTGGCCAGTGAGTTTGGGGATAGCCGCAGAATTCACTGATACACTGGTATCTGTATAGAGGCAGTGTGACACACACACAGTGCACTGAGCCTGGGAGCCTCAACAGGCCCTGAGAAATGTCCCTCGCTCCCAGGGGCCTTGGAGCTGGGAACCTTTCATCTCCACAGACACCACAGGGCAGCCACTGCTCCGCCGAGGGCGGCACGCCAGGCTCCCCCAAGCAGCACTGCTGGTTAGCCATTACAGCTGTATGGGGCACCAGCCAGGCAAGCATTCACACCCCCTTCAGCTGGCAGCCCTCCACCTCCTGGGAGGGAGAGAGCCGTGGAGGTCAAGTGTCAGTCTCTGGGGTGGAG
The DNA here is from genome assembly GCF_020497125.1 of Mauremys mutica. NCBI lineage: Eukaryota > Metazoa > Chordata > Testudines > Geoemydidae > Mauremys > Mauremys mutica. Next base: position 3,794,753 of record NC_059072.1, on the reverse strand, counting down.
CTGGAGGACTGCAGAGGCCGAGGGCTCTGTCCCACAAGGTGAAGGATGCTGTAAGGGGATGCTGTAAGGCTACACTTACGGTGGCGTGTAGAGTACAGATACTGCACGCCCAGCTAGCAGCGCAGACACGTCTTAGGCAAGTAGAATACAGTCCCCCACAGGCCTGAGCCCTGGGTATAAACACGCCCAAGCAGGGCCTTCCACGTCCACACTGCTACTTTTAGCAGAGCAGTGTCCCACTGCCTCCCCACTGCAGGAGCCTTTCCCCGCCACGGTGAACGGTTCTGCCAGTGGGGAAAAGCCCCGGCAGGTCCCCGCTGCCTCCCCACTGCAGGAGCCTTTCCCCGCCGCGGTGAACGGTTCTGCCAGCAGGGAAAAGCCCCGGCAGGTCCCCGCGTTCCCGCTGCCTCCCCACTGCAGGAGCCTTTCCCCGCCGCGGTGAACGGTTCTGCCAGCGGGGAAAAGCCCCGGCAGGTCCCCGCTGCCTCCCCACTGCAGGGGCCTTTCCCTGCCGCGGTGACAGGTTCTGCCGGCAGGGAAAAGCCCCGGCAGGTTCCCGCATTCCCGCTGCCTCCCCACTGCAGGAGCCTTTCCCCACCGCCCCGGCAGGGGCCTGCTGCCTCCCCACTGCAGGAGCCTTTCTCGCTGGTGTGTAGCTACAGGTGTATCTGTACTCGACTCACCATCATAAGTGCACTCAGGCCCAGGGTGTTTGGGGCAGGGGCAAGTGCTGTGGAAGCTAAATACCCCGTAGCCAGAGAAGAGCAGTTTGGGACTGGCCTGCTGGCAAGTGATCATAGCAGCTAATCAGTCAGGGCACAGTCAGACTTGGTGCCCGAGTCTACAGCCTAAGGTCACCACCACCATTTAACCTACCAGCCCGGTACCTAGCACACGCCAGGCAGAGGCTGCTGGGATACTGCCCGCACTCCCCCTGCTGGCGCACAGAGGGACTGCACACAGAAGGACGCACACCACACCTGCTGTCTTACCTCTTCCTCCTCCGTCCCGGGCCCAGCGCTCACGTCAGCGTCGGTGCCGTCCTCCCCCACGGACGTAGGCTGTTTGTCCCGCCTGGGTCAGGGAGGGAAAAAACACAAGGGGGCACTGGAGTTTTCTAAAACCATTATTGTCAGCTGGGCAGTTTCCTGGGGCAGAGCCGGGGATGTCCGAGTCACTGGTGGGTGTGCTGGGGCAACAGCTACTCTGACAAAAGACACAGGGATGTAACAGGTCCCCTCCAGCCCAGGAGTGGGCGGCAGATAAAGCTACCGGGGCCTCTTTGGTCCTTGTGAAGTGCTATGGAAGGGCCCAGCGTTGAATAGCCCAGGGGGGAGACAGCCACGTCAGTATGTTATTCTTCTGATGGGAGCCAGCTAACGTGCACTTGGTTCCTATATGCAGGCCTGGCTCAGGGCTGGAGCCCACCACTCCTGTGCAGGGGCGCAAGTGGCTCAGAGGAAATGGGATCTGGCTGCAGTGGGGAGGGGGGGGCTTAGGCCTGGCCAGCAAATCCCTTGCTTGTTGAGTCGATTCCGTTTCCGTCAGGGAACGGGGAAGGGAAGCGGAGGGGACGTTTCACTTCGAGGCAGCCAGCCCGCAGCTCCAGCTCCCTGCAACACCAGCAGCACCCTGCCCTGTTGGCTCTGTCCCATCTCGCATCAGCAAGGCCCTAGCACGGGGGTGGGCAAACTTTTTGGCCCGAGGGCCACATCGGGGTTGCTCAAGGCTCTGCCCTCCCAAACAGCCTGGCCCCCGCCCCCTATCCGCCCCCTCCCACTTCCCACCCCCGACTGCCCCCCTCAGAACCTGCAACCCATCCAAATACCCCCTGCTCCCTGTCCCCTGACTGCCCTCCCGACCCCTATCCACATCCCCGCCCCCTGACAGGCCCCTCAGGACTCCCACTCCCAACCCTCCCTGTTCCTCATCCCCTGACCACCCCCCCAGAACCTCCACCCCATCCAACCACCCCCTCCTCTCCCCACGAGATCTCCCACTCTCTTACCCAACCCCCCACTCCCTGCCCACTTACCAGAGCCGGCTGCGCGCCTCACGCTGCCCAGTGGGAGAGGCGGGCCAGAGCGCGGTCAGCACGGTGGGGTGGGGTGGCTGTGGGGGAGGGGGGAGAGCAGGGGAGGGGCCGGGGACTAGGCTCCCCTGCCAGGATCTCAGGGGCCGGGCACCATGGTCCCACAGGCCGGATGTGGCCCGCAGGCCGTAGTTTGCCCACGTCTGCCCTAGCAAGCGCCCCTGCTGAGCCAGGCCTCTGGCTGAGAGGAGCAGAGGAGCCCAAAGGGAATTCCATTTCAGAGGTCAGTTTGTGTGGCTGGAGCCAAGTGCCTGTTCAAAGTCAGAGCCATTGGCAGAGCTTCACCCGTCCGGGGGGGTTTCTGTTTCAGAACAGCTACTGCTGTCCACCCTAAACAGACCTCTCCTCTCTTAACCGAAGACCTGGACTGAGCATGGGCCAGTCAGAATGGGGATATATGGGGATGGAAAAGTTACTAAAGAGGCGACATGCTACATTTGAAAACTGCTACTAAATGGGATCACCCTGCTAGCGAGGTGCCGAAACCCCCCCACGTCCCAGGCCTATTCGGCCACACTGCCTAGATCCTCCTTCTATTTAATACCTCCACTCACCGGCCTGCATTGTAATCACACCAGCTCAGCCCCAGTCCTACAGCTGGATCCCCACCTCGTGCCTGCACAGAGACTCACTGACTTCAACATTATCCCAGGAGGATCCTTTTGCAGGACTGGAGCCTAACATTAAACCCAGCAAAAAATAACCACCGAGATTGTCCTGGATGACAACAGTTTAAAACCAGATAAAGAGCGAGCCTTATGATCTGAGCAGGGAATCAGGACGCATGGAGCTATTCCCCGCTCTGTGGGGGACTTCCTCTGTAGACTTGGGTACGTCACTTCACTTCCCTCCTGCAAAAGGGGGGTAATTTACCTATATCTAAGGCAGGGGTCGGCAACCTTTCAGAAGTGCTGTGCCGAGTCTTCATTTATTCACTCTACTTTAAGGTTTTACGTGCCTGTAATACATTTTAATGCTTTTAAGGTCTCTCTATAAGCTTATAAATATATAACTAAACTATTTTTGTATGTAAAGTAAATAAAGTTTTCAAAATGTTTAAGAAGCTTCATTTAAAATTAAATTAAAATGCAGAGCCCCCTGGTCCGGGGGCCAGGACCCGGGCAGTGTGAGTGCCACTGAAAATCAGCTCGTGTGCCGCCTTCGGCACCTGTGCCATAGGTTGCCTACCCTTGATCTAAGGGAAGGGGTGTTGGAAGGATTAGTTAGTGTTTGCAAAGTGCTACAAGACCCTTGCTTGGAAGAGACTAGGGAGGGGCAAAGAAGCGTGACAGTGATAAAAAGGGCAGGAGCTGCCGATCAGAACCGAGATGCATGAGCCTGCTGAGCTGGGCTGGGGGAAGTCATGGTGGGAGCCCCCCGTACTAAGCCCAGACAGACTTTGCAAGAGGCAACCTCTCGGAGAAGGAAAAACTTGACTTACTTTTTGTTGGAGATGAAGTCGAGGGCCTGGTAAACAAGAGAGTAGAGATATTCCACCTGCCAAAACAAGGCCAGAAGGTTAGAGGCCGGGAGGCAAGGATCTCAGGGAGGCTGCCTCTGTTAGGGTCTAGGGTAAACGGGGGTCCCTGAAGAGGCCCCTTGATCACTTCAGTGTTCTCACCAGGTCTTGGCACTTTCAGCCTGAGCTCCAGCACAGGGGAGCGTTTTGCCTGAGGAACAAAGTACTATGTGGCGAGACTGGTAGCTTCTCCAGGCTGCATGTCCATATACAAACAGAGACGAGAGCAGCCACAGTGGGGGCTGGGTGATGTCTACCATTTCAGGGCTACATTTAATACATCAGCACCTGTGCAGCTGGCTTAACCCTTTCAGAGTGAAGCAAAACTCCCCAAAGCACCCACTGCCCAAGCCTCCAGCTGGCAAACCCCACAGAAGCTCTCCTCCCGGCCTTGCAGGGGCAGCAGGAGTGAGCACAGCAGTTCCCCTCGGCTTCCCCACCTTCTTGCTGTAGATGCAGGCAGAACCCTGGATCAGCAGAGCCGCCTCTATGAAATTCATGGTGGTTTTGCCGCCGTCGAAGGAAATGCAGATCTGGTCCAGCTGCAGAACACGCACATGGGAAGACACAAGCTGATTTTACAGACTGGGTTGGAGAGGCAACACAGCAGGAAGAGAGACTTTGGAGGGGACAAAGCCCTGGCCCCACAGCAAACCTGCAGTGGCACCTGGGGGGCGCCATAAGAGGGGTGAATGGAGAATGCAAGACTTTTCCCATCACATTCTCTTGTAATCTTTGGGGCTAGAGCTCTTCCACAGGTGGCAATGGTTCTCCAAGGAACAGGTCTGTGCTGTGCAGAGCATCTTTTCTAAAGCTCCTGTGGATCCAGGAGCACTTCACAGGGAGGGCAGGGAGCAAAAGGAAAAGGTCTGAGGTCCAGAACTTGATATTTAGAGTTTAAGGCCAGTGACAATGTGGCAGGGCTGGCCTAAGGGACAGGAACATTAGGGATCGAAACGAGCGCCACATGCTAGGAATTCCAGCTGCATGGACACACTGTGGCACTTGGATACCGACATTCCTCCCCGCTACCCTGGTCTTCGTGGATGGAAAGATTACCTTACCTCCTCCAGATACTCCCCCAGCTGGGCTGCCACATCCACCTCCCAGTTCTTTGTGAGATCTCGGATGGGCTGCAGAAGGTGCAGGAAGCGTGACTCCACATCCTCCATTGTAACAGATCCCTAGAAGTGCAAGAAGTTACATTTCATCCAGGAGCCAGGCAGACAAGCCTACAGTCAGTAGGGGACAGGAGGACGACACAGGTCCATCTGTTTTCTGACAACGATGTCATTTGTGGCCTGTAGTCATTTAATGGGATGCAGTCAGCTCAAAGCTGGCTCCAATTTTGTTTTTATAAAATGTCAGCTTTTGTAAAACCTGAGGCCAATCAAAATGATGTAATTCAAACAAAAAACAGGGCTTTGCTTTGACATAAACATTCCCCTGTGTTGTCACAACACAGGGTAACAGTAAGTTAGTGTCTGAGAACCTACAAATAAAAATATTTATATTTTAGACCTACACAAATGCCTGTAAATAAACAAACCCGACCATGAAACTGACTAGAAATCCCAGTGAAAAAAAGTGAAGCATGTAGCTGTCAAAGTTAGACTGAGGACTCTCAGTTTGTCAGACCACTCTGTTTTATTAGCACAGCGCTCTGCTAATAACACCCTTATAATGTGAGCACCATGCAAGACACAAACTATCTTATTTATACAGATAAAAGGGTGAGAACTTAACAAAGTAACAAAGGAAGCAGAATCAGATAAGTTTACCTGGGCTAGGCATGCATATCTTATTTCCTTACTAACTATTACCGATCTTCTGTTAATGTTTCGCCATTAGCACCACTGTTTATGCCTAATGTTTCTTTTCCTGGCACCTGTATTTCAACATTTCTTATTTCTGCTTAAGGGTACATACAACATTTCTTTAATCCATTCTTATTTTTACAATATAATTCATTCTACTTTCACATAGCATAAATTACTGATTTTATTATTTATACATTAGCAGCACCTGGTCAGAATTATGGCCTTGTTGGGCTGGTTAATCTGCAAACCTGAGCTCCAATTCTGCAAACAGTTAAGCACACATGTGACCCGACTCCTGGGTCTAAGGACCCAGTCTGGTACAAAAAGTAATTTTCCCTCTGTTGATACTCACACCTTCTTGTCAACTGTAGGGAATGGGCCACATCCACCCTGATTGAACTGGCCTCGTTAGCACTGACCCTCCCACTTGGTAAGTATCAGAGGGGTAGCCGTGTTAGTCTGGTTCTGTAGAAGCAGCAAAGAATCCTGTGGCACCTTATAGACTAACAGACGTTTTGCAGCATGAGCTTTCGTGGGTGAATACCCACTTCTTCGGATGCAAGCAGTGGAAATTTCCAGGGGCAGGTGTGTATATATAAGCAAGCAAGAAGCAAGCTAGAGATAATGAGGTTAGAGGCTTGCATCCGAAGAAGTGGGTATTCACCCACGAAAGCTCATGCTGCAAAACGTCTGTTAGTCTATAAGGTGCCACATGATTCTTTGCTGCTTCTACAGAATCAGACTAACACGGCTACCCCTCTGATACTTGACACCATGCAAGGCACTGCATTTAGCCGTATGGAGTGGAAATCCATCAACCTCATGAAGAAACTTGCACAAATACAGACGGATATCATCTTCCTTTCCAAATGTAAACGGATGGACATCATACCTAATGGACTAAAGGTAAAAAATCCACTGCTATCTACATTACTACACAGACCACAGTGAGAGATTATGCCGTACTCTATCTAAGAAACTGAGGAACCACCTGATCAGCATCCTATACAGCAAACAGGAAAACATCAAAAAAGAGCTCTCCAACCTAGAGACTCTCATCAATAACCAAACTTCCATACAAACGGACTTCACTAAAATAAGGCAGGAGATCTACATTACCCACTTCACCTCTCTAAAAAGGAAAAAGGACTGTAAGCTGTCTAAACTCCTACCTGCCACATGGGGCCACAACCGTGATACCCCTAACCCACCCAGCAATATCGTCAATCTATCCAGCCACACACTCAGCCCAGAAGAACAGTCTGTCCTATCTCGGGGACTCTCTTTCTGCCCTGCCACCCCCACCAACATGATACAGTTCTGCGGCGATCTGGAAGCCTACTTTCGCCGTCTCCGACTCAAAGAATACTTCCAGGACAACACTGAACAGCGCACTGATACACAGTTACCCTCCCACCAACAGCACAAGAAGAAGAACTCCACATGGACTCCTCCTGAGGGTCGAAATGACAGTCTGGACCTATACATTGAATGCTTCCGCCGACATGCACAGGCAGAAATTGTGGAAAAACAACATCGCTTGCCTCACAACCTAAGTCATGCAGAACGCAATGCCATCCACAGCCTCAGAAACCATCCTGACATTATAATCAAAGAGGCTGATAAAGGAGGTGCTGTTGTCATCATGAACAGGTCTGACTACCAAAAGGAGGCCGCCAGACAACTCTCCAATACCAAATTTTACAGGCTACTTCCCTCAGATCCCACTGAGGAATACACTAAGAAACTGCACCATCTACTCAGGACACTCCCTACACTAACACCGGAACAAATCAACATACCCTTAGAGCCCCGACCAGGGTTATTCTATCTACTACCCAAGATCCACAAACCCGGAAATCCTGGATGCCCCATCATCTCTGGCATTGGAACTCTCACTGAAGGACTGTCTGGATATGTGGACTCTCTACTCAGACCCTATGCCACCAGCACTCCCAGCTATCTCCGTGACACCACTGATTTCCTGAGGAAACTACAATGCATTGGTGACCTTCCAGAAAACACCATCCTGGCCACCATGGATGTAGAGGCTCTCTACACAAACATCCCACACACTGATGGAATACAAGCTGTCAGGAACAGTATCCCTGATGATGCCACAGCACAACTGGTTGCTGAGTTCTGTGCCTTTATCCTCACACACAACTATTTCAAATTCAATGACAATATATATCTCCAGATCAGTGGCACCGCTATGGGCACCCGCATGGCCCCACAATATGCCAATATTTTTATGGCCGACCTGGAACAATGCTTCTTCAGCTCCCGTCCACTCACGCCCCTTCTCTACCTACGCTACATTGATGACATCTTCATCATCTGGACCCATGGGAAGGAGACTCTGGAAAAATTCCACCACGATTTCAACAGCTTCCACCCCTCCATCAACCTCAGCCTGGACCTATCTACACGGGAGGTCCACTTCCTAGACACCACGGTGCAAATAAATGGTGGTCACATTAACACCACCCTATACCGAAAACCTACCGACCGCTATGCCTACCTTCATGCCTCCAGCTTCCATCCCGGGCACACCACAAGATCCATTGTCTACAGCCAAGCACTGAGGTACAACCGTATCTGCTCTAACCCCGCAGACAGAGACCAACACCTAGAAAATCTCCACCAAGCATTCTCAAGACTACAGTACCCACACGAGGAAATAAGGAAACAGATCAACAGAGCCAGATGTGTACCCAGAAGCCTCCTACTGCAAGACAAACCCAAGAAAGAAACCAACAGGACTCCACTGGCCATCACATACAGTCCCCAGCTCAAACCCCTCCAACGCATCATCAGGGATCTACAACCCATCCTGGACAATGATCCCACACGTTCACAGGCCTTGGGTGGCAGGCCAGTCCTCGCCCACAGACAACCTGCCAACCTGAAGCATATTCTCACCAACAACTGCACACCGCACCATAGTAACTCTAGCTCAGGAACCAACCCATGCAACAAACCTCGATGCCAACTCTGCCCACATATCTACACCAGCAACACCATCACAGGACCTAACCAGATCAGCCACACCATCACCGGTTCATTCACCTGCACGTCCACCAATGTAATATATGCCATCATATGCCAGCAATGCCCCTCTGCTATGTACATCGGCCAAACTGGACAGTCTCTAAGGAAAAGGATAAATGGACACAAATCAGACATTAGGAATGGCAATATACAAAAACCTGTAGGAGAACACTTCAACCTCCCTGGCCACACAATAGCAGATTTTAAGGTGGCCATCCTACAGCAAAAAAACTTTAGGACCAGACTTCAAAGAGAAACTGCTGAGCTCCAGTTCATCTGCAAATTTAACACCATCAGCTTAGGACTAAACAAAGACTGTGAATGGCTTGCCAATTACAGAACCAGTTTCTCCTCCCTTGGTTTTCACACCTCAGCTGCTGGAACAGGGCCTCATCCTCCCTGATTGATCTAACCTCGTTATCTCTAGCTTGCTTCTTGCTTGCTTATATATACACACCTGCCCCTGGAAATTTCCACTGCTTGCATCCGAAGAAGTGGGTATTCACCCACGAAAGCTCATGCTGCAAAACGTCTGTTAGTCTATAAGGTGCCACAGGATTCTTTGCTGCTTCCACTTGGTAAGGCAACTCCCATCTTTTCATGTGCTGTGTATGTACACCTGCCTACTGTATTTTTCACTCCATGCATCTGATGAAGTGGGTTATAGCCCACAAAACCTTATGCTCAAATAAATGTGTTAGTCTCTAGGTGCCACGACTCCTCGTTGTTTTTACACAGGTGCAGGCTCACTCATGGCCCGACTACTCTGAATTTGGGCATCACACAGGAACTTCTTACGTTACAGGGAGAAAAAGCTGCCATTCACTGCACACCTGAATGTTCTCCTCAAAGCCAGCCCATCCCATGTGCCTCTCCTGCTCCCCATCCTGCCCTCCCGGCTGTGGCTAGTGCCTCACCTCGCCTCCCCGTTTTTAGCCGGTGTCAGACAGTGGGCCTTGATGCCTCATACAGGACTGCAGTATCCATCTGGCTGTCAGAGAGGGATGGAGGGGTCAGACCCAGGAGCGAAGATGGAAGGGGGGGGGGAAGGAATGTGACAAGTTGGAGTGATAAGGGCTCAGGGAGGGGTCAGACCCTAGATCAGTGGTTCTCAACCAGGGGTACGTGTACCTCTGGGGGTACACAGAGGTCTTCCAGGGAGTACATCAACTCAGCTAGAGATTTGCCTAGTTTTACAACAGGCTACATAAAAAGCACTGGCGAAGTCAGTACCAACTAAAATTTCACACAATGACTTGTTTATGCTGCTCTATATACTCTACATTGAAATGCAAGTATAATATACATATATTCCAATTTATTTTATAATTATATGGTACAAATGAGAAAGTCAGCAATTTTTCAGTAACAGTGCGCTGTGACACGTCTGTATTTTGTGTCTGATTTTGTAAGTTTTGAAGTGAAGTAAAGCTTGGGGTATGCAAAGCAGAACAGACTCCTGAAAGGGGTACAGTAGTCTGGAATGGTTGAGAACCACTGCCCTAGGACGCAGTCCAATCATGATACGCAGGTGCAAAAGGGGACAAGGATAAAGGAACCAGGGTCTTCCCAGACTCAAGATGGTTTGTGTATCTGGGGAAAACCCTGATACCAGACTGGGATCTTCTACAGAGCATCACACCCCCACATACACACTCTGGCCCCCAAACGCCCCCCCCCCAAGCTCTGGCCTCCCATCCCCACAGCACCCATCTCAGCTCTGCCCCAATCCCCAGCTCCCACAGCCCTGCCCCCCATCCCCACAGCACCCCCCAGTTCTGCCCCAATCCCCCCACAGCTCTGTACCCCCATCTCAGCTCTGCCCCAATCCCCAGCCCCCACAGCCCTGCCGCCCATCCCCACAGCACCCCCCAGTTCTGCCTCCGCCCATCCCCACAGCACCCCCAGCTCTGCCCCCCTTCCCCACCCTCCCACGCTGTCCCCATCCCCCAAAGCTCTGTGCCGCCCATCCCCACAGCACCCCCCAGTTCTGCCCCAATCTCCCTCACAACTCTGTGCCCCCATCTCAGCTCTGCCCCAATCCCCAGCCCCCACAGCTCTGCCCTCCACAGCTCTGTGCCCCCCATCCCCACAGCACCCACCAGCTCTGCCCCAAACCCCCCAGCTCTGTGCCCCCATCTCAGCTCTGCCCCAATCCCCAGCCCCCATAGCCCTGCCGCCCATCCCCACAGCACCCCCAGCTCTGCCCCCGTCCCCCAAAGCTCTGTGCCCCCCATTCCCACAGCACCCCACAGCTCTGCCCCATCTCCCCCAGCTCTGTGCCCCCCATCTCAGCTCTGCCCCAATCCCCAGCTCCCACAGCCCTGCCGCCCATTCCCACAGCACCCACCAGCTCTGCCCCCCTTCCCCACCCTCCCACGCTGTCCCCCTGTCCCCCAAATGCCCCCCACAGCTCTGGGGCCCCCATTCCCACAGCACCCCCCAGCTCTGCCCCATCCCCCCCCAGCTCTGTGCCCCCATCTCAGCTCTGCCCCCTCAGCTGTAGCCCCGCCCCCCAGCGCCCCTCCCTCCCCACAGGACCCCGCGGGGTTACCGACCCTCCAGGACCGGCCCGGAGTCCAGCAAGGAAAGGTTCGGTCACGTGACGGGACCTCCCGCAACACGTCCCGTCCCGCCCCGCTTCCCGGGCAGTACCATACCGGGGGGGGGGGGGCGAGGCATTGGGGTGTCCGGACCGTACCACGGCACGGGTCGCGGCGGGGGCCACCAGGACCGTACCACACTCACCCCGCAGCACAGGGGGGAACAGCTCCGCTCCGCCTCAGCCCCGCAGCCCGGCCACCATTTTGTTTTTCCCGCTCAGCGCGGTGACGCGGGTCAGCGCGTGAGGCGGGCGCGGTGACGCCGCGGAGGGGGCGGGTCTCCCCGGGCGCGGGGCGGGTACTTGGGAGCGCGCGGGCCGGGGACGTGTCGGGCGCTCGGAGGCTGCGTCCCGTTCCCGCCGCTGCGCCATGGGGGAGCCGCCGCGCCTGGCCCGGCAGCTGCTCCTGGGCGGCCTGGCCGCCGCCTACGCCGCCGCCTTCGCCTCGCTGTATCTGCAGGTCCCGGGTACGGGGCGGGGCCGGGGCGGGGGAGGCACCGAGCAAGGGGCTGCGCTGCCTCGGCCCCCTCGCCTGGGGCACAAGGGACGAGCCGCGACCCCCCCTCGGCTCCTGTGCGGGCCTGGGGCAAAGGGGGGGGGCTGGTGCCGCCCCCCGGGCTGCTCCGTGGGGCGGGGGGAGGCCGCCCCGCCCCGCCCGCCCGCCCGCAGCGGGGTCAGACGCTGCCGCCCCCCCCCCCCCGGGGCGGCGGGGGCTGGGGAACGAGGCGCAGCGCAGGGAGGCTCCCGGACCAAGGCGGAGGCTGGGCGGTGACGGCCCCGGAGGAGGAGGAGGAGGAGGGGGAACCTCTGCCGCGCTGCCCTGACTCCCGCCGCTCGGGGTGAGGGGAGCAGAGCGGGTCCCGGCCGCAGGGCCCCGCCGCGGCCAAGGGGCCGAGTCCTGTCACTGGCCCGCGCCTGGCGCTCGGCGGGGACTCGGTCCTGCCCCGGCCTGAGCAGGGGTCGCTCCCCTGAAGTCAGGGGGGGGCTGGCTGGTGTCTGGAAGTGGCGGGTGCAGGGTGAGGGGGTTGGGGGTTATCTGGGGGTGCCTAGGGCCCCCATTGCACTCCTCTGCTAGTACCCCTCAAAGACTAGTGTTTAACCCTGAAGTAGGACAACATTATCTCCTCCCAGACCCCGCCTGCCCTGCGCAGGGAGTCTGGCGGAGCTGAGCATGGACCAGGATCCCCTGAGTCCTAGGCTAGTGCCTTCCCCGTGCTGCCTTTCCCTTGTGCCCTCCTCCTGATAGCTGTTCCCGTTGCCCTTCTTTTCTGTAGACGTTACCCCTGCCCACAGAATGCTGCCCTGCTCCCAGGGGCACTCCCCTCCTCCTTATCCCACCATTGCTGCTGCTGCCTCTCTCCCTGGGAGCTGGGCCTGCGAACACAGGCGGTGCTTGACCCCAGGTGCAGAGTTCTGTACCAAGGTAGCGGTTCCTTGAGGCCTTCCAGCTGCTGCCTTCTTCCTGGGGACTCCGAGGAAGTAGCTGCTGCTCTGCCCAGCTGGTCCCTCCCTTTGCCCAGTACCTCCAGCCTCTGCTTAACCACTTTATTTGAGAGTCTTTCCTCTGTTTCCTCCTGTTTTCTGTTTCCTGCCAGTTGCTGGCCCTGAGCTGGGCAAGCGGCCAAGCGTGCGGCCAAGCACTCAGCCGCTCCAAGCAGGGCTTTTAATCTCCCGAACTCGAGGCTGTGCTGGAGCATAGCAGGGGGGCTTAGTGGCCCTTAAAATCTACAGGGGGAGGATAATTTTTTCCCCCTCCCGCCCCCCATGAGTCCAAAGCTTCTCTAGAGAGTGAAAGAAGATGGCTGTGGCACAGTTTAGGCCCTCGCCCTTGAAACAGCCATGTCCTGCAAAGGAGAGTCCCCTGCAGGCTGGGGAAGGAGAGAGAGCCCTTGCTCTGCGAAGACTAAGGCTGTGGCTACACTTAGCGCTTCAAAGCGCTGCTAAGTGTAGTCAAAGCATCAGCGCTGGGAGAGAGCTCTCCCAGCGCTGTCCGTACTCCACCTCCCTGTGGGGAATAACGGACAGCGCTGGGAGCCGCGCTCCCAGCACTGGGGCTTTGACCACACTGGCGCTTTGCAGCGCTGGAGAGGGTGTGTTTTCACACCCTGCTGCAGCGCTGCAAATTTGTAAGTGTAGCCAAGCCCTAAAAGGCTTCAAGTGTGTTTAAGGCCTTGAGCACATTTGAGTCCAGGCCATGCTGAGTACAGTGTGCTTGGCTGCTATACCTCTGCATGCTGCTGGGCCCACCTGGATGGACTGTGCATCACTCTGCTCCCCCAGTTGGCTGGGCAGATGCCTAGTTTGCTTGGTGAGCGTAGTCCTTGTAACCATTCCACGTGGGCAGGCTTAATCTGGCAGCCGTGCCAGCTATGGCCAGGATCGTTAGGCAGCTGTTCACCCCGGGAGCTCCAGATGGATGTTTCCCATGGTATGTTCATTCCCTCTCCCAGGCTCAGTGCCAGCAATGGAGGGTTGAATGTTGCTGCTGGGCTTCTGGACCTAGCTATATTCCTCTGATCCTGGCTCCTAGGGGGTGGGAGTGTGCTCAGTGGGTCCTTCTCCCAGGGCAAACTTGCTCACCAGAAAGGCTGGGTGTCCCTTGGGAAGGGAGGACTGCATGTTTCTAGCAGACGAATAGTTACCTGCAGGGAGAGGTTGCTGGGTGCTGCAACTTCCTTTCCTGTCTCTTCTCTTCCCCCCCCCCCCCAGGGCTCTATGGGAAAGATGGCATCCTGCCAGCCCGCAAGATGCTGCGTCTCTCTGGGAAGGGCTTCTGGGAGCAGCTGCGGGACTCCCCGACGCTGCTGTGGCTTGGCCCACGCCTGGGGCTGGACACGGAACAGGGCATGGAGCTGCTGTGCCTGCTGGGCATACTGACCTCCTTCGGCGCCCTGGTGCTTGAGCCCCTGCGGGACAGCCTCGTCTTCCTGCTGCTCTGGGTGCTCTACCTCTCGCTCTACCAGGTATGTGGGCACTGGGGTGCGTATGGAGCAGTGCATCTTTGGGGAGTAGAGGCAGTCCCTTGAAGTGTGCGAGAGGGGCAGACTTCTCATCTGTGACAGGTGCATGGTGGGAGTGCCCTCCTTGCTGCTCTGCACCCACCCCTCATAGAGCAGGGGGTTATCAGTGTCCCTGCTTGGGGCAGGGTTTGCTCACCTGGTCCTCTTCCCCACCTTCCCTGCTGTTCTTATTTAGCTTCTTGCTCTTAAAGCAGCCCAGCTCTCCTCCTGTCAGTCCTCTCCCTCACCTGTGCCCAGGGGGGGTGGGATGGGTGATTTTTCTCTCCATAGCAGGTGTTGGTCTTGCCATCTCAGGTTGAATTCAAGTGTCTATTCCCTGCCCCTGTTCCTGGTGGCTCCACAATGTCCCCCAGTTCCTTCTGGGGTTGAAATTCTCCATATTTGGTCTGTGACTACTGATTGGGCTTTGGAGTGGCCTCTTGGGAAGTGAGCATGTCACATTCTCACCTGCTCAGAGCAGGAATTTTACTCAAATGACTTGGACTAGAAACATCATACTATACCTGGCTTTTAAAAAAAATAAACTCAATCTCTTAACTCCCCAAAGCAAGCCAGGTTTGCAGAGAATCACTTTGCTAAGCGCACCACCACTAAGGTCAGGATGTTGCACACAAGCATAGTGGTGCCTGACATTTTTAGCACACTTAAGGGATCTTAATCTGCTGGTGGTGCTTGCAGGCTGCCTGGGCCCAATAGCTCCTTATTGAGGAACTTGCGGTGAGAGTCAGGTATCCTGGCAGTTTGTAAGCATGGTTTCTCTTCCTTCTCACACCAGGGGAATTAAATGCAAAAGGTGGCACTTGTTGTGTTGTATACCCTGAATTCCCTTGTGTAGGCAGCGTGGCTGAGTTAATCCTGTCAGTGCTACCTAAGCTTTCAAGAATATCCTGGCTATTGAGTGTTTGATATTTTGGCCTTAACACTGCATTAATACTAGTGTGTTGTGTTTAATTGCTGGCTCTGATCTCTGATCAGAACAGAGCTTCTCCCAGCTGCTGAGACAGGAGTGGTTTCCTGGCAGATCTCAATCAGAAGTGATTCCTGCAGGGTTGGGTGCAGGAGAGTGGAGCTGGCTGGATCAGTTTGGGACACTAAGCAGACCAGCCATCTGGGATCACTGCATCCCAGGTGCTCTCCCCAAATCCATACACCTGTCTGGTATCCCTGTGTGCGCCAAGCAGTGAGTGCTGACAGCCTGCTCCAACACTAAGTGTGCTGATGTTACACTTGCTCCCACATAGGGCTCTGGCCCCGTGCCAGCCAGCTCCCCACTGAGAGCCTGATGGGTGGTTCTGTCTCTCCAAGGAGCTCCACTCCAGTTCGGCTCAGTCTGACCTAAGTACTCTAATACCAGCGGGTGCCTTTTCCAAACCACCCACAGCTCGTGCAGCCCTGCCAGTTGTGGTGGTAGGTGTGGAAAGGGGGCAGGGTGGGGAGCTTGTACTGTGGCTGTGAGTGCTGCCCCCAGCTGTGCAGAGGGAGTGAAGTACCCTGGCTGCAGCTTTGTGTAGCCAGGAAAAGCAAAGGTAAATGGGCTGTCGTCTTCAGTGGGTGCTCCCTTGAAACGGTGCTCTCTGCCTTCCAAACTGATGGAGTTTTGGGTCTGCTACGTGCAGCATCTCAGAGGCCCTCTCTGTCCCCAGGACAGTGACCTCTGGGCTGAGGTTTAGGAGGACCTTACTCTGCCTCTGCTGGGAGTCTTGCCTCCTTCTCACGCAGGCCCCAGAGCCAAGCCAGCACCTTATGTGTGTTGTGCTGCTCTCTGGAGTGTAGCACAATCCACAGCTCTCCCTTCTTGGCTTTGGGGATGTTCCACTTGCTGCCTCTTCCCTTTTAAGGTGACATTGGAGAAAAACATCATTCCTCTTATTGGAGCCTCCAGGGCTCCTCCCCCTGGAACAGCAGTGACTCAGAATCTGGCAGTAATCAAATCCCCTGCGTTTCTAGTATAGTGTTGGCATGTCCACAGCTGTGGGCGAGTGAGGAGCTGGCCTCTGGCGTCAGCCTGTTACAGTGTCAGTATTGATCTTCCTGCCCTATCTCTGAGCACGCTTAAAGCATTAGTGGGCATGAGCGGCTAATAGCACCAGGGCTAGAGGCAGCCATAGTGCAGGCTGGTATGGAGCAAAATTCACCTGCAAATGCCCATCAATCCTGACTCGCAGCCCCCTGCTATCCCAGCCCCGGGCTCCCCCAGTTCTGCGCCACCCCTCAATCCCAACCCACAGTCCCCTTGTCCTTTGAGTCTCCCTTGGATAATCCATCTGGGTGCCAGGCTCGACCCAGACAGCCCATCCCGCTGGAACAAGCCAGACCTGAAGCAGACTCTCCTGAGGAGGCTGGTTCAGTAGCTCCCAGCATCACCCAGCCTTGTTGGTGCACACGACATAGGTGTCTCCCCACCCTGTCTGTCTTTGCTCCCCACGTCCAGGCATTGTGCTGTGGCCTTACCATGGCCCCACAACTCTTGGCTGTGGGACAGTGCCTAGTCTCAGTTCCTGGGGGTTGGATCAGGGCCTGTTGCCACAAGGGAGCTGGCATTGCTACCTGAAATGTGCCCAGGAGAAGACGTCGTCTTCCCATGAGCCTTTGCACTCTTCTCCCTTCCAGTCTGGATGGAGAAGACCGGAATGGGGCGATCTTGTGATCAGAACCTATTTGTGCCTGTCACTCCGTAATGCAGCCTGGGTCATTGTTGACACCCTTGTGTTCCCTCTCTCCACAGGTGGGGCAGGTGTTCCTGTACTTCCAGTGGTAAGTGACTGTCTCCCCAGATTTGCACGTGGCCACTCCTGTTAGGTCGTTCAGTCCTTTCCAAGCACAGCTTCGGTTCCTTGGCCAGGGGGTGGGCTGTGGAAGCCCCAGCTGTATCCTGCAGGTGTTCACATGACCTCTTGTATGGCTGCACCATAGCTCTGTAGGGGTTCGGAGTGGCAGGTCTTGTGCTGTGCTGAATCAGTCCAGGGAAGCGATGCTGAAGCACAGATCCCTGCTCCGTGCTGCCTGGACACTGCTATCCTGACTCAGTGTAGTCGGGGGGCCTCTTGTTCTGGGCATTCCTGGGAACTATCCAACATGTAAATCATACTTGGTCAGGTGTGCCAGGAACTGGTTCTGACTGTTACCGCCTGGCATATGCTCCTGGGGTACAGGGAGGTGGCCGTTCTCTTTCAGGGTGGCTGCTGTATGTCTAGGTGTGTGGGACTCCTATTTCCCTGTGAATGTTCGCTGGGGCCATTTCAACAGGCATTGTCTGGAGTGGGCCACAGTTTGTCCTATTTTCAAAAACGGCGCCAGTATCATGCTAAAGGCAGGGGAAAGACACTGCCTCTGCAGTGATACCAGAGGCCATCAGCTTGGTGAAGATCACCTCCCCTCTGGGGAAGGGGGATCACCAGCTAAGCCTGGAGCGTCTACCCTAGCGACGGCCACTGCAGCATCCTCCAGGAGGGCCCGAGCTCTGGATTACCATGGGGATTGTATACAAGTGGCCAGCGAGTAGGATTGATGCCTCATCGCGGTGACAGTTAGCCACTGGTGACCCCCTGGCTGTATGTGGGCAGAGGTTACAGCTCAGCTGTATCATGTCCCGCATTGCTGCCTCTGGGGACTTGGTCGCAGTGTAGCCCTGGCTCGTGCCTTGCCGACCCCTGGACATGGGTGCTCTGTAGGAGCAGTCTGGGCGTCAGCGCTCTTGTGCAGCCATGCATGCGATCTTCATGCAGGTGGCTAGAAACGATTTGCAGCCAGGTGAAGCAGCCTGACTGTGACCTTTCAGAACTGGCCTCTTGGAAACTGCCAGGCCAAGAGGCAGGTGGAGGGGGCCTCTGTATGTAGCACCCATGGGGCCAGGGCAGTCGAGGGCAGGCTGGCTCCAGCAAACAGGGAGCCTGTGGCCCTCTGATGCCTTGTGTGGTGTGCTCCCTGCAGGGACAGCCTCCTGCTGGAGACGGGCTTCCTGGCCGTGCTGGTGGCCCCCCTGCACCTGCTGAAGTGGCGCTCCACAGCCTGGCGGCCACACGACAGCATCACCTTCTGGCTGATGCGCTGGCTGCTCTTCCGCCTCATGTTTGCCTCGGGAGTGGTGAAGCTGACCAGCCGCTGCCCGACGTGGTGGGGGCTCACAGGTGAGGGGCCTGGCATGGCCACAGTGCGGGGATGGCATCGCTGCGGTCAGCCCTTGCAAGCACTCCTCCCCAGCACCTGCGGGGGCGGGTCAGTGACACTGACCCTTTTCTACGGGTTGAGAGGGCCACAGAGCCTGGATGAGAGAGGGGTTCCTGGCTCCCAGCCCTGTGCTCAGTCCACGAGGCCATGCTGCCTTTTCCAGACACTGGCAGGGTTTCCTGCCCCAGGCCTCATGGCAAATGAACCGCTGTGCAACCCAAGTGACTTGTGCAGGGCAGCACTTAATATTGTGCGCAGCTTGCTCCAGCATCTCTGCATATCCCTGAATGGCCTCTATCTCCACATGGTCCTGGCCTTACCCGCTCTGAGCCACACTCAGTTATTACCCTGCACTGGCTCCTCCTTCCCTGCCTGTGTCTAATACATCCCCTCATGTCCCTCACTCTGCTCTCTTCTCCCCCCCAGCCCTGACCTATCACTACGAGACCCAGTGCATCCCTACGCCGGCCGCCTGGTTCGCCCACCAGCTCCCTGTGTGGTTCCAGAAGTTCAGCGTGGTGGCGACATATATCATTGAGATCGCTGTGCCCCTGCTGTTCTTCTCCCCCATCCGCCGCCTCCGCCTCTTTGCCTTCTACTGTCAGGTACGTCCACAGCCAGCCAGGGCTGGAAGGCTCCGGATGCACCCCTGGGAATAGGAGCTGGAAAGAGCGTTCAGGGGCCTGGTGCTTGTCCCACGTGTTGTCCAGTGGGAGCCATGAGTTCAGATCTCGCTCTCGGGTATAAGACTTAGGGGACAGGAGACCAAGGGGGATACAATGGAAATGGGCATCCCTGCAGTCTGTTCCCATCATGCATTGCAGGCTCACAATGGTCAAATGCCAGTGACTTTGGACCTGTCAAGTTCTGGGCCCAGAAGGGGGTGTTCCTGCCTTGCTCACTGGAGGCAAAGGGCAGCAGAGCCTCCGACTGAAGGGGGCAGCTTACAAGCAAGATGGGTTCCCTCCCCTTGCAAGGCCGGACAGGGAGGGTCCCCATCGCCTCTCTCCTGGACACCTGCCTCTCGTGCCAGGATCCTGGCCCGTTGGCTGCTGGTGCCAGCCAGAGGGGTGGTCATTCTGCTGTGTGGATCTCTGTTAACCCTCTGGAGTCTACAAGTTGCCTCCTAGGCTGAGGGGCAGGCAGTGCCAGTGTGGGGCTGCTCCCCTGCACAGAGCAGGACCCCTCTGGGCAGGACTGTTGAGAGTGGAGGCCTCTCGGGCAGGGGATGCAGGGGAAGGGATGTTGGGTGTTTCTCTTGGCAGTTTGTCCCCAGTCTCAGGAAGGGAGGTGCTGGGGATGCCAGGCCGGTGCTTCATGCTGTGATGGGACCCTAGCCATGGCTCTGACTTCCTGCCCTCCCCTGCAGGTCCTGCTCCAGTTGCTGATCATCGTCACAGGCAACTACAACTTCTTCAACCTGCTCACCATCGTCCTGTGCTTCTCGCTGCTGGATGACGAGCATGTGGGGCTGTGGCTGGGGCGTGGCAAGAGGAGACCCGCCAGCGGTGAGTCTCTATGGGTTAGGGCTCTGCTGTGGGTCTCGGCTCACCTGGGCTCAAGCTGCTCCACAGGGTGAGGTGGATTCTGCTCTAGGGGTGGGCAGGTCCTGAGGCTGATCCAGAAGTAGCAGAGGGGGAGCCCTTGGCAGAATTCTCAGTGATCAATCCCATGTGCTGTGCAAGGAGCTTACCCTGAGCCCTGGTGCAGACAGCAGATCCTGCAGCAGACTCACCTGGGCTATTTTAAACTGCCCCATAATTAACTTTCAGGGGGTGGTAGGTCTAATAAACACAGCTGCATTGAAACAATCAGTGGTGCTGTGGGGTGGGCAGGAATTGTGGGAGAAACACATTGGCTGTGTGCATCTGCTAAAAGGATGGTGGGTGAGGTAATGGCTCTGTCAACAACAGAAGCTGGTTCAATACAAGATAAGCTTTTGAGCGCCCCGAGCTGCTCATATCTGGAAAGGTACTCGGGCCTGGTCCACAGCGGGAACTTCAATTGGCATAGCTACATCTCTGTAGAAAAGTCCTACCCTGAGAAACAGCAATGCTGACCTAACCCCCAGGGTAGACAGTGCTTGGTCAACAGAAGAATTCTTCCATTCAGCTAGCTACTGTCTCTCCAGGAGGTGGATTACCTACGCTGATAGGAGAAGCCCTCCTGTCGGCGTAGGTGGTGTCTACACTAAAGCTACTACAGCAGCTCAGCTGCAGCAGTGTTTTATATGTAGCCGTACCCAAAATGTAGCCATGCCCAGTGTCTGTGCTAAATGTTAGCATAAGGAGTTAACACACATTGTAATAGATGAGTGCAGTGGGCCGTTAACACCTCTTCAGTCCTAGGACAAAAGTTAGTAGGTCACAGATTGTTGTAATGAGACTTAAAATTAGTGTCTGAGTTCATGAATTTTAGTGTCCAGCAAAGTTCTGAATTTAAACTCCCAGGCTTATCTTCGGAAGGTGCTGTGCAGGCTTCCTTTTAGGACAAGGACTGAGAGCCCAAGTATGGAGTGATCACTTTGTGAAAAATGTTCACTTCAGGTGATAAGATGTTTTTGTCTTCATGAGCTCATTCAGGAGCATAGTGATAGCTGTTGTGGCGTTTGACGCACTGGATGCGGTACACCATGTGTTGTGATTGGCCTGCATAGGCTCTTGATCCTCGTAGCAGTGGCTATATCGCTGCAGGTTTTGCAGCTGTTCTGGCAGGGTCTGGTGATGCTTTGAGTTGGTGTATTCTTGGCTGCGGGGGACTTCTGATGTTGGGTGCATGCTTGAAGGCTAAAAGGGGAGTTGGGAAAGGTTTCTTATAGGATGGGGTCCCAATCGAGTCAGGGTAGTAATTATTTGATGCCAGTATGAGTTCCAGTGTGGAGTGGTAGGTGACAACTAGAGGTGTGTGGTCAGTGGGTTTTTTCTGGATTGAAGCAAGTTCTCTCAGGTTATTGTAGCTTGTTCCATGATGCGATATACTTCTCTGGGCAGTCCTTGCTTGGTGAAGGTGGTTTTAAGTGTGTTAAGTTGTGCATCCCAGACTTACTCCTCCTTGGAGCATGTTCTGTGGTACCTGAGTGGCTGGCTGTAAGTAACTGGTTCCTTGCTATGTCTGGGGTAGCTGCTGGATCAGTGGAGGTGGCTGTTTGAAGGATGAGGAGCATTAACAGTGCCACTCAAACTGCCATTGTAGGGTTTCAGAGTTAATAGTTAAGCGGGCCCCCATGGCACAACTATGCTTCCCTTGGAGCTGTTTCAGGCTCTCATCAGACTCTGGCAGACAGCATTGTGCATCAGTTCCACTCAGTCCTTGTAACATCACTTGTTTCCTCCTCTACCCTGCAGCCTGGCCTCCAAGCCTGCTGTCTGTCCTCTCCACGCTGCTGGAGCTGACTGTTTATGGATTATTCATCTACTGGAGCATCCAGGACTTTGGCCTGCATTTCAACTGGGAGAAGCAGCTCATTGAATCCAAAACAGGTGTGGTGCTTCCTCCCCTCACTGCAGGTGGGACAGCATGCACAGCCCACAGCCGGGCACTGATGTGCCCTCTGGCTGGTATCCCATCTCTTCTGTGATCCCCTCTGGGCCCTGCAGCTCAGCCAGGAGAGTGACACTAGCAGGACACAACCTTGAGCAGCTCCTGACCCAGCTACTATCCAGGCAGCATCCTAGCAAGGCCCCGCTCAGGTCAGGTGCAACTTGGCTGCCCAACCCTCTTACTCTGCCCAATGGCAGAGGTTGGTCCCTGTCCTGGTGAGCCTGTTGACTTTGGCTGAGTGACTCAGAACGAGCCACCTTGTTGCCAACAGTGATGCCCCTCGGTGCCTCTGTGTCACATGACCTGAACTCCTTCCTGGAGGAAGGGAGTGATGTGTGGGTCCCTTCTTCCCTGCCCAGGCACTATCTGACTCCTGTGGTTTTACTCCTCCTCTCTAGCTTTCACTTACCATGACTTCATCCAGTGGCTGAAGACGGTGACTCTCCCTTTAGTGGGGTTGGGCCTCCTCTCCCTGGCCTGGGAAATCCTCTCTGCCATGTACAGGTGAGCCACTGTTCCCAGGACAGCCGGGTCACTGGCAGGGGCAGGCTCTGCTGCTTGCTGTGCCTCTGAACAGGAGGGGTGTGACAATGCGGTTCTGGCGGGATCCAACTGAGTGCCAGTTCAGGACAAATCGCTTAAACAGGACAGTTACAGCCCAAGGCTGGGGTTTTTCCACCTCTAAGGCAAACCAAACCAGCCAGACAAAAAGGACTTCGGTTTTACCCCACTGGCTAAACACAAGTCACACAAGCAATCTCCTTAGACACTCCAGTCTCCCAGTATCACCACCAGTGCCACTCGTCCTGGGGATGAATGGTTATGAAAACCAACCCCCAATAAAAGAAAAAGGTTCTCTCAATCCCAAAGAATCAAGCCCCAGACCCAGGTCAATATACACATCAGATCTCATCCACAAATCATGCTGTTGCCAATCCTTTAGAATCAAATCTAAAGATTTATTCATAAAGCCAAAAAGGTAGAGATGAGAGCTAGAATTGGTTAAATGAAATCAATTGCATACAGTAATGGCAAAGTTCTTAGTTCAGGCGTGTAGCAGTGATGGAGTAAACTGCAGGTTCAAATCAAGTCTCTGCAGTACATCCCCTGCTGGGTTGGGTCATCGGTCCTTTGTGCAGAGCTTCAGTTTGTAGCAAAGTCTCTCCAGAGGTAAGAAGCAGGATTGAAGACCAGATGGAGATGAGGCATTAGCCTTTTTATAGTCTCTTCCAGGTGTAACAACCTCTTTGTCCTTACTGTGGAAAGTTACAGCAAAATGGAGTCTGGAGTCACATGGGCAAGTCCCTGCATACTTTGTTGAGTCACAAGGCGTATCTGCCTTCTCTCCATGGGTTAATTGTGTAGCTGATGGTCCTTAATGGGCCATCAAGCAGGCTAGGCAGAGCTAACACCAACTTGTCTGGGATGTTTCCCAGAAGCGAGTTGAAAATTTTAAAATACAGACAGTATAGAGCAATTACAAAGTGATACATACAGACACCATAACTTTAACCAGCCACCCCTAACCTGGTCTTAGACACCTTATATGACCCCCTTTGCATAAGATTTGGTGCCACTATGTTCTACATGGTCCCAGATTATATCAATCACGTCACAAGGGGTATTGTGGCAAGCATCAGTTCTCCGCTGATTATCCCCTCCTGAAGCTGGGGGGACCTGCCCTGGAGGTGCAGCCATGGGGTATGGAGGGGTAGAACGATGCAGCCAATCCATGCACAGCTCTGATGGCACATGACTTGGAGCTAGAGTACAGGGGGTCTGAGGGAATTGGCACCCCTCAGATCAGTGGGGCAGGCTGTCTGCCTGGGGGATCCCAGGATCCCCACAGCTCCTGGTTGTTAGCGTGGTCTGCAGCATCACTGCATTCAGATCAAGAGTTTAATGCTGTAGCCACTGGCTGCCCTGGGAGAGTCTTGTCAGGCTGGCTCACAGGCTGATGAGGCCCCATAGGGTCAGTCTTCCCTGCAGAGCTAGCTGGAGTTGTCTACGTTCTCCTCACCCCTCTCCAGTTAGCCTGGCTCGAGTGAGAGCAGCCACATTGCTGAGAGCGCTCGCTGCTGTCGGCACTGGCGCGGCGCAGCACGAGAGTGCAGATCTTTGGGGTACTTCCCAGGGTTCTTAGTGCTGCAGTAAGCTGCACTGCTCTGAGTTCTTTCACAGGATATTGTGGGGGAGCCTGGCTGCCCCCTTGGGCATGCTGGGGGGCAGGGGAGAGGCACTGATGGGCTACCTGCACTCAAGGAGAGCTAGCCTCCAGCATGCTACAGAATGGCTTTGCTGACAGCTGATGAGTTGCGCTAACTGGAATTTTAACCTGTACCCTCTGCCGGGCCAGCAACTCATGTGAAAAATCCCACTCCTGTGGGTTAAGGGCTTTGGGGTTGGGGATGGGACTGAAGTTAAACTCCAGTTGTCTTGGCTGCAGAGTCTCTAGTCTGGCGCAGAGCTACGGGCTGCTGCTGGCAAACCCTTTGTACAGCAGTGTCTGGCAGCCTGGCCCGCTCAAAGTGGGGCAAAGTCTGCAGCCCCTCCCCCAGCTGTGCTAATAGGGGACTTTGGCCCTGTCTGCTGACCTGTCCCTCTCCTGCCTCCCCCACAGGTGTGCATGTGTCCGGGGCTTTCCCTGGAAGCTCTGGGCTACTCTCCAGTGGGCTGTGTTTGCTGTCGCAGCAGCAGGGATGTTTGCCGTCAGCCTGGTAAGTGGGCGGGATGGTGTGGGGCAGCGGCCTATCATGTCTTGTGTGGTCTGGGGATTGAGGGTTGGCTAGTTACTCCCCTTCCATACCTAATACAGGCCAGGCAGGGTCACTGCATGGGCTGGTGCCTGGTTCCTGCAGCCGCCCTCTAGGGCAGGGGTTCTCAGATTTTTTTTTGTACCAGTGACCCCTTTCACACAGCAAACCTCTGATTGCGACCCCCCTTCTGCATTAAAACACTTTGTTATATATTTAACACCATTATAAATGCTGGAGGCAAAGCGGGGTTTGGGGTGGAGGCTGACAGCTCGTGACCCCCCCATGTAATAACCTCATGACCCCCTGAGGGGTCCTGACCCCCAGTTTGAGAACCCCTGCTCTAGGGAGCCCAGGCTGGTAGAGGGCAGGCAGGATTCAGGTTGCTGTGGGCACTTCAGGAAAAGAGAAGGCAGGTGGAGACTGAGCCTCATCTGCTACAATGCAGATTGAAGCTCTGCCTCAAGGCATTAGAGCCTTCTGGGTCAGTGGGCCTGCGGGATGCAGGAGGGACAGAAGGGTGGGTAAAGCCCCGGGTGATAGGATCATACTACCTAGCTCTTGCAGCTCTAGCTTCATTGCAGTCTCGGGTTCTGACTACTGGACCCAGGCCCACCCCCTGAGGCGCAGTAGAGGGCAGTGCCAGCTCCTGGGGGGAGTGCATTGGCAGTGCAGCAGGGCAGAACGACCAGTGCAGGGGAGCAAAGCTGTGAATGCTGCCAAGGCTACATCCTGGTGGCACTCCCTGCTGATGAGGCTGGTCTCTAAGGGCCACTGGTGCTGGAAGGTTGGCTTGGGTCTAGGGAAATGCCATCTGGCCAGCCCACAGAATCCCCACCATGGGTAACGAGTCAGATACTCTGGCTGGGTAGCTGCAGGAGCAATTTAGTGATGCCCTGAGGTCAAGGTCCATCTTCTGGGCATTGGCTGGCACTCTCCTCATGGCTTGGGTGGACAGTATTGGCTATTGTCTGCTGCAGACACCAGCCAGGGCTGCTTCCTGGTCTGAGTTGGGCAGGGCCAGCAGTTGAACTGGCCCACGCTGCTGTATCCCTGCTGCTGCATCACCCCTCCCAGTGCCTATTGCATGGGGTGACTGAGCCGGCCTGTTCTCTGCTGCCTCCCAGGTGCCCTTCACCTACATAGAGTACGAGTCGAACGGGAAGCTGTGGCCCAGCATCCACCAGATGTTTGGTGCTGTTGACCGCTACCAGCTGGTGAACTCATACGGGCTCTTCCGCAGGATGACGGGGGTCGGGGGCCGGCCAGAGGTGGTGGTGGAAGGAAGCTACGACAAGGAGAAATGGACGGTAACTCGCTGCCACACCCTGCTGGTGATGTCATGCAGCTGCTGTAGCTTCTCCCTAGGGAGGTGATACATCTGGGAGGTGCAGGAAGAAGGGGGTGGAAGCCTAGGTTAACCCTTGAGACCCAGCCTCTGATGGACATCAGCAGTGAAATCAACACTAGCTAGCCCCATTGATGCCTTGCAGAGCCAGCTGGCCTTATCACCTCCTCTCCAGGGAAACCGCCCCTGGGATCCCAGAGCCTGGGGCTTGACTGGAGTGACATGCTCTGGAGGTGCTGCTGGGAGGGATGGACCAGCTGGTGCCCCCAGTCCTGGCCCCACAAATCCTGAAGGACTGGCAGTATGGCTGCTTCCTGGGGCCCCGAGACAAGTGCTCCTGCTACAGGCAGAGCAGGGTGCTGTGGTGCACTGGGTAAGCGCTGATCCAGCGCATTGCTAGGAATGCTGTACTGAGTGTCTGACTGCTTGTGCGATGCAGCCATCAATGATCCCTCCTAGCAAGAGCTGGCTGTCGGCCCCATTTGCAACTTGGCCTTCTGGTCTAAGGCCCCATGCATCTAGACATGGCATCCTTCACTTCCTGTCCTGAACTATTGTGTTAGCAGCTGTTTAACAGCACCGTGTCCCACCCCAGAGGTGGCTGCGTTTAGGGATGGGGCAATGATGCTGTGAAGTGCTTTGGGGCACTGCTGTTGGCATCCTCATTCCAGCCATGTTGGTCCAGAATGTCCAAGCCCCACTGTGTGGGGTGAGAGCAGTTCAGAGGCACCTTTTGCCCCATTCTGCTCTGTCCCTGCAGGAGATTGAGTTCATGTACAAGCCAGGGAACGTCAGCGCAGGGCCTCCTGTGGTGGCCCCGCACCAGCCCCGCCTCGACTGGCAGATGTGGTTTGCAGCCTTGGGGGATCACACCCACAGCCCCTGGTTCACGAGCTTCGTCTATCGCCTGCTACAGGGCAAGAAAGAAGGTGAGGAGGCCATGCATGCCCAGGCACTGTGTCCCCCAAGCTGAGCCCTCACCCTGCCCACCCAGTAAACTCACGTGGTGCCCTGGGCAGAGGGTGTTACTCTGCTCTGTTGACAGAGCTAGTCACTTCGGTGGGTTGGGGTTGAGGGGCACCGGCAGAGCTGTGTGCGTGAGAAGTCGGGGGCTGGGAGCGCGGGGGGGAACTCTGGGTCAGGATTGACATGAGCAGAGCTGTCTTTCATACCACTCCCTGCTTGCCTCTTCGCCTCAAATTGGCCAGCACTCTGAGTCCCTTGCTGCTTTCCTGCCCCGCCTCCCCAGTGCTGTGCAGTGGAGCCTGGGCATGCCTGTGCTAAGGCAGTCCTGGCCCTAGGCCTGCCCAGACCTGGGAAGCCATGCTCTCTTGGAGGTCAGCAAGGGGCCTCCCGACCCCGTGTGAGGCCAGCCGCTGGGGTGTGGTGGTAAGGCATGCTCTGCTCTTCCTCCTGCTGGGGTCCCCGCAGTGACAGGGTGGGGAGTTAGCTGCTCCATGCATCGTCGTGGGCGTTCACTCCTGCTGGAGCACTTGGCCCAGGCTCCGGTAGATGCAGCTGCATGGGCTGCTCTGGAGTTTTGCCCTTCAAGCTTCTCTCTGCAACACTGAGGGCTAGAAACCCTAATGTGAGAGCTGAGACTCCGGTGGGATCACCAGGCCCCACAGGCTGGGGCCCTCAGCATGCCCTTGATACCCGGCGTTAGTGCAGCTGGGCAGGAGGAGCAGCCTGGGTAAAGGGGTGCTGGGGCCCTGTGCTAACTCCTCTGTTCCTGGCAGTGATCCACCTGATACAGGTTGACAAAACTAAATACCCATTCAGCTCACGGCCGCCTGCCTACATCCGAGCCCAGCTCTACAAGTACTGGTTCACGGAGAGCACCAAGGACGGGTGAGTGATGCCAGCGCCCTTTGCCATCAGCCTCCACTGTCCCCAGGGCCAGCGTTCCCTGGTGGGTAACATGCTACCGATCTGGAAAGGGGGTGGTAACGAGGACGCAAAAGGAGGATGCTGTTCTGTTATTAGTCGGGACTGGTGAGGAACTCCAGAGACCCGGCCAAGCTGGGGGAATGGGCAAGAGCCAATGCAATTCAGTGGTAAATGTGAAGTTGTGCCTGCTGGAGGGAAACGTTTAGAGCCCTGTCTGGTGAAGTGATTAAATGAGCTGTCAGCCCTTGAGATGGGACTGGGTGACAGCTGTCTACGCAGTGCAACTGCAGTCGGAAGCTCCTAGGATGTGTGCGGCCTGGGTTGGTGAATAATGGAACTAGAGCTGGGAAAATACTGACCCCTGTCCTGTGTATGGGGTGGGGAGACTCTTGGCTGCAGAGGGCCTAGTCAGTCAGAGGTCACTGCCTCCCAGCCTGGCTTCTGCAGGTGGAATATTCTGGTCCTTATGCAATAACCCTTCAGGGCAGGGCCTGCTGTATGGGCAGGGCAGCTCTCGAGGAGTGGGGGTTGGGACCGGACCGTCTGCTCACCATGGCTGATCTGAGCAACTCCTGCTTCTTCTCCCTTCTCTGCAGGGGCTTCCCCCGCCAGTGGTGGCGGCGGCAGCGTGTGCAGGAGTTCTACCCCACGGTGTTCCTGGGAGACCCCAATCTGGAGGCCATGCTCAATCAGTACGGGCTGAAGGTAGGATTGTCAGAACACCCCCTCTGGGCTGTGAGCCATACCACACCTGGGCACTTCCAGCGGGAGCCCTACAGCAGCGTTCTTGGAGCAGGGAGGGCTGCCTGCTATGGGGTTGGATTGCAACGTGTCCCCCTGTGCGCACACACCTTGTACGTCTGCCTTGGAATCGCCTCTGAGCAGCAGAGCCCCACGTGCCCCTTTGCCGTGGGGACAGGGGTATTTCATGGCCCTGTGCTAAGACCAGGCGCTCAGCAGTGCACCTCAGCGAAGTGGTGGTGGAAGAATTGAGCCCCAGTGGTGGGGGGTGCCCAGGAAGGGACCGCCCATAGGCTTGGTGGGGCAGCGGGGGCTCTGGCAGCCCAGCTATGTGACTGCATCTGCACTCACGTCTCTTCCTCTTGGTGCAGGACAAGGCACCCCTGAAGCGCCCTACAGACGCCCTCCTGCCCACAACCCTGCAGCTCATCCGGGAGCTGAGCCGCCCCTACACAGGCCCTGCCGTGGTGTGGACACTCTACCTCACTGCTGCCACCATCTGCCTCCTGCGAGTGCTGGGCAGCAGGACGCTGGGCAGCGCCTCCAGCGGCCGGCACAAAGGCTCCAAGCGGCCTGATGCGGCAGAGGGAGACAGGGACCAAGCAGGCAGTGAGAAGAACGGGCAGGTGAGGAAGAAGGAGGCAGAGGAGAAGGCCGAGGGCAGAGCCCGAGGGGCTGGAGACGCCCCTTCCGATAGCCTCCGGAGCGCCAGGAAGAAGAAGTAGCCCCGAAGGTGCCAGCTCTAGGACCCCCGCCCCCTTTCTTCCAGGCAATGACTGATCTCACCTCTGCTCTGAACTCCTGTCTCTGGGCTCGCCGCTCTCGCCTTGCCTGGCTCCACTCTGATGGCTCCACAGGCCTCGCGTGGGGGCCCATTGGTTATCAGTCTCCACCCCCTTCGGCGCCATGTTGGCCTGGGCTTCCTCCCCCCATAGCCCTGTGGATCTGGGGGGGCTGCTCTGCCTCCCCTCAGGACGGGGGTGGAATGTCGCTTACACCCCAGTCTGCCCAAGGAGAGGCCATGCCCTGACCTACCCCTCCCCCACCTTGCTCTGGGTGGGGCAAGGGGCTGAGGAGAAAGAGCTGTCGTCCCCTTCCCTTAGGGCTGCAGTCTCTGGACACCGGTGTGGTCAGTCCCTTCCCTTCCCTCCCCGCTGCCTGCGCCTGGCCCCGCCGGGGAGCTCGCTGCCCGAGGGCCATGGCCAGTATATCCGGTTATTGCTGCTGGACAATGGCCTTACTCTGCCCCCCGAGCTGCCTACAGCAGAGCCAGGGCCAGGAGCCACACAGTCTCCCCCGTGGCCAGTGGCTCTTGGGGCTGAATTGCCCCAACCTGCCCGATCTCCAGCTCCTAGGGCCACTGGAAGAGGGGCAGGGTGGGAATCCTGGCTCGCAGCCTGGAGATGCCTTTAGGCCGGGAGCCATGGCCCAGCTTGGATGAGCTGCAGGCTCCAGCTGTGCCCAGCCCTTCCCCTTGTGCTGAGGGCCAGCAGTGACATGCTCATTGGGCCTTCTGCCACCCGTGTGGAAACCTTGCCATCGTCTCCCCTTCCACTGCTGCCTTACGCTGCCCCCTCCTGTACCCGCCTGCGGGTGCAGGGGCTGTTGTGCTTGCCCAGGGTTGCTGGGGTCCCATGACCAAGTACAGCACATTCAGGGGCACGGGCACTCTGACTCGCTCTCCCTGGCCCCTCCCTTGGGCACAGGGCGTGGCTGGAACGGGCTTCCTGGCAGCCGTTAACAGAGTGGAGATGTTTCCTGTAACTTTCTAAATAAAGCCTTTGACATTCCAGCCCTGCCTCCCTTCCTGGTGGGGGGAGTGGTTAGCTCCTTAGCCGGGGGTGGGGAGGGAAGCATAGGGCATGGATGGGTGGCTCCTGCCAGGCTGCCCCTGGCTGTAATACGAATTCCCTGGGGCCATGTGGGGGCGGGGGTGCGCACACTCCCTCCCCCTCTGAATGTTGAGGCTGGGATCCTTGGGCCGCGGGGCCCTGGAAATGTAGCTGCGGAGGCCGCAGGGGGGTTGCCTGGCTCAGGCTGCTCTGGACTAGCGGCTGGGTGCTCTGCCCCCTCTAGCAGTGCTGGGTGCGCAGCTGTGGGACTAGGATTTCTGCTGTAGCTGTCTCCATGGCACCACAGTGCTACCACCCCTCCTAGCCAGAGAGCTGCCTGAACCCTAGTGTAAAGGAGGGAGGTGCTGAAGCCAGCTCATGTTTTACCCCTTCTGGGCTCTGAGGCAGAGTTCACTGGAGGCAGCTGCTGCAGCAGCTGTTATAAAAAACCCCACTTCCTTCTCCCCCTCCCCTGCCAGTCCAGGGTCTCAGGGCTGAGCCCCCATGTTCTTTGGCCTTCAGACCTGCTTCTCTTGTCAGGCCTACATCCTCCTGTGGGCTGCTGAGTGTGCCACGGCAGTGCCAGCTGCCTTTCTCAGCAGCTCTAGCCTCTTGCATGGCTTCCAGCAGCCCAGCTTGTGTCCTGGGGCCAGGGACCCTTCACTGCCCCCTTAGAAAGCCAGGCTGTCCCCATGCACCACCCCTGGAGGAGGACAAAGGAGTGTTGGTGCAGGAGGAGATGCTGCATGTGCAGGCCTGGAGAGCAGGTGCTGAGGTGAGCTGCATGAGGGCCTTGGGCTGAGCCTAGGGGGGCTGGGGCTGGAGTGGATGGTAAAAGTGAGAGTGCTGCTCCCCAGAGTCAGAAGGGGGAGAGGGAGGAGTCAGGCCCAGGCAATGGCTCAGCAAGAAGAGGCGCCACTCGTTACTGGGGCAGCGGAAAGTAGTTGGCACGGGGAGGCGGGGGTCTGCTGCAGCCTGTTACCCAGCTCGCAGCAGGTGTGTGGGGAGAGGCTGAGGCCCCGCATCACCTCAGTACCCCCACCCCCTTTGCTGTGAGGCTAGTTCTGTGGGGCTCTGCAGCAGGCGTGTAACAGATCCAGCACCGTGTACGCTAACAACCCATTTATTGAGTTCAGAGAACAACCCCCAGCACAGCGGCGCTCCCCTTGAGAGGGTGATCACATGCCATCTGCCATACCCCGCCCCCGGCTGCAGAGGGCTAATGCGCTGGGCTGGGCTGGGGGCTTTCAGCTCCTGCTGATGCCGATGGGGGCTTGTGCAAGGGCAGAGTAAGGGGCAAACCGGAGTGGTGCTGTGTGGTGGGAGTGGTTGCGTGGGGTGGGGCAGCTTGGCTGGCCCAGAGATGGGAGGGGGTGGCTGCAGCGTGCTCTTTGCCCATGTGCCATTCTGCAGTACCCGGGCCTCAGCGAGCCGGAGTGGGGAACAGAATGAGAAATGTGGCAGCAAGTGGAACCATCTCATCTCACCGCTTCCACCTGCATGTGCCTTTGCTGGCGTGGGGCTACTGGCTCCCCTAGCAGCCCAGCCCAGCTGCACTGGCTCAGGGGCCCTCCGTGCAGGCTGACTGGTGGGGGAATGCAGGGCCAGGCCTGAGGGGGGCTGTTCCCCGGGGCCTGGAGGCTGGCTCCTGTTGTGCTCACGGATTGAGCTCATCCAGCTGGGTGAGGGTAGGGGACTGGGTGGGGATGCGGCAGCGGGGGCAGGCAGGTGCTTGCTCGGCTGGTTACCAGCACAGCTGGCCTGGGCAGTACTTGTCAATCAGGGACTGGTAATAGGGCTTCAGCTGCGTCACGTCGGGCAGGTCCTCGCACTTGGTGTACAGATCAAACTTGCTGCAGGGAGCAGAAAGTAAAGGCTGAACTAGGCTGCTCCCCTCCCAGGAACCTGGCAGCAGAATGGGGACCAGCTCAACTGCTCCCCTACAGCAGCCCGAGGCCAGCACCCTGCCCTCTGGCACTGGGGCAAGCATCTTAGGCAGGCAGCACTAATCCACCCCTGTGCTGCTCTCTGCCCCCCAGCCCATGGAGCAGGGGCGTGATCAATTCTCTCCCATGTCTGTAACTGGGTAGCTCTCCAGGGCTCCCTGTAGGCGCAGCACCTTGTTCTCTATACGCCTCCTAGCCAAAGCCAGTCCCCAAATACTGGCCCTCAGAGAACAGCCTCAGCCAGGGAGCCTTCCCCAGCTGCAGCCCTGCTCCCATTCCCTGCTGACTCCAACCTCTCTGTTCCATTGATCTCAAACACTGTGAGTGCCAGACTGGATCAGCCCTGAGGTTCCTCCTAGCCCCGGATCCCGGCTTCACCCGGGGAAGGAACCAGCTGTGTGGGAGGAAGGTGCAAGCACTCTGCAATGGAAGGTGGGGGATGGCAGGAGCCCACCTTAGGTCCCTTCCTGCTCTCTAATAATTGGAGAAGCTTAATATTGATGCAAAAACATGTTAGCATCAATAACTGTGTGTTCCTATTCTCCCCATAAAATGTCCAAGGCCTGCGTGAATCTCAAATTTTTGGCCTCTGGCTTCATGGGGCAGAGAGTTCCCCAGCTCCCTGGTACTCTGGGTTTGGGGGCGGGGGGAGGTCTTTCCTTTTATCAGTTTCAAATTTGCTGCCTTTGCTTGCATGGCCACAATGCCCAACCTCTGTGCCTGGCTCAGCAGCCCCTTCCCCCCGCCCCAGGGCTGGGGCACGCACTTGAACTCCTTGACCCAGGCCAGCATGCGCAGGTCCTCGTTGCTGCACAGGTGCATGTAATCCCCGCCCGTGTGCCAGGGGTAGAACGAGTGGAAGCGGATCATGTAGAAAGCCTGCAAGGGGAGAAAGGGGTGAGAGGGGCAGCATTGGCCCGGACCCACCCATCCCACCAACTCTGAGAGCGCCCAGCCCAGGGGGCTCCTTCTCGCCAATCCCTGGAGCCAAATCTCCCATTGGTGTCCCCAAGGCTGTTGGTGCCTCATCCTCAGAGCCTGCAGGAGGGGGTGTCAGCGCTGTGCCAACAGGCATTAAGGAGCAGGTGGAGGCAGAGGAACCGGACTGTGAAGACTTCCTGCTGCTGCAGGGGGTTGCATAACCCAGCTGGACAGCAGGGGAATGCCCATGGGGCGAATGCCCAGCATGCTGTCCCTGGGGGCGGCAGGAGACAGTCTGAGCCAGGGGGCAGGCGTAAATCAGTTCTCACAGCCACATACTCCCGTTTCGCGCGCACACCCCCCCAAAAAAAAAACCTCCAAAAATCACCAACCCCTTACCTCCTGAGGGAGAGCAAAGTTGTTGAATTTCATGACTTGGTGCATGTACTCTGGGGAGAGAGCAGTGTTAGCCCTGCGAGCTCGGGCACCCAGACGGGCTCCAACGCCCAGCCCCAGCCTCTCTGCTACCCCCCTCGGAGCCTGGCGGCTCTGCCAGCCAGAAATGAACCTGCAGTCAGGACTGCATGCAGCTCTACAGCTATGGGCGCCTAGCAGAAAACCAGGCCCCGGGGCTTCTGGCTGGGCACCCAAGGTCACTGCCCACATCTGACAATATTAGCCCCAGTGCCAGGCGCAGCGCAGAGCAGTCAGGGGATGGAGCACCCATCGCAGGAGCTGACAATGCCAAAATGACAGCAAAGCAGGGTGGGCGTGCCGCCCGAGGGCAGGACTCCTGGGTTCTGCTCCTGGCTCTGACAGTGGTTTGCAATGCGACCTTGGGCGAGTCTGTGCCTCTGTTTCCCCAGCTGTGAACGAACAGGGGAGACACAGGTCATGCACGACCACGGGAGCACCTCTGTTAGCTGGCAGTAGGCTGCTATCCGCTGTGGCCCAGCCGCTAGCCAGCGACAGGAGAGATGCTTTGCAAGGCTATTCCATCATAGTGCCCTAAGCCCCTGTGGATGGGGATGGGCGGCTGGGGGGAAGATCCCGGTTGCCCGGGGCAGGGGGCGAGCATCATGTGTCTGGAGAGCTGCCCCCGGACCGCAGTTTGTTCCTCTGATACCCGGCTGCTCTTTGGCGGAGGCTGGTGGCGAGGGGGGTGGGGGCGCACAGGCTGAGGGAGCAGCAAGGTGAGGCGAGGGCCAGGGAGGCAGGGCCTGATGTGCAGGAAGTGGGGAGGGGGACAACGGGGGAGGAGAGGGCGGTGGGTTTGGCAGGTGGGAAGGGGGGTGCAGCTGTGGCCCCTGCGACGAGGGGGATAGTGCAAAGGGAGCCCCATGGGACACGGACGGCAAGGGGCAGCGGAAGGCCCCCAAGGAGCGCGACGAGGGAGAGCCGGGAGGAGAGGGCAGCCGAGAGCTCCAGGAGCAGGGATCTGCTCCCACGGGTGCACTGACCCTCACCCTGAAGGGGCCCTAGAATCCCCCTCCCCGGCTCCGTTCTCCAAGGGGCTTCCAGAGCCAGGCCCAGCCCTCGGCCGCAGCCAGGAGCCTCCGCCGGGCGCCTCCACCAGGCCCAGCCCTTGGCCGCAGCCAGGCGCCTCCGCCGGGCACGCCCTTACCGTCGTGGCCCCAGGACATCAGCACGTTGGCCAGGCCGCAGCGAGGCTGGTAGATCCCGTACTGCGTGCTGAGCAAGAGAGAGAGCCGGTCAGCGGATCTCCCGCCTCGGCCCCTCTTGGGGGAGCGCCCCGCAGGGCTACAGGGCACGCGCGCTGGCTCGGAGCCGGCAGGGCAGGTGCCTGCAGGCGGGTGCAGAACATGGGCCGTGGTAACAATCGGCCGACTCGGCGTGTTAATTGTTGGGGAAACTGAGTCTCGTCCCCCCCCCATCTGGGGGGGAAGGAGGCCAGGACCCAGACCCGCCCGTGAGGGGTGCAGCGGGGACTCGGGGCTGCAGCTGTGCCTTTGGAGGGGGATTACACCTCACCCACCAGCCGCCCCAATGCCCAGCTGCTCTCACCACCCCAGGCCCAGCTCTCTGTTGCTGCAGCCCACAGACCATGAGGGGCGGCCCTGGGGCGGGGGGGAGCGGAGCCGTCCCAGTGGGAGGCTGCCTTGTAGGGTGCGGTGTGCCTAGGGGTCACTTTCTAGTGGCACGGGACCCCCAGGGCTCAGGTGCTCTGGCGGGGGGGGAGGGGTAGGACTCACTTGTACAGGGGGTTTTCTGTGTCGGGGTTGTCGTGGAAGGTGGAGTCGCTGAAGACGACGGACTCCTGGACCCTGCAGCCCACGGGGAACGTGTCGCCCACCACGGCCCACTGCAGAGAGAGCACGGGAGGAAAGGGCTCGCCAGCCATGGCCAAGCTGTTTTGTCCTGGCTCCATCCATGGTCCCTTCAGTGCACAGCTGGGGGGGAGGGTAATCTGCCCCGCACCAGCCCCATCCTGGGCTCTCGTAGCCAGAGATCAGCCTGAGCCCACCCCTCGCCTTGCATTTGTGAGCATTAACTGCAGTAGCTCCAGATCTCCATGGGACCCCTGGACCATCCTGTTCCTGAATCTTG
The DNA here is from genome assembly GCF_020497125.1 of Mauremys mutica. Lineage (NCBI taxonomy): Eukaryota > Metazoa > Chordata > Testudines > Geoemydidae > Mauremys > Mauremys mutica. The sequence continues at coordinate 3,758,940 of NC_059072.1, read as the reverse complement.
CTGGGTGCTTGGCCCGTCCCGCTGGTCGGGCTCTGAGCTGGGCCCCTGCTGTCCTGGAAACACACAGCTGAGGAGCTGGCCAGGGGCTGGGGGACGACCCCCCCCCCGGCTCCCCTTGCAAAGGGCGCTGTGTCTGACGTGCTCTCTGGCAGGTGGCCTGCACGCAACTAGCCTAGGGCACTGCCCCCCTTCCTACCCCCCCCCCCCCGGGCTGATCCCCAGGGGTCACACGGGGGCGACCAGTCGTGCTGGGTGCATTCGACCCACTCCCCTGCCTGGAGCACACGCTGCCTCCGCGGCTGCTCACCTGCGGCTCCCCGGCCAGGGCCAGGATTTTGCCCATGTCATGCAGCAGCCCGACCAGCTGGAACCAGTCTGCGAGAGAGCGAGCGGAGAGGGGTCAGCCTGGGGCTGGGGTGGGGGCAGCCCGAGCCCACGCTGCTTTCTTGGCTGCACCCACAAGGAGCTGCGAAGGCAGCAGCCTCTCGCTCGGTCCCTACCTTCCCGGCTCTGCGGAGACCCCAACTGGGACCCTGCCGCCAAGCCCCCCAGTCCCGACTGGCCCCACCTTTGTCCGGGTGGGCCCGGCGGATGCCCTCGGCGGTCTGGTACGCGTGGTAGGAGTTGGGAAAGTCCACGTCCGGGTCCGATTCATCCACCACGTTGTCCAGTAAATCCAAGGCCTCCATGATGCTCATTCGGCGCTGGGCACAGGCCCCGTACTCTGCGCCCTGGGGAGACGGGAGCAGCTGAGGCCCAGCTCTGAGCACAGGGGTCACTGCCAGCTCCTGGGGCAGGAAATGGGGCGGGAGAATGTCTGCACCAGCCCCACTCCCTTGGCTGGGGTCCCCAGGGGCTGTCGGGGGGGCAGCGTTCCCTAAGGGGCTCTGGGGAGGAGGGGAGGGGACTCCCATGGGCGGGGGTCCCCAGGGGCTGTCGGGGGGGCAGCGTTCCCTAAGGGGCTCTGGGGAGGGAGGGGGCTCCCGTGGGCGGGGGTCCCCAGGGGCTTTCGGGGGGGCAGTGTTCCCTAAGGGGCTCTGGGGTGGGGGAGGGGGCTCTCGTGGGTGGGGGTTCCCAGGGGCTGTTGGGGGGGCAGCGTTCCCTAAGGGGCTCTGGGGCGGGGATGGGGGAGGGGGCTCCAGGGGAGCTGGGCTGTGGCTAACCCTTTCCTAGACACAGCCGCTGGAGAGTCATAGCCCTGTCTCAGGAAGGGGCTGTTTGAGTGTCTCGGGGGGCTGGGTCAGCAGCGCTGGAGGGTCACAGGTGGGGCTCTGTGCGTCCCCAGGGGACGTACCTTCTTCCGGACAAAGTCTACGGTCTGGTGCGTGTGCATCAGCAGGTAGGTATTATACACGCGATCTAGCAGCGGCCCGGCCTGGAACAACACACCCGTGACTCAGACGAGAGCCCAGACCTCCTGCTCCAGCACCAGCCTCTCCAGCAGGAGGTAGATATGGAGCTCTGGCCATGGGGAGCAGGACAGGAGCACTGGCTGTGGGAGGAGCTCCCGGCTATTCCAGTCCTGGTCACTCCCAGCAGGGGGCGCTGTAGGGAGCGGGGCAGGAGCACTGGCTGTGGGAGGAGCTCCCGGCTATTCCAGTCCTGGTCACTCCCAGCAGGGGGCACTGTGGGGAGTGGGGCGGGAGCGCTAGCTGTGGGAGGAGCTCCCGGCTATTCCAGCCTGGCCTCTCCCAGCAGGGGGCACTGTGGGGAGTGGGGCGGGAGCGCTGGCTGTGGGAGGAGCTCCCGGCTATTCCAGTCCTGGTCACTCCCAGCAGGGGGCACTGTGGGGAGTGGGGCAGGAGCGCTGGCTGTGGGAGGAGCTCCTGGCTATTCCAGTCCTGGTCACTCCCAGCAGGGGGCGCTGTAGGGAGCGGGGCAGGAGCGCTAGCTGTGGGAGGAGCTCCCGGCTATTCCAGTCCTAGTCACTCCCAGCAGGGGGCACTGTGGGGAGTGGGGCGGGAGCGCTGGCTGTGGGAGGAGCTCCCGGCTATTCCAGTCCTGGTCACTCCCAGCAGGGGGCGCTGTGGGGAGTGGGGCGGGAGCGCTAGCTGTGGGAGGAGCTCCCGGCTATTCCAGTCCTGGTCACTCCCAGCAGGGGGCGCTGTGGGGAGCAGGGCGGGAGCACTGGCTGTGGGAGGAGCTCCCGGCTATTCCAGCCTGGCCTCTCCCTTGGCCCCTCCTAGCCCCAGCAGGGAGTGCAGTTGCTGGGGTCACTGGCTTGCCAGCCCGTTGGTCAGAGCAGAGTGGCTCCAGCCTGAGCGCCTAGTCCCCTAGCCTCAGGACCCGTCTCTGCCTAGACGTGGGGGGCTGACACCCATGCCCACGGGGTAGGCCCCAGACAGCCGGTGGCAGGCGACAGGGCGGCGGGAGCTCACCGTGTAATTCCTGTAGTCTGTTTTCAGCTTGCCATGCTCAGCCCCTGCCTCCGGCCGGTAAACTTCAGAGGGGTCTGCGTCCTGGGGTGAGGGAAGCTTCGCATGAGGGACCAGCGAGGGTAGCGCCCTCCTGCTCCCCTCCCTGCCACCCCCTCCCACCCAACCACGGCCATGCCACCCATACAGAGGTTATTGCCTCAGTAGATCAAACGGTATGTCCAGGCAGTATGTCTGTCTGTCTGCTGTGTCAGAATGTCCAACTGTCCCTTAGTCCATCACTCTGTCTGTCCATGTTCCACAGTGGACTCCCAGTTCCACCGAAGATGTCAGGGAGCCTGGAAGCTCTCAGAGACCTGGTTCCCCAGCAGCCCACCTGCCGGGCTGGCCAGCGCTGGGAACCCTGGAAGCCCGGACTCCCCAGCGACTGCCAGGCCGGCTGCCGCAGAGCCAGGGAGTGCATGCGCAGGCAAGGGACCCGCCTGCTTCCCACGAAAGTTTTGTTGCAACTGACACATTCCCACAGAACAGTTCGACTTCAACAAATCGGCATTTTCTGATGGAATCACGATCCAGCAGCAAATTCCCAACCAGCTCCAATGCCCAGCTGTGTGTCACTAGTGATAGCTACACCTTTCCTGTTCTTATAGTTCTGACAGGTTTCCATGCCCCGCCCAATCTCCCACCGCTATTATAATCCACCAATCAGACTCCAGCCTTAGACTGCATGCCCCTCCTTCCTGTCCAATGAGATGGCCGTATGGCTCTGGAAGTCCTGCCTACTTTTTCCAGGACCTCTAGGTTTCAGGTTTGGTCACATAGGCACCATTCAGCCATTTTGGGAAAAAAACGAGATTTTTTTTGAAGTTTTTTTAGTGTATCCTTACTGGAATCATTCAAAACAAACAAATAAATATAAATCTCATGTTCCTTCCTTATTTTTAGTGTAAAATATACTTTGTGTGCAAAAATCAAGTTGATTAAATAATTGTACGAAACCACTACAGTAGTACAAGTCTAAATAAATTAAAAACATGCCACAAAAGTTTAGTAACAGAGCAATAATATATATATGAGAACAATACATTTTTATATATAGGCATGCATTATCCTCAATTTTACTGTTAGTACAATTTAAGTGTAGTCAAATTACATAATTGTATAAATACATGTAAAATACATGTAATAAATACATGTAAAAAGGCTTAATAACAAAGGAACAAAAGAGAAGTGTTATGTTTTACATATATAACTTTTCCTCATTTTTAAAGTATTCTTATTATGTATTCTCTTATGCAGTTAGCTCAATTCTAAATAAATTAAATATACCAGTATGCAAAAAAAGACTTAATAACGGAGAAATAAATGAGAAATGTTTATATATATTTCTATGCTATATAGCATGCATTTTTCTGATTTTGTGGGCAGTTAGAACATTTCTAAATAAATTAAAAACATGCACGAAGGCTGCAAGGGATTCCTGATAGAAAGTGTAAATATCACTTTAGGGTTAATGATGTGTGTACAGGGTCTAGCTGTTTGACCGCTGCCTTTCCGAGATGGCCAAGAAAGTTTTTTAAAGGGATGAGGGAGCCAGGAGAAAGATAAGAAAAGCCACTTATGCAACAGAAAGTGAATATTTTGGACCTCATTGTGATGGACAAAGATGAATTAATCGCTGGACTAGAAGACCCCGGTGATCATGACATAAAATGTTTGATTCCACAATCCTCATTTCCGGGGTCCACACTTTAGAAGGATGTTTAAAAATTGAAGAAGATGCCAAAAAGAGCCTTGAAGCAAGAGACATAAAGAGCCGCCTGTTTAGCTCACCAACAAGATGTTGAAAGGTGACTCTTGGTTCCCGTGTACAGGGACCTTCGGCGAGAGAAAAGACTGGGCACTAACGGGGTCTGTAGTCTAGCTGAGGAAGGCAGCCCAAGAACCAGCAGCTGGAAGCTGAAGACTGACCACATCAGATTAGAAATAAGGCGCATTTTGTCGCAGTGAGTGAGAGTGATTAACCATTGGCACAAACTGCCAAGGGGGGTGGGGTGGTTTGTCCATCTCGGAGGTCTTCAGATCAGGACTATCTGTCTTTCTGGAAGAGCCACTTTAGCCACAGCACAGGTTATGCTGTAGTGAAACACCCGCTATTGGGCTACGTACAGGGGAACTGGGTGAATTTGAATGGGCTGTGATATGCAGGAGGCCAGGCTAGATGATCTAATGGCAGGGCCGGCCTTACGGGTGGGCAATGTGGGCAATCATCCAGGATGCCATGGTCAAGAGGGAAGGAGCCTGCTGGGCCTAGGGTGCGAGGCCATGGAAGGGAGCTCGGGCCAATGGGAGGGAGGCAGCGGAGGTCAAGGGCAATGGAGGGGGTGGGAAGCCTGAGGAGACAGCGGGGGCCAGGGTGATGGGGGGATTGGTGGGGGGCAATGGAGGCCTAGGGGGACGGGTGGGGAGCTCAGGGAGGCAGTGGAGGCCAGAGCACCAAAATCCAAGTTCACCCAGGATGCCATTTCCCTACGGCCCGCCCTGTCCAACGGTCCCTTCTGACCTTAAACTCTATGAACCTATGAATCTACCTCACTGAAAATGCCCGGCTCTGGGAGCGTGCGACAAACCACACCCCACTGCCTGAGCCAATTAGCAAGTCATCTTTAACCACATGGCCTTTTGCAGAATCATACATCATAAAATATAAGGATGCATCACATTTTTCTGAGCCAATCAGAAAGTTTTTCTGATCCCCATTGCCTTTTATGGTACTGTACCAGGCTTTTCCCTCAAATTTCCCTATTCAAGGTAACGTATTTCGTTATCCTTTTCTCCCAAATGGCAATCAGCCCCTACTGGCTTCCACCATAAAGAAATCTCATTATTTTAGTGAAATTTTGCCTACATGAATTGCACAGCATGAAAACCTCAACCCAACCCTGGGGAGGGGAGGGGCCTCAGAGGGAAGAGGCGGGGCAGGACCACAGTTCGGGCGACAGTGGGCCCCCCCATTTTTAGGGGGCTTCCGCCGCTCCTGGATGAGGTACCCCGCAGGTTGTGATAGCCATGTGCAGAACCAATGGATTTTGAAAGGTGTGTTATGGGGGATGTTGATTATCATGACAGTGGAGATTTGCCTACATGTTTTGCATCTGTTGTTCTGGCAGAGTCTGGTGTTACTTGGGTTGGTGGGTCCTAGTCTATGGGGAGCTTGTTTCTGATGATGACTTGGCAAGGTTGGGGGGTTGTTTGAAGGCCAAAGGGGCGTTCAGGAAAGATTTATTTCAGGATGAGGTCCCCATTGAGTATGGACTGTAAGTGTTTGATGCTACCCTATATGGGTTCCAGATTAATCGCAGTTTTAATCGCGCTGTTAAACAATAGAATGCCAATTGAAATTATTAAATATTTTTGGACATTTTTCTACATTTTCAAATATATTGATTGCAATTACAACACAGGATACAGAGTGTGCAGTACTCACTTGATATTATTATTATTATTTATTACAAATATTTGCACTTTTAAAATGATAAACAAAATAAATAGTATTTTTCAATTCACCTCATACAAGTACTGTAGTGCAACCTCTTTATCATGAAAGTGCAATTTACAAATATAGATTTTTTTTTTGTTACATAACTGCACTCCAAAACAAAACAGTGTAAAACTTTAGAGCCCACAGGTCCACTCAGTCCTACTTCTTGTTCAGCCAATCGCTCAGACAAACAAGTTGGTTTACATTTACAGGAGATAATGCTCTGCCTGCTTTTTATTTACAATGTCACCTGAAAGTGAGAACAGGTGTTCACATGGCAATTTTGTAGCCGACACTGCTAGGTATTTCCGTGCCAGATATGCTAAACATTCATATGCCCCTTCATGCTTCGGCCACTATTCCAGAGGACATGCTTCCATGCTGATGACACTCATTAAGAAAAAAAAAGTGTTCATTAAATTTGTGACTGAATTCCTTGGGGGGAGAATTGTATGTCCCTTGCTCTGTTTTACCCACATTCTGCCATATATTCCATGTTATAGCAATCTCAGATGATGACCCAGCACATGTTGTTCATTTTAAGAACCCTTTCACTGCAGATTTGACACAACGCAAAGAAGGTACCAATGTGAGATTTCTAAAGATAGCTACAGCACTTGACCCAAGGTTTAAGAACCTGAAGTGCCTTAAAAAATCTGAGCAGGACGAGGTGTGGAACATGCTTTCAGAAGTCTTAAAAGAGCAACACTCTGATTCAGAAACTACAGAACCCGAACCACCAAAAACAGAAAATCAACTTTCTGCTGGTGGCATCTGACTCAGATGATAAAAATGAACATGCGTTGGACCGCACTGCTTTGGATTGTTATCAAGCAAAACCCGTCATCAGCATGGATGCATGTCCCCTAGAATGGTGGTTGAAGCATGAAGGGACACATGACTCTTTAGCGCATCCGGCACATAAATATCTTGTGACGCTGGCTAGAACAGTGCCACGCAAACGCGTGTTATCACTTTCAGGTGACATTGTAAACAAGAAGAGGGCAGCATTATCTCCTGCAAATGTAAACAAACTTGTTTGTCTGAGCGATTGGCTGAACAAGCAGTAGGACTGAGTGGACTCGTAGGCTCTAAAGTTTTTCATTGTTTTATTTTTGAATGCAGTTATTTTTTGTACATAATTCTACAGTTGTAAGTTCAGCTTTCATGATTGCACTACAATACTTGTATGAGTTAAATTGAAAAATACTATTTATTTTGTTTTTTACAGTGCAAATATTTGTAAACAAAAATCAATATAAAGTGAGCACTGTACACTTTATATTCTGTGTTGTAATTAAAATCAATATATTTGAAAATGTAGAAAACATCCAAAATTATTATTTAATAATAATTATTTACATAAATGATATTCTATTATTAACACCACAATTAATCACGATTAATTTTTTAATCACAATTAATTTTTGAATCGCTTGACAGCCCTAATTTTAAGTCATGGCTTTCTAACTGCCTGAAGGACAGAGATAAAGGTTTCCCTGTCTGACACCTTCCCTCGCCCCTTCCATTTTTCTGAGTTTTTAGTGGTTATCTGAAGAAGCATGTGCCCACAACCTCACATTCCCCATTTTTCTCGCGCTAATAGCTGGTAACTAATATTGCATCCTCTCCATCTCCTTCTGCTAAACGTACTATTTTTAGTCAAAGGTCTAATGAAATAAAAATTAACTCCAATTAATGTTTTAGAAAGTATTTCTTACATGCTACGTACAGCAAGAGAAAGAGCGAGAGTAACCCAGGCTTTGAAAAGTATAATTCAGAAATAGGGCCCGAGGATAAGACATGAGACCTGGCTTTTATGGGAAACTTTGACAACTGTCCGGAACCTTTATTTAGCGAAGCAATGTTATGTGCATTGTTTGTCAGTTGTCATACTTTAGCCCAAGTGAACACTTGTAACATAGGAGCAGCAAAGAATCCTGTGGCACCTTATAGACTAACAGACGTTTTGCAGCATGAGCTTTCGTGGGTGAATACCCATTTCTTCGGATGCACCCACGAAAGTTCATGCTGCAAAACGTTTGTTAGTCTATAAGGTGCCACAGGATTCTTTGCTGCTCCTACAGAACCAGACTAACACGGCTACCCCTCTGACACTTGACTTGTAACATAAACTCTCTCCCCTGCCTCTTGAGGTGTTATCTCCCCACCTTTCTTTTGCCAGGCTTTCTAATCATTTTCCCAAGGGGATCAGCAGTGAGAAATAAATAAATTACATTAACAAGGGCATCGGACACATTGGGCATATATAACAGGCCAAAACGCCATGCTTGGTCATTTCTAACTGGCAAGAAAAATGCTCAGTGATATATTGTAGCAGTAGCTGCAAAGCAACAATTACATTTAAAAAATTACATATTTGTCCTCACATTGAAGGGGTCCCAAGAAATAATTCCCCCGTTCTTGTACCAAACTTCACATTGTACACAAACTGTGACCCTAGGTACTTGATAGCGATAAATACACAAGACAGCGTTTGATAGACCTGAGAAATCATTGAAAACAGAGGCGTCATGGTGACTAAAGCCCTAATGCAGAGTGGTTTGGGAGGGATTAAAGGCTTTGTTGAAGTGAAAGAGGATATGATGTAAGAGTGGATTTGAAGAAAACGGGAAAGCTCAGAGGTATTTTGCACCAAATATGAAATTGCAGAACTGCAAATTGTTAAATGTAACCTATTGCTTAAATCAGCCTTTGTCCCGGATGACTCGAGGATAGCTAATGTAACACCTGTTTTTAAAAAAGGCTCCAGAGGCGATCCTCACAATTACAGGCTGGTGAGCCAAACTTCAGAACAGGCAAATAGGTTGAAACTATAGTAAAGAACAAAATGATCAGATGCATAGATGAACACAATATGTTGGGAAAGAGGAAACAGGGCTTTTGTAAAGGGAAATCATATCTCACCAGTCTAGTAGAATTCTTTGAGGGGGCCAACAGGCATGTGGACAAGAGTGATCCAGTGGATATAGTGTACTTGCACTTTCAGAAAGCCTTCGACAAGTTCCCACGCCAAAGGTTCTTAGGCAAAGTGAGCAGATGAAATTTAATATTGATAAGTGCAAAGTAATGCACATTGGAAAAAATAATCCCAACTATATATACAAAATGATGGGATCTAAATTAGATGTTACCGCTCAAGAAAGAGATCTTGGAGTCACCACGGATAGTTCTCTGAAAACATCCATTCAATGTGCAGCAGAGGTAAAAAAAGGCTAAGAGAGTGTTAGGAACTATTAGGAAACAGATAGATAATAAAACAGAAAATATCATTATGCCACTATATAAAGCCATGGTACGCCCACACCTTGAATAGTGCGTGCAGTTCTGATTGCCCTATCTCACAAAAGATATATTAGAACTGGAAAAGGTGCAGAGAAGGGCAACAAATGTTATTAGGGGTCTGGAACAGCTCCCATGTGAGGAGAGATTAAAAAGACTGGGACTGTTAAGCTTGAAAAAAGGACAGCTAAGAAGGGATACAATAGAGGTCTATAAAATCATGACTGCTGTGGAGAAAGTGAACACGAAAGTGTTATTTGCCCCTTCCCATAATGCAAGAGCCAGGAGTCCCCCAGTGAAATTAATAGGCAGCAGGTTTAAAACAAAGAGACAGAAGCACTTCTTCACACAACACGCAGTCAACCTGTGGAACTCCTTGCCAGGGGACGTTGTGAAGGCCAATAGTATAACTGGGTTCAAAAAGAATTAGCTAATTTCCAAGAGGACAGGTCCATCAATGGCTATTAGCCAAGATGGTCAAGGACACAACCCCGTGCTCTGGGTGTCTCTAGCCTCTGATTGCCAGATGCATCTGGCACTGGTCAATGTCAGAGACAGGATACTGGGCTATTTTTATGTTCTTATGTTCTCCCATCACCCATATACCTGCCCATATGTACAAGCACATGGGACCCTTGACAGAGGAACAGCTCACATACCTTCGTTTTTGATAAATTGGAACCTACCAACAAAGTATAAAATTAAAAAACAGTGCAATATAAAGTGTGCAAACAGGAGCAGCCCTAGACATTTTGCCAGCCAGGGGGAAAACCTTCCACATGCCACCCCTGCCCCACGAGAGGCCAAGGGGCGGGGGGAAAACTAGCCAATCAGTGGAGCACAAACGGCCAGCCAGTCAGCGTGCAGAGAAAAGAAATAGCTGAATGGCACAGCTGTATGGCCCACCCCCTGGAATTGGGTGCCCAGGACAACCACCCTGTTCACCCACCCCTAGAATCACCCCTGTATGCCAAGATCTTCACCCTCTCGCCACCCCTTTTGACACCAGTCCCCACCCTCCGATGAGCCAGCTGAAAGGCCTTCCTTCGGAAGGGCGGCCCCATACCTGTTAGCTAAGAAAGTGCTGTCCAACCATTGGATGAAAGAGGACGCGCTTTCTGAAAAGGCTTGTTGACTAAAGATGGAGATACAGCCAAAGGTCTTGAATCCAGCCTCGCCGCCACCCAGAGAGAAGCGGCTCATGAAGAGATGGCATACGGGTGAAGTTGTGGGAACAGAAGAAACCGCTATATTATTGGCACACCGGCACCAAGCCAGGCGGCCATGGTGGCTGACAATGAAAGTAATCACAAGGATGGGGCAGAGGAGGAGAACCAGAAGACGGCTCCTGAGCCCTGCTGTTGTTTGAGGTGCTGAAACTCAATGAGGAGACCCCAAGTCATTCAAACAGTGGGGTGGAAGAGATGAGGCACACGTAAGTTATTTGGGGATGTTTTCTGCCCTGTGTTATGCAGACCAGATGAGATGATTCAACGGTCCCTTCTGGCCTTGGTATCTACGAATCTAGGAAGCTGCACGTATGAATGTTTAAGGCGCTGGCGCAAAAGGCGCGGTAGCGGTGAGAGGAGCAGGCTACGGTTGCTGAACTTGCTAGAGCAGTTGGTTCCACCACACCCGCCAAAAGGTCTGTGGAGCAAGACCAGCCTGAGGCGAATTTTTTGTAAAGGCCAAAGAGGCCTCCTGGCACAAACTTTAAGGTTTTAAAGTGTGGCGTAAAAACCAAAATCAAACCTGGCTTGTGTTTCGTATTTAAATCCCTCAGCAGCTGAGCACTGTTTCCTCAGATGCCTTGGAGTACCAGTACACCACCGTCTCTGAAGGCACGAGTGGGTTCGGCCCGGCCTGCTTTCGCCAGCCCCAAAACCAGATGCTCAACAGGGTGCTGGGAGAGCAGAGTGTGATAATTCTGCAGCTGGGTTTTATTGGGCTGCCAAATTCCTGCCTCTAAGCTAGATAAAACGTAGGGGTTTGTGGCTGATTCAGGACTTTTCATTTCTTTTTTTGTATTTTGCTAAATGGGCCAAATAAGTGAATAATGCAAAAATACTGACTATTAAACTGCTTCAGATACGCTGAACATTTTGTTTGTATCCATTGCCCGCCCAATATTAAAATGTGGGTTTCCCGAACACTCCATTGTGTTTTTTTCATTTATTAGATCCAAGTTTTACCAATACACATTCTTTTACATAGAGCAGGGATAGTTTCATCTAGGCCTGCATTTTGTCTCCTGCCTGGGTGTACTGACCAATTGTACACAGAGTTCCTTTAAGCTGGGCTGTGTATGTGCTGTATAAAATAGGGCTGAAAAACAAGTATGAGTGTGTACGCTTTGGGGGATGTGCAGTGGGATTGCCTGGTTTTTATTCTTGATTCCTCTGAAATAACTGTTATAGACCTTTACAGATAGAGGGGTGTATGGGGATAGATAGATAGATAGATAGATAGATAGATAGATAGATAGATAGATAGAGGGGGTGTGTGTGGATAGATAGATAGATAGATAGATAGATAGATAGATAGATAGATAGATAGATAGATGGGTGGATGGGGATAGATAGATAGATAGATAGATAGATAGATAGATAGATAGATAGATAGAGGGGTGGATGGGGATAGATAGATAGATAGATAGATAGATAGATAGATAGATAGATAGATAGATGGGGTGTGTGTGGATAGATAGATAGATAGATGGGGTGTGTGTGTGGATAGATAGATAGATAGATAGATAGATAGATAGATAGATAGATAGATAGATAGATAGATAGATAGATAGATAGAGGGGGTGTGTGTGGATAGATAGATAGATAGATAGATAGATAGATAGATAGATAGAGGGGGGGGTGTGGATAGATAGATAGATAGATAGATAGATAGATAGATAGATAGATAGATAGATAGATAGATAGAGGGGTGGATGGGGATAGATAGATAGATAGATAGATAGATAGATAGATAGATAGATAGATAGATAGATAGATAGATAGATAGATAGATGCAGGCAGCACACACTGGTTGCTAAACAAGGCTTTGCATGGTGCTCTGCATATGTCCAGTTTCTATTTACATGCACTTGTGACCCATGCACTGGCTGTCCACATGTGCCCGGAGTGTATCGTTTTCTAAATGTAAGGGGACTGTTGGCCCCTCACTAAAACTCAGCGGGGGTGTTTTGATTGGCTGGCTCCCTCTACCGAAAGAAAGGGGAAGAGTTGATGGGAAACCGGGACCCTGAGACTGACGGTCCCCAGGACCAATGGAGAGAGGCCAATGCTCCAGGCCAGCCTGATTGACAGGGCAGGCAGGCTAGTCAGGGAGTCAGGAGGCCACGGGGGTCCCGTCCTCCCTGTGAGCTGGAATTGCCTGGGGCGGACAGATTTGGGGGGGCGGAGCTAAGGAGAAAGCAGGGGCTGGAGCTGAGCTGGGGAGCGGAGCTGGGCCGGCCAGAGGGGCCAGAGACGCAGCCCAGGGAGCAGGTCAGAGCTGGGAGCAGAGTCACAGAAGCAGCCCACAGAGCAGATCCAGTGCTGGTAGCAGAGCTGCAGCCACAGAGCCAGGGACACGGCCCAGGGAGAGCAGATCCAGTGCTGGGAGCAGAGCTGCAGCCACAGAGCCAGGGGGGACAGAGAAGCAGTCCAGGGAGCTGGAGGCTCAGCAGCAGCAGCAGCCGTGCTGAGGCAGCGTGAGGCTGGGGCTGGAGCTGGATCCGGGGCTGGAGCTGGGGCTGGAGCTGGGAGCAGTCCGGAGCCGGGTGCGGGGAGCAGCTGGGGAGAGCGAGGGGGACCCTGGGCAGAGGGCCCAGCGCAGGGAGATGCCCCTGGCCAAGATGCCCTGTCGGCCAGACTTGGGGGGGATCGTAACCCCGACAGGGCTGGGGCGACGCTGGGAAGAAGGGACCTGCTACCTGGAGCCAGAGGGCGTGTGGGAATCGCCAGAGCAAGTGTCCGACCCGCAGCGTCCCTGCAGCACAGCCAGGGACTGGGAAGGGGCCTGGGACGTGTGAGGAACAGCCTGAACTGCCCCGACATTGCAGAGACACTGGCTGTGACGTCCCCGTGCCACAGAGCAGGGTGACGGGTTTTCCTTTCACCTTTCCTGTTTTTTCCTTGTTTTTTTTTAATTGGTGGCTGTTTAATAAATTGTATTTGCTTTGAACTGTGTGTAATGATCAGTGGGTCAGGGAGGTGCCCAGTGCAGAGCGAGCCCCCCAGAGTGGGGACACCCTCACCCCTGCCCTACGTGACCACGACAAGGTTGGGGGTCGAGCCCCCCAGGAATCCTGGGCCCAGCCTTGTTGGGGTTATGAGGACTCTGCCACACAGGAGAGTGGAAGGGGAGCCCTCAAGGTCAGGCAGCCTCTGGATAAAGGAAGTGGGAGCGAGGACTCAGATCCTTTCACTAGCCCACTTCACCGGGTTCACGTATAAGCCAGGAATGTTCCCCACAATAGCGGGACCCTTCCCCCGCTTACATAACGTTCTCAGTTGTGTTACGTTGGAGGGTTGCAGAACCGGGGAAGTCTTTGTGCTGTAAAAGAGTGTCTGTATATCAGACATTAACTTTAGCATTATCCTTTCCGTGCTTGGTGTGGAGAGAGGAATTGGAGAGGGGGAAGGGCAATCCCGCAGGTCCTGCATAGCCTTGTTACTGGGCTTTGGGTTACCTAGCGACACAATGACAAAACGGCCAGGAAGATTTCAAAGAAAATAACTTTTTCCTCGTGGAGCTTTTCTCAGGAGTTTTGGGAGAGTTTAAACCAGGGCACTCCGCAGTTCGGCTTTAATTTGTTAAATAGCAGCCACAAAGGAGAGTGCAGGGTGTGTGTGTTTGTGTCTGTGCGGGTGTTTAATTTATTTAGAATTGTACTAACTGCTTAAAAGAATATTTTCTCTAAAAATGAGGAAGATGCATGAGGCATTATATATAAACACTGCTTTGTTCCTCTGTTACTAACCCTTTTTGCAAGCGTTTAATTTGTTTAGAATTGAACTAATTATATAAATGCATATTTTTCTCTAAAATAAAGGAAAATGCAATAGATAGATAGATAGATAGATAGAGGAGGTGTCTGGGGATGGATAGATAATAGGTGGGGGGGTGTCTGGGGATAGATACATTTATTCCTTTGTTATTAAACCTCTTGCACATATGTATTGAGAATTTTGCCAGCACTTTCATACAATTATTGAATCAGCTTTATTTAGCATTGTAGTACTGGCATAAAAAGCACATTTTTTTCTAAAATGAGTGAAAGGCATGAAATCTATATTTAGTCATTTATTTTTAATGATTCCAGAAGGATGAATTAATGAACATTTTTTTAAATCTTGTTTTTTCCCCCAACAGGGCCAGGGCCCATGGCACCGTAAATGCACACATGGCTCGAAAGGGACCTAGGGGTCCTGGAAAGGGAGGACATGATAGGAGGGACTTCCAGAACCATACAGTCAACTCATTGGACCAAAAAGAGGGACGTGCAATCTAATGCTGGAATCTAATTGGGACAATATCATGGGGGAAGGGGAGTTGGAAACCTGCCAAAAATATATGCTGAGGAAAGGTACAGAGATGTCACTACTTATGTCATAAGAACAGAAGAACGGGATATGATAAAGGGCTGTAAAATCATGACTGGTGTGTGAATAAGGAAGTGTTATTTACCTGTACACAAGAACCAGGGGTCACCTGATGAAATGAATAGGCAGCAGGTTTAAAACAAAAGGAAGTACTTCTTCTTACGGCACACAGTTAACCTGTGGAACTCACTGCCATGGGTCAGAACAATGGTCCATCTAGCCCAGTATCCTGTCTTCCAACAGTGATCAGTGCTAGATGCTTCAGCAGGAATGAACAGAAATGGGCAATTACTGAGTGATCCATCCCCTGTTGTCCAGTCCCAGGTTCTGGCAGTCAGAGGTTTAGAGACACCCATAGCATGGGGTTGTGTCCCTGAATGTCTTGGCTAGAAGCCATTAATGGGCCTGTTCTCCAGGAACTTATCTAATTCTATTTTGAACCCAGTTATACTTTTAGCCTTCACAACATCCCATGGCAGTGAGTTCCACAGGTTAACTGTGTGCCGTAAGAAGAAGTACTTCCTTTTGTTTTAAACCTGCTGCCTATTAATTTCATCAGGTGAGTCCTGAGTTCTTGTGTACAGGTAAATAACACTTCCTTATTCACGCACCAGTCATGATTTTACAGCCCTTTATCATATCCCGCTTTCGTCATCTCTTTTCAAAGATCAACAGGCCCAGTCTTTTTCATCTCTCCTCATATGGAAGCTTGTTGCCCTTCTCTGCACCTTTTCCAATTCCAATGTGTCGTTTCTGAGATGAGGCGACCACACCTGCACACACTATTCAAGGTGTGGGCGGACCATGGATTTATCTAGTGCCACTCTGATATTTTCTGTCTTACTACCTATCCCTTTCCTGGTGGTCCCTAACAATCTGTTGGCCTGTGTGTCTGTGTTCTACTGATGGTTACGGGGTTTAATGTTTTATTTAGGCCCTGACCTATTGGGGGGAGGGGACATGTATCCCCCTATCCTCTAGCAAACAGTTCTAGGGCCCAAGCATAAGGGTGAGAGGTGGGCAAGTGTGCCTGGCATTGCTATGAGATCAAGGAGAAGTGGCTGGACCCTGAGCCCAGTGCGTCCCCTAGCATCTGGGCACCGCAGATCCAGCAGATCTGTACATGTGGGAGCCAGTGCGGGAAGGCAGGATCTATATGCACAGGATCGACTAGGAGCTTCCACACACACTGGGGAACCTGCAGGGTGTGTGCATGCAGGATACCTGATGGGGCGTGACGGGGTCTTTGCACGGACAGTCGGGTCTGTGCATAGGGGATCAGATGAGAAGCAGCAGGATCTCTGTGTGTGGGACCCAGTAGGGTCTGAACACAGAGGATCCAATGGTCTCTCTGCATATGGGGGATTGAGTGGAAGATGCAAGCTCTGCATGGTGGGGGGGAGGGGTACAGTGGCGTGTGTACACAGGGGAGCCCTAGGACCAAACCCAGCAAAGGAAAATCTCAGGGGAACCTTCCTGCCAGCAGCTGGTGAGTCATATCCCCGGTGGAATCAGTGGGAGCCTTGTCTCTTGGGCCACTGAAAACTAGCCAGGGTCTAGCCCTGGCGAATAGACGCTGGGCACAATCCGGACCAGGAGGGTGGGAGGTGGGGGGATGATGGCTGGGCAGGATGGGACGGGAGTGACCCGATGGCTTTTCCTCTGCTGCCTCTAGGATTCAGATCCCAGGCCAGTCTGCCTCTCCCTACTCACCATGCGCACGACCTTCATCCCGGCAGCCCCGGAGGAGGAGAGTGTGTGAGGAGGGGAGCGCTGCAGTCTCTGGGGCTGGGGCAGGTGTCTCTCTGGGTTTATAAACCCCCCTGAGTTATGCAAGGAGGGCCCAGGACTGGCCAGAACCTGCCCGAAGAAGTGCTGACCCCAGGGCGAAATGAGTCACCAGTTAACTCGCCCTGGGCCAAACTCTCATTGCTTGGAAGTAGCTTCTGGGAAAGTAATTAATGCGTGAGCCTTTGAGAGCTGGGGGCAGGAGGTGACAGCTGCAGGGGGGGGCGGCTGGGGGAGAAGGATCTTGTTGCTGATCCCGAGGACTCGCTCTGTGTCCCTGAGAGGCACAAGCCAGTGGCCTGTCCCGTGCCCCAGGCGGGGTTGCACCGGGGCAGGGGAGAGGCCAACCCAGCAGAGCGGGCCCTGCAGAGCTAGAGGCCTTGTCATAGGCCCAAGCATTTGGGGGGAGATCAGGAAGTAAAAGCTCCACCTGGCTAACCCAGAGCACTTAATCTTTCACCTCAAGCCCTCCCCCGCCTCCTTTCTCATTCTCTCTGGACAGCACCACCCGCCTGCCCGGCACACAGACCCATAGCCTGGGGGTCATCTTGCACTTCACCCAGCCCGGGACCTCTGAATCCTGCCATTGCTTTCTGCGGAATAGCTCTGAGATCCAGCCTTTCCCGGCCATCCACCCGGCCAAACCTCTCCCCGGCTCGCTCCCCGCCCCGTCCCAGCCCGGCTGAACGCCTCTGCAAAGACCCTTTGCCTTTTGCCTCCCTCTTCTCTGAGCCTCTTCCTGGCCCAGCCTCATCCCCCTTATCATCGCTCAGGCCTTGTCTGCGCTCGGCTTTAACGCTACTGCTGTAATTAAACCAGTAGAAGCTCCTTAGGGGAGAAGCATTTATGCTGCTAGCCGGGTATTTGATACCAATACAGACGCTCCCCGACTTACACAGGGTTCTGTTCCGGAATGCCTGCGTAAGTCGAATTCTGCATAAGTTGGGAATGAATACCCGACAATTACGCAAAAAAAAAAAAAAGCTTATGGAACTTTTTCCATAAGTGCAGATTTGCGTGAGTTGGGTTTGCATAACCCAGGGAGTGTCTCTATAGCTAGTCCTGCTTGGGAAGGGTGATAAAGTACCCGGTACAAGGCATCTTTATACTGGTATAAATGTGTCCGCACTATTGGTATCACTATAGTGGTTAGCAATATAGTTCCACCAGACTGACTTTCAAGTGCAGCTCAGGCCTCATTCACTATCTGACGCCTGCCTCCAATCAGCCCCTGGCATCAGCCTCCATCGCCCCCTTGTCAACTTTGTCAACAAGCCCCTTTGCGCTTTCTCCCACGCTGCCCTTCATGGGTGGGAGGAGCTCCCTGGAAGCGTCCACAAAGCCACCTGAGCAGCCGCCTTCAGAGCCCTCGTTAAAGCTCTCCTCTGCCATGACGCCCACACGAAACATGACGATGGTGAGGCTGCCGGTGCACTGAGACCCCTGCCTGCCATGCGGACAGGGGCGCGCTCTCCTGGTTGAGAACCTCTGTCTTATTAGAGTGTCAGCTCTTTGGGGCACGGCCCATCCTTTCGTCCTCTGTACGTACAGCACCTAGCACAGTGGGGTCCCGGTCCTTGGAGCAACCTGCCGGGCACTACAATCTCACTGTTAGGAGCTGGCTGGAACGTTGCTCTGGGGAAATGGGCGTGTGACCATGCCCAAGCACTTCTGGCTGCGTATTGTTCTGGGTAGGGCTGCGTGTGGGAAGGCAGAACGGAGCCAACTGGGAAAGACCGAGAGAGCGAGCATGAAGGAGCAGGTGCAAGCACAGTGGCTGATGCTGGAAGAAACCTGGAATGAGACGAGCACGCTTGGTGCTGTGCGCGAAGGACGCTGTTTCCTGCTTTTGGTTTCCTTCTAGACTTGGAGCCGCAGCACGCGGTACATTCTTTGGAGACCAGCAAAAACGCATCAAAGAAAATACCCGATTCCATCCTCTGCCAGCTGGAACGGCCCCGGGACCCCGGGACTTTTGGACTAGCTGCTCGGGTCAGAAAGGGACAATACAAACAATAACAATACCCATACTAGGGTGACCAGAGGTCCCGATTTTATAGGGACAGTCCTGATATTTGGGTCTTTTTCTTGTATAGGCTCCTATTACCCTGCCACCCACTGTCCCGATTTTTCACACTTGCTGTCTGGTCACGCTAAACAATACCGTGCTGACTGCATTGTCACAAAGCCTTGGACAAGGGCCCTCTCAAGAGGCTGCTCCGGAGAGCGAGTGGTCGTGGGGTGAGAGGTCTGGCCCCAGGGCTTCCAATCCAGCTCTACGTTCAACCCTGAATCTCTGGCCCTCGGCTAAGGTGCAGAAGCATCCGGGGTAAATTCCCTTTCCAAAGCCCAACATGAAACAAAACTTCTACCTAATCCATCTGTGCTCCCTTCCCTCTGCTTCTGCATCCAGCCAATCGCCCCCCAGACCCGCCCATCCAGACTAGCTCTCTGCCTAGCTGTCTGCCTAGGAACACTCCACGGATAGATGCTGGTGTCCGGGTTTTTAATGGCCTAGCCTTAAGCATGGGCGGTGCCACCCCAAACAGCCCCGCGGGGCCCTGCCCACCCTCCACCCCAAGGCCCCCTCCTGCTGCTGGTTGGCTCCAGGCCAAGCAGGCTGCTCCTTTTCCGGGAAGGGAAGCCTGCTGGGGCTGAGGCTCGGGCAGCTGGGAATTGGGGTGGCTGGGGCCGCCCAGCACTGGGGGGTCCCCCGGCACTGGGGCCACGCTGCCTAGTGCTCCAGGGCTGGGGGGGGGATGCTGCCCGCCGGGCACTCTGGGGCTGGAGGCACTCGGGTGACCCGGAGCTGCGGGGGGACAGAGAGGGCTGGCGGCTGGGGGGGGTTCTGAGCTTGGAGGGGGAGGGGGCAGGGCCTCAGGTGGAAGGGGTGGGCCGGGCCAGGGGCTAGCCCCCCCTGAGCCCCTGGTTCACCCACTGCCCATGGCCCTGAGCACTGCTGGGAGTTTGATCCCTTTTCTGTGAGCGGGGAACAGCCTTTGTTTTGTTTTTGAAACTGGAGCTGGCTGGGAACGATTTGTTGTGAGCTTTCATTCCCCAGGTTAGTTTGTTCCTTGGCCCAGGACAAGGGAAGCCTGGTGTGAGCAGGTACCAGCGCTCCTGGGGGTTGAGCCAGGGCCGTTGTTGTTGATCTGCCTTTATGCAGCGTTGGAAACATTCCTTTGGAAGCACAAGCTGCTGCCGGTGGGTTTCTGTGTCCCAGGCTTCCTGCCTTCCCGGACGGGGATAGCTGGGATGCTTGGGATGTTTGACACTATAAACTTTCCCTTCCAAATGGCAGCCAGCCCAGCTGAGACAAAGGGCAGTGGGGCAGGGATGAAACTGATATGGAGCCAACACAGACTGCTTGTGAGGCTAGAAAACCCAGCGGCACAGCTACAACCCCCAGCTGATGGATAGGCCCAGCAGAGAAAGTGAAGCCCTGTCTGGATCAGTGAGAGGCCTGTATACACCGAGGAGGTGGGTGATCACAGCTGCCCAGCGGGCTTCCTGACCCAGTTTTTGTCTCCAAGGGCTATTCCTAACCTTGGTTATATATCGTCCTTTATTAAAGAAAATGCTTTATGGGTCTGAGCCCGAGAGTGGCATAATCTTGACCTGCTTTCCCATCCCATCCCATCCCATTCTATTCTATTCTATGCAGAGGTGGCAGCGATGCCTAGCTAGATAAGGGTGCCTGAGAATTTCCCATTAGAACACTCTTTTCAGTTGCTTGTAACTTTGCCAAACTGTAACGGGTTGGGCTGGTTTCCCACGCCAGGTGTCTGCATAAAGGGTGTTTTGTTAAAGTTTCATCTGAATCAGTTCGGCCATTTCTGAGACTGGGATTAGGGGGAAAGACGTTATTTTGCCCATGTTACTTTTTTTTTTTTTTTTTTTTACACCCATTTAGTTGCAAAGCCTTAGCACCTCCCATGCTTTGGAGCAAGGACTTGAAGTTTGCCAGGTATATTGCTCTGGTGTCACTGAGGTGTAAATTTCGACGTGCATGTGCTCCTTAGAGACTTGTTAGCGTTCGGTAGCTAAATCCTCGGAAGGGTCCATCTCCGGTGAGCTTGGTCCATCTCCGCACAGCTCCTACATGTGGCTGGATGGCGCGTCTCTGGCATCTCCCAGAGCAACTGACCATGCGCCATCCCAGGGCTATGGGGCCTGAGCAAAACTTGCCCTTGCAATTGCCACGGGACACTGTGGGGGACCAGGTACCGGAACTGAGAACAGGGCAACTGTCTCTCCTGTGCGCTCAGTGCCCCTACGGCTGGGCCCAGGCGGCGTAGAGCGGAAGGAGGGCAGGCAGAGGGGCGGAAGGTTGTTGCAACTAGTTACACGGCTCTCCCGTGCTAACTATCCCACCCTGCCGGTGACCCAAGATGGGGGTCAATATGGTTCCACATGACGGAATTTCTCCTGTTTCAAATTCTAATTTTTTTTTAACTATAGCAACGTACGTCCAAAAAAACTGTGTTACCGAAGATTAAGGTTGCAAAGTCCGGCACTCAAAAGTTAGGCAATGCCAGAAGGAAGTTCGCCCAGGACATCCTTAAATTAGCCCCTCGTCTTGCAGAGGTATTGTGAAGATAAATACGTGCAAGCCCCATAGATACACGCTAATGTGGTGTTCAGGGTAGGGCTTGGCTGGTGTGGGTTAAATAAGGCCTGGGGCTCCATGCTGAATGTGGAGGATACAAAGCGATATTGAATAACTGACTGAGACGGGTCCTGGGGCAAACACCCCATAAGATCACGTAATTAAAGGCTGGCTCGTAAGGGATACACACGAGGGGGCTGAAATAAGGTTGCACAGGCAACTTAATACTGGCCTTTCCTCAGTTCCAGTGGGGGTCTGTTCCCCAGTCTCACCCTGGCCCCCACGAAAGCGCTGTCCCCTGCACAGGCGAGCTTTACCCTGGACTTCCCCAACTGTTCCGCCGATGGTCTAGATCCCGAGCCGTAGCCCCATTGATTACTCCAGCCTA
This sequence comes from Mauremys mutica, assembly GCF_020497125.1. NCBI lineage: Eukaryota > Metazoa > Chordata > Testudines > Geoemydidae > Mauremys > Mauremys mutica. Next base: position 3,737,336 of record NC_059072.1, on the reverse strand, counting down.
GATCCCCCCCTCCTGCCACTCCAGTCCTGATCTCTGGCCTCCCTTGCTATGCCAGGCCCGTCCCTCCCAGATCTGCTGTGCCCCACATTCCTAACCCACAACCACTTCTGCTAGTCCAGCTCTGGGTTCTCCACACACACAGCAGTGCTGAGGCCTCTGCCTCCTGTCTGCAGCCGCCGCCCCTCAACTCCCCACTACTCCAGTTCTGGGCTTCCCAGATGCTCAGCTCTGCTAATACTCCTCAATCCCAGCTCACAGCCCTCTGCTATTCCAGGCCTTGGCGTGTGTCAAACTGCGTGGAAGGCTTGTGCCCACCTGGAACGCCTGGGTGAGCCCCTGCTATGTAGTTTACTTATGGCCTAGCAGGGTTTGAACCTAGACTCACCAGGCTAAAGGCCAGTACAGACTCCTGCTGTCAGCGCTTCCAGTTTGCTTTCCCTTAGCACAGGAAGGCAGCGAAGTTCAGTGGTGTGAGCAGAGGACTGGGAGCCCTGAATTCCAGCTTGGACATCAACACATGGTGCCCTTGAGCAAGTGACGTCATCCATCCGTGCCTCAGTTTCCCCGCTTGTAAAACTGAGCTAATGTTTAGTCGCTGCCTGTGGGTGAGGCGGGGTGAAGGTCAACGTACGTGCGGACGGTGCAGTGCAGACAGACAGCTCTGTGCAGGGGCTGAAGCAGCCAGCGACCAGACAGGAAACATGACTGTGCACAGGGAACGGGTGGGAAGGAAAGAACTTGTCAGCAGGGGGCACTGTGACCTCAGGGGAAAGGGCTGCAGAACGGCAACTGGAGGAGCGTTTAGCCATAGGACAGGCGCTAATTATAGCCCTGCGGCCCCTGCAGTTTTGCCTTTTGCTCCCCAGCCTCCGAGTCACTCACACGCTCCCCAAGCGATGTCTGGGCTGGTGAAAGCTGGGAGCGAAGCAGGGGACCCTCCCCCCTCTGTTCGTCTCTTCCCCACCCACCCTCTGCTGGCCCTGGATCCGAATCAGCCCAGTTTTTCCCTGGTGTCACCGCCCACCCCCTGTGCTGCCGCCAGTCACCGGTTAAATGGCGTTAGCCCCGGCTGGTCCCCAAGCAGGTTTCGAAGCCCTTGAGCCCTCTCTCGCGCCCTCCAGGAGCAGCAGAAGTTACTGGGTCCTGGAAGGAGAGAACATGGGCCCAGTATGGACAAGGCGCCACCTCTCTTGCTCTGTCCAACTCCTACCCTGGCCCTCTCTCTCCTTCTGGTCTTTTGTGTTGGGTCAGGTTGCCCTGGGCACCGCACGCCGCAGCCAGTGCGGGATGGCCCCGAGCTGGGGCTCTGCTTGGCTTATGGGCGGGTTCCACGCTGCATCCGGCAGGGCCCGTGGCGCCGGCGAGCGCAGCAAAGCCGTGCTGAGGGGGAAGGGAGCGAGGCAGCCACAGGGGGAGCAGTAGGGTGACCAGATGTCCCGATTGTATAGGGACAGTCCCGATATCTGGGACATTGTCTTATATAGGTGCCTATTACCCCCCACCCCACGTCCCGATTCTTCACCCTTGCAGTCTGGTCACCCTAGGGAGGAAGCAGCCCTGCCGGGGGGCTAGGGTCAGTGTGGGGAGAAAGGGGAATGACCTTCTTTTCCCCAGCCGGTCCCCTATGGGCTCCAACCCTGGGGCTGCCCACCCAGGCCCAGCCTCTAATGCTATTACCAGCAAGACAGTGGCAGGCTCTGAAAGGCCCTTTGTAACTGGCCTGTTTATTTCTGCAGCTCCCAGGTCAGGGCATCCTGTGCCGCTCTGATCCTGCCAGAGCTCTTATCTGCTAAACCACCATGCAGCACATGTTCTCCATCCCAGCTGGGCCTGCCTGCGATCTCACTGCCGTGAACCAGGAGGAATCCATCTGGACTCAGTGTCGGAGAGAGGAGAACAGGCCCATATTGTGCTGCTGGTGCGAGAGCACATGGGCACTCGGGGGCACCACCGTGACACAGCTGACGATTCACAAAGAGGCTGGCCTCAGAGGAGCTCACCAGGGAATCACTAAGGTTGACTGATGATGTTACACATCATACAGCGAGGAAGAAACTTCCCTTCCCTGGGGAGCCGCAGGTACTGAATATTCCTCAGCATTCAAAAAGAGAGAAAAGACATTCTTGTCATATTATTGGGGCCACCAGATGGTGCTGTAGCCGGTAGGGTTACACATTCTTTTAAAATGATTGTCTAGGCAGTTAGATCTTGGAGAAATGCTGTGGGGTTAGTTGTGGTGTAGTTCTTGGAAACTGCGTGTTAAGCACTCTTAACACAGTTAAGAGTGTTTGCTGCCTTAGATTCTCTAGCTGAAATAATTTTTTAGGTGTAGAGTTGTTGCCTACAGGATACCCTCATGAGCAAACGCGTTACTGTTTACAATGCAATTACATAGATTTGCATGTGAAAACAGTGAGAAAGGCAAACATCAGCAGCGTTTGGATTATTCGTGGGGAACAATTTAGTAGATGATTGTAGCACTTTGCTCATGGATAATCTACAGCGAAGACTTTGATTCTAACAGATGGGCTCATTATATGCACTTGCCCAGTGAATGGTTAGTGCGAAAGTATTTCATCAAACTATTTGCTATTGCAAAATGAGTGGAACATCTCACACTATGTGATGGGTCAGCTAGATCACATGTTATTGTTTTTGCTCCTAGGCTGGATGTTTCCCAAACCCACAGAGCCCTTTCAAATGTACAAAGGGAATCAAAGCAGGCAACAGACACCACAGGACCTGATGGGTTGTTTTAATTCAGGCAAATGTTTGCAAATACTTTTTTGCAGTATCTTCTTCTAGCTCTATCTAAGTCTGTTTATTGCCTTCCTGTCATTTCTGTGAGGTGCTCAAGACACCATGGCACTGAGCAGGCGATATAAACACTGACTGCAGATTAGATTAGCTAGAGGTCTCCGTGTGTGTCTGCAGGCAGGAGGAGCCAGTAAGGGCTGAAATTGGCATGAAAAGAGGCGTGTGTTTTGTTTTACTGCTTAGTGGCCTTTTCACAAAGAACCAACCACTCCAGTCTGGCTTAAGGGTTTAGCTAATCCCCAGAGGCTAGCCGGCCTGGACTATGCGAAAAAAGCCCTGGTTGTGCACAAATGCAGGAACGTGGCACCACAGCTGAGATGCTCTGAGCTGGCAGAGGGGACGACGCTCTCCGCCTTCCGCATGCACTAGCACGGTTGTGCTGCCCTGCCCTATGGCTAAGCTTAGTGCCTGGCTCCTCCTGCCCTATGGCTCCGGCTGGGTTCTCGCTCTGAACTACCAAAGCAGACTCAGCGCTGGGAAACGATCCCATTCGCCAGCTGTCTCAAGGGAGACCACTCCCAGTCATAAGCTACCTAAGTACAAAGCTACAGGACCAGAGAAGGCTGCAATCTTCTTCCTCAAGCAGGCCACTGCGGGCCTGGCACGACTCCAATGAGATTAGTATTATTATTGGGGGACGGAAGGTGGCTGTGAAGGGAGAGGTGGGGTGAAGGGATAGGAGTGGGAGCAGTGCGGGGTGGGGAGTGGCCCCAGGCTGGAAAGGGGGTTTCCTGTCCTGGTAGTTCCTGCCAGTTCCACGGCCCAATCCCAGGTGCTGCTGCCGCTACTCCACCCTGCCAGGTCCCGCTCTTGCATCTGCCCCCCACTCACCACCACATGTGTGAGTTTACATGGGGATGGATCCCCCACAATATTTCCATTGTGGGGTGTTAGTCCCCCTCCCCCACCCGGTTCCTCTGCCCCGGTATTTATGGGCATTGTGTTAGCACCTATGAGGCCGTAGCAGCCTATGAACACGCCAGGGAAAGCCTTCGGTCACGGTGCTAGCAGTATGTGCTGGGGCAGGCATGTCTATCCAGGAGGCAGGGAGATTTATTTCCTCCGCCTTTATACAGTCAAATCCTTTGGTGACAGGGCTCCATTCTCCCCACGGGAAATGACCGTGTTTTGTTGTGGATGAGAGTTCCCCAGGCCATGCTGGATTCTGCTCGCCTCTCCTGCTGACAGCACGTGGGTCATCCTGGCAGGACTCCTGCCCCGGGCTCTTGCATAAATATTCCTTTGTCTAAAGAAAGCTGGGCACCACACCCCACGACTGATAACCCTCCTCCGCAGTGCACAATTCAGACCTGCTCCCCGTCCAATCTCCCTGTCCAGCGCTGGCTGAGAGAGGAACGGAGCAGGTAGCAGGAATGTGAGTTGTGAAATGCAGCGTCGATTGCAAACAACCTGAACCACGGATCGCAGACGCAAACACCAGCCAGATAACCAGCCAGCCAAACGTGCAGGGCCCTGGTGTCAGGCCTGAAACCCCCCCCCACACACACACACACACCTCGGGGTGACCCCAGGAAGGAATCTGGCCCTGTGCTTCCTTAGTGTCGAACAATCCATTCATTCTCTCTGTATAAACGTTTAAAGTGGCAGAATGAAATTCAGCGTGATCAAATTGACGCTCGCTGAAAGGTGGAATTCAGGTGGGAGGAGATGCCAAAGACAGGACTAAGGACATTTTCCTTCCCTATTTCAATGTTCCACGGTTCCCACTGCAAGGAAAAAATGCAGAGAATTCGAAGGGGGGACACAAAAATGATCCAGGGGCTGGAAAACACGCTGTACCAGGTGAGGGTAGAGGAGCTCACCGGATTCAGCTGATCAAAGGGAAGCGTCGCGCGGTGACTTGATTGCTGTGTCTGACACACGGACAGGAGAACGGCTGCTGGGCGGCTTTTCAATCTTGCTGACAAAGACGGAACAAGATCCAGCGGCTGGAAGCCGGAATTAGCCCAACTCAGCCGTGCAGTAAGGTGCAGCCGTTTCTTGGCAGGGGGGGTGGTTAGACGTTGGAACCGTTCACTGGGGCAGTGATGGCCTTTACAAGGAGCTTAGAGACCTTCTGGAGAGAGCGGCTTTAATCCAGCCCCTGGCAGAAATTCAGCTGCTTGTGCGTGTTATGGGTAAGCCTGGATGGGCGTGGACGTCCCGTCCAGCCTGGGAATCTGTGACTCTGTGAATGCCCCGTTCATCCCCTGCCTTCACAGGCCCTGGGGAGAATGGGGTTGCCAGGATTGCCCTCCTGATAGGGTTGCCACTCGTCCAGTTTTCACCCAGACAGTCCGGGTCTGGCTTGTGCGTCCCAGCACCATTTGACAAGCCCTGATCTGGGGAGGAAGAGGCAGAGCAGGGGCAGGGCCTTGGGGGGCCGGCTACCGACCATTAGAGGGGTGGCCACCCTCGCCCTCAGCGTGCTCATAACACTCGCGGCTGGGTACGATGACAATGTCTAAATCGCATTCCTTAGGCTTCAGCTGGTTACCTCCAGGGGTCAGGAAGGAATTGCCCCCTTGATACACCGTTATAATTGTGGGGCGGGGCGGGGCAGGGCAGGTTGCCTTCCTGTCAAGCATCAAAGGTTGGCCACGGTGAGCAATGGGTACTGGCGGGGATGGACCAGTGTTGTGAGGTGGTGCAGAGCAGCCTCTGTCTCACATACCTGGCTAGTGGGTCTTGCTTCCATGCGGAGGCTCTAACTGAGCCCCAGATTTGGGGTCAGGAAGCAATTTCTCCCGTCAGTGTGGCAGGGACGTTGGGGGGTTTCACCTTCCTCTGCAGCGTGGGGCACCTGTCAGGATACCCGGGCAGGTCTCAGTTCCTGCCACCGCAAACACCTCGGACATTCCTGGCATCTCAGACTCTCCTGGTCTCTGCCTGTAGGGACAGTTAATTAAAGTCAGCTTAAGTTTGGTTAAGAAAATAATATCTGCTCTATGGTTTGGAACTAGTACGGGAAAGGCCCCAATCAACACATAAAAGAAGGTCATGAGAATAAGAAGTAATATTGCTTGTAGTGTGGGAAAGACGTTTGAACTGCTCAAGTGAAAAGCTGCAGCAATAAGACAAAGGGAAACTGTCTTAAAAGAAACAAGCGAAAACCTTCCCACGGCTCTCCTGGTAAGCACTGGGGGTGGGGGGAGGAGATAAGAAGGGAAGGCCTTGGCAGAAGGGAAGGAGCAAGGCTGAACTTCTTCAAACCGGGATTTGCTAAAGCTAGCGAGTTAGCTGGGGTGTCTAAAGAGAGCGGTGAATGTGAAGGTGCTTTGTCAGACCCGACCTGATCACGCCGGGGCACAGCAGGCTGAGACGGTCATCCCCAGGTCTGGCCCGTTTGTAAGTATGCTGAGCACATGCTTGTGAACACTTTGTTACTGTGCTGGGCATAGTGACGGCTGGTTTTTAGACTGTAGACGTGTGTGGAGCAATTGTATAAATGCCATTTGGCCATTGGATTTAATCAAGGACTTTCTGGTTAAATTAGTGTTCTGGGAGTATCCTGCCTAAATGATAATAATTCCAGTGTTCTGGGGAGGGTCCCCCACTGGCATTACTTTCAGTTGCTCTAAAGCCCCAGACTGAAGGCATAGAGACCTGTCCTCCAGGGCCAGGATAATTTCTCTCCTAACGAGAAAATCAATAGCAAAAGGGAGATGGAAGGTGCTTTGGATACCTGTGTGGAAAGCTTCTTGGCAAAGCTTGGCAGAGGTCTGTCGAGTGCCACTGAACTTTTAAAGAATAAAACCTGTGAGTGACCTTGAAGACAAATATTAACACTGCCTTCTTAACCCCCCCCCCAGGGTAAAGAAAGCCACCTAAGGCAGTGGCGTTGCACGCGGTGGCTAAGGCTTTGCAGGCAAAGTGCGCCACCTTGATGGATAAGTGCAAAAAGCACAAAACTCAGCACAGGGCCGCGGAGAGAAATCAGCTGATGAGTGTTTCACTTTGGGAGGTAAGTGATTTAAAAAGAACGAGCACACGGAGTTCAAAGTAGCTTTTGCACAAATTCACACCTCAGAGTTCAGGGGGGACTAACCAGTCCGGGGCTGTGGACATGTTAAAAAACTGGAAGGCGTCATCCTGAGGGTGCTAATGGGTTAAACGCTTGGTTTAATAATGAATCCCAGTTCTAGCAGTACAGCTCGGGGACAGTCACACTCGGTGGAACCCTGGCAGTCAGATCATGCAAACAGGAGGTTAGGTGGCAAAATCACCACCTCTCTGCCTTTCTCCCCAGGAGCCTTTACAGCCCTTCCGAAGGAACATGGACTCTTTGCCCAAAGAAATGCCCTGTGAATAATCAATTGTAAATGGCTGCTGCCGGCAGAGGGACAATAGCATTTGACTATGACTGAAAAAGACAGAGGGATTTCTGTGAGGTTGGACGGCTTCTCAGTGTACCAGTGGGGATGTAACCTGGGTACAGTCATGGAAGCAAATTATTAAGAACAATGAGAGGGGCGTTGATCAGCCCAAAGAACAGATTGTAAGAAAAAAAGGGGAAACCATCTAGTAAGTTACAAATCCTGCCTGTGGGAACAAGACCAATCTCAGTGTAACAATCAGCTCACGGACGGCTCCGATAGCTGAGACAGAGAAAGGAGGAAAAACAGCAGTAAAACCAACCATTGCTAGGATACAGCAGTTACCAGCACCAGGCCAGAACAGTTCTCGCGCCGGTGGAAAAACTTATTCGAAGCTTAAATATCAAAATAAAATGGCAGGTTAGAAACGTGAGCGACTTCAGTGTGTCCTCGGCTCCTAACGCACAATCTAAAAAGGGAAAATGACAGGAGCATCAAACCATTTTTAGGAAAGAGGAAGGTTCCGCTGGGGGTGAAGCCAAGCAAGTTAAAAATATTTCTTTGGTCTCTTGTAATAAACGGTTTACAGCCCGGCGAGGAGCCGCAGAGTTTAATTTTAGGAACCCCCCAGCTATTTAAACAGAAAAGGTAAAATGTCCGTGTGAAATAAATTGGCTTTAAAAAAATCCTCTAAAATCTATCCAAATCTTTCATTCAAAGCTGCAGAACTGACAGACACTTTTTGCCAAGCACAGGTAGCCAGTGTTTGTAGGGTTCATTATTTAGCATGTAAACCTTTGCTTTTATACAGTTCAACGTCTTTCTAACTAAGAACCAGAGGACGGGATCGTTGCTGTGGCAGAGTCGGGCAGGACCGGGAGAGTGGGGCGAGACCTTGGATCCTCTTCCAATAACAAAGCAGCAGCTGAAAGAGCGGCAGGAGAAGAATGAAAAATGACAGAGCCAGCGCCCCTCGGGAGCAAGGGCAGGGGTGAGCTGCACAACAGAAGCAATGTTAGGAACACAGAGCCGTAAGGCGGTCCTGAGCAATCAGACAGTCACTTTGCTACGGGGCCGTGGAAACTCTGCAAGCACAAAATAAAGTTGCCCCTCATGAGAAGATTGCTGTAGCTAATATAATGTTATAGCGAAGAAAAATGGGAGTTAAACTCTGGAAGGAATGTGCATTTCCCCCGGGACTGTGCAGTGGATATGGAAAAGGGGTAAAAGAAAGGTGAACAAAACATGCTATTTAATTCAACTCTTCTTTTTCCAGTGGCCGTGTGCTTCGGAAGCAGAAACCAACCCAGCACCAGAAAAGATCCGTGCATTTCTGAAATGGCCCTTAACCGGTGTAAATCTTTTCCAAACGTCATGATGAAGTGTGGTATAAAGTAAATGTTGTTAGGGAGTGAAACGCTACCTGGTGGCGTGGTGTAAATGAAAAAGAGTAATTGTATTACAGCTAAGTAACTGAATAATAGATTGAAATGCCCTAGATTGAAAACAAATCCAGCTAATGGTTTAAGGTTAAACCTGTTAAGAAAATGTTGTGCAATATGGAGATGATATTCTGGTGCACACTGCTGACAGGAAGCCCTTTAAAAGCATTGGAAACCCTGTTCGCAGGAGGATTCCTTCCTGGGACTACCCCTGCAGCCCAACCAGCAAGCTGCAGACAGACAGAAGGGTGAAGTGATTTTGGAGCTGCCCCTCCCTGATTCAGATCCAGTGCTGCGATCGCCGCTGGGCGTGACGGGCTTTAGTCAGGATTTCATCCCTGCCTAGGCAATTGCTGCACGTCTCTACCAGCTCCTGCAATAAAAGCTAAAGAAGGAATGGCCCCGTCCCCAGACATTAAGAGAGCGTAGCCGTGTTAGTCTGTATCCACAGGAACAACGAGGAGTCTGGTGGCACCTTAAAGACTAACAGATTTATTTGGGCATAAGCTTTTGTGAGTAAAAAACCCTCACATTAAAAGAGGCTTTAACACAAGCGCCAGGTCTTGGCACCCCAGATTAGAGAAAACTTTTTGGCTTGTTTGTAACAAGCAGGGACGCAGCTGTTTCAGCTGCATGGATGCAGGACAGAGGAAAACCTATTGCGTATGCATCCAGGATACTGAATGGAGCTGAAAACACTTTTTGCCTGTTTGGTGGCCTCGACACATTTTAGATGGGGGTTGGGACGCTGCTCATACTCCCTTCAAGTATCCTTCGTCTGGTAAAACCAAGGGTTTGACAGTGTCTGCGCCCGCGAGTGTCCTGGAAAAGGGGCCCTCGCCTTTTCTCCCATGAGCAGTGAGCAGTTAAATTCTGAAGGGCTGCACCCTGAGGGGCTGAGAGCATATGTTGATGGGTCGGCCTATCACAGGTAGGGTGACCAGACAGCAAGTGTGAAAAATCAGGATGGGGTGGGGGGGTAATAGGAGCCTATATAAGAAAAAGACTCCAAAATCGGGACTGTGCCTGTAAAATCGGGACACCAGGTCACCCTAGGCCCAGGATCTGTGCAGTGCAGGGCAGTACGAACACCGCCCAGTACGCGGAATTGGCTGCTGTAACAGAGGGATTCCCACACTGTACCAAAGGACAAGTGCCGGCAGGTGTGATACGTTCAGACTCTCAGTGAGTGTTTCCCCTGGTGGAGCACGAATTTATTTTGCCTGCAGCTCACGATCCTTGATGCTATCGAGCCCTTTTGTCCTGTGCCTGGGAACTCACGAATCAATGGGGTGAGTCAGCGGAGTCTGTGGTTAAGGTAAAAGTTCACTGCAGACATGGGGAAGGCAGCAAGAAAACAGCACGGGGTGGATGAAGCTGCTGCCAGTGGAGCTCCAGTGTGGGTCCCACCCCCTGCTCATCCGGTCCCACTCCAGCACTTTGATTTAATAACATTCCAAGAGGCTGCTCCACAGGGATCTGCTCTTAAACAAAAAGTAATGCACGGGGCGCCGAACCCGTTCAACGGCAAATCGCTCCTTGGTTTAGCTTCCCTGCTCTGATAGGTGCTGGAACTTGGGGTGCTGCCCTGAAGTGGTTTGCATCAGACAGTTTGGTTCAATGCCTCTCAGCCCCCCCACGGTACAAATTACTCCAGCATCCCTGCCCACTTTGAATTCCTCCACAGCCTCTTCAAAGGGAAATGTTACGATTGGTGCATGAGGTACCGTCGGGGGCCCACCGAAGTGCTGATGCCACTTTGCAGTGACTGATGAAGGCAGCTGGGTGGCCCGACTGTAAAAAAGATGTAACCATTCGTGTTAGCCATGGCCTGGTTTGTGCTAATAGCAATCCACCAGGGAAAGCAGACTGTGGATTTCCCCGGGCACAGCACTTCTGAGAGCCATGGGAAAGATTGCAGATTAACTTCACAGGGGAGTTGCCCCCGCACAAGAAGAGGCAGCCAATATTTATGGGTAATCGTTGATGCCTCGCCTACTGGAAAAGCCTTGGCTCCTGTTACAGCCAAACTCTTAGAGTGGAACATGTCTTTTCTGGAGGATGCCCCACACCATAGACAGTAACCGGGGAACAACCTTCGCAGGGAAGGTGATGAAAGATGATTGCATCATGCTGGGACTAGAGTAAACATTTCACATCTTAGAGTCATAGAATCAGAGACTCTCAGGGTTGGAAGGGAGCTCAGGAGGTATCTAGTCCCACCCTCTGCTCAAAGCAGGACCAACCCCAACTAAATCATCCCAGCCTTATCTCCCCCAGGCTTCTGGCTCAGTGGAAAGGCCAAACTGAACGATCAGAACACTGCGAGAGAAGGTGGTATGTGAACCAGGCGAAGACTGGGATGGGAAATTGCCTGTGATTCTTATGGTTTTATGGAGAACCCAAAATAAACCAAGCGGGATCTCTCCTTTAACTGCCATGACAAGCTGAGAAACGAGACTCCCAGAGCATTTGTTCACTGGTCCCATGCCAAGCTTAATGAAGGAAGGGTTGGTCACAGAACAATGGGTCAGACCGCTGGAAAAAAATGGTACAAGTCATGTGCATGTGTAGTGCAGAGTAGCAGGGATGGGATCATGCCAAAAACGAGGGCATGCTTTACCAACAAGCCCAAAATCCAGAGGGCAGAGCGCTGGTCCTAACCCCGGAAAAACCCCATTTCCAGCAGCTAGGTGGTGAGGCCACTGCTATCTAATGCAAAGAAGGCAGCTCTGCAGTTCTCTGGTACAAATAGAAGCAGGACCTACAAGCAAGGATCGATGGCTACATGCTACTCCAGTTGAATCTGGTTAATTGTTCCCACTGAGGCCATGTCTACACTAATGAGCTTACGGTGCCACCGATACAGCTGTGTTGCTGCAAGCGCATTCATGTCGCCGCATTGTGCTCTCCCGTCGACATTATAAAACCAGCTCAAGGAGCGGCGCTAGCGACATTAGCAGGAGAGCGTCTCCCGCTGACATAATGCTGGGCACACGAGTGCTTAAGCCGGCAAAAATTATGTTGCTCCGGGGGTTGTTTTTTCACACCTCTGAGCAATAACAATTTTGCTGACATGAGCACTAGTGTAGGCGTGGCCTAGGGCAGCACGGGAAATCGTGGTTTGTTCTTCAGGCTGTTGGTAGCGTCCGGAGAGGCCAGTGTGATTGTGCGTGGAGAAGGCACGTCAATAAAACGCAGAAATAATAATCCGAGTTTGGGGATCTGAGGAAGCAGCTGTCCTTGAAGTGACAGCCGGAGCCCAGCTCAGTCAGGGTGTGAAATAAACAATGCCACCGGATATCGCACACAATTCTGTAAGTGGCCTGAAGACAAGCAAAAAAAAAAGGTGATTGCATAAGAATTGACAATTGTAGCATCAGTCCCTATTTAGGGAATGGTACGATTTGAGTTTTCCATATGTGCATGCTAGGCATGAGGGGCATTACACGTTTTGTGTTTCCTGTAACATTTAATCGAACAAGGGTTTAGCAATGTGCACCCTTCGGAGCATCAGGAAAGGTAGCCATAAGGGCGGCACAAATACCGTACATTGGAAAAAAACCCCACAATGCCCCACGGTGGAGGCAGGACCCAGTAATGGACGGGTATTAAGGCCCCTTAAAAAGCTCTTCAGTTATGTTCAATTTATACATGTACCTGTGTTGTTCAACTTGACTTCACTGCATTTGCCAAAGGGATTATGTCTGCCAGGGTTTGGCCAATGGTAACGCACAATGATAAAGGACTCTTGGAAAGACTTTGTCGATAGAAATGCAGATATAAGCAGAGTCTGAAAGAACTGATGAATTCTCCCCTGACAGCTAGTTAGAAGGGGGAGAGACTTCAGGAGCAAACTGTATTTACATGAACACACCCTCTCTGGTGGACTGAGAGCAATCAAAGGGATACAATCATTCCGGGGTACAAAATATATCGGAAGGACAGAACAGGTCGTGCAGGGGGAGGAGTGGCACTATATGTGAAAGAAAATGTAGATTCAAATGAAGTAAAAATCTTAAGCGAATCCACATGTTCCATAGAATCTCTATGGATAGAAATTTCATGCTCTAATAAAAATATAACATTAGGGATCTATTATCGACCACCTGACCAGGACAGTAATAGTGATGATGAAATGCTAAGGGAAATTAGAGAGGCTATCAAAATTAAGAACCCAATAATAGTGGGGGATTTCAATTATCCCCATATTGACTGGGAACATGTCACTTCAGGACGAAATGCAGAGATAAAATTTCTCGATACTTTAAATGACTGCTTCATGGAGCAGCTGGTACGGGAAACCACAAGGGGAGAGGCAACTCTAGATTTAATCCTGAGTGGAGCGCAGGAGCTGGTCCAAGAGGTAACTATAGCAGGACCGCTTGCAAATAGTGACCATAATACAATAGCATTCAACATCCCTGTGGTGGGAAGAACACCTCAACAGCCCAACACTGTGGCATTTAATTTCAAAAGAGGGAACTATACAAAAATGAGGGGGTTAGTTAAACAAAAGTTAAAAGGTACAGGGACTAAAGTGAAATCCCTGCAAGTTGCATGGGCCCTTTTTAAAGACACCATAATAGAGGCCCAACTTCAATGTATACCCCAAATTAAGAAACACAGTAAAAGAACTAAAAAAGATCCACCGTGGCTTAACAACCATGTAAAAGAAGCAGTGAGAGATAAAAAGACTTCCCTTAAAAAGTGGAAGTCAAATCCTAGTGAGGCAAATAGAAAGGAGCACAAACACTGCCAAATTAAGTGCAAGAGTGTAATAAGAAAAGCCAAAGAGGAGTTTGAAGAACGGCTAGCCCAAAACTCCAAAGGTAATAACAAAATGTTTTTTAAGTACATCAGAAGCAGGAAGCCTGCTAAGCAACCAGTGGGGCCCCTTGACGATTGAAATACAAAAGGAGCGCTTAAAGACGATAAAGTCATTGCGGAGAAACTAAATGGATTCTTTGCTTCAGTCTTCACGGCTGAGGATGTTAGGGAGATTCCCAAACCTGAGCTGGCTTTTGTAGGTGACAAATCTGAGGAACTGTCACAGATTGAAGTGTCACTAGAGGAGGTTTTGGAATTAATTGATAAACTCAACATTAACAAGTCACTGGGACCAGATGGCATTCACCCAAGAGTTCTGAAAGAACTCAAATGTGAAGTTGCGGAACTATTAACTAAGGCTTGTAACCTGTCCTTTAAATCGGCTTCGGTACCCAGTGACTGGAAGTTAGCTAATGTAACGCCAATATTTAAAAAGGGCTCTAGGGGCAATTACAGACCGGTAAGTCTAACATAGGTACCAGGCAAATTAGTCGAAACAATAGTTAAGAATAAAATTGTCAGACACATAGAAAAACATAAACTGTTGAGCAATAATCAACATGGTTTCTGTAAAGGGAAATCGTGTCTTACTAATCTATTAGAGTTCTTTGAAGGGGTCAACAAACATGTGGACAAGGGGGATCCGGTGGACATAGTGTACTTAGATTTCCAGAAAGCCTTTGACAACGTCCCTCACCAAAGGCTCTTATGTAAATTACGCTGTCATGGGATAAAAGGGAAGGTCCTTTCATGGATTGAGAACTGGTTAAAAGACAGGGAACAAAGGGTAGGAATTAATGGTAAATTCTCAGAATGGAGAGGGGTAACTAGTGGTGTTCCCCAAGGGTCAGTCCTAGGACCAATCCTATTCAACTTATTCATAAATGATCTGGAGAAAAGGGTAAACAGTGAGGTGGCAAAGTTTGCAGATGATACTAAACTGCTCAAGATAGTTAAGACCAAAGCAGATTGTGAAGAACTTCAAAAAGATCTCACAAAACTAAGTGATTGGGCAACAAAATGGCAAATGAAATTTAATGTGGATAAATGTAAAGTAATGCACATTGGAAAAAATAACCCCAACTATACATACAATATGATGGGGGCTAATTTAGCTACAACGAGTCAGGAAAAAGATCTTGGAGTCATCATGGATAGTTCTCTGAAGATGTCCACGCAGTGTGCAGAGGCGGTCAAAAAAGCAAACAGGATGTTAGGAATCATTAAAAAGGGGATAGAGAATAAGACTGAGAATATATTATTGCCCTTATATAAATCCATGGTATGCCCACATCTCGAATACTGTGTACAGATGTGATCTCCTCACCTCAAAAAAGATATTCTAGCACTAGAAAAGGTTCAGAAAAGGGCAACTAAAATGATTAGGGGTTTGGAGAGGGTCCCATATGAGGAAAGATTAAAGAGGCTAGAACTCTTCAGCTTGGAAAAGAGAAGATTAAGGGGGGATATGATAGAGGTATATAAAATCATGAGTGATGTTGAGAAAGTGGATAAGGAAAAGTTATTTACTTATTCCCATAATACAAGAACTAGGGGTCACCAAATGAAATTAATAGGCAGCAGGTTTAAAACAAATAAAAGGAAGTTCTTCTTCACACAGCGCACAGTCAACTTGTGGAACTCCTTACCTGAGGAGGTTGTGAAGGCTAGGACTATAACAATGTTTAAAAGGGGACTGGATAAATTCATGGTGGCTAAGTCCATAAATGGCTATTAGCCAGGATGGGTAAGGAATGGTGTCCCTAGCCTCTGTTCGTCAGAGGATGGAGATGGATGGCAGGAGAGAGATCACTTGATCATTGCCTGTTAGGGTCACTCCCTCAGGGGCACCTGGCATTGGCCACTGTCGGTAGACAGATACTGGGCTAGATGGACCTTTGGTCTGACCTGGTACGGCCGTTCTTATGTTCTTATGATGCCATTTCTTATACTGACATGTGCCAACTTTTCATAAAATCAAGGTTGGATCTGTGGGAAGAACGTCTCCCTACAGAAGAGACTAACACAATAGGAACAGGGATTCTTTGTTCAATCTGCAACTCTGAATAAGACACAATTATTTAGTTCTTAGCTCCAACACCTGGCAATTTGCTGACTAGTCTTATTTTAGCAAAACAAGATGATCTGTTTCCCCCCAGCTTTCTCGTAGCTGATCACTATTTGCTAGGCCTCTGGTTTCTTGACCAAACTCTAGACTTTGGGTCTGGAAAAGAGCTGGCACAATCCATACACCAGGTTGTTATATAAAATGCACATGGATTTTACTCCTTCAGGGGGTATGCACTAGACAAAATCAAAGCCACTCTCTCTGATATAGAACACAGTAAATCACCCTCTGCAACCCATAACACTTGGAAAGATTTAGTTTCTCCTCCATACTGTTGCCAGATAAGGTCTGGAAAGCCCCGCACTTAAGAACATAAGAACAGCCATAGTGGGTCAGACCAAAGGTCCATCTTGCCCAATATCCTATCTTCCGACAGTGCCCAGTGCCAGGTGCCCCAGAGGGAATGAACAGAACAGGGATCCATCCCCTGTTGCCCATTCCCAGCTTCTGGCAAACAGAGGCTGGGGACACCATCCCTGCCCATCCTGGCTAATCGCCATTGATGGACCTGTCCTCCATGAACTTATCTAGTTCTTTTTTGAACCCAGTTATATAGTCTTGGCCTTCACAACATCCTCTGGCAACGAGTTCCACACGTTGACTGTGCGTTGTGTGAAGAAATACTGCCTTTTGTTTGTTTTAAACATGCTGCCTATTCATTTCATTTGCTGACCCCTAGTTCTTGTGTTATGAGAAGGAGTAAATAACTTTTCCTTATTTACTTTCTCCACAGCAGCCATGATTTTATAGACTTGTCCCGTTGGCCACCTGGGGGACACCGACAGGTGCAGGTAAAATGTCCTGCAGACAGTTGCAGACATGTGGGTTCGATCTCCAAACCGCCCAGTGCGGCTGAGAGGCTGGGGAAGTGGGGAAAGGCAAACCGCCTATTGTGGGACTGGTAAATAGAGGGGAGTGGCTGGAAGTAGCCACTTTCGGTGCAGAGCCAAAGTTGGTTATTCTGACTGGCCGATGTCACTGCCATTCACTGCACTGATAGGTGGAAAGATCTTACATCCCAGACACATTTGTCATAATGGAACTGAATTACAGGCTGAATTCAGATTACAGGAGGACACTTTAAAAGCACTGGGCATCCTATTCCTCAACCTGTGGAACTCCTTGCCAGAGGATGTTGTGAAGGCCAAGACTATAACAGGATTCAAAAAAGAACTAGATACGTTCATAGAGGACAGGTCCATCAATGGCTATTAGCCAGGATGGGCAGGGATGGTGTCCCTAGCCTCTGTTTGCCAGAAGCTGGGAATGAGCGACAGGGGATGGATCACTGGATGATTCCCTGTTCTGTTCATTCCCTCTGGGGCACCTGGCATTGGCCACTGTCAGCAGACAGGATACTGGGCTGGATGGACCTTTGGTCTGACCCAGTCTGGCCATTCTTATGTTCTTATTCCTCCCTTGAACTTGGCTCGTAAAAGCTTAATAGGCAGGAACAGGGAATTTAGTAGTTAACTAGCCCTTCCTGGTGGGAACAAGTGTACAAAGTGAGACTACATCCACGGTGAAGATTTCAATCAAAGCTTCAGTAGTTAGCAAGGTGATTGTGGTAAATGTTCTTCTGACTTCGTATTGTCGAGTTTATTGGTTGTACAAAATGTTGCAAAATCAAAACCAGAAGTATGTTTGAAATGCTTAATGTAATAAAGTCCGTATGGTATGTAGGGTTTTAAGGAGGGAAACGTAGGGATAATTACTTAAGGTTAGCTTAAGTTTGGTTAAGAAAATAATATCTGCTTTATGGTTTGTGGCTAGTATGGAAAAGGCCCCAATCAACACGTAAGAGAAGATCCTGAGAATAATAAGTAATATTGCTTATACTGTGGGGAAATGATTGGGCCAAAGAGGAACTGCTCAAGTGAAAAGCTGCAGTAATAAGACAAAGGAAAAAAACTATCTTAAAAGAAACAAGCGTAAACCTTCCCACGGCTCTCCTGGTAAGCACGGGGGGGTGGGGGGAGGAGATAAGAAGGGAAGGCCTTGGCAGAAGGGAAGGAGCCAGGCTGAACTGCTTCAAACCGGGATTTGCTAAAGCTAGCGAGTTAGCTGGGGTGTCTAAAGAGAGCAGTGACTGTGAAGGTGCTTTGTCAGACCCGACCTGATCACGCCGGGGCACAGCAGGCTGAGACAGTCATCCCCAGGTCTGGCCCGTTTGTAAGTGTGCTGAACACATGCTTGTGAACACTTTGTTACTGTGCTGGGTGTGGTGACTGCTGGGTTTTAGACAGTCAGACGCGTGTGGAGCAATTGTATAAATACCATTTGGCCTTTGGTTTAATCAAAGACTTTCTGGTTAAATTAGTGTTGCGGTGAGACTCTGCCTGAATAATAACAATCCCAGCCCTGCCTGTAGCACACAACAGTTTCGTTTTGTGGGGACTGAAACGCTTTAGTTTAGCTGACGTCACAGGGCTCAGCGGAGGGGGATTCGGGTGGAATGTCGCGGCCTGTGCTAGACAGACAGTCAGAAGAGCTGATCTCTTGGTCTTAGACTTTATGAAACGCGCCAGGCACTGGTTGACAGCCCTGGATCCTCCGCCCCCTGACCAGGCCCAGCCTGGGAAGCGGCAGTAAGAGCTTCCCTGACACGATGCCCCCCACCAGCATGCCTCACCTCCTTAAGGCAGTTCAGTCTCCAGAGCCCATTCACTCCTTGCTCATGGCAGCTTTGATCTGTGGGGACCCCACAGGCTGAGCGAGCCCAGGTTAAAAAAACTTGCAATCTTTAGCCTTCCTTAAATACTCCTCCTTTTGTTTTATGCCCAGTGCTCACAAGTGTGGCGTTGTTTACAGGAGTGGCAGGTTAAGGTAAAACTGGTAAACTGAGGCACAGGGCTCCTTTTAGGGCAGAGGATCTGGGATTCCTGTCAGGAGCCAGTGTCAGGCTGGAGATCTCAGGGGAACAATTCAAAGGGGCTCAGGGCCTGGGGTGCCCCTATCTTTAGCCTGCCTGGCGAGGACAGGGCTGGCATACCCAGGGGAGAGTGCATGCAGATGGGTCAAGGAGCTGACGGCCAGGCAAGACGCTCTCATGTGGGTGGCAGGAGGGTAACAAGGACACTCAAAATCCTGGTTGCCCCGAGAACCGTCACATGGGTTCCCTGCTAGAAGGCTGTTCCCGAGATAAAGGTGCCTGTTTAGGACAGTGAAAGGCATCCTAGAAATCCTGCTACTGGAGCTGGTTGAGCAACGGGAATTTTCTAGTAGGAATTAAAAAAAATAAATCCAGCAAACTGTTTCGGTTAAATAAACAAATGGGTTCTCCAAAACTGGGTTTTGGTTTAAAAAAAATAAGTTTGGCTTTAGAAAATAAAAAAAAACTGAATATTTTTATCCCAAACTAAACATTTTTACTCAAATATTTATTTATTTTTATTGGGAAAAATGGAAGAACTTTGACAAAAGTGAAAAATTTCTGCAAAAATGTTACCTTGGCCAAAACCCATTTTCCATCCGACAAGCAAAGTGCTTTAGCTCCGGCTCCTGCTGCGGGTAAGTGTGGGCCCAGTGTCTCCCCAGCACCTGGGAGGGGCTTGAGCCAGTGCCGAGCATGGGAGCTCCCTTGGACGGCTGCCACCAGAGCTGTCACTCTGAGCTGCCTGGAGCTCCCGTGATTGGGGGAGACGGAATTAATTGCACTACAGTCGGCTGACTGGGAGCTATTCAGCAGAACAAAAAGCAGACAGGAATTGGGAATATTTCCTTGTAGCCCTGCAGACCCTGGCTGCCAGCCAAACCCGAATGCTAGGGAGGCGTTGCTGGAGATACCGTAGACTTGGTCTTCAAAGGGTTGTTAATATCCAGGTGGAGAGCAGGCCATTTCCCATGTCCATGTCCTCTTTGCTTCAGGCGTTATCAGCCCTACCCTGACACCAAGGCTAGGAACGGCCACGGGCAGCACATGCACCCCCGTTTGGGGAGGCTAGCTCCCTGCCCCACCTCTTCCACCCAAGGCCCCGCCCCCACCCCTTCTGAATGAGGCCCTACCCTCACCCCACCCCTTCCAGCCAGCCATCCCACCAGCCCACGATGCCCAGAGCAGCCCAGAGCTGGCCAGAGCCAAGTCCTGAGCCTGGCAGCCCAGAGAGGAGCTCTGAGCCCCGCCTCCAACAGCCTCCCTTACCTGCCGCCCATGAGTCCAGCCAGCGAACGGGTTGTGGGGGCAGATTGGGACTTACTCTAGTTAAGGTTACTGGCCACTTCTGATGTTACGATCCGCTTTACAGCTGCTTATCACTTTGCCAAATGTAAACCTCCGGAGGCCTTGGCTTTCTAATACAGTAAGTAATAATACAACTGATTGATCTGAGGGCAAAACTCTTGGGCCAGAGCAATATCAGCAGTTGCTCCTCCGCAGTGAAACTCCACACCAGAGATCACAAATTGCCCACGCTGGGTGTCTGCCTCGGGCTGATGTGCTCTGGGAAATTTCAGCTAGAACGGCTCAGCCATTGTGAGAACGAGGTCAGGGGAAAATACCGTGTTTTTCCCATGTTTTTTTTAAAAACCCACCTTCTCTCAACCATTTTGCTGAGAAGTTTTAGTGACTCCATGCTCTGGAGACGGGGGCCTGAAATGTGCAGGGTTGTCACCTTGGCATCAGGAAGGTGCCTTTTGACATTCCCATGAAAACCCACCCAACTGGGGCCAAGTCAGGAGCCTCTGAAAAATGTCAGTTTGCACAAGCTCAGCAGAGACTTGCTAGAGTCTAGCAGTTCGAGTCACTGGAGATGCCCGATGCCCTGTGAGCATGGCCCGGTCCCGGCTCTCACACGCGTCCACACTGAGCATGTGCTGTCTCAGGGATGCAGAGCCTGAGCAGGACTTTCCTGGCAATTGCACCTCGCGGGTGCCAGGGGCCAAGAACTGGGAGCTGGGAGCCTCACGTCTCATGTGCTGCTCTGCTAGGGGCTAGGCCGGGGGAACAGTCGGAGTGAAATGCGGAGGGCTGAGGGCCCTGGCCGGGGGGGATTCTGGAGGGCAGAATGGAACATGGGAATGGGGGCGGGCGCTGGGATGAGAAGCCAGAGGAGACAGGGACTAGGAGGACTGGGTAGGGGACTGGGACGCTGAGCTGGGGGGAGGGGGAGGCTGGGACATGGAGGTGATGGGGGGTGGATAGGGACTGGGGTGAGGAGCCAAGGGTGCATGCAGGTGGGACGACTTGGGGAGGGAGCTGGGGAAGAGGCAGGGGTCCTATGGAAAACATAGGGCTCTGGCTCTGAATTCTTTGCATCCGCATACAACCTGCGAAAGGGAAGGCTGGCCTGGTGGTGAAAGCACCGCACTGGGTCTCGGGGGAGCGAGGGAGTCTCCCTGCTCTGCCACCACAGCCTGCCCATGTGACCCAGGGCCATCCCTTAATAGCGCTGTGCCTCCGTTTCCCAGCTGCGCAGTGACACTTCCTTTCTGTAGACTAAAACTTGATCCTACCCTAGGAAAAGTGGCTGGGTTTAGCGAGCTTGTGTTCACTAAGCCCAGCCTGACCCGAGTGTATGGTCAGCATCGAGCACAACCTGTCTAGTAGAGGGCTCTAGCCCGCTGCCCATCACCGGGTTATCTGGGCACCGTCTGCAATGTTGCACTCTATGGAAATATGTTAATAAGTGTGAATATAATGTAACTGGAATATGCTTCATGCAAAAGGTCTCTTGTAAGGTATCATTACAATGCTTATGATCTACTGAGTGTGGTCATCCTATATGTTTGCATGTTTTATTTCCATGTCTGAAGTTAGGAGAATAAGATATAAACTTGTATTACTAATGTAAACATGTAAACCATTAAGGGTGCTTCAGAATCAATGAACTGTGAATGGGTTTGTTTACCTGCAGGCCTTCCTGTGTACGGATCTTCCAGCTACTAAGTAATGAAGAAGGAGGTCTTACAGAGACAGGTAATCATGTCACCTGAACAGGAATCGATCTGGGGGCTTTTCCATTTAGAAGACGGGTGGGAACCCAGAGAGAGACAAAGGATTCCCGCCTTGTGCCAAAGTTATAAAAGGGAGTGGAACAGAGCAGAGGAGGCTGCCAGTCATGAGAGATCCCCTAGTTACCACCTGAGCTGGAACTAACAAGGATTGTACCGGGGGAAAGGATTGGACCCAGACTAGGGAGGAGTCTAGTCTGTGAAAGAAGCTTATTGGAACATCTCTAAGGGTGAGATTTACCTGTACTTAGTTTCTTAATGTATTAGGCTTAGACTTGCATGTTTTGTTTTATTTTGCTTGGTAACTTACTTTGTTCTGTCTGATATTACTTGAAACCACTTAAATCCTACTTTTTATACTTAATAAAATCACTTTTATTTATTAATTAACCCAGAGTAAGTGATTAATAGCTGGGGGAGCAAACAGCTGTGCATATCTCTGTATCAGTGTTATAAAGGGTGGACAATTTATGAGTTTACCCTGTATAAGCTTTATACAGGGTAAAACAGATGTATTTGGGGTTTGGATCCCATTGGAAGCTGGGTGTCTGGGTGCTGGAGACAGGAGCACTTGCTGAGCTGTTTTCAGTTAAGTCTGCAGCTTTGGGGGTGTGGGTCAGACCCTGGGTCTGTGTTGCAGCAGGCTGGCGTATCTGGCTCAACAAGGCAGGGTTCTGAAGTCCCAAACTGGCAGGGAAAATGGGCTTAGAGGTAGTCTCAGCACATCAGGTGACAGTCCCAAGTGAACCTGTCACAGCGTCCATGTAAAATCGGCAGCCAGGGCTATGGATTCCCCAGCTCGGCTGGCACCTCTGCGTGCTGCCGCAGCGTAGGGACTAACAAAATGGGTGCTGAGGACAGAGGAGCCAGATAGTCAAGGGTGGCTGGCAGCAGCTGAGGCTACGTCTACACTGTGTGCTAAGCCTGGACCTGGACTTGTAGACTCTGTGGGTACGTCTACACTGCGATGAAAGACCCGCTACCCACTTTGGCTGGCCCGGGTCAGCTGACTTGTGCTCATTGGGCTGGTCCACAGGGCTATAACATCGCAGTGTCGACACTGGGGCTTGGGCCGGAGCCTGGCTCTGCACCCCTCCCCCTTCACAGGGTCTCAGAGCCCCGGTCCAGCCTGAGCCCAAATGTCAACACTGCAGTTTTTAGCCCAGCAGCCCAAGCCCAAGTCAGCTGACCCGGGCTCTGCCAATGGGTGCAGCGGGTTTTTTATCGGCGTGTAGATATACCCTGCGTTTCCAGGCCCGTGATTCAGCGTCTACACTGTCTTGTAAACCTGGGCTCACAGTTGCTGCACCAGGTCTCGCTAATGCCGCCCTGCTGTACTACACGGCCCTTCTGACTTGGGGCTCTGTCTTGAGCTGCGTCCACACTGCAAACGACAGGGGTTGGACCCTAGTCACAGCAGGACTAGCAGCCAGAGGCACTGACTTCCCCAGTTCCCGGGGGTGCTCGACCCCCGCTCCACTCCAGGCCCCACTCCCATTCCCCCCCCACCCCTTCCCACCCCTGGCCTGTTCTGCCCCCTCCCCCCACTTCTTCCTGCCCCCCGCTCCGCCCCTCCCCCTCAAAGCGCCCCCTGAACAGCGCTGAACAGCTGAGTGCCGCAAGCAGGAGGCACTGGGAGGGAGGGGAAGAAGCTGATTGGCGGAACCACTGATGAGCAGGAGGGCTGGGGGGCAGGGGGAGGAGCTGATTGGCGGAGTCGCCGATGAGCAGGCGGGCTGGGGGAGGAGACCTGGGGGAGGAGACCTGGAGCACCCATGGAGTCAGCGCCTATGCTAGCAGGGGCCTAGGACCCGGGTCCTGAGCGCTTGCTGACCCAAGTCCGATTTGTGTGTGGATGGAAGCGGGGCTGGGTCTCAATCCAGAGTCAGACCCTGGGCTTAGTGTGCAGTGTAGACATACCCTGAGTGGACCCAGGAGCAGGAGAGCGAATAACACAATAAGACCCCTCAGTAGCTCCGTGGTGCTTTTCTTCTTCCAAGCTCTCAGCAAAGATGAATTAATCCAGGCAGGCGACTTGGAAAACGGGGCCTGCAGAAATAAAGGCAATGAGGAGCAATCACCCTCCCCCTTCGCTGGGACTGGCAGTTTCGAAGGCTGTCAGCCTCGTCTGGAAGGGTTCAGGGCCCCGCAAGCGGGAGATCTTTGATGTCTCCACGGCTTTGCTGCGGCGGGAGCGTGATTGACGGGCCCGTCTCTCCAGCCTGCGGTCTGGCCGGCGGGAACACAGCGAAAGAATTGCCAGGGGTGCATGGGGAACGGAGCCAGCCCCGGCCTAGCTCTGGGAGCTTGTCTCCTGCCAGATTAAGAGTGGAATCTGAAGGGGGGGCCGGGCGCCGTGTTCCCCACCCCCCAGAGGATTCCAGAGCAGGCGCCTGCCCATGTGATTCAGCAGCAGGCTGGGCCCTAGGACAGGGAACTGACCCTCCATGTCTCCTTGGTAGGGCTGACGGGATCGGAGAAAGACTCACTAGCCCCTTCCGGGGAGGGGGGTGTTTGGAATTGTTCCCCACGCTCTGTTCTTCAGGGTTTTGTCCCATTCGGTCCGACATGAGCAAGGGTGTGACCCAGCGCCCGCGCCGCGGACTACCCCGGTCTTCGGCTCAGACGCTGTCGTGCGGTTCTCACCGTAAATCAGCCCTGCCGTCGCCTGGCGCTTTAGTGTGGCTCTTCTCTGAAGTCCCCCCAGTTTGCCAGTATACGTCTGCGGGGGGCAGAGCCGAGTGCAGGATCCCTGGGAGGGTGGGGGGCTCCTCCCCAGAACTGGGCCGAGAGGGGCTGTCCTCTCCCTGGTCCGGGGTGGGCAGCCTCTGCAATGCCAGCTCAGACCCCACCCTCCAGGCTCTCCGCTCATCCTGTTTTGCACGGTACAGTGCCCCCACCTTGCGCCTTTAACAGCCGGGATTCCCGTGCTTGCTGGGCCGGAGCACTTACCGTCCAGCCCAGTGTATGTACGTTTGTGGTGTGAATTCCTGCTCAGTCTGGGGAGGGGGGTGGATTATATCCCCCCAGGTGGGTCCTGCCTGAATCTCACTGGGCTATCCCCTGCCCCCACCCATGTTACGCAACCCCAAAGGGCCCCCTCCCAGAATACTCCGGAAGAGGCAAGGTCTGAGGACGGCTCAGAGGGGCTGCTGGGGCATGTCAGTACACGGCGATGATCATCACTCCTCCCTTGTGGCCCTTACGCTAGTTTCCAGCCCAGGTGGCAGGACTCTGCTCCAGTTTGCATGAACTGTAGACGGGCAGTGAACCATCCTGTGCACCCAGCCCGTCTCCGTGAAATCAGGCTGGGTTGTGGGTCCCTCATTCATTCTCCCACTCCTTTGCGTCGCATCCGCCGGTTGCAACTTGTCATTCTCCTAGACCAGGGGCTCGCAACCTTTCCAGACGACTGTTCCCCTTTCAGGAGGCTGATTTGTCTTGCGTATCCTCAAACTGCACCTCACTTATAAACTACTTGCTGACAAAATCAGACATAAAAATATAAAAGTGTCCTGGCACACTACTACGGAAATATTGCTGACTTTTTACCATATAATCATAAAATAAATCAGTTGGAATGTAAATATTGTACTTACTTTTCAGTGTTTAGTAGACAGAGCAGTATAAACAAGTCATTGTCTGGATGAAATTTTAGTTGGTACTAACTTGGCTAGTGCTTTTTATGTAGCCTGCTGTAAAACTAGGCAAATCTCTAGCTGAGTTGATGTAACCCCTGGAAGAGCTCTGTGTACCCCTGGTTGAGAACCACTGACCTAGACGGTGTGCGTACTGCATGTGTTCACACCACCTCACACAGCAGGGTCTTGAGCGCTAGCTGCGGCATCCCAGCACTGCCATCGGACAAACAAATATCTCAGGAGAAACTGTCCCAAACTCGTCATTAAATTCCAGATTCAGGCCAGATTCCCATCTGGTATAAATCGTTGTGTGTCAGTTCATTCCAGCTGAAGGCCTGTTACACTTACTGGCATCTTTCCATGCACGGAGCTTGTAATTTGATTTCAAAGACGCACCCGTCACGTTGGCCAAGCAGAACTTGCTTTTTTTCTTATCTCAGCCCATTGCCGTATTATCTGAGCACCTGCCACGTACAATCGATAGCAACAGCGAAATCCCTAATGGACTTCGGGAAGTCTCTGCGCTTCACTCTGTTTGCAGTGGGCCTTGATGGGGTCTTTTTAAGCTTTAATTAATTTCTATTATTTATGTGTTGCTTGGCTGCCCGGCAGAAGAGGGCGTCACCCTTGTGAGTGACAAAAGGCATCAATTACTGCTCTTTATTTCTCATGGATCCTTTGTCCTCCAGCTGTTAAACTTTTCCTCTTACTATTGGCGGCACCTTTTTCACCGGGCAGTGGAGCTGGATTTATTGAGCAATAACCGCTAGGCTTTGCCCCACGTCTCTTTATGAACATTAGCGCAACGTTTGCCTTCTTCCAGGACTTTTCCTTGATCAGAGTCAGTCTCACAGGGTCACTGGCCCTTTACGGGTCTCTGCTTCCCGTGTGACACTAATAACTCTCCTTCTCCGGTGGGGCAAATGGAGGGGCAGTCGCCTGATTCAGTCAGGCCCCTCAGACAAATAAGGGACAGGCCTGAGTGGATGGAGAGGAACTTCCGCAAGGCCTGGGGAAGGCTCCCGGGGGCTGCAAAGTTCCCGCAGAGCCGCTGAGATGCCAGGCCAGGGCCAGGAGAGCAGCCGGGGGTTCCCTGTGGCCGTCTCTAACCCAGGGAGAGTTTTGGTTCCTTCCCTGGGGGGGAAGGAAAGACTCCAGGGAGGAAGACCTGGAAGCAGCTGCTGGATGAAGATTGGACTGGGACTGAGAGGGGCCTCAGTACCGGAAGAAGATGCCAGAGCTGAGTATAAGCTTTTGTGCTGGGGGGATAGACTCTATCTGGGGTCTCTGAGAGGTGCTTTGAACTGATTTGGTTATTAAACCTGCCCCAGGAAGGGGGATATTAGACACAAGAAAGCCTTTGTGGATTATTTCTGGGAGCCCTGGAGGGAAACTGAGGCAGGGCTGCTGCGAGCCCCTCCCCCCACCCCCGGCCACGAGGGGGTGTTCAGGAATCAGCAACCCTTTTACAGTCAGAAAATGTCGTGACTCATCATTCCCTTTATACTCCAGGGTGCCGATAAACCTGTATTCAGTGTTTCCCTATCGACTTGGCTCTGAAAGGTGCGACACATTTCGGGGTTACCTGAGGTGCCTGGGGCGAATCACCCCCTGCTTACAGCACGAGCGCCCTGCCTGTGCCCAGCCCCTTGTCTTCTGGACACCCCCGTGGGCTCCCATCCGCTGCCTCCACAGAAGCCACCCCCAGAGTAGTGGCATCACCTCCGTTGCACCAGGCCCTTAGACGTGTCACCAGTAAAACCCAGCGGCAGTGTTTTGAACAGAGCTTGAGCGAGCGATTCAAAGCCGAGCAAGGAGAAGGGTTTGGAAATAGGTCACAAATCAAAGGAAAGCGTAAGACCCCAGCTATAGCCTGCACGGCTTAACGAGGTCCTCTCCGCTGTAGCCTGGAGCAACGAAAGGGGGCTTCCCTCACTGGGATCCACCCCTGGGAGGCAGTGGTAAGTCAAGGAATAAATTCTCGCCCCAGGCGCTGGTGGGCTGACGGACACCGCACAGGGCATGGTGTTTTTCACTGTGCTATCGTTGTAGGGTAGATCAGCCCTTAGCCCCAAGCGGGTCCCCCTCTTCCAAGACTTTTCTTGGGGCTCTTTCGTCTTTGTCAAGGCTCCAGCCTGCACCTGGGCCAGCCAGTAAACACGGGACGGGCCCCACGGACGGGCCTGGGTCTCGGTGTCAATTCTCAGACTCCCCCGCCTCAGGTGAGGGGGTCTCACGTCCGGCGGTTTTAGAACCCACCACCCTGCTCGTGACATCGCGCGGGGGCTGTTTCCTGTACAAACATCTCACACTAACCGTGACGCCCAGCCTTGGGCAGAGACCCCACACGCCCCCCCCAGTGTGAAATACTGAGAAGGCGGATGGGGCGCGGGGGGAGACTAGGGCTGTGTCACAAAAGGTCTTAACAGTTTTACCCCTTTCTCCTCATTTGACCTGTCACACCCGGTTGGAAAGAAGTCCAGCTCCTCAGCCATTTCAGAGGCCTCTTGATTTCCACCCTCCTAGTTATTTATCGCTCTGTCTCCAGCGTTTTGTCTGCCCCTTGAGCAGCCGGGCTTCTCCAGCAGGGACTCCTCCCCAGGCAGCGTGGAGGTGAGACCCAGCTCCACCTGAGCTGACACATCCCAAAGCAAGAGGCTTGCTGGGTAAACCCAAGGAAGTGCTGGCTGGCTCTTCCCCCGAGGCGCACCGCTGCAGGCACACGGGATCCTTCCCTTGGCTCGACCACTCGCCCCAGCAGGACGGTAACTCGCTACCAGCACTTTCACATGCCAGCATCTGTGAGCAGCCTCAGGTGTCTGCACGCCACTGCCCTCTCCTGGCTGGAATCCATGCTGCTCCTCTGTGTGTCATTGGCCCTACACTGCTAGCAGGTCATGGCGATTCCCCTTTAATTCAGCAGCGGGAGGCTGTGCTCTTGGAGCAGATGGATCCAAGCTCTAGCCCTGCTGTTGCTGGGAGGTCTAAGTAGTCGCAGCCCAGTGACGGGGGGAAAGTTCTAGCTGGATTTGGATTTCTTACCTTGGCTACCAAAGGCGGCGCTCCCTTCCCGCTCAGTGAGGGCCCCGTCTTCGCCCTTTGCCACCATTTGTCTCCATTGGCGCCCCCCGGCCTTCTCGTGCACTGGGGCACCTTTGATACTCCCTCCCACTGCGCCTTACTCACGAGATTTCTAAAGTCCCTCCATGTTTGCTTTCCCGAGGCCTGGCCCCCTTGCACGGCTCCGTTCTGGACTCCGCGCCCCACACACGCTCCTTCCTAGGGAGCCTTCACGGCAAGATCTCCTGGCTTCCCCACTGTTTGCAGGGGCTGGTTGGCTCTTTAGCTGCCCGCTGCTCCCGTGTGCGGCTCTGTTACTTTGGATGTCTGAGCGTTGGCGTCTCTTGGGCCCGGCCCCTTCGTCCCTCCAGCGTGGCTCAAAGCAAAAGGACTAAAGACCAACACAGACTTTGGCCTGCTGCTAGACTCACCCCCACCGCGTGCCCCCTATCAACCCCCGCGGCAGGCTCACGACCATCCCTTGGCCTCCGGTGTTCACAGCCCAGGGGCTGAGTCTCTCCTGCGCAGCGCCTGGACTCATCGTGAACACCTGTGCAAAGTGAGGGTGCAACACCAGCTGGTTGGCATGGCCCCACGCTACCTTGCACCAGCGTAAATGACAAGCCAAGGTCCCGGGCCCGGCAGAATCAGGCCCAGGGACCCCCCAAGACACTTTGCACAAGTGACTGGCTCAGCCCCCCTACACTCCTTGGGATCAGGATCACGATCCTAGTACTGCTAGAGGGAAACTGAGGCAGTGCATGGCGAAGTGGGCTGCCCCAGCTCAGCAGCAAAGCCAGGAACAGAACCCAGCTACCCTCACACCCAGGCCTGGGCCTTAATCACAAAACCACCGGGCCCCCGACAAGGCTTCCAATGGGCTGTCTGTGCTCTGAGCTAGCCCGGCCTTGCCCTGCCCTGTTAGCTGAGAGCAGCTGCGGGAGCGGGTTTCTTGATCACCAGGGTGTATCGATTACCTGAGTCAATAGAGTGATGTTGGGCTGACAAACAGCGCAGAAGAGCCCCCTCCCCGAACTCCCTCCCTGCGAGCTGGGGCGTAACCTCTGCTCTGCCCATTGCCAACCTCCGCGCTTCCACCGGCCCGGCCGGAAACCGTGGCTGTTCTGTGTGAGTTGCGCCCGCCCCAGAAGGCAAATCCAGGCATGGCTGCACCCTCGTGCCGGAGAGGGAAGCGACCCTCAGCGCCTGCCACCAGAGGCTGGTCTTTGCCCCGGGTGGTCCCTCCTGTGGGCTGCTGCCCCGTGTATGAGCAGCGGCTCTGGGCCAGTGCAGCCACCCCATTGCACAAGTCCCTCTCGCTGCGCAGAGCCGCTAGCAGGGCCGAGGGGGAGGCTTGCTAGGAGTGCAGTTTTCAACCGGAACACCGGCTCGAAAAGGGACCCTGGTGGCTCCGGTCAGCACCACCGACTGGGCCGTTGAAAGTCCGGTCGGTGGCACAGCGGGGCTAAGGCAGGCTCCCTGCCTGCCCTGGCTCCGCTCAGCTCCCAGAAGCAGCAACATGTCCCTGCAGCCCCTACGTGCAGGAGCCAGGGATGCTTCACGCGCTGGCCCCGCCCCGAGCACCAGCTCCGCAGCTCCCATTGGCCATGGTTCCCGGCCAATGGGAGCTGCAGGGCAGCACCTGAAGGCGTGGGCAGCACGTGGAGCCCCCTCCCGCACCCTGAACCCCTCATTTCTGGCCCCATCCCGCAGGCCACACACCCAGCTGGAGCCCTCACCCCCTCCCGCACCCCAACCCCTTGCCCAGCCCAGTGAAAGTGAATGAGGGTGGGGGAGAGTGAGCGACGGAGGGAGGGGGGGCTGGAGGGAGGGGGCAGGGCCTCAGAGAAGGGGCGGGGTCAGATGGGGCTTCGGGGAAGGGGTGTTCGATTTTGTGCAACTAGAAAGTTGACAACCCTCCAGGGAGGTCCCATCTCAATGGGCTGCAGCCGGGCTCTGGCAGGGGTGGGCATCCGGCTGCCGAGCTCCCGGGGGCGGGGGGAGAATCGCTCATGGGCGGCGTGAGCCCCCTAGATTTGCTTCCTGTGGCCTGGGCCTCTGTGCTCACAGCCAGGGGAGTCCCCGGGGTCTGTCCTGCAGCCTCGCTCCTGCTGAGGGGAGTCCAGCAATCTCCCTCCTCCCCTGGCAGGGGCCCTGGGCAGCTCCGGCTTGGCGCACACGGGTGGGCCCAGCCAGGGCCCCCGCGCCCACACACGGTCCCTCCGTTGGGGTCCAGGGCCTCTTTCCAGGGCCCCCTGCAGCCATGGGCTTGGCTGACCTGGCTCTGCTGGGAGGGAGATCCCAGCCCTACGTCCTGCGAGGGAGGGGGGACCCCAGGGGCCGGGTGAGAAGCAAAGTACGTTCCCCGCCTGGCCCACCGCAGAGGGACCAGGGCCAGGCAGATTCCCTGGGCTGGGGGGGGGCCGAGCCGTGTGGGCCGGGAGCAGAGAGGTCGCAGGGCAGGGTGAGGTGCAGACGGCCGGAGAGAGGGGGCCATGCAGGGCTTTAACCACGGCGCTCTTGTTATGAACTCAGACCAAGTGAGTGGTGTTTCCCACCGTGTTTAATAATCAGAGCCTCACAGTTCTCTCAAGGAGCCGCTGGGCAGGTGAGCCGCCCGGCAGGGGCCAGCCGATAGCAGACAGGGCTGTGCCCTCTGCGGGGCTGCGCACGCGGGGTAGTGACGCTGCCTCTGGGCGGTTCCCTCGCCCGTAAAGTGCTTCAAACTCAACCTACTTCCAGTGCTGGCTGTGGACTGACCTGCGAGGCCCCTGACACCCCCCACCACCCTCGACACCCAGATCCCCCACCCTGGGCAGCTGCCCCCAGGCCCAGTGAAAATTGGGTGGAGGGAGGACCTATGTCCTAACTGGGCTTCTGTCGCCCAGCACCCTCTGATCCAATGTGAGAGCGATCCCACCCCTTTGCGCGTTGTCCGAGGTCGGGGAGGGGGCCTTTGCCTCCTGTCCTATACCCACGCGTGCCGTCGTTAAGCCGACCTAAGCCCCAGTGTAGACGTGGCTGGGGTGCTGGCAGAATTCTTCCGTCAACCTGGCTACCGCCTCTGCGGGGTGGATTAACTACAGAGCTGGAAAAACCTCTTCCACCACTGTAGGGTGTGTCTGCACTACGGACACTGCAGCTGCAGCCCCATGGCAGTGCCGCAGCAGCCTCTGGGGTGCAGACTAGTCATAGGCTGCCTGGCGCAGGAAATGCAGTGCTGTTATCTAGACCCCTGCTCTGGGTTCCACCTCCTCAATAATAGGGCAGAGAAGAAATGGGAAGGGTCCAGAGAAGGGCCAATGAAAGTAGGAAGAGGCACACGGGGGTTGGTCTGTGCGGGGAGAGGAGAGAGGGGCTACGGGGTTTGAAAAGGAGGAGAGAGGTGAGCAGAGCCTGATGCAGAGAAGGCTGGTCAGGCTGCCTGCCCCAGCAGGTATGAGCAACAAATGTAACATGGTAGAGAAAATGCCCGTAGCGGAGTATGAGTCACCCGTGGAACTCGCTGGTGCAGGAGATGGAGCAGATAGCACCAACAGTCGCCCCTGTGACCTGTCTACAGTGAAACCAGCTGGAGTGGAAATTCCATGGGCCCTCGGTCCACCTGGAGCTCAGGTTCTGAGC
This sequence comes from Mauremys mutica, assembly GCF_020497125.1. NCBI lineage: Eukaryota > Metazoa > Chordata > Testudines > Geoemydidae > Mauremys > Mauremys mutica. The sequence continues at coordinate 3,705,529 of NC_059072.1, read as the reverse complement.
AGATCCCAGCTGGGAGCAGGAGAAATTCTGCCCGTTTGTGCCCTAGGATTGCAGACCCAAGCAGGTTGCCTGCCTTCCTCTGCAGCAGCCGTCGCTGGAGGCGGGGTAGGGGGCTCTCGCAGGGGATGCTGAGCCCAGAGACCAGCTGAGAGCACCTCCACGGGGCTCTGAGCAGCTCGCCAGGGGAGCTGTCAGTTCCAGACAGGTTCGGGGCAGCTCCCCTCAGCTCACCCAGGGCAAGGCTCCCTCCCAGGCCAGCGGGCCCAGTGAGGCTCTCAGTTGGATTTGTCTCTGGTCCCCAGCAGCCAGGAGATGCCCCATGGCAGGGTGGGCTGGCAGCTGACCCAGGGGAAGGACCCTGAAGCAAGGCAGGGCTGGGAGCGTGGAAGGGGAGTCCAGGGGAGACAGGGCCAGGGCGGGCGATGGCGTGACAGGCCGAGTGACAAAGCAAGAGGAAAAGCAAACGAAGCAGCAGCGACTAGGGGCCGTGTTGCCCGGGCCCAGCTCCCCGTGTTTGCAAAGCAATTCTGCACTGGCCTGTAATCCGTGGTGTGTCCAGGGCTAATCCCCAAGGAGAGCCCTGGCTCCCAGGAGAGGCAGCGGAGCTTTGTCCTAGGAGGACACCCGCCTGTCTCGAGTCAGCGCCATCCGTGCCCCAGAAACACCCGCCACTGCAAGGCCGGCGCCGGCGGCCCATGGCCACGGGCTGAGGGAGACTGCGTCAGGCTGCGCAATGCGGGGCACGGGGGGGAGGTGGCGCTCAGCCCCTGCCCCGGCCAGCAGCACCCACCGTCCTGCTCCAAGCGGCCTGCCCTGCTCCCCGGGGCCCCCACGCCCACTGGGGGCTGGCGGGGTTCGGGGAGACGCCTCCTGGTGCTGGGGCGCAGGGCCTGGGGTGCTGCTGGCCGCGGGAGCCGGGGAAGGGTCATTGTAAGCCTGGACGGGGGGTACCACGGGCCCTGATGCAGCGGCGCGGGGGACTGGGGACCCAGCAGGGCGGCCCCAGGTCCTTGCCCTCGCCTGTTGTGCAGGGAAGCTGCTGACTCAGAGGCTGAGCACGGGCAGGGGCTCGGCCCTGCGCTGTCTGCTCTGCTGAGCACTTGCACAAGTCCCCACTGCTGCTTCAGTCAGCAGGACGAGTCACGGCCCGGGTGCCCCTTGGACCCAGGGTCGCCGTCCTGCTCTCTGCTCGGGGGACCAGGCCCCAGCCGGTGCCACTGCCCACCAGCACTGGCCATGGACCTGCCAGGGGCACGTCCTCTCCACCCATCCCGAGCCCCCAGCCCCTTGGGGTCAGGCTGGGGCTTGGGGACCCCCCTCCCTGGATCCCCCACCCACAGCAGTGATTCCCTCCTGGGGGCTGCTGCTTATTCTGTAGCCCTAGATATGCCAGGGGCCTGGGGAACCTATGGCAGCTCTGCCCCCGGGCACCCCTTGTGCCCACGGTGGCACCCACCACGGCGCTGCACCAGGACCACAAGCCCCACCCAAGCTCCTGACTCTTAGGAGGGGTTGGGGCACCCCAGAGTTCACCCCACTGCAGGCCAGGGGCCTCTCTGGCTAGTGCTGCCCCCTGGAGGTGACTCTAGGCACCTGGCGCCAGCTGTGCCCCAGTCCTTTCCCATGGCCGCTCGTTCTCGGTCTCTCTCTGGCCTGTGGAGGAACTGGCCCAGCCCCCAGCCCCTGCTCTGCTCTGACCTGGGCTCAGGGCCTCCCCCGGGGCCTGGGAGCGGGACGCGGCAGGCGCTAGTTACCCATTAGCGGGAGGTGGCTGCGCTCTGGCAGCCAGCCTGGCCTCGTGATGGGTCCCGGCAGGCCAGTGAAGCAGGCCACACGGCGGGGGGCATCTGGCAAGGCACAGCTGGGACCCTGCCGCCTGCATTCTCCTGCCTGCCGACCCGAGGGATCCCAAAGCACTTCATGCACTGCAGGCTAAGTGCTGCCCTGGGTTACGCCACCGGGTCCACAGAGACCTCTCCACCCAGCACTGACGTGCAGCCACCTCTGAGGTGGAGCACAGCAGCTGCCTGACAGCGTCCAGCAATGCGACAGCAGAGTTTAGGAGCGGCCGTGAAGGGGGAAGCACAGATCCAATCGACAGAAGGGAATTTGGGGAGGTGGAAAGTAATTCCCAGAGCCGGCACGTGCCCAGGACGCCCGGGAGCATTGTGAAAAGGGTATCGGGGAATCTTCCTTCGCCAGGGCGTCAGGCCTTCAGCTTCACCCCGCTCCGTTTGGGAAACGTTTGGCTGTTGGGCCCTGGGAAATAGCCCACCCCAAATACCCTGCTAGCCACATAGCCTCCCCCATCCAGATTTGGGGGGGGGGGGCATATGGGCAGAGACAGCCAACATCTCCTTCCTCTCCTACATCCTCATTGCCCTTCTTCTGCTCCGCAGTGGGGCAGGGTCTGCTCCTCCCCACTGGCCCCACTGCTCCCCTCTTCCCTCAGGACTCGGCATCGCTACCCTCTTGACACCTGCCAGACCGGCTGTGCCCTGCCCCACAACCCCGTGCCCTTCCCTTAGGGCCCAGCCACCGGCATCCTCTGTGCATGTCTGGCGGGCTGGAAAGCCACTGCCCCTCCCCGCGTCTATGCACTGGGCTAGGCCACCCCTGCAGCCATGGGGGCTGCAATCAATGCTCTGGGGGGCAGCTGCCCCCTTGTGCTGGGAGCCCGAGGTCCCAGCCGGCGCTGCCTGGGACCAGAAGACACAGCAAATGGGGGGTTGGCTCTGGAAGCGCTTTAGTAACGGCTCCTACACAATGTACAGGGGGAGGTGGCCACCCCCGGCAGCACATGGGGCGAGGTCTCCGCCCGAAGCAATCCAGTCCCACGTGCTCGTGCCCCACGATTGCCCCCTCCTTCATCCGTAGCTGTGGGGGCTGTTGGGGTTCATGGGTGATGAGTCCTGGCGGCCCGACTGGCCCATCAGCTGCCAGAGGCGGTGCCCGAGGTTCTGTACCTGGCAGGTGCCCAGGACGCAGCCCACGCGCATCAGGTGGGGGTGGTGGCGGCGTGGGGCCGCGTGGCGCTTGGCACGCCAGGGGCCAGTCAGTGAGCGTTGTGCTCTGCCTTTGGGGCCGGCCAGGGGCTGCAGCAGGGAGGCTGGGGTCCCCCCGGGCTGCTCCCAGTCCAGCTGAGCTCTCGCAGTGCCAACCCAGAGCAGCTCCACCGTCCTCCTCTTCAGGGGCCGATTCCCCAGCAGCACGACGGCTCTCCTGTCCGGGGGCTCCCTGCGCCAGAAAAGCACAAAGGTCAGGATGACGGCCTGGCTCGGCCCACCTATATCCCCTCAGGTGTGCATGGGCCCCGCGCTGGCCCCTCGCTCCCTGCAGCGCCTGGCGCCTTCAGGGCTCAGCCTCCGTGTGAAACAGGCAGCATTGGCCTTCGGCAGCCCCTGGGAACCCCCCTTCCCCACCTCCCAGGCCTGCTGCCAGTCTGTGAATGTACCCCTGGGTGAGCGGGTTCCCGGCTGGTGATAACAGCCTGAAAACCCGGCCAGGGTGGAGAGGCCGAGGGAGCCCGGGAGCGGAGCCATGGCATGGAGTTAATAGGCTGAGGCCCAGGGACCGAGCCCCTGATCCGGAAGCCCCGTTGCTTGGTGCAGTTTGGATGAGACGGGACCGAACCCTGAAGACTAGACAGGAGGGGCCGTGGCTGGGACCTCGTTCTCAGCTGGGCCCAGCGGCACGGCCCGTGTCCCAGGGCTCTGCCTGTCTCGCAGTGGCTCCGGGAGACACGGCCAGCGGCGCACTGCCTGGCCATAGGGCGAATGCCCTGCCCAGCCGCAATGAGAGATGTTCTGCCTTTGCCCAGGCCGCAGATGCCGCCCAGATACTCCCTCCCGCAGCAGAACCCGACTGAGGTCTGGCAGTGGCACAACAAGCCCTTTGAGCTAGATCCCACAGTGGACAGTGGCTGCTGGAACCAGCCCCCAGCTTTCCAAGGAGCAGATGAGCCAGCCTGGCCTACAGCGCTCCCCAGCCTACGCAAGGACGTCCTTCAGGGGGGTGGGAGGGGACGGAGGTGGGATTCCAGGCAAAAGGGAGAGAAATCTGCTACATCGAGAAAATGCAGGCTGTGAAATTATAGAGCAAACTGCCAGGGCACTGCTGCAAAGAAGCTCACAGCACCAGCAACAGGCACAGAAGCGGCAGGGCACTGCTGCCAGGAAGCTCGTGGCGCTTGGACCAGAACTAGCAGGGCACTGCTGCAGAGAAGCTCCCAGCGCCGGGACCAGAACTAGCTGGGCACTGCTGCAGGGAAGCTCCCAGCGCCGGGACCAGAACTAGCTGGGCACTGCTGCCGGGAAGCTCGCGGCGCTGGGACCAGAACTAGCAGGGCACTGCTGCCGGAAAGCTCGCGGCGCTGGGACCAGAACTAGCTGGGCACTGCTGCCGGGAAGCTCGCGGCGCCGGGACCAGAACTAGCAGGGCACTGCTGCCGGGAAGCTCGCAGCACTGGGACCTGAACTAGCAGGGCACTGCTGCTGGGAAGCTCCCAGCGCCGGGACCAGAGCTAGGCACTGCTGGAAGGAAGGCAGCTGAGAGGAGGAGGAGGGGAGGGAGGGGAGGAATCCGGAGCAGGAGGGAGCGGAGCGAATGGGCTGGAGGGGTAGGCACGTGAGGCCGCAGCAGTGTGGGAGCCGGGCCGAGGAGCAGCTACCTGCTGCGGCACACGTACTCTCCGGAGTCACTTAGGGCCGGCAGGGAGGTGCACGCGCTGCATCAAAGGCCCTTATCCCACAGACATGCCAGTTCTGGCTCCTCCAAACAAGCCACGCCAGAGCCTCGCCTCCGAAGCGTCACGATCCCACCGGCGGTTGGGAGCCGCAGGGGAAAGGGCGCCCGCTCTCTGCCTCTGCAAACACCGGCCCGCAGCTGGCGACTCAGGGTGCTGCCTGCCTCTGCCAGGGCCGCCCTGCCACGTACCTGCCCGCCGGGCCCCCGCTCCCCTGAGAGCCCCATGCTACGTGCCACACGCAGCATGGAGCCGTGCAGCGCTAGCTGGGCTCGTCCCAGCCTTTACCTCCAGAAAACCTCTCCCAGGCGTCCCCCTCTCCCGGGCTCCGGGCCTCCTGAAAACCACAGGCCACAACACGGGGCTCTCCAGCTTCCCCAATGCACACGGAGCTCCTGAATGCTCCCCCAGCTCCCGCCAAACCCTAATCCCCCCCAACGGCCCTAAAACCCACCCCCTCACCCCAAATCCCCAGCCTGCCCCACACGGGAGAGTGTTCCAAAGTGGGGGGCTCCCTCCTGTATGGCCCTGGGGGCCCCAGCGACCACAGCTGCAGCAGGAGATGGCTCTTAGCTAGGGGGGTCCTCAGCCCCGATTGCTGTATTGGGCTGAACCAGCCCTGAGCCTTATGGAAAGGGTCTGGGGATCTCCAGTGCCCACCGAGGTCAGGCCCTCGCCCCGGCACTGGCTTAGCTTGGGGAAGCTACGAGTGCGGGCGTGAGCGGGCAGACCTGGGGATTCAGGGGCAGAGCTCACCCCAAACCCTATGATCACAGGCCAGGGGGACTGGAGACGGGCTCAGGGGAGACGGTGGCAGATCTGCGAACAGAGCCTGGCTCAGCTGCCTCCCAGGCCAGGGCCTTAACCCCAAGGCCAGGCTGTCTGGGCTGGGCCCTGCCCTGATGGCCCTCCTCATCCCCCCAGCACACGGCCCACAGCCAGTTTCAGGGTCACTTCTCCAGAGGAACCTCCCAGCGGGTGCTGACTCAGGGGGCCTGCCAATGGTTCTGCCTTTCCCACAAGGGTGTAGGGCTCCATGTGCATCCACACCTACATGCACACACCCACGTGCACTCACACCCACGTGCACACACCCACGTGCACTCACACCCACGTGCACCCACATCTACATGCACACACCATGTGCACCCTCTCGTGCACCCACGCTTGCATGCACATACATGCCTGCATTCACACACCCACATGCACCCACGCCTGCATGCACACACCCATGTGCACCCATCCCTGCATACACACACCTACATGCATCCACGCCTGCATGCACATACCACATGCACTCGCACCTACATGCACACACCCATGTGCACCTACACCTACATGTACACACCCATGTGCACCCACACCTACATGCACCCACGCCTGCATGCACACACCCATGTGCACCCATCCCTGCACACACACAGCCACGTGCCCCCACACCTACATGCACACACCATGTGCACCTCTCGTGCACCCACATCTGCATACACACACCTACGTGTACCCTCTCAGGCCCCCACCCATGTCTGCATGCACAATCCCTCATGCCAACCTCCCTGGGCCCACCTGCCCACCCACATACACCCACACCTACATTCACATCCCCACACTCCAACCTGCCCTGGCCTCATCTGTTCATCCCCACCACCACCACCTCCATGTGTGCCAACACACCCCATAACACATGCACACACCCGCCTGTGCACCCCCGCCCCCTCGCATATGTGCCTCTGCAGCTCCCTCTAACTCCTCTGTACGCACACTGGCGCCTCGCCTGATTCTGTGCGTCTGGGGCGGAGCATTTCGGAAGGGGGGAGATGACTCGCACCTCCGGGCGTGGTGCGGAGTTGGGCACGGCACACCCCCAGCTCCATCACAGCGTGTCGGGTCGGGGCTGTGCACACCATGCGGACAGGACCACCCGGAAGAGACCCCGCCCAGGAACTGCCATGAGCCCCCTGCCGCTGCCGCAGCCCAGAGGGCCCTTTGGCCGAGGGTAGGAGGGGTCAGTCCCGAGGCAGAGGCTGTGATATGAGGTGGGGCAGGCGGGGGAGCAGAGCCCTGGCTATGGAATGCCAGTCGCGGGACACTGACAGCGTCCAGATGAGTGTCAGACAGGCCTTCCCTGTTAGGCTTCCCCCAGCAATGGCCCCCGGGGGCAAGGAGCAACCGGACAAATTCCTACAGCCCCGGAGACAGAAACTCTCGCCCTGGGCCAGATCCTCAGCATTGCTCTTCGGCTTCTCCCAGATGCTGCCTGGGGCTTAGATGGCAGCACCTGGCCCCCGCCGATGTACGGACAACTCGGGGCACTGGACCATGTCCTCAGGCCACAGGCTCTGTCAGGCACAGCGCCCCCTGCTGGCAGCACCGTGGCTGCATATGCCACTGTCTGATTAACATAAAAATGAAAAACACCCTGGGCTGGATTTCCATAAGATTCATACTGACTGTGCGGTTCCCCTTCTGCCCCTGGGCTGGCTTCTCTTCTGCCCTCTCCACGCCTGGCTCTCCGGGCACTTTGTGAATGTCTCGCCTGGCGGATTAGCTTGATTAGACTCAAGGGCAAGGGAGCCCGCGCTGTGTGTGGCTGAGTCTCTCGTTCCTAGTGCTGTTAGGTGCGCGCCGGCTGCGTCAGCACCCACAGCCAGCCTAGGGAAAGCAGGTTTACTGCGGTCTGTCATTGCTGATGGCTTAGCAGGCTGAATGCACGCAGCACCCTAAGCCTCGGTGTGACGCTCACTGCAACCAGAGATGTTGTAACCAGGGCAGGGCCCGGTCTCCCTGCCCAGACCACCTACTCCTCTGCAAAGGGCCTGGCTTGCTTTGCCACAGAGAAAGGACTTGTACTGCAACTGCACCAGAGCGGGCACTGCCCACAGGCAGGCTGAGAACTTGTGGTGCCTCGTGTGTGTAGGCTGCAGCGCTCCTGGATCATGGCACATGCGGGAGCTGGAGCTACCAGTCCACCTGTAACCCTGAAAGTCTGCACTGCCTGGGGTTCCAGGGCAGCTTGGACCGTCCATCCCCCCTTGCAGCCCCGCCTTGCTCCTACGCTGGGCTGGGAGCAGCAGATACAGGGCAGCACCTGGCAGCAGGGCCACCTGAGGGGCTCTGGGTGAGGCGTCAGTGCGACACTTGCAGGAGAAGCTGGCGGGCAGAGGACGCTGTGCCACGGCCTGGCGCTCCCTCCCTGTGCAGGATGCACAGCGTTGTCTGCTCCACTGCAGCAGGGCAGGGCAGCCTTTCACCGTCATGCTCCAAACATTTCCACTATGTTCAGGGCCGCCTCCTCCTTGAGAAACTTCCCTAGGCCACGGCCCCTTGTCTCGTTCCTCCTCGCGTGGAGCTCCCAGACTGCGCCTGTCCCAGCACCCCCTGTGCTCACACGAGACAGCGTCACACCCCTGCTGGCCCCTTCCGTGGGTCACCTGCCCGACACACACACACACACACACACACCCCGCAGAACACACGCGGCTGGCTCAGCCTTCGCCCCCAACAGGTGCTCTGTCCCGCCCCATCAGAAACAGACACACGCTGAGCCAACTGCAGATGAATCAAGCCAAGGAGCCCAGCCAAGCCCCTCTGCACTGCAGCCCCCACCCTCTCCCAGCAGCTCCCCCAGCCCCGCTAGCCATTGTGACCCTAGTACAGGGGTGCAGCCACAGAGGAATGGGGGGGTTCACGGAGTGGGGGGAGCAAAAGTGCATTGCTGGGAGCACGTGTGCACACGCGTGTGAACACAGGGGATGGGGCTGGGGCAGTTGCTCGCCCTCGGGCTGCGTCCACTGGGGTCTGGCGAGCCGGGACAAGGGGGGACAATCTGGAGGGAGGGTTTTAGGTAGGGGGAAGCGGGGGGAGCTAGAGCAGGCCCCAGAGGCAAGGGGAGGAGGTATAAATATACCGCACCACGGGGACGGGTCACTCGATAATTGCCCTGGTCTTTTCCTCTGACGCGCCTGGCGCCGGCCACTGTCTGAGACAGGTTCTGGGGCTAAAGGGACCATTGGTCTGGCCCTTCTCATGCCCACACACAGGCTACAATGCACTCCCAGCAACCACGCCACCTTGTGGCCAGTTCCATTAATGCAAGCTGAATATTCCCCCGGGGTCCGAGAGAGGCGCCAACCCCACCTCTCCTGCCCCACAGTGGGGTCACCCAAAGGAGAGCCCTGGCGGCCCCTCCCCCAATGTCCCTCCCATGAGAGACCAATTCAAACTATTCATACAAAGCCTGGGTGGAGCAGAGCAGAGTCTGAGTGTGAAGCTAGGGGCCGGGGGGCCGCTCACCTGCTGATCTGAACGGGACAGGCCCATGCTGCCCAGGGAGCTGCACGGATCCTGGTTTGAATCCCAGAGGGCAAATATTGCAAGTGAGCCCAGCACAGATGCCCCCCCAGCACACCAGGCTGGGCTGCTGTCCTCTGTGACCAGCACACCCTGAATCTCCCAGGGGCTGGCACACACCAGCTCTTCGCCCAGCTCATCATCACTAGCAGCTTCTGTTCAGAAAGTGCTTTGAGATCTACTGATGAGCAGCACGGTCTGAGAGCTCGCTGTGCTTACATGAGCGCTCCCAGCTCCTTCATAAACATTCCTGATTTGACCTCTCAACACCTGGGGGAGTTTACTAAGCACCTTTGTCCTATGTCGTGCCTGGGAAAACTGCAGGATGGAGGCATAACAACTTGCTTCAGGTCACACAGCCAAGGTGTGGCAGAGTCCAGAATAGAACCAAGGAGTCCCAGTCCCAGGATCTAACCACTAGACCATTCTCCCTCCCTAGCCGCCCAGCAGGGCTGGGCACACTCAGAGAACCTGCCAGTCCCCATAAGCGCTGTTGCACCCAACCAGGTAATGAGAACTGCCCATCTTGTCTCTAATTTCCTGGGACTCCCACAGCTACAACCACACAGCCATGGTGTAATGGCAGCCTGCATCCAGGACACAGGCACACGCTGGTCCCCACCACCAAGCCCCCACCAGCACACTCTCTCCCCCCCCAGAACACTGACTCCGCAGCAGAGCTGCATGACAAGGCCGCAGTGTCTCTGAGACTCCCTGGCCAGGAGACCATGTAGCCAACCTGCTGTGAACACAAAGGCCCTTCTGTTCCAGGGAAGGGGAATCCCTCCTCACCCCATCCCATGCACCAGTGCTCAGGGCAATCAGGACACGCTGGCTGCAGGTTGCAGAGCATGTCCTGGGCTCGCCTGGTGACAGTGGGTTTGCTAAGTTAGCCAAGGCTCTGCTCCAAACGGGATGCCCCCCGGGCCATGCCCAGGCCTTACGAAGGGAGGTCTCCAAGGAGCCAGCCAAAGGGAGAGAGACCCCAGAATGAGCCTGATGACGTTGGTGGGCATCTTGGTAACATCTCCTTGGCTTCTCAGTAACCCCGAGGGCCCTATGCAAAGGCCCCGCTTGCTACAGCCCCCAGCTTCGTGTGGCAGCCGCCTGAGAGGGAGACAGGGCAGCAGCGCCTTGTGGCCCCACCTATGCTGCTCCTTCTCTCCTCTCCCGCCTCCCCCAACACAGGCTTGGCTAATCTAGTGTCAGAGCCAAACGAGAAGGATCTGAACCTCCCCTGATTAAATCCAGGCAGCCAGCACAGCGGCCAGAACTTTCCCGGACAAAGAGGCACCCATTTTGGGGGCCCAGCTTGGGAGCCCTGGCCCAGACTGTCACACCCACAGCTCCAAGGGGAGACAGCCCCATGGCAGCCAGGAGCGCAGCCCAGCTCAGCCTCTCTCCCCCGGGAGGCTCCCACAGAGCCTTGATCTGCAGGGCCGCTGGATTTGGAGGCTGGCCCCGGCTCCCTTGCAGCAGGTGGCGGTGGGATGGGGACGGTCGGGGCGGTGTGAGGCGTGGCCGAGGCCGGGGGAGCAGGAGACGGGCAGCAGCGGTCGGTGCTCACCTGTGTTTAGGCAGCAGCAGGGTGCGCCCCGCGGGCAGGGGCAGGGAGCCCGGCAGCTGCAGCAGACACAGCGTCAAGCTGATGCAACCCAGCGCAACCGAAGGCAGAGATTTCATGCCGGGCCGGACAGGGAGATCCTGGGAGCGGGCGGGGAACCCCGGGTGCCCGGGGACTGCAGGTGACGCGGCTCCGGAGGCTGGAAAAGGAGAGCGAGAAGCACTCAGCGCGCTGCACAGAGGGGCCCGGGGCGGGGCGGGGCGGGGGGCACCAGTGGGGAGCCAGTCCCATGGGGGTTCGCTGGATCCCCCGGGCAGCCGGCTCCCTGGAGCCAGACCCGGGAGAGCGCCCGGCTCCCGGAAACTTCCCTTCGCTCGACAGCGAGCGCGCCTGCCCGCCGCCCCTGGAGCGCTCCGAGCTCCCCTGTCCCGGAGCGCACCGGGCTCCCCGCGCCCCCCGTCCTGGAGCGCTCCGAGCTCCCCTGTCCCGGAGCGCTCCGAGCTCCCCGCGCCCCCTTCCCCTGGAGCGCGCCGGGCTCCCCGCGCCCCCCGTCCCTCGAGCGCTCCGGGCTTCCGCCCCTTGAGCGCGCCGGTCTCCCCGCGCCCCCCCGTCCTGGAGCGCGCCGGGCTCCCAGCGCCCCCTTCCCCTGGAGCGCTCCGGGCTCCCCGCGCCCCCCTCCCCTGGAGCGCTCCGGGCTCCCCGCGCCCCCCCGTCCTGGAGCGCTCCGGGCTCCCCGCGCCCCCTTCCCCTGGAGCGCTCCGGGCTCCCCGAACCCCCTGTCCTGGAGCGCTCCGGGCTCCCCGAACTCCCTTCCCCTGGAGCGCGCCGGGCTCCCCGCGCCCCCTGTCCCTCGAGCGCTCCGGGCTCCCGCCCCTTGAGCGCGCCGGTCTCCCCGCGCCCCCTGTCCTGGAGCGCTCCGGGCTCCCCGCGCCCCCTGTCCTGGAGCGCTCCGGTCTCCCCGCGCCCCCTGTCCTGGAGCGCTCCGGGCTCCCCGCGCTCCCGCGCCCCCCTGCCCCTCGAGCGCTCTGAGATCCCGTTTTCCTGGAGCGCTCCGGGCTCCTCTGCCCCGGAGCCTCTTTCCCTAACTCAGCAGAGAACCGGGCTGCCGAGAAGTTTCCGACGCCCCTGGGATCCCGGTTCTGGAGCCCCGGTCGGTCCAGCCCCGGATTCTCTGCCAGCTGGCGGATACCCGACGCCTTTCCCAATTCCAGTCCTTATTTCATGCCCGGGGCGGGCGGTTCTGTACCTGAGCTCTGGAGTCCTGGTCCCGGTCCCGGTCCCGGCAAGGTGCCTGGGGCTGGCGCCCGAGGCGGGTCGGTTCTGTGCCCGGTCAGCTGCAAGCGTTCAGCCGCCTCCCTAAGTCTGTGCGTGGCCTCGGTTCGGTTTTACCGGTGGATTCTCTCTGGTACCTGCCTGGTCCTGTCCCTGATGCCTTGTCCGGACGGTTCCGGGAGGGGCTGTGTTCCGCCCTGGGTCTCCTTCTGGAGAGATTCGGGTTTGCCCCAGTATTCGGGGTCGGGCTGGTCCTATCCCGGGTGTGGTTCGGATCTGCCCCGGCTTTCTCGTCCTGGTCCCGGTAAGGTTCGGATCTGCCCCGGCTTTCTCGTCCTGGCCCCGGTGAGGTTCTGCGCCTGGATTCTGGCCCGAACCGCTGGGGACGGGAGCGGCTGAGGACCCCTGTGGCTGGGCTCAATCTGGCTCGGTCTGTCGGAGTCTGTGTCGCTCGGCCAGGCTCCCAGGTTAAATATTCCCTTGGCGTCCTGTTAGCCGGGAGGAGCTGGGCTGGGCTTCCAGGTCCAGCCCAGCCTCTGCGCCGGGGGAGGGACAGCAGCCCAGCCGGCCCGGCCCCTGCCTGGAATTCCTGCGGCCCAGCCCCTGCCCCGGCCCGGCCTGGCCCCGGCCCAGAACACCTGCCCCGGACCAGCCACAGACCGGCACTGCAACGCCCGGCCCGGCCCGGCCCCCCCAGGAATCCCCTGCCCCAGACACAGCCCGGCTGCTCCACACCGCGAGAGCAGCCCAGAGACCCCAGCCTTCCTCCTCCGACAGCTCCTCCGCAGGGGCATTGGGGGGGTACACGGAGAGGGAGAGATGGGGTGTGTGGAGATTAGATAGATAGATAGATGGGGTGGGTAGGGATAGATAGATAGAGGGCGTGGCTGGGGGTAGATAGATAGATAGATAGATAGAGGGCGTGGCTGGGGGTAGATAGATAGATAGATAGATAGATAGATAGATAGATAGATAGATAGAGGGCGTGGCTGGGGGTAGATAGATAGATAGATAGATAGATAGATAGATAGAGGGCGTGGCTGGGGGTAGATAGATAGATAGATAGATAGATAGATAGATAGATAGAGGGCGTGGCTGGGGGTAGATAGATAGATAGATAGATAGATAGAGGGCGTGGCTGGGGGTAGATAGATAGATAGATAGATAGATAGATAGAGGGCGTGGCTGGGGGTAGATAGATAGATAGATAGATAGATAGATAGATAGATAGAGGGCGTGGCTGGGGGTAGATAGATAGATAGATAGAGGGCGTGGCTGGGGGTAGATAGATAGATAGATAGATAGATAGATGGGGTGGGTGGGGATAGATAGATAGATAGATAGAGGGGGTGGATGGGGATAGATAGATAGATGGGGTGGCTGGGGGTAGATAGATAGAGGGGGTGGCTGGGGGTAGATAGATAGATAGAGGGGGTGGATGGGGATAGATAGATAGATGTGTGGACAGAGAGAGAGAGAGAGAGAGATTCCTCTCTTCCACACTCCTCCTCCTCCTCCTCCATTCTCATACCCTTCTCTCATCTTACTGGCCTGCCTGCCTTGCAGTACCTCTACCGTCCAGGTGAGGGCAGCTCCACCCTGGGACTCTTGCCTCTGGCCTTCCTCCCTGGTCTCCTGTTCTTCCTGCACTCCCCCCCAATACCTGATCCAAGCTCATCCTCCTCCTCACTGCCTGCACGCCTCTGTCCTTCACCCCAGAGGTACCCACTCTCCTCCCTTGCCTGCCTCGGCCTGCGTGCCCTCGTCAGACAGTGCAAACGGGGGGGCTCGCGCTCGCCCCCGGGGAGCCCATGATAACGGAGCTGGAAGGGCTGGCGAATGTCACACCCGCAGCCCCAACTTTCTGCCCTCTATTGTGCCCGTTTTTTTAAAAGCTAAATCCAGGTGGTTGGGCTGGCGGGGGGCAGGGAGCTTGGTTTGTGGAGCCATTCACCTGTAGGTCACCTGTCCTTGTTCAGCCCTCGGTCTGTTACGGGGAGAGCTGTTCCCCTCCGGGTGGCTGACATACTGTGTCTTAAAATGAGCGGATGAACTAATTTTCCCCCGGCCGGGTAGGCTCAGCAGAGATGCCACTCACTGAGCGGGCCAGGGCGACTGAGCTCCCGGCCCTTCCAGTCGGGGCTGACACGTTTGTCAGAGGGCGGGCTGGCGGGGTTTGTGTAGCTGGCATCGCTGTACCAGCTGTGGGTATAAACAGACCGGTGCGTCCCAGAACCTTGTACCAGAGCTAATTTAGTTTAATGTTTTTAAACATCAGCGTCTGGCCTTTGAGAACAATTGAAAACCTAAATCCCATGAAGATCAGGTCAGGACAAAAGTTCACCCTCACCGAGTCGTCCTATTTTAGTTTCATAGTGAGGCTGCCAATAAAATTAGGTGAACAGAGGCTCAATTCATGCAAATATTGTTCCTATTTACGTATATTAAAAGACGCCTCCCTCCCCCGGGGCTGAGAACTCCAGCCACCAACTAGCACACACAGCACAGTGTGATCCCATTCATTGCTCTACAGCGTCCTTCACACCCAGGGTCACAAAACACTGCAGAGAGTGATAGGAAGAGAGTGGGACCCATCAACTAAAGAGAAAAGGAAAGGACAGATACTGGGAGCACTCCAGACAGAATGAAAACAGACCCAAAGTGTCACCTAGAACCCCGCCCTGCCCAAGCAGGAATCACCAGACCTCGAGGGTAAGGCTGCGCTCTGTTTGCAAACTCTAGAGGTCAGGGAAACGTTCAGACTTTGGGGACCTTCTTGGGGTGACCAGACAGCAAATGTGAAAAATCGGGATGGGGGAGGGGGGTAATAGGAGCCTATATAAGAAAAAGACCCAAAAATCGGGACTGTCCCTATAAAATTGGGACATCTGGTCACCCTAGACCTTCTCCAAGCCCAGCAGAGCACTGGGACCTTTGTGAGGATCGCTATCACTAGGCGACAGGTAGAGTGACTCCGTGGTCTGGAGCAGGAAGGAAGAGAGATCTCCTGAGAAGGGGATGCCCCAGAGTCAGAGCAGCTGTCAGCCCTGGAGATGCAAGAGCAGGCCAGGGCTGGAGGAGTGCGGGAGGTTGCTGGGTAGAGCAGTGCAAACAGAACTGCATTCAGATACGGCTGGGAAGCTGGTGCACGGGAGATAGGACGGGAGTGGGGAATGATTCAGAAGCAGCAGTGCTGACTTTGTACTAGGACTCACCCGGATACAGTACCCACCCGGAGCAGATCTGAGACCCCAGAGCACCAGCACAGCAACCAGAGCTGTGATGGTCAGTCTCTGGGTGCAGCCACCCTCCCTCTGCCACCTTAGCTATGGTGCCTGCATGTGGGCCGAGACCTGCTCCCCGTCTTGAGCCTCACTCACTGGGGGCTGCCTGTTTGCGCACCAGGGTCCTCTCTAACAAGGAGGTTACTGAGGGGAAAGAGCCCAGAGGGAAGGGGGCAGGCGGCCCAGACAGCGGGAGGAAGACATGGAGGACACCCCCCAACCTAGGACAGATTGGAGGGTGGGGGAAGTGGAGTGCAGCCCAACGTCCCCCTGACCTGGCGAGAGATGCAGCTAGCAGCATGGGAGCCTGAGAGGGACAATGGCCCAGGGATGGAGATAGGCAGCCCCCAAAGAGGCAGGGGAGGGTTGGGGGACAGAGGGGTGGGGCTGGCCCAAGGAGGAAAATGAAGTTCTGAGAACCTCTAGCTCTGGGGTACCTGAGTCCCCTCCTCAGAGCTCCCCTAGGCCCGGGGTACCCGAGCCCCCTCCTCAGAGCTCCCCTAGGCCTGGGGTACCCGAGCCCCCTCCTCAGAGCTCCCCTAGGCCCCGTGTACCCGAGCCCCCTCCTCAGAGCTCCCCTAGGCCCAGTGTACCCGAGCCCCCTCCTCAGAGCTCCCCTAGGCCCGGGGTACCTGAGCCCCCTCCTCAGAGCTCCCCTAGCCCTGGGGTACCCGAGCCCCTTCCTCAGAGCTCCCCTAGGCCCGGGGGTACCCGAGCCCCCTCCTCAGAGCTCCCCTAGGCCTGGGGTACCCAAGCCCCCTCCTCAGAGCTCCCCTAGGCCCAGTGTACCCGAGCCCCCTCCTCAGAGCTCCCCTAGCCCTGGGGTACCCGAGCCCCTTCCTCAGAGCTCCCCTAGGCCCGGGGGTACCCGAGCCCCCTCCTCAGAGCTCCCCTAGCCCTGGGGTACCCAAGCCCCCTCCTCAGAGCTCCCCTAGGCCCAGTGTACCCGAGCCCCCTCCTCAGAGCTCCCCTAGGCCTGGGGTACCCAAACCCCCTCCTCAGAGCTCCCCTAGCTCTGGGGTACCTGAGCCCCCTCCTCAGAGCTCCCCTAGGCCCAGTATACCCGAGCCCCCTCCTCAGAGCTCCCCTAGGCCTGGGGTACCTGAGCCCCCTCCTCAGAGCTCCCCTAGGCCCAGTGTACCCAAGCCCTCTCCTCAGAGCTCCCCTAGGCCTGGGGTACCCGAGCCCCCTCCTCAGAGTTCCCCTAGGCCCGGGGTACCCGAGCCCCCTCCTCAAAGCTCCCCTAGTCCTGGGGTACCCGAGTCCCCTCCTCAGAGCTCCCCTAGCCCTGGGGTACCCGAGCCCCCTCCTCAGAGCTCCCCTAGGCCTGGGGTACCCGAGCCCCCTCCTCAGAGCTCCCCTAGGCCCAGTGTACCTGAGCCCCCTCCTCAGAGCTCCCCTGGGCCTGGGGTACCCGAGCCCCCTCCTCAGAGTTCCCCTGGGCCTGGGGTACCCGAGCCCCCCCCCCTCAGAGCTCCCCTAGGCCCGGGGTACCCGAGCCCTCTCCTCAGAGCTCCCCTGGGCCTGGGGTACCCGAGCCCCCTCCTCAGAGCTCCCCTGGGCCTGGGGTACCCGAGCCCCCCCCTCAGAGCTCCCCTAGGCCCGGGGTACCCGAGCCCTCTCCTCAGAGCTCCCCTGGGCCTGGGTACCTGAGCCCCCTCCTCTGAGCTCCCTTGGGCCCGAGGTACCTGAGCCCCCTCCTCAGAGCTCCCCAGGGTACCTGTGCCCCCCCAGCTCTCTGAGACCCCGAGTATCTGGGGCCCCCCACCCAGCCCAAGTGCCCCCCTCGCTGTGGTTTTCCATTCTCAGGCCCCCCTTGCACGGAGAGGCCAGCGGGCTCCACATGCTCGGAATCGCTCAGATTCTTCTGCATTGTGAAGACACAAAGGCTTCAAACACTTCACATTTCCCCGCGTAGGGAGGATTTAGAGCAGCACCTGATCCTGTGTCAGCGGCAATGCCCGGGACCGGCCAGGGAGGGCTTCTGGGGCCCAGCGCCACTGGGGAAAGAGGCTTTGAAGTGGCTGCACTGGAGGAAGAGGCTGCTGGGTAAAGCATGAGGCATCTTTGCTGGGAAAGGAGGTGAGAGCGACTCAGGGTCACAGCAGAGCACCAGATCCGCGGGTCACAGTGGGTTTGTTTTCAGTCTTAACTGAAACGGAGCAGCAATCGCCCAGGGCCTCTGCCCTGCGCCCTGGTCTCTCACTGGCTCTGAATTGTCTCCCTCCGGGGGAATGTTTGTGGTATGCCACATTCTTTCATTTGTTTGTGGCTGGATTAGCTCAGGGACATTGACACAGGCAGACGGGGACTCTGAAAAACACGCACACACTTGAGAAAGTATTCGAGCGCCAGGAACCCTGCTCTGCCTTTCTGATCCTGAAGCCCGGGGGGCACTGCCAGCCCCGGCCCTGCGTTCTCTGCTACCTCCAAAGTCCCCGGGGCATCCTCCCAGGCCCGGTGCTGCATTAGAAGCAGAGGCCTGTCTAGTTTCAATGGTTTCCCACACTGAGCGAAAGGCTGAACGTCCCAGCTGCAAAGTGCATTCGTGTTCCAAACCCCATCGTGCTGGGTCCTGCCCCAGAGAGCTTCCAGGCTAGAAACCGGGACATAGGAGGTGGGAGAGGCGAGCGGGTCAGGGCGGGGCTGGGAGAGACAGGGTAACAGGAGTACTAGGGTGAGCGCAACCCTCAGCCAGCCTGCGGGAGTGATCACAACCCCCTGGAGAACCAGGAGCAAGCTGCACTCGTGCAAACAGAGGCTTTGCCTGTTTGCACTAGGGATTGTGCCAGTGCAGCTACACGAATGACCGCAATTGGGCCAAGCTTCCCATGCGGCCAAGGCCTCAGAGAGGATAAGGGGCGTCGCTCGGACTCAGCGCTCGGTGTATGATCTGATCATGTTCCTCTCTGGCCCAGGCACGCCAGCTTTCCTCTGCATCGCCGCAAGCTCCCCCTAGCGGCCACACACCAAACGCTGGGACAGATTAAAACCCCTTCATTCGCAATAGCGCAGGGCCCCGGTGTTGGACACACTGGCATCCTTCGCAGCCTCTCAGGGAGGGGAGGTTGGGCCAGAGGCAGATCAGCTGCTGCTACATCTCAGACTCTGTTTCCTGCTTCCAGCCCAGAACTAAGGTGTCTCGGAGAACCCGGAGCCAGTGCCCTATCAGAACCAGCCGCCCAGGAGAGACAGCCTCAGTTCCCCCCCATGTCCCGTGGATAAATCCAGATCACTCGGGAATTATCAGTGTTATTAGTTAGCTCTGGGAGCACAGGAGCCTGGGCTGGATTATGGAGCTTTGGTTAATTAATGTTAGGCTAATTCAGGTTGTTCTGTTAGGGAGGGGGTGACCAGTCCTAGATGGGGAGAGGGCCCTCCACTCCCCACCCCGTAGAATTGGGCTGCCACGGGGGATCAGAGACGTAGGGCGGGTGCTGGGCAGAATGGAATGCTTATAACAATACTTTACCCCTCTCATCCTAGGATCTCAAAGTGCTTTACAAATGCTTGTAAATTAGGCCTCTCAACGAACCTGTCAGAAAGCTGAGTAATTTCCCCATTTTACAGATGGGGAAATTGAGGCACAGACAGGGAAGGAACTTGCAACAGTCACATAGTGAGTCAATAGCAGAACTAGTAAGAGAACCCAGGGATCCTACTGCCCACTCCCTTGCTCTATCCACTAGACCACACTCCCCTTCCAGAGCTGGAAGAGAACCCAAGAGTCCTGACTTCCAACCACCATGTAATACCGCTTCCCTAGCTACTCTACGTGACACCTTTCACAACTAAACACAGCTGTTTCCTCAATAATCAGAGAGTGAGCAGAGTTAATTGGTCCTGTATTGTTTTATAACCTTGGGTTTAACTGCAATCATCCCTTGTGCAGGAAGGTGAGTCCTGGAGGAGATAACATGAGGTGGAGACGGTGGCTGCATTCCACTTCTGTTCCATCACTTCTGTCAGCCGCATGTCCAGGCAGGCCGGCTTTAGGCCGATTCACCCGATTCCACGGAATTGGGCCCCGCGCTTTAGGCGCCTTTTTAATATTTTTATTACTCACCCGGCGGCAGGGGGGGTCCGCTCCGGGGTCTTGGGCAGCATTGCGGCGGCGGGGGGGGTCCGCTCCGGGGTCTTCGGCAGCATTGCGGCGGCGGGGGGGGGTCCGCTCCGGGGTCTTCGGCAGCAATGCGGCGGCGGGGGGGTCCACTCCGGGGTCTTCGGCAGCATTGCGGCGGCGGGGGGGTCCACTCCGGGGTCTTCGGCAGCATTGCGGCGGCGGGGGGATCCGCTCCGGGGTCTTCGGCAGCACTGCGGCGGCGGGGGGGGTCCGCTCCGGGGTCTTCGGCAGCACTGCGGCGGCGGGGGGGTCCGCTCCGGGGTCTTAGGCAGCACTGAGGCGGCGGGGGGGGGTCTGCTCCGGGGTCTTCGGCAGCATTGCGGCGGCGGGGGGGGGTCCGCTCCGGGGTCTTCGGCAGCACTGTGGCGGCGGGGGGGGTCTGCTCCGGGGTCTTCAGGCAGCATTGTGGCGGCGGGGGGGGTCCGCTCCGGGGTCTTCGGCAGCACTGTGGCGGCGGGGGGGGTCTGCTCCGGGGTCTTCGGCAGCATTGCGGCAGCGGGGGGGGTCCGCTCCGGGGTCTTGGGCAGCATTGCGGCGGCGGGGGGGTCTGCTCCGGGGTCTTCGGCAGCATTGCGGCAGCAGGGGGGGTCCGCTCCGGGGTCTTGGGCAGCATTGCGGCGGCGGGGGGGTCCTTCGGTGCCGCGGAAGACCCGGAGCGGACCCCCGCCGCCGAAGTGCTGCCAAAGCCCCGGACTGCCACCGCGTATTCGAATTGGGCCCCGCAGTTAATAAAACCGGCCCTGTGTCCAGGGGACATGCAGCCAAACAGTGGGTGGTACACAGAGACCATTGGAGACTTCTCCAGATCTGCAGTACAAGCTGCTGCCTGCTGATCAGCAGCGTCGCTCTCTTTCCCGACCAGCATTGTGCTGCTTAAGGGGGAAAAGGCCTGGCTTGAAGCCATGAGAATTTCAATTAACTTAATTACCTCACGGCTAACCTGCGGGGGTGGGCGGGGAGCAAAGAGCTGTTCAAATACATTGGGACTCCAGGACTCAACAATATGTGCTTAAAGTCAGGCTCCTAAATCCTTCCTTAGACACCTAAATAAGTGGCCCGATTCTCAAGTGTGCGGAGCACTCAGCGGTTTATGCCAAAGTCCATGGGCACGGCTGGCCGCTCAGCACTTCTGAAATCAGTTCACTTATTTGGGTGCCTAAGTATGGGTTTAGGAGCCTGACATTAGGCCACAACTCCTGGAAATCCAGGCTCCTGCGTTTATAAAAAGCACCATCAATGTGTGTGGTGATCCCCACCTGTGGCTGATCCACGGAGGCCATGGGTCTGTTACAGAGCTCTCAGCGTACAAGCCTGGCTTGTCAGCTTGTGCTTTTAGCTCCGTTCAATCCTGGGTGTCAGCCACTTGTCACGTATGCAAAATGCCTAGAGCACCCCAAAGGGACGGTCACAAAAAAGGATTGAAATAGGCCAGGCTGGCTCCCAATAGCCAGCCCAGGACAGCCATCTGCACCCTGAACATGCACAGTCCCGGGCTTTGCTGTCTAATCTGATGAAAGAGACTGGCCCGTTAGCTGTGCCATGAAGTCTAGCTCATGTATGGAACGAGAGAACCAGCCCGTTGTGCGCTAAGCTACACCGACATCGTCTTAGGGTGACCAGACAGCAAATGTGAAAAATCAGGACAGGGGATGTGGGTAATAGGAGCCTATATAAGAAAAAGACCCCAAAAATCTAGACTGTCTCTATAAAATTGGGACATCTGGTCACCCTACCTCATCTGCTGTCCCTGAACTGAAGGAGCCTGACTGATTTACATGGAGGGAAAACCAGACACAAACCTTCAATCCTCATTCATGTCCAGTGTGGGGTTCCCTGTTCTTGGATCCAAAACCCCTTCTCTCCAGAGCCTGGCCTGCCTCCCCCTAGTGCCCTTGCCAATTTCATTGCCAATAAGCAAGAAGGCTGAGGTGCTCAGATACCATGGTGAGAAAGAAAGATTTTTCCTGTGCAACTGTCTTGCCACCTCCTAAGGGCAAATCCACTTCATGGATCCCAGTCTCAGGGGGTGAGGTTTCCTATCCTCTTTCAGAGCTGGAAGGGACCCTGAAAAGTCATTGAGTCCAGCATCCTGCCTTCACTAGCAGGACCAAGTACTGATTTTGCCCTAGATCCCTAAGTAGCCTCCTCAAGGATTGAGCTCATAACCCTGGGTTTAAGCAGGCCAATACACAAACCACTGAGCTATCCCTCCCCCCACAGAGCAACCTACCTGAGAAAGCTAGGAGCCTCTGAGACAGATAATCTGTTGTCTAATGACGTCTCAGAGAATGCATTAAAGGCAGATTCATCCCTCTGACTTGATGGCGCCAGATGATGAAAAGAGAGCAATATTTAAGGAGATGCCCAAATTGGTCTATCTGAGTGGAATCCCGTACCCAGCACACAGCCTGAGGAGCTGAGCTGGGCTGTGCACTGAGATCTGCGTGGGAACCCTCCTCCACCGGTCTGCACTGGTGATGTTCTACCCTTATGGCTCTCCCTCTGTCTCTGTGCACCCCCGTGGGAAGAGAAGGAGAAATCACTGGTGAGCCACACAGTTGTGGATCTCCTGGCCCCAGACCCACTTCTGCCCTGCCACATCTCCATCCTGCCCCAACAACCTGTCTGGGCTGCATAGGCACAGTGGGTCATCATGGAAGTGTCCTCGGCAAAGGCAGGAGATGCACAACCCAAGTGGGCTCCCCAGATCTGGCTCCCCGTGAGCAGCAGAACCACACCAATGATGCTGTATCTGCACCCACCAACCTTCCCATGCTGCTGAAGGAGCAGGATTCACCCCTAAGAGAGCAACAGCGGCTCCTGCCTGACTCACGCCTCTCTGGGAATCCCCAGGGTTTGCTCCCGAGGGTGATTTTCCTTTTGTGGATGTTGGGACAGTCCCTGGCTCTGGAGCTGATGCAGAAAGTTGGGTTATGTGTGAGTGTCTGGCTGCTCCTTGTTGTCCGTCATGGGTCATCTCCATTGCCACTCTACCTCTGTTGACTTGAGAGAAGAACAGAACCTGCCTGTACCTATCTCTGTTCCACCCAGTTAGGCAGAGGTGACCAAGGCCATCTCAGCGCTGGGCGGAGGCCTTGGTCGGTGCTCTGGGATTCATTCTTTCCTTCTAAATTAGCTCGTGCTGTTTTCTTGTTGACTTAGGCTTTGTGCCTATTGTGTGGTAACTACAGGTGTGTTTGGACTCGTTGGCTTTGACTAAGTCATGACGTAATTAAGCAAATTAACACTGTACAAGTGATCTTCTGTGGCCCTGGGCCAGATTTTTTTCCATTTAAGCAGGACAAGGTCTGCTGGGAAGAGATGGGGTCCATCTGACCAAGAAGATGCAGCACCTCTTCTCGCACCAACTCGCCGGTCTAGTGCAGAGGGCTTTACACGAGGTTCAAAGAGGGCCGGTGACAAAAGCCAGTCCATAAGCTAAATGATGACAATTGGCATCACAGAGACTTGGTGGGATAAGTCTCATGACTGAAGTACTGGTTTAGAGGGGTCTGGCTTGTTCAGGAAGGACAGGGAAGGGGGAAAAGGGAGCAGGTGTCGCATTATACACCAAGAATATATCCACTTCTTGTGAGCTCTGGAAGATGGTGAGAGCAGACCAGTTGAAAGTGTCTGGGTACAGATAAAAGGGGTAAAAAAAAGCAGTGATGTAATAGTCGGTGTCTACTGTAGACCACCGCATCCAGAAGCAGAGATAGATGAGGTATTTCTAGAACAAATAACAGAAATATCCAAAACACAAGACCTAGTTGTAAGGGGGGGACTTCGACTTCCCAGATGTCTCTTGGAAAAGTCATACAGCAAAACACAAAATGCCCAAGAAATCTTGGGCTGTACTGGGGACAACCTTTTGTTGCAGAAAGCAGAGGAAGTAACCAGGGGAACAGCCATTTTAGACTCAACCAACAGTAAGGAATTGGTGGCACGTCTGAAGATGGAAGGCAATTTGGGTGAAAAAAATCATGAAACTACAAAATGGGGACTAAATGGCTAAGTGGTGGTACTGCTGGAAAGGAGCTGGGGGTTCCAGTGGATCACAAATTCAACGTGAGTCAACAATGTGATGCAGTTGCAAAAAAGGCTGGTATCATTCTGGGGGGTGTTAACAGGAGTGTCGTATGTAAGACCCAGGAGGTAACTGTCCCACTCTGCTCAGCACTGGTGAGGCCTCCGCTGGATACTGTGTCCAGTTCTGGGTGTCGCACTTTAGGAAAGATGTGGACAAATTGGAGAGAGTCCAGAGGAGAGCAACAAAAATGATCAAAGATTTAGAAAACCTGAGCTGTGAGGAAAGGTTAAAAACACTGGGCATGTTGAGTTTTCAAATATGTTACACAGAGAACTGTGATCGATTGTTCTCTACAGATCCGATGAAGGCAGGAAAAGAACTAATGGGCTTAATCTGCAGCAGGGAGATTTAGGTTAAATATTAGGAAAAACTTTCTAACTCTAAGGATAGTTAAGCCCTGGAACGAGCGTCCAAGGCTGGCTGTGCATTCCCCACCGCGGGGGGACAAACACCTGCCAGGAAGGGTCATGCCGCCACCAGGGGCTTTTCCTGCGGCCGCGGCCTCCTGGGCTGTGATGGGGGGAGGGCAAAGTAGAACCCCCTCCCCCTCTGTGTTGCTCCTGGATGCTGGGGCCAGTAGCAGGGGTTGGGCCCTGCCCCGCTCTGGAGATACCTGGGGCACAAGGCTGGAGTAGCAGGCAGCCAGTGAGTTCCCCACCTTCCCGGGGTGGTGGGGAGGCTCAGGCTTTGGGGAGCAGGGCAGCAGGCTCTGGTCATGGGTCTTCGGGCTCCAGCCCTGGGCTCTGGCTGCACAGTGGCAGGACCCAGGCTCTGGCTCCATGGCTTCAGGCTCCATCCCTGGATCCTGGCCTCGGCGCTTCAGGCTCCAGCCCCCCACCCTCATCTCCCCTGGCCCCCACTGCCTCTCCCAACCCTCCATCCAGGGCTTAATTTGTCCCCAGGCTTGCCAGGGCTGAATAAATCTGCTGTGAAAAGTGATACTTTGTATGTTTGTTAATATCACTTTTCACAACAGACCTGCTAGCGAGCAATAAATCAGTTACAATGATTTGGCTGTGTCTATGGGCATATTTATTTGGTTTTCCTAAAGCTAATCAAGGATCTTAGGGAAAAGTGTGAGAGCAGGAGTTGGTGGCCGCACTCTGAGGCCACCAAAAAATGTGTCCCGTGAACCCCTGGTCTAGGTTTTCTTAGTCCTGCCTCAGCGCAGGGGGCTGGACCTGATGATTTCTTGAGGGCCCTTCCAGCCCAACATTTCCATGATTCTAGGCCAAGGAAGGGAAGGATCCGTTTATCTAACTACGTATTGAAATGGTTCCCGGCGACACAGGAGCTGAGCATCTGGAGCTGGCTTTGCCAAAATGGGTGCGTTCATCTTTGCTAAGATTTTGTACTGTTTATTTGGTACAGTTTACCAAGAGACATGTTGGAGTCTCCATCCCTTGAAGTCTTTCAAACAGGACTGAATATCTCATTCTAAAGACGCCCATGCTCTGGCTCAACCACAAATATGGGCTGAGGGCAGGAATTTGTGGGCAAGACTCTGGCCTGTGTTATGCAAGAGGTCAAACTAGATCATCATAATGGTCCCTTATGGCCTTAAAATCTATGACTAGATGTCTCTTTTATTGCATTAAATGTTCTGAAAACATTTCTCATGTACCGGAACCCCTCTGGGGTGGGTGAGGTTACCCAGAGTGAGACCAAGAAAAGAAATAATCAGTGACTGTGAGCTGAGAGACACCGGCCTGGGTGAATGGGAGGGGGCTGCAAGACAGAACGTCTGTCTGTCTGTCTGTCTGTCTATTACAGTGTTTCTCAATCTTTCTTTTACCAGGAACCAGCTTGCTGCCTTCCTAAACCGTGTAAGGGAGCTACCCGGGACTGGCACCAGTCCATAGACTGGTCATTGAGAAATACTGATCTATTAGATTCACAAATTCCAAGGTCAGAATCCTGTATTATACAGACCAGAGAACTTCCTCGAAACAATACCTGTTTGAACTAGAGCAGATCTTTTAGAAAAAATCCAGTTTTGATTTTAAAACATCCAGTGATGGAGACTCCCAAATGTAGCACAGCCTCAGGGTCCAGGCAAGGATCAGGGCCCCATTGTGCCAGATACCAAATAAACAAGTAACAAAAAAAGTTTCTACCCTAGATAACTTACAGGCTACTTGGAACTCCCATGCAGCCATTGTCCAGAGCTTTTCTTGAGTGTGTCGTAAGGACAACTGCTTTGCTAACCAGCGCAGACTAACGCAAATCATCCTGCCAGTGGAGGAGTCCAGCAATAGCTCTCAGGAGGGTCCACTGGCTCCACCCAGCCGCTGACACTTGTGGGTAAAGTGAGGGCTGGCCATGATGCCGGGTAGCGCACCAGCTGCTTACTGAGCAGTCCTAGCGGCTACACGGAGCATCCTGAGAAACGGACCTCCCTGAGGGATGCCGGGACAGCACATAATGGGCTCCCTGTTTTCATGATGGGGAGACGCGACTTCCCTGTGATGCGTATGAGACAGGAAAGTTCCAGGGGAGACAGCACCTATCATAGGGCCCGACTTGGAACCCAGCCAGCAGCTGGGACACACCCATGGAGGCTGGTTCGTTCACATCAGTATTACAACACTGGAACTCCACTGACTTCAGCTGAGTTGCTCCTGATCTACACCAGGATCAGTGAGAGGAGCGTGCGGCTCCGGTTGTTGACTGAGCCCCGCTCTCACCAGCTGGAGTGGAGAAATATGCGGCTGTGTTGTAAAGGGGTTGGGAAGTTGCCGGGAGGCCCCGTGGGGAAGCACTTGTCCCATTCTGTGGAAATGTCCAAATTCTGCAAAATCTTTAGAAATTCTCCAGGAAAATCAATCTGTGGAAAATGTTAAAGAGCGTCCCTCTGAGCCATGGGGGAACCAGTGATAAACTCTTCCACAATGGAATGTCTTTACTGAGTCACTTTAAACAAAATGGTGTTCTGATTTCACCCTTCCTGCTGTGCTTATATTTTCCAGGATTCCTCATAGCCCTGAGAATGCTCATCCACCCTCCTCACTGCTAAGATCTCCCCTACTTCTCCCGCCGGAAACCTTCCAGTCCCCTGCCTAGAATGATCTGTCCCTCCTTCTCTCCCAGGCCCCCGGCCCCTTTGCCAGAAAAGCTTGGACACAGCCCAACTACGATGAGCTGAACCTCAGTTATCCCAAACACTCTTCTCACTGACATCCCCTAGTGTCAGAGAGTTACACTGAAAATGCTCTGGATTATTGGAAACCTCAGTTATCTGGGTGGATCCAGTGTGCCTCCTTACACTGAGGTAACTCAGATCATTCAGTATTCCCCAGGGAAGTCCATCGCTTGCATCTTTATGGTGGACATCCCTCATCCCCGTGAAACAGGCTTCCCCAGGGAGCCAGCCACGCTGCAGAAATAAAGCCCAGGAGCTGTATGTTTCTGCTGAGACGACCAGCAGTGACAGAGTCAACAGATCTGCCATTATGGCTCAGTTATGCACATAGGAATGGAGGAATTGCTATATTGCTCATGGTCCATCTAGGCCAGTATCCTCTCTGACAGTGGCCGGCACCAGCCACTTCAGGTGCAGGAAACCTTGGAGAAGGCACTTCTAGAATAAGCTGTCCCTTGGGGAAGTTTTTTTTCCCCTAATTCCATTAGTTGGAAGTTGTGTTAAGGTCTGAAACAAGAGGGTTTATATCCCTTCCAAAGCTCTTTCTTATTTTTAATCCTCACTATTTGAACTCCAGAGATCCTTGTTAGCCATACAAATGTCTAAGTCTTTTTAGAATCCTCCTAAACTCTCATCCTCAATGATATAATGTGGCAAGGAGTTCCACAGGCTAATCGATGTGGAGAAAGCATTTCCTTTGATCTTACTTAAATTTGCCACCTTCTAATTTAATTGAATGACCCCAGTTTTTGTATTATGAGACTTCTCTATCCCTGCAATATTTTATGTCCTTTTCTCGATTCCCCCCTTTTCCGTCTCCTCTCTAAGGTAACCAGTCCCAACCTTTTCAATCTCTCTTCCCAGGAGAGTATTTCCAGGCCTGCAATCATTCTCATTGCCTGTCTCTGAACCCCCCTCCAGTTCTGCAATGTCCTTTTTGAGATGAGAGTGACCAGGATGGACCCCACTATTCCAGGCCTGGCTGTCCCATTCGTGGATATAATGGCATTAGACAATTGGCGTGGCATGGGGTCCCACTCCACAGATGGAGCCCGGTCTGCCAGGGGATGAGAAAACAGGAGAAGCCGCACACCCCCATCCCCTTCACAGAGTTCTGCTTAGCCAGAGAACTAGCAGGAAATCTCACCCCTCCATCCTGCTGCCACTCACCTCCAACTGGAGAGAGGGATGGGCGGGCAGCCAGAGAGGGCTCGTCAGAGTCTGAGCTCTGGGCTGTGGGACAAATTTAAGGACCAGCCAGAGCGTGCGGCTTCCATGAGCCAGCACCACACCCAGACTCAGCCGCTGCCCAAAAGGAAGGAGGCCCCTTGTCACAGGGTGGACTGGGCCCTTTAAGTTCCCCATAAAGAGCCAGAGGGGAACAGGCAACATGTGGCAGAGGAGGAAGGAGCAGGAGGCTCTGTCCGGCCGGAGAGCCGGCCAGGGGCTTGGAACATAGGCGGCGAGTTATATGGGCCCGTGGTGCCTGTGCTCCACCAATATTCAGGAAGGTGGGCCCGGCTCCACCAATGTTTGGGCTGATATTTTCAGAGCTGTCCCCCCCAGCCCCGTGCTTTGTGGGGCCCAGTGCTTCAGGGGGACATGGGGTCCAGGGCAGCCTGGGGGATTAGCAGGGGGCCTGGTCCCAGCCCACCCCAGTCTGACCCACCCGGTTGGCTCCCGCCCCTGCTCCACCCCTTCCCCCAAGCCCTCACCCCTGCCCCGCCACTTTCCGGCTCCCCTCCCCTGAGTGATAACGGGAGCCAGCGGGGCAGGGCAGGCTGGGGCCAGGTTGCTCCCTGCTGCCGGCGCCAGGCTCCGTGCTAACCCCCCAGGCCGCCCTGGACCCTGCGTCCCCCTGATGCATGGGGCCCCCCAAAGCACTGGCCCAGGGCGGTTGCCCTGGTCCTTCCTATGGATGGGACGGCTCTGCTTGGACCCGTTCTGGGCACCACCACAAATTATATAAACCTGGCACCCACGGCTTGGAAACCAGAGCCAGACGGCAGCTCCAGGAAGCCCTGGGAGTGTCAGCTTCGGGAGCAGCCTGAGACAGAAGAGAAGTTCCAGGCACGACGGATGCCAGCGCTGTGTCTAAGCTTTCGTGCCGTGGTGATGGACTTTATTCTGGGACCTGGGGGTTGCATCTGAACCATTTCTTCTATGGAACAAGCCCCGGCAGGGGTGAAGTTAGCCATGGGGGGGGCTGCATGGAGTTCTTAAGGGCCCTGAGAAGGGGAAAGAGAGGCAATGCCCTGCAGAGCCACCCCTAGCCAGGAGAGCGTCCTCAGGAGGCAGCTGACCTTGTTACACCCCTTATCGGTGACTGAGGGATGGAGGCTGGCGGGCACCAGGGCTGTGCGTCTGCTGATCAAGGTGACGGTGGCTGATTGTTTGTTCCTGGTAAAGGTGTTGGGGTGATTGCTGGGTGAATTCCTACCTCCCCAAAGGCTGCAGGAGGATTCACCAGCAGAAGGCAAGGAGGGCTGAACACCAGCCAGGGGAACCCTCAGTGCACATGGAAACAGTTCTCACTCACTCGTCACTGGCTTTCACTGAGGGACCTGATGCAGCTTTCGAGGCGCTTGCTGAAAAGGGCTTCAGAACAGGGAGAGTTTTCGAGTGTGGACACGTGTCATCAACAGGTTTCTCAGCGGATGCCCTGTTGAGATCCCTGGGGCCATTCTCACCTCTTTGAGCCTTTGTTGCATGACCTCTGTCTGCAGACTCGCGTCATCCCGTGAAATGGCAGCTCCCATTCTGGAGAAAATCCTGGAAATACCAGCACGCTGCAGAGGAACCTCACAGCCACCCTGCTGCATGGAATTCCCATGGGCCAGGCACAAAGGAACATGGAGCCTGCCACCCATGCAGCCAGGAATGGGACTGTAACCTGGAGAAGTGGGCGAAAGCAGCAACCTTCCTAGCCATGGAGTTATCTGAGCAAGACAAGGAACCTGCAGAACGGGGCACTCTCCCCTCTTGTGCTTGGCACCCAAGGGACTGAATGGCAGTGACAGAAGGGCCCCATGTTACATGGGATCTTGCGAGAGACTGCAGGTGCTACGTCTCTCCCAGGCCTGGATGCGGCACTGAGGAGATCACGCCAGTGCGTGGCTACGTGTACAGTACAGCCACTGCGGGCGGCAGACCAGCAACAGTGCCGCAGCTTTGCCACTGGGCACCTAGTGTCGGCACTTCCCACCTCGCCGCAAGGGGCTTTCCCATTAATGTGCCTCTCCAAGAGGTGGTAGAATTCTTCCATCGACCTCCACCGGAAGTTACGTCGACCTCGCTATACATTTTCACAGCCCTGAGCAACGTAAGTAGGTTGATCTAATTTTTAATGGCAGACTTGGCCTGTGTGTTTAACTCCCTTTTCGGCGTCAGAGTCCTGCCTTGCAGAAACGGTATTTAAGAAAGGCGCTGGCTGACGGAGG
Organism: Mauremys mutica; assembly: GCF_020497125.1. Taxonomy (NCBI): domain Eukaryota; kingdom Metazoa; phylum Chordata; order Testudines; family Geoemydidae; genus Mauremys; species Mauremys mutica. The sequence goes on along the minus strand of NC_059072.1, from coordinate 3,675,520 downwards.
CCTCAGGCCATGTTGTGCCATTCCAAGAACCCTAGCAGTTCCAAGCGTCTTTCTCTCTCTCTCTGCATAAGGTATTTGTAGGGCGCAGATCTCTGTAGGATCTAGGCACTGTTATGGTACAGCCTGGATCTTTTAATGGGGGCCTGGTCCGCACCACAGCAATGTAGCCTCCTTCGAATTCTTATATGCCAGGGCTGGAATTTAACTCTGCAAGACCAATTCTCCTCTCAGTTACTCCAGATTTATTCTACTGAAATCAGTGACGTGACTGGATTTGCATGATTGTAACTGAGAGCAAATCTGCTTCTGTTTGCCCAAGCCTAGATAGTCCCATGGTGACAGACGCTCAGATACCAGGATGACAGGTGCTTAGATAACCACGGTGACAGGCGTTCAGCTCCATGGTGATGGGCACCTTCAAACAAAACTAAGGCAGACAGACAGGTAGATAAAGGAGGACTAACAGGTCTACCCATAGTGGATACATTATAGTATCGTGCCTTCGGCAGGGAGCCGCCAAAGGAGGTTACAGGTATAGCGGGTATTTACATTGTTCCTAAGAAGTGAGTTACACAGTGAACACGTTCCAGAGAGGCACTTACGGAGATTTACAGTCAGTCCCTTTCAGGTCTCATCTCATCTCTCCCCTCTTAACAGAAGGGGTCTGGGGGCCTCTGCAGTCCATGGGAGCAGGAGAGAACAAGGTTTTCGCTATTCAAACCTTTTGGGCTCATGCCCTCTCCGCTCAGGAGGAAATATCTGGCTGCACCTCCCATAGGTGGGGCTTAGTATTACCTCACTCATTTAGCATAGTGAGCTCCTCCCATGATGGGCAGGTGCATCTTCTTAACGAGTTCCCTCCTTTGACCCTGCACTGCCCAGTCCTGATGGTGCTTGCCTTGTAATGACTACCCACTCTCTCCTTCTGTCGGCTTGAATGTGCAGTCACCTACCTGTTGTGTCTATGGACATCCAGGACTGAACCTGAATCACAGCCTCCCTGGGTGCCCATTTCAAAGGCAGATCTGTGGGAGGGACCACGCGGAACCCAACGTCTGTTGAAACTCCATCAGTGTGATGGCAGCACTGGATCCACCCCAGGGAACGGGTTAATTGTGGCTAAGACTTTATCCGGGATCTGGGATGAGACACTCAGGGCTCATCTACACTAGAAAGTTTTAATCAGAAAAGTTTCTGCTGACAAGTGCCAGTGCCCATGCACTATTGGCGGAGTGTGTTCACAGCTGACTCTCTGCCAGGGGTGCTGCACGGTGGGTCAGCGTCCCACTGTCCTCTGTGCTGTCTTCAGACATACTTACCTGGCAGGAAATTTTCCCTGTGTAGGTACCTACACTCCTTCTCAGGGCATTATGGGAATTTGGGGTCAACAACTCCCTCTGTTCCATTCAGGCCCCAGGCTGGCAAGGAGAGGGGTTGACAAAGGCCAACGGGCCCTGCTCCGCTACTCCTGCAGCACATGTCAGGTGTGGAGCGGGGAGTTCGAAGGAGAAGGCCCAGGCCAGTTTGGGGCAGGCCAGGAAGGAAAGCAGGACCTGGTGAGGGAAGCCTGCTCTTAGCCAGGAGTCTGAGACCGCTTGCTGCCTGGACAAGACTCCTGGTGGATGGGATGAGCCGGGCCCCCGGGAAAAGGACTGGCTCCTGGAAGACAGGCCCTGAGCAGACATGCGGGGTCCTATGAACCCTGTTTTGGGTTCATGGCATTCCTTTATGTTGGGACTTGAATACTCCAGAAGGGGTTGGACCCCACCCTAGCCGGAGGGCTAAGGCACCACTGCTCAGATCCAGTGAGAGGTGTCAAACCTCCATCAGGACAGGGTGAGTAGTGCCTTGTTCGGTCAGCCGGGGGCACCCCAGCGGCCGGTCCCACCCTACACTGAAACAGGTGAGCAAACTGGAAAGAGGATTTTGCTGAGATGAAACCTCAAACATGCTCTCCAGCAGCTAACCGGCCAAAAGCCGGCCCCAATGAATATGACTGTTACACTCCCCTGCATTAACCTGCGCTCACGCCGGCTTCTACAGTTGCCAAGATCTCCAAGGCTTTGGACTCAGCTGGCACAAGCCTTTGGATGCACAGGATGGGGTGCAGCTGAACAAACCAGCGCCACAAAGGAAACCACCTGCATTGCTGGGTCATTCCACTGACTGACTCGTTATGCCCGTATAACAAAGTCCCAGCAGAACCATGAGGAACACCCCAGATATTCACTGGCAGGACTGAAGGATCCCAGAGGACTCTCACGGACCGTCTTTTTGTCCTGTGTTTGTAGAGGACCTAGCACAATGGGGTGGTGCTCCACGGCTGGGCTCCCAGGTGCTACGGGAATACAAATAATTCATAATAACATGGGGCGAGTGTGGTCTGGGCAGAGCTGCCTGTGATTTCCACTTCACCCCTCAACTGCCATCTGCCGTGCTTTGTGTCAGAATGGTCTGCGCCTGATGGAAGCTGTAAGCTCCTGGGAGCAGACAGGGAGCTCGTCTCCACTGGGGTGAAACTCAGTCCGGTGCAGAGGGCCAGCACAAGGCCTGTGCCACCTTAAATCTCATTTAAGTTGGTTAAGTAGGTCTTAGCTGGCGCTTCGGCCTTGTCTTGATGCTCTGCAGAGGGACAAATCTCCCCCTGTGTTTGTACAAAGCCAAGTACATAGTGCTCAGGCGGTGATAATGATAATGAATTTCACTGGGTGGCACAGGTCTCTGGGGTATCAGCGTGCAGACTAAAGCAACCGCCACTGAGGAGACTCCAACACATGAAGTGCAGGGCGGGATCCCTCCTGGGCTGGTTTTCCAGACAGTGTCCGTCCTGCTTCTGCGCTTGTCAGCAGCGTATTAATTCGAACAGCTGTAATTCCTAGTCGCAGTGTGATTTGCATATTACTGCTCACTCCTTTAGTAAAGGCAGCATTGTCCCAGTGGTTAATGAAGCAGCATGTGTCTGCATGTGCGTGCGCGCGCACGCGCACACACACATACATTCCTGCTTACGTGGCTATGAGCTTTTTCCATCCTGTCCATTGTGGAGATGATTCCGCAACTTCATGTATATCACAGGCAGGACACTTTTTTATTCCAGATATTCAACCAGGTATTTTCCCCTTTTTCATTTTCCTGTCATTGCTCCTGGTCACACGCCTGTGGATCATACTGTACAATTCCTCTCTTGCACCGTGTTTCAATCCTTGAAATATTGGCAGAGTGTTACTACATCTTCTCCCACTAAGGCACAGGTTAGTCAGGCTGGACAGATGTATTGTCTGTGTGTTAGGTTCTGTACAGAACAGCAGGGAATGAATGGCCCCATCCCAATAGCATTTAGCTCTTTTCATCTTTCCTCCAGAGCCCTGATGATTTGTGTTGCTCTTCTCTGAGTCCCCTCCAGTTTGTCAATATATTTCTGGATGTGAGGACAATCCCGCAGGAGCAGTCATGCCAGACCATAGCAAGCCAGAGTGTCCCCTCCCTGGTCCATGGTGTGATTCCCTTGCAGATACAGCCCCAAGTTGCATTGGCCTGTTTTCACTGCAAAAGTACATTGCCAACTCATGTCTAGTTTGCTGCCCAGTCTTCCCACTGGGTATCTTTCAGCCAGTGTGATTCCCAGATTCCTCTCCCACAGGGTTATTTGCCTTTTAGGGTGTTTTTCCCCAGGTAGATTAACTGGATTGCTCCAAACTGAATATTTGTTGCTCATGTTCCTACTCTTTGTCTGTCCCTGTGCCTGCCTGTGTGTGAAGGGAGGTGCCGAGCCGTTCTGCTGATTCACTCTGATAGCCAGACCAGGTGGGTCTTTAGCTCCAGCTCAGGGATGGAAAGGGGCAGCTGGACCCAAAGGAAGACGTCCTAGATACAGAGCCAGCTCAGGAAGGAGCTCAGTCTAAAGCAATACATGGGTAAATACAGTCCCTATTTAGGGCTTTGGTATTTAAGTGAAGACCTACAGCCAACCCCAGAAAGAAGGAGAACTTTGGCCAGCACCCTATTCTGTTTGTTTTAGACAGGGAGTGGCAGAGGGACCCACCCATTCACAATTCCTTTATCTTATTTCCCTGTCCTAACCAGTGTTTGCATCTCCTCTATCTGCACCATTGCAAATCCTAGTGTAGATGTGGGGCATTGGTGAAAATTACCCCCATGACAAGCTGCAGTGGTGCAAGTCATGGTTTTCCCCAGAGCCGCACATTTCCTCTAGAGATTTACAGCAGTGCAGCTACACCCGGGCAGACAAGGCCTTTGCACCACCCACGAATCTCATGCATGTGCCCCCATTCCCTCTCCCAGCTCCATAAGAGATTATTATTAATTAATTGTAATAGCACCTCGTCATGGACCAGGACCCTACTGTGCTAGGTCCCTATCCCAAAGAGCTTTAATCTGTGCTGCCCCCTGCCAGTATCCGTGGGGACCTCCCTCGCTGAGTCAGTATGTGCCCTTTCGCATCACGCTTTGCTAACAGCCTTTGGTCAGTTTGTAGGCCAGGCCATGTCACATCCATACTTCCCTGGATTACGTTTTCATGGAAGATTTAATGAGAAGCTTTTATCAAACGCTGCCTGCTCTGCTGAACGCCCCCCGCGCTGCTCCTGGCCCGTGTTTCCATTTTCCTCGGGATGTTTACAGATATTTTCTCCTCTTACTCGTTCCATTATGTATGAGGGGTTGTGGCAACTGCAAGGGCACAGCTTGAGTCATCCAGCCCCCGAGTCACTGTCATGCTGTCCCCGGGTTGTGTGTTACACATTGTACAACGGTGCAACGCTGCAGCAAGGAAAATATGTTTTTATTAAAACCCCCTTGGAAGGAATCTTCCGTTCTCAGTCTGGATTCTTGGATGCAGATTGTTTACTTGAAAAACATAGGGGGGGAAAATACAGGGACAGGAGAGAAGCATGTAGGCCAGTTAGTCAGGCCCCACAATTCCCGTATAGATGGGGATCTAGGTGTTCACAGAATCACAGTGCTAGACCCACCACTGATGTGTATAAAGGAAAGTCCCACTGTGGTTGGGCAGCTCTACAGAGGAGACACCCTGCAAACCACGGAGTGGCCACAAATGGACAAAACTCAGCAGGAACGACTTGATTTACTCAGATTAGTGGCTATAATGCCTCTATGAGTTTGGATTGGCACAAGGAACCACAGAAGGCCCAGTGGAAACTCTCCGGACAAGCTTGTCCAGAGGAACCCACTGGCTAGCATGTGTCTGAACTTGCAGAAGAACAAATCTACAGGCCTGACCAACTCCAAAGAGACATTGTGTGGTGGACAGGGCCGGCTCCAGACCCCAGCGCGGCAAGCACGCGCGTGGGGCGGCCCTTTCCCGGGGGGGCGGCAGGCTGGGCCGGCGGACCTGCCACAGTCATGCCTGCGGGAGGTCCACCGGAGCCCCGGGACGACCGGACCTGCCGCAGGCATGACTGCGGAGGGGGCACTCGTCCCGCGGCTCCAGTGGACCTCCCGCAGGCATGACTGCGGCAGCTCAAGCGGAGCCGCCGGACCTGCGAACCGTCTGCAGCTGCGGGAGGTCCAGCCGAGCCGCGCCACCAGCGGCCCCTCCGCAGTCATGCCCGTGGGAGGTCCGCTGCTCCTGCGGCTCCGGGGCGCCTCCCGCGCATGACTGCTTGGGGCGGCCAAAAAGATAGAGCCGCCCCTGGTGGTGGAGTCCCCCATTCTCATTGTTTTTGGAGATTGCAACAGCCGTACTATTGACTCTCTGAGACACTGGTCAGAGACCCCATCTCTCTGTCAGCTAGGGTTTTCTCCCAGAAAATAGGCCACATCTTGAATACTGCGTGCAGATCTGGTCACCCCTGTCAGGGGTCCCTCCATACTCTGAACTCTGGGGTACAGATGTGGGGACCCGCATGAAAGACCCCCTACGCTTATTTCTACCAGCTTAGGTTGAACCTTCCCCAAGGCACAAATTCCTTTCCTTGTCCTTGGACGGTACTGCTGCCACCACCAAGTGATTTAGACAAAGATTCAGGAAAAGGACCACTTGGAGTTCCTATTTCCCAAAAATATCCCCCAAGTCCCTTCACCCCCTTTCCTGGGGAGGCCTGAGAATAATATACCAACCAATTTCCTTTAATAAAAGTACAGACCAGACCCTTTCTTTAGGACACTAAAATCAATCAGGTTCTTAAAAGAAGAACTTTATTATAAAGAAAAAGTAAAAGAAGCACTTCCGTAAAATCAAGATGGAAGGTAATTTTAGGGGGTAATAAAAAGATTTAAAACACAGAGGATTCCCCTCTAGGCTCAATTTTAAAGTTACAAAAACAGAAACAAACCTCCCTGTAACAGGGTCTGACTCACCCCTGCGGCGCCTCCTGCTGGTGACTCCGGGAAGTAGCTCTGTTCCAGCATTCGGAGCGCCCTCTGCAGGCTGGTGATCCGCCTGTCCTCTGGCCCCTGTGTCCCTCCCTGGACCCGGTGCCCTTTTACATGGGGTGCTGCCCCCTAGCAGTAACCCCTTTCTCTCTGGGTCTCCCCTTCTGTCTCAGGGAACCCCCACCCTCTATCCCTACCTTGCCTCAGTATTTGGCTACTGCCAGTCATTGTCTAGCCCCACACTCTGGGGCAGGCTGCAGTATCAGCCTACTCATCACAGGCAAAGGGGTTTGGACCTGCTGCCTTGGCCTACCCCTGGGCTGCCCTCTGCAACCCCCAGTACCTGTTGGCCCACTGCTAGGTTGCAGCCTGGGGCTTTCTAGGCTGGAGCTCCCCAGCTCCTCAGCCTTCCCCAGCCCTGCTTCACTCAGGTATCCAGTCTCAAGCTCCTAAGCAGCCAGGCCCATCTCTCTCTGAAGGCAGAGAGAGATTGTCTGGCTTCTGGCTTCCCTGACCTTTTTATAAGGCCTGTGGCTCAGTTTGGGGCATGGCCTCACCTGCAGCCACTTCCCCAATCAGCCCAGGCTAAAGGCTGTCTTCTCAAGCCCTGCCAGGCCACTTTTTAAACCCCTCTGGGCCGGAGCGGGGTCCACCCCGCTACACTCCCTCTTAGCATAGGGAAAATTCAAAGCTAAAACAAAAGATAATCTAACACATTTCCTTGCTATTACTTACAATTTCTATAATTTTAGATGTATCATTTCAGTAGGAGCTGGGTTACTGGCTTGATCTCTCTCTTTGTCCCGACAGGGAACAAAACAAAGAGCACAAACAAAACCTTTCTCCCCCACCCCCGATTTGAAAGTATCTTCTTTCCCCATTGGTCCTTCTGGTCTGGTGCCAACTAGGTTAATTGAACTGATCAACCCCTTACAGGTAAAGGAGGGATTTTATGCTACCCTTAGCTGTATGTTTATGACAGCCCCATCTCAAAAAAGACATAATGGAATTGGAAAAGGTTCAGAAAAGGGCAAAAAAGATTATTAGGGGTATGGAACAACTTCCGTATGAGGAGAGATTAATAAGACTGGGACTTTTCAGCTTGGGAAAGAGATGACTAAGTGGGGATATGATAAAGGTCTATAAAATCATGACTTGTGTGGAGAAAGTAAATAAGGAAGTGTTTTTTATTCCTTCTCATAACACAGGAACCAGGAACCAAACAATTTAATAGGCATCAGGTTTAAAACAAAGAAAAGGACGTGCAGTAACTCCCCACTTAATGTCATCCCAGTTAACGTTGTTTCATTGTTACGTTGCTGACAATTGGAGAACATGCTCATTTAAAGTTGTGCAATGCTCCCTTATAATGTTGTTTGGCAGCTGCCTGCTTTGTCCACTGCTTGCAGGAAGAACAGCCTGTTGGAGCTAGCTGGTGGGGGCTTGGAACCAGGGTGGACCGGCAGCCCCCCATCAGCTCCCCGCTTCCCTAAGTTCCCTGTGCAGCAGCCATCCAGCAGGCTATCAATTGCCGGCAGTTCAGCTGTTGTCCCCACACACACACTGCCATGTGCTGCTCCTGCCCTCTGCCTTGGAGTCGCTCCTGGGAGCCTCCTGCTTGCTGTACGGGGGGGGGGAAGAGGGAGGCTAATGTCAGGGTGTCTCCCTCCCCCCTGCTCCTGCACCCCGCTTACCCCTTCTCCATAGAGCGGGGGGGACACACGACAGGGTTCAGGATGTAGGGAGCTTGCTGGCAGCAGCTCCTGTCTCAACTTCCTACTTAAAAAGGCAGTGTACTTAGAGTGGTGTCCGCATACTTAAAGGGGCAATGCACGTCTCTCTCTCTCTCTCACACACACACGATGTGTGTCTCTGTCTCTCTCTGCCATGCTGTCTCCCCTCCCTCCATTCGTGCTGCCTTGTAGAGCGTGAGGCAACATTAACAACAATGTGTTAACCCTTGAGGGCTCATCCGAGTGCTAGTTCATCATTTAGCAGTAAGGCATTCCCTGGGAAATATCCCACCCTCTGACTCCACCACCTCAGCCAAGCTTCACAATCATCATTGCTGTGTACAGTATTAAATTGTTTAAAATGTATTTTTATAGATAGATAGATAGATAGATAGATAGATAGATAGATAGATAGATAGATAGATATTTGTCTGGTGAAAAAAAATTCCTGAACCTAACCCCCACCCCATTTACATTAATTCTTATGGGGAAATTGGATTTGCTTAACATCGTTTTGCTTAAAGTCGCATTTTTCAGGAACATAACTACAATGTTAAGTGAGGAGTTACTGTATTTCTTCACACAAAATACAGTCAACCTGTGGAACTCCTTGTCAGAAGGTGTTGTGAAGGACGAGACACTACCAGTGTTCAAAAAAGAACTAGTTTGCTGGAGAACTAGATAAGCTCATGAAGGATAGGTCCATCAACGGCTATTAGCCAGGATGGGCAGGAATGGTGTTTGCCAGAAGCTGGAAATGGGTGACAGGGGATGGATCACTTGGCATTTCCCTGTTCTGTTCATTCCCTCTGAAGCACCTGGAATTGGCCACTGTCAGAAGACAGGATACTGGGCTAGATGGACCATTGGTCTGACCCACCATGGCCGTCCTTATGTTCTTATGTAATCACAGGTTCCTGCCATGCTGTGAGTCAAGGCCGCCGGGGGGGAGGGGCAAGTGGGGCAATTTGCCCCAGGCCCTGCAGGGGCCCCCACGAGAGTTTTTCAGGGGCCCTGGAGTGGGGTCCTTCACTAGCTCTGGGGGCCCCAGAAAACTCTCATGGGGCCCGGGCCCCTGGAGCTTCTTCCGCTCGGGGTCTTCGGCGGTGGGGGTCCTTCTGCTCCAGGACCCGCTGCTGAAGTGCTGCAAAGACCCGTGGCGGGGGGTCCTTCCGCCCCGGGACCCGCCACTGAAGACCCCAGGCTCCCTGAATCCTCTGGGCGGCCCAGCTGTGAGTCACTCACTGGATCTTATCTTCAGTATGGACATTGATACTGATAATGCAAGAATAACACCTGTGTCATGCTCAGATCATTGTCTTCTGTGAGTAGATACCTGCGCCCTTCCTTTCTCATGACAAGAAGGCTAGACAGAATGATCTGGGCCCGAAGATTTATGGCCCCAGCAATCCTTAGAGAAACTGATACCCAGCCACATGGTCAGTGTGTAGAAGACTTTAGGGTATGTCTCCACTGCTGTGTGTACCTGTGTCCAGGCTCAGTCATGCAGGCATGTGCTAGCCCAGCCTACTGCCTAGCATCCACCGTGCAGGGCGCACACAGCCCATCCACAGCCACGCTGGCGCTGCAGTTACATAGGTGTGGCATTAGGCTTTCTGGGGGCAAATCCCAGGGTTCTTAGTGCCTCACTAACTGGAGCAGCTCCAAGAAATGTTTCACTGTGTTTGTAGCAGAACTTGCCTGTCCTTCCCAGGCCCCTGTGGAAAATGGTCTTAGCCCCCCAATGCACTTAGCTGAGGCACTTCCAGCTCTGCACAGGCTGTGCTTCTTTCCACTCCAGCTGGGACCAAGCCATAGATCCAGCACCACTTGAGCCGTTCCTGCTTGTGGCTGCACCGTGTTTGCAGCGGAATAGATATCCTGCTAGGGGGGATGACATTTCAACAGCTGTCTGTGAGCCAGGGAAGGTGGCGGAACTTGGACGGGGAGTCCATTCGCGGCAGACCAGCGACATCCGTCTCTTGGTGCGATCACTGCAGATTGCTCATATGCAGACCGGCATTTCTGATGCAGGACAGTCAGTGTGGTGGGATCACGTCGTCAGGCAGGCCTGTGAGGAAGCAGACCTTCATGAAGCCACATGAGGCACTTTTCCTGACTCTTCAGCACCGGGACCTGCCTAAAGGACAGGCCACACTAGTGCAGAAGCGGGTTGCGATCGCTATGTGGAAGCTGGCTAATCCTGACTGCTCCACGTTTGTGGCTAATCAGTTTGGTGTTGGCAAATCAACTGGTGGTGGAGATTAATGAGACAATTAACACTGTGGCTTACCCATGGGTGGGGGGCATAACGAGTGTGCCAGGAATCATAGCTGGCTTTCAGAGAACAGGCTCCCAAACTGTCCTGGGGCTGTCAATGGCCCATATTTGCCCTCCACAAGAAGCGAGTACGCCAGCTGCAGAGGGTACGTCCTCACTTCGCGGTCGAGCACAGAGGCAGGCTCCTGGACACCGGTGTGGGATTTAATGGCAAGGGGAATGATGCCATGGTGCTGAGGGGATCTGACGCCTTCTGGTCGGACAAGCAGGAAGCTTATAACATGGTTACCCACATGGTATCTGCGTCCACTCTTATTTTAGGAAACGCTGCTTACCCTCTGCATGTCACACCCATACAGCCAGCACTGGACACATGGGCATCCCGCTGGTTCTGTGGGCAGCATCACCTTGCTTTGAGCCTGCTGAATGTGCACTCCACCACCATCCTGCCACTGCTAAATGCGCGATTAAACCTTCTTCTGCAAGGCACGCTGTCTTTCCGCTGGCTGATGGGATTGTACGAGGGTGGAGTGCACTGGGGATGTCTGCCCTGTCCAGTTCAGGGACTCGTTCGTAACCTAGTTTTCCAAGGCTGCGTTGGCTGCAGGATGTGGTAGCATGGAGGGATATCAGCAGCTGCTGGTGCTGGCCGGTTGCTCATCAGAGTTGCTCAAACAGCCCCAGGTCCTGATCCCTGTTCCTCTGGTCATGCTCAAGGACCATTCTCTCTTCCCGCTTGCTGTCCCAGTTTTCCTTCCCTTGCTGGTACCCCAGGTGCCCGTCTGCCCTGTGTCATACAACAGGTCATCTCTGTCCCTCTTCCTTTTGCCACCATCAGGGCAACAGGCTGTAGCAAAACATGCACACCCACACTCAAGTAACACATTCACCCTCTCATAGACACTCACACGAAACCACTGCTATCAACATAGAGCCGAGACAAGAGAAGCTCTAACAAATCCCACCTGCCCATGCACATGGGGAAAGAAAGGGCACAACCGGCCTCTGGGCAGGCTCTGCCCTTCCGTTATTTACATTTTAAGTGGTGCTCAGATGCCATGGCCTGAGAACCCAGACAGAACAGGTTAGATGAGAAGAGGCACCTTCCCTTGAACTGGAGATTGGCCAGGAAATCTGGACATTTGAAAGGACAGGATTCCCTTGGCACAGCTGAGGAATCCTTCAGGAGCTGGATGTGGGTGGGAGGTGTGGAGCTGGGGTAACAAAAATGAACGTCGCTCAGAACCATCCCAAACCCAACCTGAAGTCCTCCCATCGGGGCCCTGATTGAACCACCTGACCTGCAGCGGAGGAAGTGATGAGTCACCAAGCATTTTCATGACATGACAGTTCTCTAGCGCTGAGCTGCACACACACACGTGCAATGCGTTCCCCAGCTGTTTCCTGCTGAGCCCAGAAATTTAACCTCAGAGTCTGGCTGGTTGGCGGTGTTCCTCAGCCATTTCTTACCACAGATACACATCGGAAAGAGTGCTTTGGGCCTGGTCATTAGATATCCTCCCAATCTACTCTAATGAGACTGGTTGACCCTTAAGGTGACTTGTGCAGCTCAAAGCTTTCTCATTGCTATGTACAAAAATGGGTCATAAAATCCTTCAGTGGGAGGAAGTGTGTGCAGCTCATTGGGAAAGCACACACCCTCAGGCCTGCAGCCACACCTCCCGGTGCTGGATCCTGTCTGATCTCGCAGGCTAAGCAGGGCTGGGTCAGGTTAGCACCTGGATGGGCGGGGGATGAGTGCTGCACGTAGAGCATTACTACAGGGGCAATCGTATTTCTGGAAGTGCCATTGTGCCAATTCCCGGCCCTTTGTGGTCACTCCATATTCTGTGGCACTTTCACAAGGGCAGAGAGCTTTACCCAGTGCCCTGGCTAAATTCAGCTTGGTTAATTATGTCCTGCTCCCCTGTTACTTACAGTCAACACTAAACTGGTGTGCAACATTGCACACCTGTCTCATTCCACCCCAGAAGTGGTAGCATTTCTGTGTTGGGTGAAGTGAACCCTTTATAGCCCTGTTTCAGGGGGCATGAGGTTTGCTTGATTCCTGTGTGTGGAGCACTTTGAGATCCTTCGGCTCAGAGGCATGAGGGGCTGCCAAAGGGGTCCCAGGGTTGTGAATACGCTGTTATCCTGGCAGCTTGGAGTCTTTGCTGAATCAGATGCTTTCAAACTGGAGCACCCTGCACTTCAGCCATATCGTTCTCACTTCCCCCCTTCAGCCCCAGGACTGCCATGTCCCAGACACCTTTCCAGCCTGAGTCAGAACTCGCAACTGCAAAGAGAGTTTGAAAGCTGCAGCTACAGACACGTTGGGTATGGGAGCTTGCTCAGTTCTAAGGAAAGTGGAAGAGGACGTGAATCTGGATTTGCCCCACCTGCATCAACCAACCCAGAGCGGCTGGGATTAGGCATAGAGTTTAAGGCTAGAAGGGACCATCAGATCATTTAGCCTGACCTCCTGTGTACTACAGGACACTAAACTCCACCATCCCCTGAGTTCAGTACATTCATTCCTCCAGAAGTTCTGAACACCCTAAAGGAATCTCAGCCCACGACCTGTTCCCCTTCCTGGCAGGTGACAGAGAGCCGTGAGCAGCTGGAGCCACTCCAGGCCAACACAGCCCAGACTTCTTCCTACTCCTTTCTCTCAGCCCTGAGAACGACAGACAACTCTCTCTCCCTGCAGCCCCCTTTCTGCTGTCCTCTCCCTGGCTTTCTACAAACCCAGACTCTCTCAGCTTCCGGTAGGGCCATGTGTCGAGCCAACACCCCACTCAGGTGCAGCCCATCCTGGCGGGTAGCCCCCTCTGAGCCATTTTAACCCCTTCAGGGGTGAACATAAGAACATAAGAATCGCTGTCCTGGGTCAGACCAAAGATCCATCTAGCCCAGTATCCTGTCCTCTGACAGTGGCCAATGCCAGGTGCCCCAGAGGGAGTGAACCTAACAGGTACAGGTCTGTCGCATCTTACGCGCATTTAACATGCGCGATTTCAGCTTTACACGGTTGGCAAAAACAAAAAAAAGAGAGAAAAATAACAATTTAAATACTGTTTCTGTAGTGCGGGCAATTCTGCCTGCCATTCAACTCAATGTCATTTTGATTATACGCGGTTTTCCCTTTATGCGCTAACCGTGGAACGGAACCCCCGCGTAAGACGAGACAGACCTGTAATGATCAAGTGATCTCTCTCCTGCCATCCATCTCCACCCTCTGACAAACAGAGGCTAGGGACACCATTCCTTACCCAGCCTGGCTAATAGCCATTAATGGACTTAACCACCATGAATTTATCCAGTTCTCTTTTAAACCCTGTTATAGTCCTAGCCTTCACAACCTCCTCAGGCAAGGAGTTCCACAAGTTGACTGTGCGCTGTGTGAAGAACTTCCTTGTATTTGTTTTAAACCTGCTGCCCATTAATTTCATTTGGTGGCCCCTAGTTCTTATATTATGAGAACAAGTAAATAACTTTTCCTTATTCACTTTCTCCACATCACTCATGATTTCATATACCTCTATCATATCCCCCCTTAGTCTCCTCTTTTCCAAGCTGAAAAGCGGTGAACACCCCAGCACACCATGAAGCCCAGCCCAAGGGTGAGGCTCCACCCCGAGATACGATAGGCAGAGTCCCAGAGTGGCTGCTTGTGCCATTGGCCTTACTTAAGCCAGCAGCAGGACCAGGAAGCTGTCTGAACAACTGAGCTCCACTCGTGCCTTCTGCTCCCATGGCTCGATTTCCTGACATCCCGACCCGCTGTAACTCCTGGCGTCTGACTCCTGGCTCTGACCTACAGTTTGTCTCTTGCCTCTGACCTCCCAGTAACCTGACCCAGCCAACTCTTGACTCCTGTCTCATGACTGTGGACTCTGGCTCTGACTTTCTAGGTCTAGCCACCAAGAGCCAGCCGTGACAGCTTGTTAGAACTACAGTATCCCTGCAGGGCCAAGCCTGGTGCGAGAAGGATGGACCCAGCAGCACTACTGTGCCCACCGGCAGCATCGGACTCTCCCGAACAGGCCTTCCTCCCCACGAGTGGATAACCAAGCCCTGCAGGCCCAAGTTGTGCAGCTGACTTCAGACAACCAGCAGCTGCAGGAGCAAGTGAGGGAGCTCAGTGCTGAGAAGTGATCAACGGCTCCATGTCTAGTTGGCAGCCGGTATCAAGCGGAGTGCCTCGGGGTCGGTCCTGGGGCCGGTTTTGTTCAGCATCTTTGTTAATGATCTGGATGACGGGATGGATTGCACCATCAGCAAGTTCACAGATGGCACTAAGATGGGGGGGAAGAGGTAGATTCGCTGGAGGGTAGGGATAGGGTCCAGCGTGACCTAGACAAATTGGAGGATTGGGCTAAAAGAAATCTGATGAGGTTCAACAAGGACAAGTGCAGAGTCCTGCACTTAGGATGGAAGAATCCCTTGCACTGCTACAGGCTGGGGACTGACTAGCTAAGCAGCAGTTCTGCAGAAAAGGATTACAGTGGATGAGAAGCTGGATATGAGTCGACAGTGTGCTCTTGTTGCCAAGAAGGCCAACGGCATATTGGGCTGTATTAGTAGGAGCATTGCCAGCAAATCGAAGGAAGTGATCATTCCCTTCTATTCGGCAGTGGTGAGGCCACATCTGGAGTATTGTGTCCAGTTTTGGTCCCCACACTACAGAAGGGATTCTGGCGGGGGCAAGGCACAGTGGCCTCCTACACAGCACACTTCCACCGCCTCATGGCAGATACAAAGTGGAACAAAGCAGCACAACTATACCAGTTCTGATGGAAATCAAAGACGAACTAGCCCAAGCAGAGATGCCTACAGACCTAGACAACCTTGTGGACCTTGCCATAGATAATTGGCTGTGAGAACATAAGGAGGTTCCCTGCAGCCCCCCTACTTGCATACCATGACCTCAGCCTTTTGGACCTGCTATGGCCATTTGGATTGTTTAGTTATGCCATTCAGACTGACTAATGCCCCAGCGATGTTCCAGCACTTCATTAATGATGAGCTATGAGTCCTACTGGACCAGTTTGTGGAGGTGCACTTAGATGATATAGTAAATCTTCTCAGACAATCTGGACCACTACACCACTCTCATCCACATAGTCCTGGAAAGATGATGACAACACAATCCCTATGCTAAACTAGAGAAGTGCACATTCCATCAGCTCTCAAGTGAGTTCCTGGGTTTCATCCTGTCTTTGGAAGGACTCAAGATGGAGCCACACAAGTCTAAGCTGGAACAGGCCAGAGAGGCTGCGCAGACCAGCAGCCAATCAGCAAAGTCCTGTGGAGAGCCAATCAGGGCAAAGAAAGAGGCAGCCAATCAGGGCCGGGCTGGGCCCTATATAAAGGCTGCCTAACAAAGGAGAGGGCAATCTCTCCCTGACTAGCAAGGAAGGAGGACTGGCTCCTGAGGTAAGGAGGTAGCACCTTGGACAGAGCAGTGCTGGGCAGGCTCAGGGGAGCAGAGGAGAGCTCCAGCCCATTACCTGCCAGGCTGCAGCCCCTGACTAGAAGGGTTGAGACGGTGCTCGCGGGCAAAGGGGAAGAGGCCCAGGGAAGATAGGCGGACAAGAGGGGAGAGAAGGAGGGTAGAGAGAGGCTGCCGCTAGAGGTCCCTGGGTCGGGACCCAGAGTAGCAGCTGGGCCTGGATCCCCCCTTTCCCTCCTTGCACTGCACCTGGCCATGCAGGAGTGTGGCCAAGGCTGACTGCAACATGCCCCTGAGGTGAGAGGCTAGACTCTGGTGTTGTGGTTGGCCACTGAGGCAGGTGCAAGCCAAAGGACTGTTGTTACCCCCCACGCACACACCGAAAAGGGGGGTGAGAGTGGAGCAGGGGGCAGTGCTGGAGGGCAGTGTCCTGAAGGGGATACCGCCGAGCAGGGAGCAACGCGGTTCCCAAACCAGCAGAGCAGACAACAGGCGAGACACCACGCGCAGAGGGTGCTCCACAGCTGACAAGAGCTAATTCCCAGCGGGCGAGACACCGCCAGCAGGAGGAGCCAGTAGTGGTGAGTCCTGTCTCCGTTACAGTGACCTACATTTGTTAAGCTTTGCAAGTTTCTACCGGAGGTTCATTTCCAATTTTTTAAAACAAGCCAAGCCCCTCACTGCCCTCCTCCTCCTGCTCCTGCCATCCTGGCTTGACGTCCTGGCATCCCAACCAACCCTGCGTGACTCCTGGCATCTGAGCTGTGTTTTCCCACCTCCAGTTTGTCTCCAGCCTCTGACCCCCTGGTATCCTGACCTGGCCTGACTCTGCTTCCCGACGTGTGGTTCTGATCTCCAGTCTGTCTCTTGCCTCGGACCCCCTGCTATCCTGACCTGGCCTGGTTCCTCACCCGTGATTCTAATCTGTAGTTTGTTTCCTGCTCTTCTACCCCAAACCAGCCGATTCTTGACTCATGTCTCGTGACTGTGGACTCTGGCTCTGACTTCTAGGTCTGTCCGCCCACGACCTGGCTGGCATATGTTCAAGATCAACATGCCGCCAGCAATATGCAGATGACACACAGCTCTACCTATCCTTCACTACATATGACCACGCCCAGTGCTTGGATAAGATCTGCTCTTGGATGAAGAACAGCTGGCTGATGCTGAACCTGAGCAAGTGATGCTGGTAGGCGGAGGAACATATTTTGAAGAGTTTGTGGCTACAATGGTTGAAGGCACAAAGCCACGATTGGTCAATTCAGTCCATACTTTCAGAAGCTCCTGGGTTTTTCACTGTTGCTGAGCTCTCAGATAGCAGCATCTGTAAGTAAGGCTTTCTATCATCTCTGGTTGGCTTAGGAGATATCTGTACACGAAAGCTTCAGCTCTTAGGAAACTCCCACCAATACAGAATGCTGCAGCGAGTCTTCTAAACAACGCAGGCTACTGTGAACACATCCAAACTTACACTGGCTTCCCACAGAACATAGAATCAGGTGCAAGGTCTTGGTCCTTATCTTCAAGGTGCTCAATGGCCTGGGTCCAGGATAGCTAAGAGATTGGCTAAAGCTCTGGGATGAAGACCATGGATGAAGACCAGCTTTGCTCATCTGGAACTCTCCACAATAAGAGTAACACTTGTCTGTGCAGGTGACAGACCTTTCTTGGGGGCCAGTCCAAGACTGGAATGAACTTCCCCAGGAACTAAGGACCATCACACACCTCACCACCTTCTGCTCTAAAGTAAGGTGCATTTCTCTGACCTTTTATAAGAACGGCCATGCTGGGTCAGACCAATGGTCCATCTAGCCCAGTATCCTGCCTTCTGACACTGGCCAATGCCACGTGCTTCAGAGGCAATGAACAGAACAGGCAAACAGTGAGTGATCCATCCCCTGTCGTCCACTCCCAGCTTCTGGCATTCGGAGGCTAGGGATGCCCAGAGCACAGAGTTGAGTCCTTGACCATCCTAGCTAATAGCTATTGATGGACCTGTCCTCCATGGCACATCCATCCTCTTCTAACATACACATACATTGTTCTCTCTCTCTCTCTCTCTCTCTCTCTCACTCTATGTATTGTTATTGGGCTTTTTTAAATCCCAAACAAAGCACTCTGCTGCGCACACGTCTCCCCTGGGGGAGAGGATGAGAGAACAAACACATGACAGTTGTTGGTAGTCATGTTGCTTGGTGCATGACTGGAAGGGCTCAGATGATAGTGAGCCGTGGGGTCAGATCCGATGTAGAACAGAATAGAAATCCTCTTTGCCATTTAAGGAATATCATGGGTGGGCCTCCTCCACTGCAGGGCTTCAAGAGCAGTGGGCTAAGCAGGGGAGCGTCCCTCCGCAGGTAAAACAAAAGGGCTGTTGCCTCTGAGAGGACCCAGCCTCTTCTTCCTGAACGCAGGAAGCCCTCTGTCCCCTGAGTACTCAGGCTGAGGAGTACCCAGAGGTGGTCTGCAGACCGGGGAGCAGCAGGTGCTGGCCAGAGAGCTTGCAGAGCGAGATCGGCCACCTCACAGCTGTGTGGAGGAGCTTGAGTGACAGCATGCAACTCCCCCAGCACTGCGTGCAGAGCAAGTGATGCTGTGAGACTGGAGACAGGCCAGGCCACTCAGCACACTCCCCACGTCCCGTATGGGAGAGGATGATTTATCCACACTGACTCTTAGCTCTGTTCCAAAGAACACAGTCATAGTGCTGATGCATCAGCATACTGGCCCCAAGCGCCAGGGAGCGTCATTCTGGCACTGGTGCCCTATGAGGCAGGGCAGGAGCAAGGCAGAGGGGTGCTGTCCTGAGCATCATTGCCCTCTGCTGGACAGAACAGGTTAAACCTACCTATCTATTTTCAAAGGCCTGGTCTAACCTAAAAAGTTGTACACCTCTAAGGATACTAGTATGGTTAAAGCGGCACAGCACTCCCCCAGTGTGGATGCAGTAATGCTGGTGCAGTATAAAAGTGTTTTATACTGGTATAGCTATTCCCGTAGGGGAAGGGAAATAAACGGTATAGCGTAAGGCACCTTGATATCTACACTAGGGGTTGTACTGGAATAACTATATCTGTAAAAAAAAAAAATTACTCATCCCCATAGCTGACATTGTTCTTCCAGTAGAAGACCTCTGTGTAGAGCAGACCAAAGGGAGTTATCTCACTTGCTCAAGCGCACCTCAGTCCTGTCTGGATAGTGCGAGGGTGCATGAGAGTCCAGGGGCTCCATGACCCATTCTGTCCTTGGCCTCTCTGATGGGACTACCAACCAGGCGGACAATTGGTGGTACTTTTGGTTGTGTTTTGTCAGGACATGGGTCCATTAGGAATTGCACTGGGAACCCCCAGTTTAGAAAAGAACTGGACATTTATATGGATAAGGAGAAGAGTTGGAATTATAATACCCCTCAAGGGTTTTGGAAGGGCTATAAACCCTCCTGCTTCAGGGCATAAACTAGCCTCTCACTCGGGGGCACAGGAAGGATATTCCATAACAACCTACTGCAGCAGCTGGAGTCAGCAAGCCCCCATGTATGGTTCAGCACTTCTCCGTATACAGCTGTGGCCGAAGTCAGCCCTTCTGGCCTATGGGACCTTATCTTCCCACGTGTTTGTTCCACAGCGGAGCCCTGTGTGATGTTATCTGATTAAAATATGACCATGTAGATCATTGTTGCTACCACTGTTATATAATTGCAACAAATCTTGTACAAAGTGTGGCATGGAAGATGTCTACAGAAAAGTTATGATTTGCTTAATATGATTATGCCATTTGTATGCATGTATCATTTTTGTATCTGAAGTTATGAATATTAACTATGTACCTGTATTTTGCAGCAAAGAATCCTGTGGCACCTTATAGACTAACAGGCGTTTTGCAGCATGAGCTTTCGTGGGTGAATACCCACTTCTTCGGATGCAAGGATGCAATAAATACCTGTATTTTGAATGTGTTTGCTCCTGTGGTAACACCCACAAGGTATTTAGCCAGCACATCCTGAAGGGACTATTCAAGTTAAATGACCCATCAAGAAACACTTAACTCACAATGGACCATGGAAGACGCCCATCCACACCTGATGGACTTTCATGTGAACGTTCTAACTAGAGTATGGGTAGTGGCCTCTGCTATGACTAAGCAAAGCATGCATAGACATGTGACTTGCCCATGTGATTCCAAACCCCATCTTGTTACCTGTAATTTTCCACAAAGTAGAACAATGGGTTTCCCTTCACTTGGCGGAAGTTATAACAGGACCTGGAAACATCTCCATTTTGCCTCTTTCCTGCTCAAACATCTGGACTATGGACTTACACTAATGGGAGCGTTCTAACCAAGGGACTGAGGACCTTCCAATGATTTGGAAACAACCAGAGATTTAACAATCCAGCAGTTTATTCCATCACTGCTTCAAGCCTGATCCAAGAACCTTGCAATTGTTGAATGTATTTGATTCCTTTAACCAATTTTAACTCTCACCTTCCTTCTTTTCTTTCTTATACATAAACCTTTAGATATTAGATACTATAGGATTGGTAACAGTGTGATTATTGGGTAAGATCTGAGTTGTATATTACCTGGTATGTGGCTGGTCCTCTGGGATTAGAATAATAGAATATCAGGGTTGGAAGGGACCTAAGGAGGTCATCTAGTCTAACCCCCTGGTCAAAGCAGGACCAATCCAGAAGAACCATTTAGTTTGATTAAATTGGTTTTAAATAACCACTCATCATTAAGTCTAGTGTCTGGGTGTTGAATTCAGTACTGGAATACCTAAGGAGGCTGCATTTCTGACTTCTTGTTAACCAGTGTGGTGAGACAGAAGTTTACTTTTGTTGCTGGTTTGGCATATCTCATGGAAGAATAACCACCAGTTTTGGGGTGTGTCCCTTTTTCCCAGCAGCTTGTCCTGAATTTGGTATTCTCGGTTGTGACCCACTGAGGCACGGTGACACCCTGATCCTGACTGAGGCCTCTGGCCACTACCATGAAACAGATATTCATCACGGCATGTGTACAGCCAGCCCCAAATACATCCGCTCTGTCATCGCAAAGAGGAGGAGGGGCTCCTGGTGCCGTTTCACCTACCTCATAGGAGTTGTGAGTCCTCCCCAGTGCCCTCAGCCTGTCTCCTCCTGTGAGTCACCCTTGCTGACTTCAGGCAGTAGCGGAGCAGCCTGTAGCACATGAATGGAAACAACCCAGCCCCTTGAAGCTGTGCTGGGGTCCTGGGCCCCCTGGACAGCCCATCTGGAGGTGGCAACACCAGGGCCGGTGCAACCTCTAGGCGAACTAGGCGGCCACCTTGGGTGCCTAGTGGTTGGGGGCGCCTAAAAGCCTGCTCAGGGGAGGAGGTGGAGTGGAGGTGAGCTGGGGCAGGGGGGGAGCGGGGAGGGGTGCCTGCAGTAACGTGGGGGGGGGCACACAAGGGAACCGCTCCCCGCCCAGATCACCTCCACTCTGCCTCCTCCGCTGAGCACACAGCCCAGCTCTCAGTCTCCTCCAATCGGCGCCGCGAGCCTGGGCGTGGAGGAGAATTAGAGCAACGCCAGCGTGCTCAGCGGAGGAGGTGGAGCCGAGGTGAGCTGGGGTGGGCTCCCCGGGCGGGGTTAGCTGCAGGGGGGCGGGTAGCTGCTGCGGGGAGGGGCCAGGCAGGGGGGGGCAGTGGGCTCCCCGGGTGGGGGGCAGGGTTAGCTGCCGTGGGGGGGCTCCTCTCGTGGGGGGCGGGGGGGCGTGGTTAGCTGCTGGTGGGGGGGTTAGCTGGGTGGCGAAGTGGCGCAAGGTGGAAGTTTCGCCTAGGGCGCGAAACTTCCTTGCACCGGCCCTGGGCAACACAGGAGGAAGGCCAATGGAATGGCAATGGGACGTGCCCGGCTGCTGGCCCCCTGGCCGTGCTGGACTCAGTACAGCAGGGGCAAGAGGGGAAAGGGGGGGGGTGTCTCTCTCTACCTAGAGGGGATGTCTGTGGAGAACCAGCAACTGGGACGGAAATGACTTCCCTGGCTCAGAAACCCTGCTGCCTCCTGGGGAAGCGGCTTGGACTTGTCAACCGGCCTTTGGGGCAGCAATGAATCAAGAGTAGAAGCGGTCAGACCAGATGGGTGGGGATGAGCTTGGCAGGTCACATGCTCCCACACTCACCACCTTGAACCTGACACTATAACAGCAACCTGGCAGTGACTAGGGAGCTGGAAGGTGGGGGGAACCTCTGACCTCAGGCACTGGCTGCGCGGTGCCTCTTTGCTTCCCCATGCTGCTAGCTAGCAGTGCGGGGGCCCAGGCCAGAGAAATGGGTGTGGGTAAAGCTGAAGACTCTGCGCCACCTCGGGTGACCAGGTGTCCGGTTTTGGACTGGAACAATTGGTCAAAAAGGGATCCTGGTGGCTCCAGTCTGGTTGGCAGCGCCACCACGCTGCGCAGCTCCCGGGCCGGCATGTCCAGCTCCTAGCGTTAGGGGTGGCCAGTGGGGTCCTGCCCCCCGCCAGCGCAGCTCCCATTGGCTGGGTCAGGGCAGGGGAGTGCTCAGCAGGCGGCTGTTGAGGGGTCACGTGGTGCGTCTCTCCCGCTGCTGCCCAGCCTCTTCTCCTCGCGCTCCTCGTGTGGCTGGGCTCAAGCTGCGGCGCGTGCCGTGGGGCGAACCACGGTCTGTCTGTCGCCCCATCGAAGGCACCAGGAGTTCGAGGGGTGTGTATCCCCATCTCCGAGTGCAGGGAACGGGGCTGCACCCCATCCCCCATACTGCATCCCCCCCCGTCCCAACCCCACAGCACCCTCATCCCTTGTCACTGCATCCCCCCCATCCCAACCCCCCCGCACCCCCATCCCCCATCACTACATCCCTCCCCGTCCCAACCCCCCTGCACCCTCATCCCCCATCACTGCATCCCCCCCGTCCCAACCCCACAGCACCCTCATCCCCCATACTGCATCCCCCCGTCCCAACCCCACAGCACCCTCATCCCCCATCACTGCATCCCCCCCGTCCCAACCCCACAGCACCCTCATCCCCCATACTGCATCCCACCGTCCCAACCCCACTGCACCCTCATCCCTTTTCACTGAATCCCCCCCATCCAAACCCCCCCGCTCCCCCATCCCCCATCTCTACATCCCTCCCCGTCCCAACCCCCCTGCACCCTCATCCCCCATCACTGCATCCCCCCCGTCCCAACCCCACAGCACCCTCATCCCCCATACTGCATCCCCCCGTCCCAACCCCACAGCACCCTCATCCCCCATCACTGCATCCCCCCCGTCCCAACCCCACAGCACCCTCATCCCCCATACTGCATCCCCCCGTCCCAACCCCACAGCACCCTCATCCCTTGTCACTGCATCCCCCCCCATCCCAACCCCACAGCACCCTCATCCCCCATCACTGCATCCCTCCCCGTCCAACCCCCCCGCACCCCCATCCCCCATCACTACATCCCTCCCCATCCAACCCCCCTGCACCCTCATCCCCCATCACTGCATCCCCCCCGTCCCAACCCCCCTGCACCCTCATCCCCCATCACTGCATCCCCCCCATCCCAACCCCACAGCACCCTCATCCCTTGTCACTGCATCCCCCCCATCCCTACCCCACAGCACCCTCATCCCCCTTCACTGCATCACTCCCCGTCCATGCCCCCCGCTCCCACAGCCCCCATCACTTCATCCCTCCCCTTCCAACCCCCCTGCACCCTCATCCCCCATCACTGCATCCCTCCCCGTCCAACCCCCCCGCACCCCCATCCCCCATCACTACATCCCTCCCCGTCCAACCCCCCTGCACCCTCATCCCCCATCACTGCATCCCTCCCCGTCCAACCCCCCTGCACCCTCATCCCCCATACTGCATCCCCCCGTCCCAACCCCACAGCACCCTCATCCCTTGTCACTGCATCCCCCCCATCCCAACCCCACAGCACCCTCATCCCCCATCACTGCATCCCTCCCCGTCCAACCCCCCCGCACCCCCATCCCCCATCACTTCATCCCTCCCCGTCCAACCCCCCTGCACCCTCATCCCCCATCACTGCATCCCTCCCCGTCCCAACCCCCCTGCACCCTCATCCCCCATCACTGCATCCCCCCCGTCCCAACCCCCCTGCACCCTCATCCCTTGTCACTGCATCCCTCCCCGTCCCAACCCCACAGCACCCTCATCCCCCATCACTGCATCCCCCCCGTCCCAACCCCCCCACACCCCCATCCCCCATCACTACATCCCTCCCCGTCCCAACCCCCCTGCACCCTCATCCCCCATCACTGCATCCCCCCGTCCCCACCCCACAGCACCCTCATCCCCCATACTGCATCCCCCCGTCCCAACCCACAGCACCCTCATCCCCCATACTGCATCCCCCGTCCCACCCCCACCGCACCCTCATCCCCCATCACTGCATCCCCCCCGTCCCAACCCCACAGCACCCTCATCCCCCATCACTGCATCCCCCCCGTCCCAACCCCACAGCACCCACATCCCCCATCACTGCATCCCCCCCGTCCCAACCCCACCGCACCCTCTTCCCCCTTCACTGCATCCCCCCGTCCCAACCCCACAGCACCCTCATCCCCCATCACTGCATCCCCCCCGTCCCAACCCCACAGCACCCTCATCCCCCATCACTACATCCCTCCCCGTCCCAACCCCCCTGCACCCTCATCCCCCATCACTGCATCCCTCACTGTACCACCGCCATGCACCCTCATCCCCCATACTGCATCCCCCCCGTCCCAACCCCACAGCACCCTCATCCCCCATCACTGCATCCCCCCCCGTCCCAACCCCACAGCACCCTCATCCCCCATCACTGCATCCCCCCCGTCCCAACCCCACAGCACCCTCATCCCCAATACTGAATCCCCCCGTCCCAACCCCACAGCACCCTCATCCCCCATCACTGCATCCCCCCGTCCCAACCCCACAGCACCCTCATCCCCCATACTGCATCCCCCCGTCCCAACCCCACAGCACCCTCATCCCTTGTCACTGCATCCCCCCCATCCCAACCCCACAGCACCCTCATCCCCCATCACTGCATCCCACCCCGACCACCCCCCCCGCCACCCCAGCCCACAACAGTTCTTCCCTCCCCTCCCAACCCCCCTGCACCCTCATCCCCCATCACTGCATCCCCCCCGTCCCAACCCCCCTGCACCCTCATCCCCCATCACTGCATCCCCCCCATCCCAACCCCACAGCACCCTCATCCCTTGTCACTGCATCCCCCCCATCCCAACCCCACAGCACCCTCATCCCCCATCACTGCATCCCTCCCCGTCCAACCCCCCCCGCACCCCCATCCCCCATCACTACATCCCTCCCCGTCCAACCCCCCTGCACCCTCATCCCGCATCACTGCATCCCTCCCCGTCCAACCCCCCCGCACCCCCATCCCCCATCACTACATCCCTCCCCGTCCAACCCCCCTGCACCC
Source organism: Mauremys mutica (assembly GCF_020497125.1). Lineage (NCBI taxonomy): Eukaryota > Metazoa > Chordata > Testudines > Geoemydidae > Mauremys > Mauremys mutica. Next base: position 3,650,270 of record NC_059072.1, on the reverse strand, counting down.
TCATCCCCCATCACTGCATCCCTCCCCGTCCAACCCCCATGCACCCTCATCCCCCATACTGCATCCCCCCGTCCCAACCCCACAGCACCCTCATCCCTTGTCACTGCATCCCCCCCATCCCAACCCCACAGCACCCTCATCCCCCATCACTGCATCCCTCCCCGTCCAACCCCCCCGCACCCCCATCCCCCATCACTACATCCCTCCCCGTCCAACCCCCCTGCACCCTCATCCCCCATCACTGCATCCCTCCCCGTCCAACCCCCCCGCACCCCCATCCCCCATCACTGCATCCCTCCCCGTCCAACCCCCCCGCACCCCCATCCCCCATCACGCCATCCCTCCCCGTCCAACCCCCATGCACCCTCATCCCCCATACTGCATCCCCCCGTCCCAACCCCACAGCACCCTCATCCCTTGTCACTGCATCCCCCCATCCCAACCCCACAGCACCCTCATCCCGCATCACTGCATCCCTCCCCGTCCAACCCCCCGCTCCCCCATCACCCCTCACTTCATCCCTCCCCGTCCAACCCCCCTGCACCCTCATCCCCCATCACTGCATCCCTCACTGTACCACCCCCATGCACCCTCATCCCCCATACTACATCCCCCGCCGTCCCAACCCCACAGCACCCTCATCCCTTGTCACTGCATCCCCCCGTCCCAACCCCACAGCACCCTCATCCCCCATCACTGCATCCCTCCCCGTCCAACCCCCCTGCACCCTCATCCCCCATACTGCATCCCCCCGTCCCAACCCCACAGCACCCTCATCCCTTGTCACTGCATCCCCCCCATCCCAACCCCACAGCACCCTCATCCCCCATCACTGCATCCCTCCCCGTCCAACCCCACAGCACCCTCATCCCCCATACTGCATCCCCCCGTCCCAACCCCACAGCACCCTCATCCCCCATCACTGCATCCCTCCCCGTCCAACCCCCCTGCACCCTCATCCCCCATACTGCATCCCCCCGTCCAACCCCACAGCACCCTCATCCCCCATCACTGCATCCCTCCCCGTCCAACCCCACAGCACCCTCATCCCTTGTCACTGCATCCCCCCCATCCCAACCCCACAGCACCCTCATCCCCCATCACTGCATCCCTCCCCGTCCAACCCCACAGCACCCTCATCCCCCATACTGCATCCCCCCGTCCCAACCCCACAGCACCCTCATCCCTTGTCACTGCATCCCCCCCATCCCAACCCCACAGCACCCTCATCCCCCATCACTGCATCCCTCCCCGTCCAACCCCACAGCACCCTCATCCCCCATCACTGCATCCCTCCCCGTCCAACCCCACAGCAGCCTCATCCCTTGTCACTGCATCCCCCCATCCCAACCCCACAGCACCCTCATCCCCCATCACTGCATCCCTCCCTGTCCAACCCCCCCGCACCCCCATCCCCCATCACTACATCCCTCCCCGTCCAACCCCCCTGCACCCTCATCCCCCATCACTGTATCCCTCCCTGTCCAACCCCCCCGCACCCCCATCCCCCATCACTACATCCCTCCCCGTCCAACCCCCCTGCACCCTCATCCCCCATCACTGCATCCCTCACTGTACCATCCCCATGCACCCCATCCCCCATCACTGCATCCCCCCCGTCCCAACCCCACAGCACCCTCATCCCCCATCACTGCATCCCCCCGTCCCAACCCCACAGCACCCTCATCCCTTGTCACTGCATCCCCCCATCCCAACCCTCCCGCACCCCCATCCCCCATCACTACATCCCTCCCCGTCCAACCCCCCTGCACCCTCATCCCCCATCACTGCATCCCTCCCTGTACCACCCCCATGCACCCCATCCCCCATCACTGCATCCCCCCCGTCCCAACCCCACAGCACCCTCATCCCCCATCACTGCATCCCCCCCGTCCCAACCCCACAGCACCCTCATCCCCCATCACTGCATCCCTCACTGTACCACCCCCATGCACCCCATCCCCCATCACTGCATCCCCCCCGTCCCAACCCCACAGCACCCTCATCCCCCATCACTGCATCCCCCCTGTCCCAACCCCACAGCACCCTCATCCCCCATCACTGCATCCCCCCCGTCCCAACCCCCCATGCACCCTCATCCCTTGTCACTGCATCCCTCCCTGTACCAACCCCCCCATGCACCCTCATCCCCCATCACTGCATCCCCCCGTCCCAACCCCCCTATGCACCCCATCTCCCATCACTGCATTTCTCCCCCCAACACCCCCGCACCCCCATCCCCCATCACTGCATCCCTCCCCGTCCCAACCCCCCCATCCCCCATCACTGCATCCCTCCCTGTACCAACCCCCCCATGCACCCTTATCCCCCATCACTGCATACCTCCCCGTCCCAACCCCCCCGCACCTCCATCCCCTCTCACTGCATCTCTCCCCGTCCCAACGCCCCCATCCCTCATCACTGCATCCCTTCCCATCCAAAGCACCCCGCACCCTCATCCCCCACACTGATTCCCTCCCCGTCTGAACCACCCCACACCCCATCCCCTGTCACTGCATACCTCTCCGTCCCAACCCCCCTGTACCCTCATCCCCCCATCATTGCATCCCTCCCTGTACCACCCCCCCATGCACCCCATCCCCCATCACTGCATTCCTCCCCCCAACACCCCCACACCCCCATCTCCCATCACTGCATCCCTCCCTGTACCAACCCCCCCGCACCTCCATCCCCTCTCGCTGCATCTCTCCCCGTCCCAAACCCCCCATCCCCCATCACTGCATCCCTTCCCATCCAAAGCACCCCGCACCCTCATCCCCCACACTGATTCCCTCCCCGTCTGAACCACCCCGCACCCCATCCCCTGTCACTGCATACCTCTCCGTCCCAACCCCCCGTACCCTCATCCCCCCATCATTGCATCCCTCCCTGTACCACCCCCCATGCACCCCATCCCCCATCACTGCATTCCTCCCCCCAACACCCCCACACCCCATCTCCCATCACTGCATTCCTCCCCCAACCCGCCCCCCCACACCCCTATCCCCCATCACTGCATCTCTCCCCGTTGCAACCCCCCACCCGATCCCTGCATCCCTCCCCATCTGAACCACCCCGCACCCCATCCCCTGTCACTGCATACCTCCCCATCCCAACCACCCTGTACCCTCATCCCCCCATCCCTGCATCCCTCCCTGTCCGATCCTGTCCTGCCCCCTACACCTACCCATCCCAGGCCTGTACTCCTTACAGCGCTCTCCCACCCATCCTCTCCACCTGCCAGAGCCGCCACCCCCCTGTCCCTCATCCCTGCACCCCATTCACCTCCATACCCCGCTGCACTCCCATTATGTCCCGATACACCCCTGTGCCCCCCACATCCTCATGCACCTGTAGCCTTCTGCCTCCCCCTGCATCCTCATCCACCCCACATACCCCCCACATCCTCTCCTCTGTCCTTCACTGCCCCCTTTCACTCCCACCCTGCTCTCCTCCTTTCCCTCCCCCCCTCCCCATCCTCTCTCCTCCGCCCCACCATCTTTTCCCCTCCAGTCCACCCTCCTCCTCCCTTCCTGGCTGGGTGATTTAGGCAGCCCCTGGAAAAGTGTCTGAAAAAGTATCTCTGTGCAGGCAAGTGTGTGCATGCAGCCATTGTATGTGTGTAAGAGACTGTGGCTTTGGCTACACTTGCATTTCAAAGCGCTGCCGCGGCAGCGCTGCCGCGGCAGCGCTTTGAAGCGCTAAGTGTAATCAAAGCACCAGCGCTGGGAGAAAACTCTCAGCGCTGTCCGTACTTCCCTGTGGGGAATAACGGACAGCGCTGGGAGCGCGGCTCCCAGCGCTGGGGCTTTGACTACACTGGCGCTTTGTAGCGCCGCAATTTGCAGCGCTGCAGAGGGTGTGTTTTCACACCCTGCTGCAGCGCTGCAAATTTGTAAGTGTAGCCAAGCCCTTAGTGTCTTCGTGTAGGGAGGTGTGTGTATTGCCGCAGGTGTATATACCTGTGTGAATAAAATTTGCAGCCTAACTCTTTGACTTTTATTCCTTTTGTTGGCTTGCACACTGTGACGTTGTGCAGTCTATATGGTTTTATAAAAATTTAATAATAAGTGAATATAATGTAACTGGAATATGCTTCATGCAAAAGGTCTCTTGTAAGGTATCATTACAAAGCTTATAATCTACTGAGTGTGATCATCCTGTTTGTATAAATGTACCACTCTTGTATCTGAAACTAGAAGTATGAAATATAACTCTGAGGGCCTATTGTAATTATGTAAAGTGTGGGCCATTAATGGTTGTTTGGAATCTTGATGACTCCCATTAACTAGGACCATTGTCTGCAGATGGGTGTGTTTTACCTGTAAGTCTTCCTGTATAGGTGTGTGTTGGCAAGTGGGCAATGAAGTCTTGCAGTGACATGTGATCATGTCACCTGAACTGGAATCCATCTTTAACCTGGTGCTTTTCCATTGAGAAGGAGGGGTGGGAACCCAGAGAGGGACAAAGGATTCCCGCCTTATGCAAAAGATGTATAAAGGGGTGGAAGAGAACAAAGGGGGAGAGGAGCCATCATGAAGAATCCCCTAGCGACCACCTGAGCTGGAACAAGAGCTGTTCCAGGGGAAAGAATTGTGCCCAGGCCTGGAAGGTCTCCAGTCCGAGGAAAAAAATTACTAAAGCATCTCTGAGGGTGCGATTATCTGTATTCAGTTTGATTAGACAGAGATTTGCGCATTTTATTTTATTTTGCTTGGTGACTTACTTTGTTCTGTCTGTTACTACTTGGAACCACTTAAATCCTACTTTCTGTATTTAATAAAATCACTTTTTACTTATTAATTAACCCAGAGTATGTATTAATGCCTGGGGGAGCAAACAACTGTGTATATCTCTCTATCAGTGTTATAGAGGGCGAACAATTTATGAGTTTACCCTGCATAAGCTTTATACAGGGTCAAACGGATTTATTTGAGTTTAAACCCCATTGGGAGTTGGGCATCTGAGTGATAAAGACAAGCACACTTCTGTGAGCTGCTTTCAGGTAAACCTGCAGCTTTGGGGCAAGTAATTCAGACCCTGGGTCTTTGTAGAAGCAGACGGGAGTGTCTGGCTCAGCAAGACAGGGTGCTGGAGTCCTGAGCTGGCAGGGAAAACAGGAGCAGAGGTAGTTTTGGCACATCAGTTGGCAGCTCCCAAGGGAGTTTCTGTGATCCAACCTATCACACACACACACAAAAATGGATGACATAAAATATGTGTGTATTCCTTTCATAATAAGTTTTTAAAAGAGAAAGGAACTCTAAAAGCAATGTATTATTTCTTAAAAAGTGAATGTTGTTGACTAGTAATTGCAGAAGAGCCGACGGATCGTACATTTCTCCCCACCTTTGTCTAGCTACGTTATAAACTCTTTATTGCAGACTCTCTCTTTTTATGTGTATGTCCAGCACCTACCACCCTGGAGCCCTGATCTTAGTTGGGGTCTCTAGGCACTAAACAACAATTGTAATATTAAATAATGTGGAAGTCTATGTGTTAGTGCATGCTAGGTGTGTACACATGAATACACATGCGTATCTGCATGTAGGGGTGGGAGTCAGTTTCTACAGATTTCAGAGTAGCAGCCGTGTTAGTCTGTATCCGCAAAAAGAACAGGAGTACTTGTGGCACCTTAAAGACTAACAAATTTATTTTAGCATGAGCTTTCGAGCTGCAGCTCACGAAAGCTCATGCTAAAATAAATTTGTTAGTCTTTAAGGTGCCACAAGAACTCCTGTTCTAGTTTCTACAGATTTATTTATATAGGTTTCTGGACAGGTGCATTTCTGTGGTTGTGCTCTATGGATTCGTATTTGGGGTTTGGGAGTGGGCCTTTAATGGACCCATTGCAGCTGTGATAATGTGTGATCCTAATTCCACACATAAAATTACAATAACTTTAGTGAACAAAAAACACGGAGCTGGTTACAAAAAATGAGAAGAGGGGAGGGAAAGAATTATGAAAACCTTTATGTAATTTAATTTTTTTTAATTACCCTTTTTGACTATTTTGTGGCCAGCTTTAGCGTCTTGTAACAAATAAAACCTGAACTCAGAGGTGAAAGTAAGCTAGTGTGGTCCGGTACCGCGGTATGGACTGTACCGGCTTCTCCGGTGGTGACTGACAGGGCCCAGGGCTCCAGCCGCTGCAGGGAGCCCCGGACGTGATTTAAAGGGACCGGGGTTCCCTACAGTGGCCCCATCGGGCCCTTTAAATCCCCGCCTCTTCCTCTTCCAGTTGAGGCCACGCCCTGCTCAGGACTCCGGCATACTGGTAAATCCTTTAAGTTACTTTCACCCCTGCCTGAACTTAGCATAATACATCTGTCAAAACAATAAAGATGCGTGTTTGGGCCTTGCAGTCACAGGCGCCGACTCCTCCTCCCTGCCCCACCTCCTCCTCCCCCCTGAGCGTGCCGCATCCCCACTTTCTGCCTATCTCCCAGCGTTTCCTGCCCGGCCGCTGCCAAACAGCTGGGGAGGAGCGGGAACGTGGTGCACTCAGGGGAGGCGGCAGGGCTGGGGCAGGGATTTGGGGAAGGAGTTGGAATATTGGCAGGGAGGGGGCAGATTTGGGGCGGGGACTTTGGTGAAGGGGTTGGAATGGGGGTGGGAAGAGGCGGGGCAGGGGTGAGGCCTCATGGAAGGGGTGGAGTAGGGGCGGGGCCAGGGGCAGAGGCGGGGTCAAGCACCCAGGGGAAAGAGGGGAAGTCGGCACCTATGCTTGCAGTGAAAGTGAGCAAGAGAGTGTGGGGGAGAGCAAGCGAGAGAGGGAGGGGCAATGGAGTAAGCAGGGGGCAGGGCCTCTGGAAGGGGCGTGGCAGGGCCTCAGGGAAGGGGCAGGGCAAGCGCATTCCATTTTCTGGAATTAGAAAGTTGCCAACCCTATCGCCACCTGGGCCTCTAGTACCCATAGGAGACGGAGGGCAAAAGTTTATCTTGTTTGATGAGAGGCAGGGGTTTAAGTTTCATGGGGCTAAGGACAGGAGTAGGAACCTGGAGGGTTTCTGTGTATGATCTTGGCAAGTCCCTTCTCTTCTCTCTGCAGTGAGGAGAATGACACTTTGCTGGCCCCCAGGAGCATCAGCAGGCACCCTTTTCAGGACAGAAATGCTTGGTCTTTTTCTCGTGATCGCTGGGATCCCAGGCGGAAAGGTCAATCAAAGTGCAGAGTAAAACACCAGCGCATTTCGGAACTGCAAGATGTGCCCAGCGAAGGGAGCTAAAGGCTTTGGGATGTCTCAGCTGAATCCCAGCCACAGCCAGCATCGCTGGGGCTGCTGTTCCTTCATATCAACCTCCACTTGATGTGAGGCCTCTGCTCCTGACCCTCACCTGTCTTTCACCGCCTCACCCACCCTGCAGAGGGCAGGTCTAGTCCCCCTCCACGAGAGCAGAAAAGGTGAGGAAAGGCCTAGAACTAAATCTGAAGCAGCACAGACCTTACTTGTTTCCCGGCAGTGTCTACTGGGTAGACGATTCCCTTCCTGCCTTGCACCCTATACTGCATTGCTGTGTCCCATTAAAACAGCTGCCACACGCCACCACAGAGCCAGCTGCATTTCAGTGGTGAAGCGATTCATGTACACAACCTGGAAAGAGTTCTGAGATATTACACACACACGGGCAATGCAATATCATTGTTGTTCTCCATAGTTTGTTCCTGGCTTGAGAGCAGAACTTTCTCTAGTAGAGATGCTTCATCCGGGGAAGAGAGACTCCAGTGCAAAAGAACCCTGAACCTGCTGCTCTACTGAGACCATGGGCTTTGGGATGGAGCATTAGCTCTCATCCCTTGGGCTCTCTTGAAGATATTCATCCCTCTTGCCCTCCCCGATCCCTGGAGATCTCTGGGGCTGGGCGAATCAGTCCATGGGGATGTGGCTTTGCACATGGTCTCTTAGGAAGCTGAAGAATTTCTACTGTGGTCCTAGCTGGGGAGTGGGGGAAATGGGAATCGGGTAAAAACTCCTCCCCAGAGCAGAGCCTGGCTGGGGGGGAGAGCGGGGATGTATGGGGTAATATCCTCCTCCCTTTGGCACTGCTTGTCTAGCTCTGGGGCATCTATGGTGACAACATGCCCCTCCTCTGCTTGGCTGTAGGGGTGGGGCTCTACCCAGGCAGGGATATGGCGCAATACCCCCTCCCAGGGGCACAGCCTGGCTGAGGGAGGGTCTATGGGGTGATACCCCCACCCTGTAGCACAGCCTGGCTAGGGGGATATATGGGGTAACACCACCACCCTATGGCACAGCCTGGCTGGGGGGGTGTATGTGGGGGGGTAACACCCCCTCCCTGTGGCACAGCCTGGTCGAGGGGGGATCTATGGGGTAAAACCCTGGCTTCGCCCCATGGCATAGCCTGGCTGGGGGGATCTGTGGGGTAAGGCCCCGCCCCTTGGCACAGCCGCCCGGGAGGTCTCTGTGGGGTAAGGCCCCGCCCCTTGGCACAGCCTGACGGGGGGTCTCTGTGGGGTAAGGCCCCGGCCCCGCCCCTTGGCACAGCCCGCCCGGGAGGTCTCTGTGGGGTAAGGCCCCGCCCCTTGGCACAGCCTGAGCGGGGGGGGGTCTCTGTGGGGTAAGGCCCCGCCTGAGCGGGGGGGGTCTCTGTGGGGTAAGGTCCCGCCCCTTGGCACAGCCTGAGCGGGGGGGGGGTCTCTGTGGGGTAAGGCCCCGCCTGAGCGGGGGGGGTCTCTGTGGGATAAGGCCCCGCCCCTTGGCACAGCCTGAGCGGGGGGGGTCTCTGTGGGGTAAGGCCCCGCCCCTTGGCACAGCCTGACTGGGGGGGGTCTCTGTGGGGTAAGACCCTGGCCCCGCCCCGGCCACGGGGACCTGTGGGGTAAGGCCCCGCCCCTTGGCACAGCCTGAGCGGGGGGGGTCTCTGTGGGGTAAGGCTCCGCCCCTTGGCACAGCCTGAGCGGGGGGGGTCTCTGTGGGGTAAGGCCCCGCCCCTTGGCACAGCCCGCCCGGGAGGTCTCTGTGGGATAAGGCCCCGCCCCTTGGCACAGCCTGAGCGGAGGGGGTCTCTGTGGGGTAAGGTCCCGCCCCTTGGCACAGCCTGAGCGGGGGGGGTCTCTGTGCGGTAAGATCCCGACCCCGCCCGGGAGGTCTCTGTGGGGTAAGACCCTGGCCCCGCCCCGGCCACGGGGACCTGTGGGGTAAGGCCCCGCCCCTTGGCACAGCCCGCCCGGGAGGTCTCTGTGGGTGGGGCAATAGTCCCCCCCCTTCCTGCAGCCCGCGGCCCGCATGGCCCCGCCCCCCGCCGCGTGGCGGCCAATGGCCATGTTGTCCACTCGAAACCCCGCCCCCGGAGTCTTCCCCGCGCATGCGCCCGGCGCCTTGCCCGGGCTGGGTCTGGCTGAGGGAAGATGGCGGCGGCTGGGGCTCGGCGCCGCCGGGTTGAGTCGGACGTGGGGGCGGCCGCTCTGGCCGGGGTATGAGCCGCCCGGCTCCGCCCCAGCGCCCGCGTCTCGCTGCTCCCGGCTCGGCCAGGCCTCGCCATGGCCCGGCTGGCGGATTACTTCGTGCTGGTGGGCTACGAGCTGGACAAGCGCGGTGAGTGCCGGGCGGGGGGGATGTGAGTGCCGGGCCGAGTGGGGGGAGCGCGGGGGGCGTGAGTGCCGGGCCGACGGGGGGGAGACCGGGGGGCGTGAGTGCCGGGCCGAGGGGGGGGGAGCGCGGGGGGGATGTGTGTGCCGGGCCGGGGGGAGCATGGGGGGGTGAGTGCCGGGCCGGGGGGGGAGCGCGGGGGGAGTGAGTGCCGGGCCGGGGGGGGATTTGAGGGCCGTGGAGGGGGGGTGAGCGCCGGCAAGGGGGGGAGGGGGGTGAGTGCCGGGCGGGGGGGGGGTAGCGCCGGCACGGGGGGGAGGGGGGTGAGTGCCGGGCCGGGGGGGTAGCGCTGGGGAGGGGGTGAGTGCCGGGCTGGGGGTAGCGCCGGCAAGGAGGAGAGGGGGGGGGTAGCGCCGGGCCGGGGGGGGAGCGCTGGGGAGGGGAGTGAGTGCCGTGCTGGGGGTAGCGCCGGCAAGGAGGAGAGGGGGGGGGTAGCGCCGGGCCGGGGGGGTAGCGCCGGCAAGCGGGGGAGGGGGGTGAGTGCCGGGCCGGGGGGGGGGAGCCCCGGCAAGCGGGGGAGGGGGGGTGAGTGCCGGGCCGGGGGGGGGAGCGCCGGCAAGGGGGGGAGGGTGTGAGTGCCGGGGGGGAGCGCCGGCAAGGGGGGGAGGGTGTGAGTGCCGGGCCGGGGGGCTCGCAGCACGAGGGGGGTGTGAGTGCCGGGCCGGGGGAGGGCAGCACGAGGGGGGTGTGAGGGCCGGGCCGGAGGGGGGGGCAGCACGAGGGGGGTGTGAGTGCCAGGCGGGGGTGGGGTGTGAGTGCTGGGCCGGGGAGGGGGAGCGCCGGCAAGGGGGGAGGAGGTGAGTGCTGGGCCGGGGGGGGGAGCGCCGGGCCGGGGGGGGGTAGCGCTGGTAAGGGGGGGGAGGGGGTAAGCGCTGGGCCGGGGGGGAGCGCCGGGCCGGGTGGGTAGCGCTGGTGATGGGGGGGAGTGCCGGGCCGGGGGGGGGAGCGCCGGCAAGGGGGGGAGGGGGTGAGTGCCGGGCCGGGAGGTAGCGCTGGGGAGGGGGGTGAGTGCCGGGCCGGGGGGTAGTGTTGGGGAGGGGGGTGAGTGCTGGGCCGAGCGCTGGCGCGGGGGGAGCGCCGGGGGAGGCATGAATACGGGGCGGGACGGGGGAACGCGAGGGGCCCGGGGGGGATGAGGGGGGGGACAGCGACGGGAGCTGGCGGTTTGGTTCAGTCCGTTGGCGTAGCCGGGTTTGGGAGGCAGCCCCGGCTGAGGTGGGGCTTGGTGAGCAGGTCTGGGTGAGTGCGGAGGGCGTTTTGGGGGGGGGGTGTTGGCCGGCTTGGGGGGTGGTCTGCCCGGGGGTTGGTGGGGGCTGGCTGTGGTGTGGGTGGCTGAGTGCTGGGGAGCAAGGCTCCTCACAGTTGGGCAGTGGATGCAGATAGGCCCAGGCCCTCAGGGGCCGGGTGGGGAAGAGGATTATCCTGTGGTTGAGCAGGGCCTGGTGGGAAGGGGTGGGCACTAGTGTTGGCATTCTAGGGAAGGAGAGAGGAGGCAATGGAGGGTGTGTGGTAACTATTGCAGGATTAGACAGTGGCAAAAGGAATCAAGTAAGTTTTGGACAAATTCAGAGGAATGTGCGGGTGTGGTGTTGAAGCAGAGGGTTGGGGACAAGGTCTGGAGAGGTCCAGATGGATGGAGAGAGAAATCAAAATAGTGTATTGCATGGCAGTTCTTCTACTGGAATGGTGGAAGGAGGGCATTGCCCTTGCTGACTTCTGCCCCCACTTGTCCCTATGAGTGGACTGGATCAGCTAGGAAAAGGAACATGTTAGGTTTGCTGGAAAGGTACTAGGGGCCATGTCCTGTGTGTCAGGTTACACAATTGCATGACTTTACTCTGGTTGACTCAATGATTTCTCTTTGTGCAGATGCACATAAAGGTCTTCCCACTGGCATTATGTCTCTAGGGCTTGGTCAAGACCAAATAGTCCTGTAGGGAAAGCCTTTCATCTGATTGTCTGGGGATGTTCTGGAAAGTTCTGCCTGGAGATAAGGAGCTCCAGGCCATGTTTGTGGTAGGTTGGCAAGAGACCATGAACTTTGAAGAGTGCTGCTGTACAGTGAATCCTGACAGTGCTTGGGACTGGTTTCCATTCTGAAATGCCAATATCCTGCTGGATGCTGACAGAATATTTATATCTGGGGCATCTCAGCAGGAGGTGGATTGAGTTAAATTGGGTATGATGGGAGTCTGGAGGCTCTTACTGTAAATTGACTTCCAATGTCTGCTCGTCCAGTACTAGTCTGCGCTCACTTTTTCTCATTGTTTGCTCTTCTGACTTTTCCTTTGTCTATCTAGCTACTGCAGAAGTCTTAGTTTTTTGACTGAAGGAAGTGGGCAGTAGGCAGGACCCGATGACTCCATTCTGGAGGAAGTGAAGTGTATCTATAAATCTGGCAATATATTTAGTGTAATCTTTGAAACTCATTATAGTATGTCCATGTCTGGCCAGCTCTGGTGTTTAGAGCTGAAAATTGTCTCATCAGCTTGTGCTACTGACAGCTTTGTTTGCGTTTGAGCTGGTCACTGAATTTACTTCTCAGACTGGCTCATTGAAGCCACCGTCTTCTATGAGGAGGAGAACTGGGAGCAGTTTTTTCAACAGACATGCTTAGAGTTTGACACTGCTCCTGGCTCTGCAGGGGCCATAGGAGGGGCTTTCTAAGAATTGGCCTGTATGTCACTATTATAAATTGGCTGACAGATAATATGTTCAGAAAACAGACTCCCGTCAAAGGGGTTATAGCACTTCCGGTAGTAGTACACAGATGTGCATCTGGGCAGACTCTGACTTGGGGCCCTGAATCCTCTGGTCTCTAAATACTGTATGGATAGACCTGGTTCTTAGTCTTGCTCTGAATGCTTAATTGTATTTTGTTGTCCTGTATTTTTACCTGCTCTGGAGGCCTGATGATGGCTATGTCTCCGTTACTCATTATGGTATCAGTGGCTTATGCTTCACTGGTTAGTGCCATTTTTGTGGCTTACCTAGGTAATAGGTAATAATTGGAGATATACCAATCTCCTAGAACTGGAAGGGACCTTGAAAGGTCATTGAGTCCAGCCCCCTGCCTTCACTAGCAGGACCAATTTTTGCCCCAGATCCCTAAGTTGCCCCCTCAAGGATTGAACTCACAACCCTGGGTTTAGCAGGCCAATGCTCAAACCACTGAGCTATCCCTCCCCCCTGTTTGGAAATTGAGTTTTATAACTGATTCTGAAATTGTGATCTGTGCTTCTGTTCTTTTTTTAAGTAGATGTAGGTTGTTTGGAGACAGGGTGGGGTTCTTTCATCAGAGAAAAGAGGGTTGGGTGTGGGTGGAGAGGTGGAAGGAGAATAAATAGCAGGTAATCAGCAGCTAGCTTTATAAGTGCTCATGAGGTTGACACTGAGGACCTGTCAGTGCTGACTAGTTGGATGCAATCCTGCAATTCCTGCTGCAGCCTCTCTTTGAAAACAGATGGGATTCTCAGTGTTAACTAGTCAGTGTGGGAGTCTGTATTTGCCTTGCCTGTGCTGAATGCCTAGGCCCTCAGCTGAGAGTTGATATGATGCATTCTGTTCTCCCTTAGGCTGCACCAGTTTGTGTTAATCTTGCCTAATTCCCTTCATGGCAGAATTCCTCTCCTCACCCCTACAGTCAGTAAGAAAACAGTGTCACAAGCTGCTTTTTCCTAAATAGCAGCAACCAGAGGGAAGGGAGAATCTGACCTGAGGTGGAAGGGAGAATCTGAAATCCCTGACCACTGCAGGCCTAACACATTCACATGTTCCACCATAGGGAGAAAGCGGCCTCTGTTCAATTACAGGGACAGTTTAAGCACTCATTGAAGACCTGCATTGTATCAATTTCTAGCTCATTCTGAAATTTAACAGGCCTCCAAGTTTGTATTGGCTCTTCCAAGTAGTGTCAGGGATAATAGGATTTAATTATGCAGAGTCTTTTGTGACATCACTGAAGAAGAGATAATGCGATCACAGGTAGATGCCTTCATGTGGGACTAAAGAGATGGAGCTGACAAGCTCAAAGGGACCGAGATTCTATTTTTGTGCAAGCTTCTCTAAAAGAAAATGAGAAGAAAAATCCAGAACCTAGGAGATATATGGGAAATGTTTTGTGAGATTCTCAGAAGGGAATCCAGGTATGCTGGTAAGGGGCTTGTAGACACAATGTTAAGAAACCTCACGGTTGGGAAAACACTGCAAAAAATTCTGGAACTGGAGCAGGTGTGAAGGGGTTACGTTAGGGACTTTACTGAGTTCTCCCATCCCTCCTCTCACTACCACTGTTTAGAAAAGAAGATGTAGTGACACTGTGTCCTATGTGAAGTGTGGGGGCAAGATGATGAGCTCTATCATCTAGACAATGAGGTGGGATTAACTTGAGATGGATCCATCAAACTGAGTGAGGAACAGTTTTTACAAAGTCCAAACTACCCATGGCTGAATCTCAGCAGGTGAAAAAGTGAGTAGTGCTGGCGCATTATTTTTATTTAATTCTTGCCAAATTAATTTGATTTTTATTTAAGTGGCTTCCTGGTAGGTAAGCCACTATATGTATGTAATATTTCCAAAGGGTTTTGTGCCTCTCTCATCGCATTGCTTTGCAATGGATCCATTCTGGGCCTGTGTATGTGTATGTTGCCATCCCTAGTTATGCCTTATGGAGCTGTCTTCACATGCTGCTTCCACCCACTCTCCTGAGTTTAATTGTTCCAGGTGGAATGAGCTTTATTTACCATAGAAAGGAGATGAATAAGCAGGGACAGGATAAAAGTATATCAAATAAATGGTTCAGAGAAGGTAGGTCAACAGTTTCTGTTCTCCCTGTATTATAAAAAACAAGGGGATGTTCAAAGAAATTGTGACAGGTGGCAAATTTCAACTGATAAAAGGAAATACTTTTTGACACAATGGAAAAAAGAACTAGATAAGTTAATGGAGGATAGGTCCATCAATGGCTATTAGCTAGGATGGGCAAGGATGGTGTCCCTAGCCGCTGTTTTCCAGATGCTGGGAATGGGCGACAGGATGGATCACTTGTTGATTATCTCTTCTGTTCATTCCCTCTGGGGCGCCCGCCATTGGCCACTGTCAGAAGACAGGATTCTGGGCTAGATGGACCTTTGGTCTGACCCAGTATGGCTGTTATGCTTAATGCACAGTTAAACTCTGGAGTTCATTGTCACAGAAAATTGAGAGCTAACATCATTTTGGAAGTGATATTAATCCTCATGATTCAGGAATTAGTAATCCAATTTCTAAGTAATAAATAGCATCATGAGATAGGATCTGGTGATAGATTATTCCACATCTGCCTAATGTGGGGTACTCATACCTTCTTCTGAACCATGTGGGGGCTGGTCAGTGTTGGAGACAGGATACTGCAGTAGGTGGACCTTAGCTCTAATCAACTATGACAATTCCTATGCATCTTCCTCCCCTCACCTCCACCCCCCTGCCCCAAAAAAAAGTCATCTGTAGGCCGGGATTCCAAGATAAGGAATAAGAGCCTTAAGGTTGCACCTGACCTGTGTCGTATAGTTTATTTTCTTGTAGCACCCAGCACTGTAGTATGTGTGTGCATGCTCTGGTCTCCTGTTCTGTCATGTTTGTCCTTTTGCTGCTGCAAAACCACCACATTTAATTCTGAACAGTGGTACAGTGATGGAGGCGGTGGTGCAGCAGCAGCATCTCATGTAAAAAACCTGTTGGGATCAAGTCCATTTCACATCTCCCATATTGTTGAATCCCATTGCACTGATTAGACTTGAATGTTGGTTATTGATCTTGGGTTTTTAGAATCTGTTGTTCTGGAAGTAAACTGTGTGCAGGGGTCACCTGAAATGCAGCCGCTTTCTGGTGAGGAAGATGGCAGCTATTGACTAGCATGAAGTGACACTACGCAATAGTCTAGGGGGGAAAAGTAAAGGAGAATCTCAGTTCCAGTTGCAACTGCAGGGGGTAAATTTAGGGAGGCAGAATATAATTACCTGATTTGGAATTTGGTCTGGAGAGCAGCCCTGACAGTTCTGAAAAGTACCATGAACTCTTTAGTGATCGCATGTAATTGTCATTTTTGTATCTTACCTAAAATACACACATCTAGCAGCACAGCATCCCGTAGTGCCAGGTTCAGAAGGAAAAGCTCCACCAACCTTATTCCCAAACCAACTCCAGGCAGCATACATGTGTTCCTTGCATGGTCTCCCATCCAATTACAAGCCAGTTCAGCCTTGCTTAACTTTACGTCAAACAGGATCACAGTACAAGCAAGCCTCTTCGGCGGTTAATAAAAAGTGAAGGAAATGGAGGAAGTGATTCTGCTGTCATCGACACACTGCTGGATGTTGGATTTCATGGGACTTGTTCATTGGGCTTCCAGATGGTTCCCCCCAAATCCTTTGTAACTGCTGTAGAGCTGTACAGTGGCACTTGAGGTGCTGTAGCTGGTTCTGATATATACACCATATGAAGCTGATACTGAGTGGAGATGTTTCCATGATAGCTGGTAAGGTGATCATACCGTGGGGTTGCGAGCCATATAAGTGCATAGACAAAACTGCAGTTTAATCATATTTTCCTTGTCTTGTTGTTTGGAAAGCTGGATATGGGAAGGGGAGGGAAGATGGGGTGTAAATGTCATGCAGATTTGTGGTGACCTTTGATATATCTTGTGTTCTGGGAAGTTAAACAGTAGACAATGCTGTGGTGTGAAGTATATAGTTTTGGGTAGTGCAGTGGGAAGGAAAGAACTTGCAATATGTGGCTTAGGGATCTTAAAATTTGCTCTAATGGCACAGCACTAATGATGAAATATAGAGATTGATGTTTAAATTAAATGCCTGAGGCTTTGGCAATTCACCCCCTCCCTCCATTACTCCTGGTACTGCCCAGTAAATTAATCAGCTAATGAAGACTGCTCAACTCAAGATAGGGCATTAGGTGCTAGGACTTGTAGTCTTCACAGGTCGCACTGTGTACCAAGACCGTGTAATTTTTGAGGGATGCACATCTGTTAAAGATAAGAGTGGCTGCAATTTGATACCAGTTAGGTATAGTTTGCCTCCAGCTTCTGATAAGCTCTCAGTGCAGCAATTGAGTGAAGTTTGGGCATGTCTACCTTGAACTATTCATATCTTCTTCTCACCAAGCTGTACTAGCATTAGACTTCAGCAGCATTTCTAGTCTCACACTGAATTATGCTAGTGAGACCCAAGGAGGGTTCATACCATATGCTATGAGAAGCAGACACAGAGGCAGGAATTTGGTTTTCTGTTGCTGGGGGATCACTCTGAGGGAGAGAGAAGTCAATCAGTAGAGAGAAGCAAGAATCTTGTCAGTTGCATCTCCTTCTCAGAAAATGGTGAACAAGAGTGAACCGGCCAGTTCTTTGTAAAGTTCAGTCTTGCCCTAACCTCCTTCCTGCCTGGCACTGGCCAGAAAGCTTCCCCTCTCCTCAGCCAACAAGTGGTTACATGTGTGCAGAATGCTCTGTGGGGTGGGGGTGGGGCTGAAGTGACACTTCTTGTTTTGGACAACATAATCCATCTTTGTAAGAACCCTTTGGGACCAATTCCCAAAGTATAGAAGGTGTTTGATTTCCAGGCAACTGGTTAGTGATTTTTTTTTTTGGGTGAGTTTGGCATTAATATCCACTCCCCATGTCCAGCTCTGAAGGACCTCGGATGGTGGCTGAATTTGGAGAATATTTATTTCATCATCTGAAAGTGACTAATTGCCTTACTGATTGGATTAGTCCTGACACGGCCATAACCTGTGTGACTGGCTGCTACCATGGAGGATGCAGCCACCTCCCTTCTTACGAACAAAGTGTGTATGTAGTGCAGCTTGGAGCGAGGCTGCATTGGCTGCCATGGACACATGCAGACTCTTGGGGTATGGCTACACTTGCAAGTTGCAGCGCTGGTGGAGGCTTTCCAGTGCTGCAATTAGTAAGTGTCCACACCTGCAGGGCACATCCAGCGCTGCAACTCCCTGGCTGCAGCATGGGGAATAAAGATTGCAGCGCTGCGTGGCCACACACCAGCGCTGTTATTGGCCTCCAGGGTATAAGGATGTATCCCAGAATGCTTTTAACTAAATTACTCCCTTTGTTTTGTTGTGCAGCCTCTCTTTGTTTTGTTGTGAACTCCCGTTGCTACTGGAGCTGCTTATGCTGTGATCAATCTGTATCCTCCTCCCTGCGTGATTCACAGGGGTTGAGTGTTTGCTTTTTGCTTGACCAGCAGCGAGAAAGCGAGTCGGCAGCTGTTTATCTGGTCTGCAGGCTTTTGCAGTTAAAGAATAAGGGGTTGGGTTTTGTTGTCAACTCTGTGCACCGGGTGGCTCCGTGCACCCGGAGCTGCTTCAAACACAGCTCCTGTTTGCTGTCATCAATCTGTAACTACTGTCAACAATGAAATGAGATAACCCCCTGCCTGTCTCATTCACAGGGGTTGAGTGTTTGCTTTGCTTGAGAGAAAGGGGGGAGGGGGCAGAGGGGGGAAAGGGAGTATGTTGGATGCAGGCTGTTTGCAGTTAACAGTAAGGGGGTGAGAAAATTTTCTGATTTTGCACAGTGTCGGTTCCAAAAATCCACTCTCTCTCTCCCCCCCGGTCCCTGTCACACTGCCCCACACCCCCCTCTTTTGAAAAGCAAGTTGCTGCCACTTGAATGCTGGGATAGCTGCCCATAATTCATCACTCCCAACAGCGCTGCAAATGTGGCCACACTGCAGCGCTGGTAGCTGTGAGTGTGGCCACACACCAGCGCTGGCCCTGCACAGCTGGACGACCAGCGCTGCAACTACCAGCGCTACAGGTTTGTAAGTGTAGCCATACCCTTGGACTTCGGGAGAGCTACTGAGATAATAGATTGTTTAGGAGGAGGGAAAAGGGTTTGTTGTTTTGGGTGGATTCCAAATATACTTGTCTTTAACTGGGCCATATGAAATGAAAGCCTTAGGTCTTATTTTGCTGCCCCTGACCTTTCCAATCCATAGAATATCCCCAAGGAAAATTTGTGGGTATAGCTTGACTATTGTAGCTCTCCAGGGACCTGTGGGTACCAGGTGGGTTTCTCAGATGCTGCTGGTATCCCATTTTCATTCTAGTTTGTCTGGTGAGATGTTCCAACTGCTGGAAATGTAGTGAACTGATGGGTTAATATCCAAGGGTGGAAGGGACTGTGATGGGGGTCAGTGAAAGGGAAACTTGCCTAGTTCATAAGAAATATGTTTGAAAGGATGGAGGCTGGAATAGTTCAGCAAACTCTCCAGCAAGTCTGTTTCTCTCCAGCTCTGCACCAGCAGCTTCATGGGAGCAGAAATGAAAGTTAAAGATAAACCAGTTCAGACTACTTCAGAGAGAGACAGGAAATGGGGTTTGGCAGCTACAGCTCTAGGCTCATTAGCGAAGTTGGATACTGCTGCCATGGAGTCCAGCACATTCAGAATGTTTATTTAGGTTTATAGTTGGTGGACAACATGAGCTTTCTAAGGGAGTCTAGTCTTGTACTTAACACATACCCTTATGATGCAGAACCATTCTGATCTCTGTAGGAACACTTTGCTGTGACATAAGGTAAAATGAGCACTGACTCTTGCATGGAAGCATGTTGTCTTACTGACTAATTGTACCATGAAGTGCTCAGAAGCCAATATGGGATGCTCTGAAATCAGACAATGTGGTGATGTCCTAGGCCAGCAAGCAAAGATTCAGTTGCTTTACCTCCTGGTCAGTGAAATCTCTACTTCTGCATTTTGCACTATTAATGTTAATGTGCCCAGACACTGGATTTCTGCCCCTTTGTCAGGCTGGGGATTGTGGTCAGTGAAGCAGAAAGCTGAAACATTACAGCAAACCCAAAATCCCCCTATAAACTGTGGCTGCATGACGCTCTCTTCTAATCTGTCTGTCCAGTCACTTGCACCTTGTGATTACAGGGCCTTGCCACAGCCTGTTTGTGTGCTGAGCCAATGCCTGTGCATCTCTGTAGTGGTGTGTTGTGCAAATCTTCAGATGTTTTATCAGAGGGTTGTATGTTTCAGAGCCTCCAGATCAGTGTTTCTCAAAATGGGGTCGCCGCTTGTGTAGGGAAAGCCCCTGGCGGGCCAGGCCGGTTTGTTTACCTGCCCCATCTGCAGGTCCAGCCGATCGTGGATCCCACTCACGGTTCGCCGCTGCAGGCCAATGGGAGCTGCTGGAAATGGCAGCCAGTACATCCCTCGGCCCACGCTGCTTTCAGCAGCCCCCATTGGCCTGGAGCAGTGAACCACGGCCAGTGGGAGCTGCGATCGGCCGGACCTGCGGATGGCGCAGGTAAACAAACCGGCCTGGCCTGCCAGGGGCTTTCCCTACACAAGCGGCGACCCCAGTTTGAGAAACACTGCTCCAGATAAAAGTACTCATGAGAGCAAGAATACTCCAGCAGAAGGAAACTGGTCTCATCGTATGTGAGTGTTTGTGTCACTGTGCCATTGTTTGTGCCATTCTCAGTGAAAGGATGTTTTCAAATCTCTTGAGCTGTTTGCACTTAGGGTATGTCTTCTCTAGCAATGTTAAAGCGCTGCCATGGCTGTGTAGTCACGGCACCAGAGCTGGAAGAGAGCTCTCCCAGTGCTGTGTAAAACCCACCCCCACGAGGGGAGTAGCTCCCAGCGTGGCTCTTAGCCCTGGTGCACTGTCTGCACTGCCACTTTACAGCACTGAAACTTGCAGCGCTCAGAGGGGTGTTTTTTTCACATCCCACCTGACAAAGTTTCAGTGCTGTAACGTGTCTGTGTAGACAAGGCCTTAGAGTGGTTCTACTAATGTTGATAAATGGCCACATTTGCAAAGCCCTGGACTCTTTGCTTTCCTTGAAGTCTTATAGCTGAAAGGTTAACTGCAAAGCTGTTGTGTGTGTCTGACAGTCTGTTTGAGAGCCAGATCTTTAAAGGACTAGAGCAGCTTGGTTCCAAATACTTATTTAACACTAAGTGAGGGCACAGTGTGCTTGACTGTACAAAACGTTGAGAAAGACATGGCCTCCTGCCCCAAGGAGCTCACAGTCTAAGATACATTTCTGAATTAAACCACTGAGAAATCGGCTCCTCCTTCTAGCCCTGTCCTCAGTTTACAATTTCCCCATGAAACTGTGCCCCCTCACTAACCCTTAAACCCAGCATTTTCTGACAGCTTCCTGCCCAGGGTTTAATTGTTAGTGAGATCTTCAGCTGTTGCAGTCGGAATGCAGAATCTGAACTTGGGGCTTGGCAGTTGAATGGAGGATGATCAGTTTTTTCAAAGGATTAGTTCTAAACTTTTAATGTGGTGTAAGCATATATTCTCTTACTAATTTGTCTTCACCACGCTATTTATAAATACTTTTACAGGCTTTGTGGATTGGCCTTTAAATTGTCTGGGTTCATATCCGTTTTTGTTCAGGTGTGAAATGCTTGGTCTTGCCCTAGTTCCTGTTCACAAAAACCACTACATGGAACAACTAGCAGTCTTTGTGCAGGGAAGATTTAGGATTAGAATAATACTGCAGTTTGGGATTGTGGAGTAGTAGCAGAGCTGTGTGCATGAGGAGCCTAGAACACAGGCTAGGGAGTACTGCAGATCAGGGTTGGGGTGCAATTGTCAGGCTTGGTGGGAGCTCAGGACTGGAACTGCAGAGGGCATGTGGGCTGGGATTGAGGGTATCGGTATAGCTGTGTGTCTGGGGAGCCCAGGACTGGAATATCAGGGGGTGCTGCACATCGGGACTGAGAGCTGTGTCAGAGAAGCTTGCATGCCATATACCTACTTTAGTCAGTGCTCTCTGTTCCTCATTTTCATGAGCATTGAAACTGTTTCAGATTCTGACAAATCCTTTCACTGCTGACTGCAGTTAGCAGCCACTGCAAATCCTTTCACATTCTGTACCAGATGACTGGAGGATAGCTAATGTGACACCAATTTTTAAAAAAGGCCAGTAATTACAGGCTGGTAAGCCTACCTTAAGTATCAGGCAAATTAGTTGGATCACTTGATGATAACCTGTCTGTTCATTTCCTTTGGGGCACCTCCAATTGGCCCCTGTCAGAGGACAGGATACTGGGCTTGATGGACCTTTGGTCTGACCCAGTATGACCATTCTTATGTTCTTTAACTATAGTAAAGAACAGAACTATCAGACATACAGATGAACATGATTTATTGGGGAAGAGTCAAGATGGTTTTTGTAAAGGGAAATCATGCCTCACCAATTTATTAGAGTTCTTTTAGGGGGTGAACAAACATGTGGACAGGGGTGATCTACTTACTTTCAGAAGGCCTTAGACAAGGTCCTTCACCAAAGACTCTTAAGCAAAGTAAACAGTCATGGAGTAAGAGGAAAGGTCCTCTCATGGACCAGTAACTGGTTTAAAGATAGGAAACAAAGGGTAGGAATAAATGGTCAGTTTTCAGAATGGAGAAAGGTAAATAGTTGTGTCCCTCAGGGGTCTGTACTGGGGCTAGTACTGTTCAACATATTCATAAATGATATGGAAAAAGGGGTAAACACTGAGGTGGCGCAATTTGCAGATACAAAATTACCTGAGATAGTTAAGTCCAAAGCAGACTACAAAGAGTTACAAAGGGATTTCACAAAACTGGGTGACTGGGCAACAAAATGGCACATGAAATTCAGTGTTGATAAATGCAAAGTAATGCACATTGGAAAACATAACCCCAAATCTACATAGCAAATGAGGGATCTAAATTAGCTGTTACGCATCAAGAAAGAGATCTCGGAGTCATTGTGGATAGTTCTCTGAAACCATCTGCTCAATGTGCAGTGGCAGTCAAAAACGGTAACAATGTTAGGAAGGGAATAGATAACAAGACAGAAAATATCATAATGCCTCTATATAAATCCATGGTATGTCCATATCTTGAATACTGTGTGGAAATCTGGATGCTCCATATCAAAAAAGATATATTGGAATAGGAAAAGGTACAGAGAGGGGCAACTAAAATGATTAGAGGGTATGGAACAGCTTCTGTATGAGGAGAGATTAAAAGGGCTGGGACTGTTCAATTTGAAAAAGAGATGAATAAGTGAGGAGGGGGGCGGGATATGATAGAGGTCTATAAAATCTTGACTGGTGTGGAGAAAGTGAATAAGGAAATGTTTACCCCTTCACATAACACAAGAACTAGCGGTCGCCTAATGAAATTAATAGGCAGCAGGTTTAAAACAAACAAAGGGAAGTACGTCTTCAAACAACACACAGTCAACATGTGGAACCGTTTGCCAGGGGGTGTTCTGAAGGCCAAAACTATGATAGGGTTAAAAAAAAAGGACTAGATAAGTTCAGTAGCTATTAGCCAGGATGGTCAGGGATGCAACACCATGCTCTGAGTGTCCCTATTCCTTTTCGCCAGAAGCTGGGAGTGGACAGGAGATGGATCACTGGATTGCCTGCAGTTCTTTCCTTCTGAAGCACCTTGCATTGGCCACCGTCAGAAGACGGGATACTGGGCTAGACGGACCATTGGTCTGACCCATTATGACCATTCTTATATTCTAACTTTTCAGAGTAAAATAAAATGAGGAACTGTCAGCTGGGGGGAAAATACCAGTCAGACCGAAGGTGGAGGTGATCAGGGCCTGAAGCCCTCTCTCTGAGATCACTTGATTTTACAGAGAGATTCAATGGAGGATTTGTGACGCAGTAGGGAGTGGGGTGGATTGACCTGGGAATGTCGTTTAGTTTTACTGGGACTGTCTGCATGGGGGATGGGAGAGCAGGGGATGACTTTAGGTGACCTGAGCCAGGAAGTGGGGTAGGGAGAGTCGACACCTTTGCCTGGGAAACTGGACAAAGAGGGAGGGGGAGAGAGCCTGCTGGAGGGGTTTTTGGTTTCAGTTTTGGGCTGACTGGGAAGAGGCAGGGAACCCCAAGTCTGGGGTCTAAGATCCTTGCCCCCAAGAGGGACCTTGCTGAGGGGTTCTGGTTGTACCTACAAGCCCTGCTTGGGACTGTATTCCTGTCGTCTAATAAACCTTCTGTTCTATTTTCTGGCTGAGAATCATGGTGACTCGCGGGAAGTGGAGCGGTGCAGGGCCCTGACTTCCCCACACTCCATGACAATCTGCACTTAAGTCTTGAGTCAGTTGCTTGGTGAGAAGAATGTATCAGTGTGGTTGAGGGAAACACCTCTCAGTAATGGTCTAAGAGCCCTTCCAGGCTGGATTGTTGTTTCAGTGGCTTACATGGGACTGTAAATAAGAGCTTTGCTGACTTTTTAAGCAGTGTTCTCCAGGACACTCTGCTGTATTTCTGACTGCATTGACCTGCTGGACATAAATTGTTGTTTTACTCCAGCTGTACCTAATGTTAGAAATTAGTTCCTTCCCATAGGGGCTGTTCAAATGCCATCTTCTGGTCTGAACTTCTTAATGTGCCGCAGCTAAATAAGAAAACTTCGTGGTCCTTTCTGGTTGCTGTTAGAGGAGCCTGCGTTACTAAAAACTGGTGTGGGGATGAAGTGTTTGAGTGAGCATATCTTTAACTTCTGCCTCCCTCCTTCACTTCTGAGGCTCTGTGGGAGCTATGGGCAGATGCCATGACAGATGCTTTTGCTGGGAGAGAAGCTGCCCCACAAGGCTCAATCCTGTCTATTTTATTCAGTGTAGCCACTGGAGGGGCTGATGAGGCAACAATATTGAAGTGCCAGCAATACATTGACACCCAGTTCTACATCTCCTTTATGTGAGATGTAAATGGCGCCATCTTTGAGCTCAGTGCCTGGCCAAAACCAAAGTCTGGATAAAGAACAGTTGGCTAAAGCTGATCCAAGGCAAGACTGAGTTGAATCTGAAAGGGAGAGGGAATCCCTTAGGATTTGCCTCTTCCATAATATCCCCCTCTGAGACCATCTATATGTGAAGTTACTTTGCAGTCTTGGGGTCCTGGTGGACTGTCTTCCAATGGATGTCCTTAGTCATAGCTTTGAAAAACATCCATTTCCATCTGAGTGTGGCCACAAGATTGTGCTCCATCCTGTTGAACGCAGACATGGCTGAGGTGACCCATGTGTTTGAGCAAGAGGCTTGGTTATTGCAGATCATATCTAGGGATGAAACCACACATCCCAGAAAAGTTCAGACTGATACAAATGGCAGTTTCCTATTCACTTAGCAACGCATCCTATTCACTATTCACCCCAGAACTCCACTGGGCACTTGCTCTCCACTGAATACAGAGTCCAATTCAGTGCCTCTCACTTGATAGTCCCATGGAGGGCTCTGAATATCTGAAAAATCATCTCGTCCTCTGTTGTCATGACTTTGAAGGACTGTTATGTTCCACTGGAAATAAGAAACTTGATTAGTGGGGAGAGACTCATGAGCATGGGAGATTAAACTGTCTCAGATGCTGTGTCTAGGTTATGGAACTCATTGCCACAACGGATAAAAGACCACAAGTCTCTCAGTGCTCAAAACTCAGCAGTGAGACTTAGTTATCCTGCAGCTGGTTCCACATACACTTATGCAAACTTAAACCATTCAGGTTTACTTTGACAAGTGGGGAAGGAAATCTAGTTGGTACATTTAATACTTGAGTGGTGTCCTAATACTGTGCTAATAGGTGCCTGTCACGGGGCCTGCACACCCTGTCCCATTTTGGGATGGGGTAAGAGTTGCTATAGTCCTGAGGCTAAGTCTGCATGACCACTCTGAGTCTCAGGGTAGTGTGGCCTAATGGCCAAAGTACTCTGCCCTTCTACCAGGAAGGGAGGCCTTAGGGCCAGAGTTGATGCCGCTGCCTCCCCTATTGGGGCAGGGTGGCCTTACTAGGGATATAAAAATATGAAACAGTTAACCGGTAAATATAAATCTTACCTGTTAACACACCCTAACCGTTAACCCCCAGCCTTGGCCCGGCTGGCCAGAGCAACCCGGGGGTGGCTGGCCAGAGCAGCCCCAGCCTCACTCCCTTATATTGGTTAACCGATTGAACAATATAATTTTAATAGTTTAAAATATTAACTTTTTAAACAATATTTACAGCCCTAGGCCTAACAGCCAAAGTCAATATAGCCGCTCTCTTTATGAGGGCAGATTGGCCTAACACTCAGAGTCAATAGAGTTGCCTTTTCTGTCAGGGCAGGGTGGCTTAGCGGCCCGAGTCAATAGGATTGGTGAGGTGAGCTACCACTCTGGGCTTGGGGGTGGCTGGGATGGGGGGGCCTGGGCCCTCCCTTTCCACCAGGTCCAAACCCAGGGCCCTGACGCAGTGCCGGGTTCCTACTGAAACACGCCAAGATAGTCTGTGGTTCTATAACCAATTCCCCGCAAAGTTTCCCTGGGTCACTTCCTACCCATTTTTCCACAGTGTGCCGTCTTGGCGTTCCCACGGTCACTCCTTCTGGGATGCCCAGACTTGGGGGGTTTGTGGGTCATCACCATTTGGCTGTCCTCTGTGTCCTGAAGTGCTGGCAGTCCTTCCGCAGGAGCCTTCAGTGTATCTGCTTCCTCTCTGGCAGTCGGCCCTGAATGAGCTGAGCTGCTCCCTTTTATGTCTGATGTCCAGCCAGAGCATGCCCAGCAGAGCCGAGGGGGCCTGGCCTCCTCGTTTAGAGAGAGGCGTTAACCCCTGCAGTCCCAGTGCAGGGCATGCGTGTCCCGTCACAGTGCCATATAAGTACCTGGAGAGAGAATGTGACCTCAGTAAAGGAAGGGCGCAGGTTGTAGTCTGTGCATCTGCCACTGACAGGGCAGCATTTCACATGTCTATTGCCGTGCTTCTTGAAGTACTTAGGAGCCCCGGTCTTGGTTCACAACCCCCATTGTGCTAGGTGCTGTACATACATGGAACAAAGAGACCTTGCTCTTTGAAATATCCATAATCCTGTTATGTTGAGATGGACATGTGAATGAGTCTTTCCGCTGTTATAACAGTTATACATTAGAAATCCCAAAGCTCCACTATCTTGATGGTTTAGTGCAGTACTGGAAAATCTTCTTTACCCCCTTACCTTGGGTAAGCAACTTTCTTTTGGTAGGGCAAATAAAATACATTTTTTTATCATTGTGGTGAAGATGAGTAATTTTTGAGCCTGGGCTAACACATTTACAGAGTAATGGCGTGGCTGGCTTAACGGCCCAGACTACTCTTTTCTCCCCTTTCATGAGAGAGAGGATTTCCTATGGAGTTCACTGCCAAAAATTCCTCTCAGCACAACAGTATGATTGGGAATAAATTACTAGTATTTATATAGTTGTGTTCCGTGTATGTTCGTTTCAGAGCACTGCAGGAGCATTGAGGAACTGTCAACTTAAAATGTTCGCTGTAAACAAAATTCTTTAACTGTATTGCTAATATCTTCATTTATTGCTAGTGAGAATTCTGCAAATCTAATATGTCTGATGCTTTTTGTTTACTTTTTGTATTTTTCTGTTTGGACAATGAAAATCAGTGAAGTTAGCCACTTTGTTTCCAATCAGTTTAGTTTTCAGGTTCTTATTGCAGCAATGTCTGAAATTGAAATTCTGTTTGGGAAGATATAATTGTATAAACATTCCAGTGAAATCAGTTTTGAGACTGTGGAAGGGCTTCTGTTTTGTAAGTTTTTCACCACATTTAAACTTTGGGCCAAATTTAAATTGACTCTCAAACCTCCCAATCTCAGTTCAATAAGCCTCCTCATTTAGATCCCTGCTTAAACTCCTTTTGTGACATGTTAGTTAACCATACAAAACACTTTAATAGAGCCACCAAAATGTGCTTGAACCTTACCAGAGTAACAACATGAAAGTATTTTTCTAACCTTTGAGCTGCTTCATCCCATCTTCCCTCATTGTAACTCTTTGTGTTTTGTAGAAAATTAGGTTATAAGCTCTTTGACAAAGGGATTATATCCATGTACTTTCTCTCTAGTGGCTGTCTCTTTTGGACACTGTAAATAACCTTATACAACAAATTACAGTAATTTATAACTTGGGAGTCTTTAGCTTCCAGACTTGTGCTCAGACTCCTTTTCCATGCTCATTATGACTAGATGGGGTTGCAGAGCCGTCAGAACTAGGGGGTTGTATTCTTGCACTGATTAAAATCAGATTTTTATTTACAGTATGGCCCCAAAGCAGCCACGTGTCAGTTTGTGGGGAGCCGCCTGCATATTTGGCAGCTGCTTGGCTGCCTTGTTACTGTGATTTGGACAATGCTGCATGGCTTTTTTCTGAATGAATTTTTCTAATGAAATCTATACAGCATTGAATGTTCAAGAAAACAAACTGCTTGGGTGTCCCTTCTGCTTGCTGGAAAGCTGGATTTTTACGTTGAAGGTAGCTGCAGGAAGTAGAGCAGAGTCCCAGTTAGGCTGCTTCGCCTCTTTTCTGTGCATCCTCTTCCTCTTTTGCTCTGAGGCCTTAGCTCTCTGAAACTTGCTTGTTACCCAGATGTGAGTGCTGTGCTGTCTGGCTGAGTCATGCCTTTTCTGGAACAGAGTGAAATGCACTGCTGCTTTCATAGTGGTGCTGTTCATTCTGCCTCAGGCTCTGACAGTTCCTAATTTGAGGGATTTATAACTAAAATATACCAACCTGTCTCAGACTGTAGCTTGCAGCCCATACCTCAGAGCAGGAGGGGAGTGGCTTCTTTTTCAGAATCTCACTTTGCTCATCATGATGCTGGTGCTGAATGGATTTTGTGCTCTAAGAACGTGCAAAGATGTCTTCTGGCCATTGCTCTTTAAAGTGGTTAAACTCCTTCAACCTTCTGTTTTAGGTACTTCTAGGACACCTGTTCCCATAATATATGTGACATTTGTAATCCCCAAATATTCAAAGAGGTTATTTTGTTTATATTATCAGCTGTCACACACTAAACTCTTTGAGAGTCCTTAAATGTATCCCCACTACTTGGTGTCTGTAACGATCCATAATAAATGACATATAATAGTGCTTTACTACCAGGCAATCCCAAGTGCCTTACACCCTGACTTTAAAAACTTGGAGATAGGGGATTGCTTCACTGACCACTGAGATGGGGCAAGGCAGGTGTTTACCAGTGCGGCTTCCTGGTGCCGAGATATCTCAGTGATTAGTGCAATATAAATATGCAATACTATACAGTAGTTCAAGACAGGTGATAAAAATTCTATAACAATTGAAACTGCGGGGGAATTTATGGAAGCAGGACATAGATACCCAAGTTAGAATGTTGCCAGGACACCGGCTACTGTGTATAAAATCATATACAAAAGGACTTGTATAGAGTCAAAGAGCAATGGCAGACAAGACATTTTTATTTCTCATTGGATAATGCAGTGGATCCTCTACATCCCAATTATGTTCTGAGATCTGCTTATAAGAGGTTGCTTTTTTAAGGTTAAAAATGAAGAAAAGCAGATGACTGCACGTGTCAATAACATAAGATGGTTACCATAAGCAAGAACATCCTAAATTTAGGGCAACATCCACTCCTCTGCTAATCTCCTTTTGGCTGGGGATCTGTAGTACCAGGCTAAACATTTTTACTTAACTTCCTACTGATACAGCTCCATGAGTGGCTGGCTTTTTCCTATAGACCTGCTCTGAGCCAGGTCAGATGACAGTGGCTAAAACACTATACATCCAGTGTCCTGTCTGTACTAGTGCTTCTGGTGTTACTACTTTTGGTAGAGCTGCAGCAGAGGTAGCAGCTGTGGAAAATTAGGGGACACACCCTTGATGAGCAGTGAGAACATGGAAGCCCCTGAGTAATCAAACATGAGTTGGGCCTTGTCTATACTAAAAAATGCACTAGTTAACTAAATCATTTAAAAATTGATCTAGTTAAACCAATGCAACCTCGTAATGTAGATTCACTTAAACCAGTTTAACCCTTGCTTAGATTGATTTAGCTTGTCAATAACTTTACTGAGGCAAGCAAAACTGATTTAAGAAAGTGTTAAACCAGTTGAAGTGCATATGCATTAGGCATTTGCATCATTAGGCATTTGCACCAATTTAACTAGATCATTTTTTAAGACGAGTACATTTTTTGTAGTGAAGAGAAGACCTTAGATCCTGTGCACACTGGTAGGAGTGAGCTAACTGTGTAGTTGTATGTAGCATGGTTCCAATCCCAGTTTACACAAAGCCCCAGTTTCTGAAGAAACTGTTTGTGTTCTTAGTAGGTTTGATAGTGCGGTTATCTTGCTCTTGATCACTCTGTCCTCTCATCAGCTGTAGCATTCCAGAAAGTGAACTAGATGGAAAGGCTGTCCCTCATGCACAGTAGTTGCAGGGCTTGCAGCACCCTAGAAGGCCTGGAAAAATAAAACTGCCTAAAGTGTAGGTTTTTCCTTTCCCCCCATCTCTGTATAAATGCACTCATGCCTTGTCCCACTGCTTCCTCAAGCCCAGCATATCTATTGGGAGTAGCTACCCAGTGCTGCTCGATCCTGCATCGCTACTGGTGTAAGTGATTGCTTCGGACAGGCTGAAGTAGTATAAGGGAGGGAGGGTGGGCTTGTGCAGCTGCACGCAGTGCTCTGGTGGTGGGGAGCAGAGAGTGAGTGCATTGTCTTTCTCTCTTCTCTGGACACAACAGCTTTGTTCATTAGAGTGAAGCAGAGAAGACAATTACTCACTTCAGATCTGGGGCTGTTCTGGACTGGTGGTGGTGGAGGCAGCAAAGGGATGCTGTCATGGGCTTTATTTAGAAATGATCCCTAGTGGTTTTCCTGGGTTCTTGGATGATAATTTGTGTGAAACACTTAAGATAATTATTTAGATGGAGAGGAAATGGCATCTGTTCTGGTGGGGAACTCTGGGCTTATCCAGCCTGAGAAAAGTCAAAGGCTGGTATAGAAAAGATTCAAGTAAGGGTGATGAAAATGATTAGAGGCCTAGGAAGACATCCATATGAGGTAGGTCGGAAAAGATTCCTGGGGGAATTTGGTGCCAAAAAAAATAAAAATGCGGGGCACAATATTTAAAAATTCTGCATATTTTATTTGTCAAAATAACACCATATAATCATGCCAGTTTCAATTATTTTGGTAATTTATTTCAAAATACCTGTCAGCAAGTGTCTGTAACGATGCAGACAACAAAAAAGATTCAGGAAATGTTTTTTGACAAATAGATTCCTTACTAGATATATTAAAGCAGAACTTTGAGTAATTCATTTAAACTAAAATACAGAAAATTATTTCCCACACCCCTCACATGTAGCTAGAATGTCTACAGTGACATTAGGATAGCTCCTTTAAAATAGGAGGTGTAAATCTTCAGCTTCAGTCATATGTCAACCACTAACAGAAGTTAGGAAGAAACTTTCTTTGAGCAGGTAGTTTCATAATTGCTTCTGGTCACTGTTAGAGAAGATATTGGATGGACTGCTGGTTTTAACCAGTGTGGCAGTTCCTGTTTTTATAGACCTTTTTAGATATGGTAGGTTGGATGATGAAAATTTGGCTTCTTTCCTGAGGGAATTGCACTGGACATGAAAATAGAGGGCTCAAATCAAGATCATAGAATTGTTTGGGCTATAGTGATTGTGATCCAGTGAGGTGCTTGTGACCTGTGGAAAGGAAAGTGGTTCTGAATTTAACTAAAGGAAAGAGGAGTATGACAATTACTAAGTCTAACTTAAATCCCTAGTAAAGTAATGGAATAATGAGTGCTAGTGAGAAGTGCTGAACAGTTAGAGGGTAATAGAACCACGAACAGCCTGCAGTTTTAAGGGTTATGAAGAACAGATCTTGACAGAGAAACTTTGTGCTTTTTAGTAGTATTACAAAATTGGATGAAGGGAAAGGAGAATCTGTATTTTAGTAAAGGATTTTGCTGTCACACAATCATATGTGGAAAAAGAGTTCTGACTGGATTGGATATGACATTGATGTGGATTGAAAAACTGACTGTAGGACTGTAAATAATGAGTAATGATAAACCATATGTGCTGGGAGGAGTTGTCTAGTAGGGTGCAGCAAGGATCTGTTCTAGAACAGATTTTAATTGTAGTCTTCATTAATTAGTTGGAAGAGGAAGTAAAGAGGACATTCCAAAATTTGCATTTGATACTAAATTAAGAGGGAGGTGTTGCAAATACCAGCAAGTACAGAAATAATCCCAAGAGACCTAGAGAATTGAAACATGGACTGAACAGAACAAAATAAGGTTCCAGGGAGGAAAATGCACCCAGTCCACACTGGGGGAAAACAATCCGAAACCCAGGAAGCAGCAAAGCCTGAGAGAGACCTGGGGTGAATAGGCAGCAGTTTAGATTCAAGTTTTCTTGTATTATAAGCAAGAGAGGCAGTTGTAGTCTTGGGTGGTGTTCACAGAACTCATGAGCAGGGAAGTAAGACCCTCTCTTTGCTGCTGTGATGTGACCGTATCTGGAATATTCATTCAGCTTCCAGCCTCTCATTTCCAGAAAATTATTTATCTATCAGATAGAGTTTAGAGTGGCGACAAAATGATCAGACATCTGGAGATCTTGATTTATGAGGGAAGATTAACAGAACTAAATATAATTGACGAGACCTGGGCGTGACTAGACTTTTTTTGTGCTTTGCCTCATCTGTTTGTGTTGTGTGCCGACTGAATGAAGGGACAGGTGGTCCCTTCACATCCAATCTATAGATGGATAACTTCCTGTATCAAGACAGCATATGAGGTAGCTCTGACTACACCCCTTCAAAGGGTGTAAGCTCATTCTAGAAGAGTGTAGGCCATGTTGATAATGTTTCTAAGTGACATTCCAATATTGGACATTTGCAGGGCTGCCACTTGGTCAAGTTGAACATATGTTTATGAACCTAAATATGGAGATATACCTATCTCATAGAACTGGAAGGGACCCTGAAAGGTCATTGAGTCCAGCCCCCTGCCTTCACTAGCAGGACCAAATACTGATTTTTCCCCAGATCCCTAAGTGGCCCCCTCAAGGATTGAACTCACAACCCTGGGTTTAGCAGGCCAATGCTCAAACCACTGAGCTCCCCCCCAATCCTTTGGGAAGGCAGTCCTGCAATCTTCGGTTAAACAGACTCAAAGTCCCACCTCTTGTGAGTACCACTTGTGAATCACCTACTTTGAATACATAGCTGCATCTACTGGAAGAAGGAAAAACAGGTACTTACCTGTGGTGTAACTGTTCTTCGAGATGTGGTGCAGATGTGTGTTCCACAATGCACCCTGCATCCCTTCTGCAATTGAGTCTGTTCTTGACACTCAATGTGAAGTAACTGAGGTGGGGTCAGGGCAGCACTGCCCCATAGAGCCAGGGGAGGGGCTTCGAGCCACGAGTGTCACCCCTTTAGGTACTGTTAGGAAAATTCTCCAGCTCCTGCTGGGTGCACATACACTATGTGGAATACATGTCTGCATCACATCCCAAAGAACAACAGTTATAACACAGGCAGGGTAACCACTTTTTATTGAAGTGCATCCTGAACCTAAATAAAACTGTCCCACATTGGGCCTCTTGTATCCAGCTGCTAACTGCCAGTCTGCATTCTACAGGCTTCTCTCCGGGCCTGACACATAAGGAAAAGATGGTCCCAGTGTTGTGTGTGTTGCTGAAGTGCTCACAGCAGTGATCCTGGAATCTGTTCTTGGACTTTCCCTGTAGTGCTGTGCAGTTTCTCCACCTCTCTCCCCACCCCGTATGTCTCAGGCCCTTGTTCCAGGTCAGGTCCCAATTGTGAATTGTGTGTCCTGCCGGGGGACAGTCTTCTGCCATGAATGCAGCAGGCTGCTGCTGATCGTTCATGAAATGAATCAATGCCAAAAGATTTTCTTGAAAGATGTTCAGACATGTCAGATAATTTGGACAGACCTTGCATGTAAGTATGTGCAGCTTGCTTTCATATGCATAGACATATGCATGAGATCTGTATTTTAGGGTGGGCTACTTCTATAATGGTACAGGGTTATCTGGGGCAATGCCTCATCTATGCTCAAATCCTGTGCCATTAAAGTCGATGGGAGTTTTGCCATTGACTTAATAAGTTCATGTCCCAAAAGCCACCCCTTTCCCAAGGAAAGGAGAAAGTTCCTGGGGATTTGGTGGGAGTCGTTTGTCTAAGAAAAATAGCATTTACATGTTCAGGATACTGCCTTGTATATACATGTCTCTTTACATGGAATTGCCATGTGTGGCTCACAAAGAGAATAGTATAACCTCATCGTATAAACCACCTGAAATAGGGTCTTCAGTTCTGGTCCACCTATCTTCTCCCCCCCCACCCAAAAAAAAAAAAAGAAGAAGAAATAGAAGGGGACTACAGACAGGCAACAAAGTGGTTTTGAGGAATGGAGAGTTTTTAATAAATGTGACTTTTTTTAGTTCAGCCATTTCACACCCAAGTTCCTTCAGTTCTTGGATGGATACCCTACAGTCTTAGTTACTTTCTATGCTTTAGTCTTCTGGTGTGTTCCAGTACCTCCTCTTCTGACACCTCAATCTCTGACATATTTATTGCCTGAGAAGAGCAACCTTCTGTGGGGAAGACCCATGCAGATAAATCATTTAGTTTCTTTTCTATGCCCATAGTCTCCTTAATTGAGCCCTTTACTTCACCAATTCTCTTGTGCATTTTCTGATTCTGATGCACTTGCATAATTTTTGTTTTGTGTCTGTCTATTTGCTCTTCAAATTTCTTTACTGTCCTGTTTTCCATTGTATCTGCAATATTTTGCTTCTTTCTATTGGTTTCATTTGTCTGAATGTCCATATTCTGAAGAATACTTTCTTTGGCTCAAAAAACCTCTTTAACCTTGCCATTTAACCATATTGGTTTTTTTCCTTGCCATCTTGATCCCCTTTTTGTTTGAGGGTGTCTGACTTCTGTGATTCCGGAACAAGTATTGAATAACCTCCATGCTGACTGTAAGGATATTAATTATCTCATTTTTGATTTGAGGTTCTTTTTGATTAGTTTCTTCATTTTGTGTAATTCCCCTTTGTAAAATTTGTATCACATGCTTGTTCTTAATACCTCCACTATGATTTCAGTTATATTGTGCTGTCTTATGGAGTGACCTACTTAGTACTTGAACTGACTTGTGTTACTTTAGAATTAAGACAAGGATAGGTATTTTATGCTTTAGAGTTAGTTATTCCAAGAAGCAGTTCTGTAGGGTGTCAAGAAATTGCTTCTTTAAACTCTATCCCATTGTGATATTTGATCAGCCCAAAGGCAGGTGGTTGAAGTCACCCATCGTTATTGTTTTATTAGACTCTGTTACCTTGTGGATTTCTCAGTATTGTTTTCCTGATCTAGAGACTGGAGCTATAACCTTTCTGGTGTATTTGTATTCTTGTGACTTGAGATTTGTCATCATACAGATTCTACTGTATGGTCACCTTCTCTCAGAAATGTCAATCTCATTAGATTCTATGGGCTATTTGTTATAATGCTACTCCCCCATTTCTTTGGGCTAACCTGTCCTTCCTGTATACTGTATGCATTATATGTTGGGCAGCATTCCAAGGTCTGTTACCTTATTTGTATTCTGATAGTACTCACAAAGTGGCAGGGGTTGTCCAAACATTGCAAGAACATGCAGTCCCTGTCCTGACAAGCTCCTAGTTTAAGAGGACAGGCCGCTGATGGAGAGTGGAGGAGAGGGGTAAATGCAACCAAAGGGAAATAAGTATGAACACTCACTAAGAGCTGCTGTCCCCGACAGTTACTGCAGTAGAACCTCAGTTACGAACATCAGAGTTAGGAACTGACCAGTCAGCCCCTCACACCTCATTTGGAACCGGAAGCACACAATCAGGAAGCAGCAGACACCAAAAAAAAAGGCAAATATATGTTAAACATAAATTACTAAAAAAATAAAGGGGAAAGCAACATTTTTCTTCTGGATTGTAAAGTTTCAAAGCTGTATGAAGTCAATGTTCAGTTGTAAACTTTGAAAGAACAACCGTAGCGTTTTATTCAGAGTAATGAATGTATCCGAGGCCTAGCATTGCAACCACTATCTTCCAGGCCACAGTTCCTGGACAAGAATCACTTGCTCCAATTAGTACATGTCGCTGTTCAGTGAAGTGAATTATGCTTTATTCTCTGCTAAGATCCACAGATCTGGGTACTTTGGCCTGCTTCAGCCTGGGTCAGAACCAGATTTGTCAGTCACTGCAGTAGGGGAAAGCTCTGCCTTCTGAAGTTCCCACCAGTTTTCACTGCCTTCCAGCAGCCAGTGGCTCCCCTGGCCCCCCTTGCTGCTGAGCTTTGCAGAGGAAAATTCCAAACTTGATCCCATATGTTAAAACTAGTATTTTGGTTCAGTGTGTCTGTCTGACTCCCAGCCATGGTCCCAGGGCTGCGTTTGTCTTTTGGGGAGATCAGCCCTTCAGCACCACTTCCCTTCCTGAGGTGTTTGCAGCAGACAGCACTCAAGGGAGCAAGCTAGACCAAGAAAAGACCAAGGCAAAAGGACGGGGTTTGTCTCCTGATTCCCTCCTCTTCCCCCCCAAAAATCAAGTGTCTTTGTTGGGGAGCTCGGCCAGCTATGTAGGCAGGATGCAATTTCCCCCTCAGAGCCCAGTCCAGTGTGGCCCCCAGCCCCTTCACTAGGCAGGAATGGAGCCCAGGAGGATTGGAGAGGCCCATTCTGGGCAAGATGCAGTCTAGGCCAGGCAGGGTTGCATCTTTTCCCTTCCTCTCTGCAGGAAAGGAGGCGGGCAGGGCTGGTGGGAAAAGAACTGGCTCCAGGACAAGCAGCTTCCCTCTCCCATCTGCATGAAGGGAGTGAAGCCAGCAGGGCAGTGTGCCAGATGGAAGATCATGCTGGAATCCCTATAGCCCACATCAGCAGCCATGCCACTGACTGCAGAGCTCAGCTGTCTCCTCGTCGTGCTCCACTTCCCTCCAGGTTGCGGATGGAGGGCACAGCACAGACACTGCCAATGCCAGAGAATATAGTAAGGGACCTTCAGGCCCAGCTCCCTCCCATTGCTGCCATCTCTAACTGCCCCTTCCTTCCCCTGCTCCCAACATGGGAGAACACTTACCCATATCCCGGGCTGAGGCTTCCTGGGGAAACAGCCCTGCCTGGCCCATGTGGATCCCAGGCACAGAGAGGGGGAGTACTGCTGGGGAGCCCATCCTTGAGCCCAGAGCCAGTATGAGGCCCTGCTTTCCTTGACAAACCCAGAAGTGACCCATGTTGAGGAGGAGAGACAAATAAGCCCAGCTTCTCTGAGGACAGGAAGATCACTAGCCACTTGAAAATCCCTGTAGGTACCTAACTGCATTT
Source organism: Mauremys mutica (assembly GCF_020497125.1). Lineage (NCBI taxonomy): Eukaryota > Metazoa > Chordata > Testudines > Geoemydidae > Mauremys > Mauremys mutica. The sequence goes on along the minus strand of NC_059072.1, from coordinate 3,613,427 downwards.
TTCGTTATCTGAATGTCTTTGGAAATCTGGCCCATGGTAACCAGAAACAATTTGTCAGTTTGCTTAACTACAGTTAAAACTTGCTTTGTTTAATCAAGCAGTTTCATATGCAAAACATGGTTTTGGTTAAAATAAATAAATAAATTGTTTGTACCCAATATGTTAAGATAGCTCTATTTAATAAAAATAAAATAAAATGCTGTTTTGTAAATGTTCATTGAATTTCAATTTCCATACAAATGTCTCTTGATGTGAATCCAAGGTGTTAAAAAACAAACAAACAAACAAAAAAAAACTCAACAAGCTGAACAACCCTGTCATCTAGTAAATAAATGCATGGTTCACCATTTTCTAAAAAAATAAAAATTAAGAAGCTGATTAAGTGTGTGGTAAATGATGTAATACACTGTATCCTCCTTGTTAGCAAAAAGAAATATCAAATGTAGTGTAAAGGCTATTCGGTTGCTAATCAACATGTTTTAATGTTTATACCAGCCAATAAGAAGAGAGAGAGGGGAAGCCTTTTTTTAAGAAGATAACGAAAGTACAAATGCAAAACAGGATTAAAATCACTGATGTAAATCGAAGTTTTCAGCATGCTCATTTCAACCATAGGCTTGCAGGCCTTCACCTTCTAGAGCTGATTGTCTTGCCTGCGGCCTTCCCGGCCTTCTCAGTTCAGAGTGGGAGCTGGACCACAGAACACTGAATGAACAATCGGCTGTGGATTCTCAGTTGAGAGAAGGCAGTTGTTGACATGGTGAATTGAAAGGCCTGGGGGTGAGGGAGCAGGGCACTCGGAGAGGCTGAGGGCAGGAAATGGGCTCTAGGTTTCTTTCCAAAAAGTGGTTATTGCCTGTTGTTCCACTCCAATAATGTGTGAGGGGTGGGGACGCACAGCATGCTAATTACTGCTGCAAACTCTGTTCCGCCCTGTTATTTCTCTGGTGCTGGGCCTGCCAAGTCCGTTGGGCTGCATGGGCCCCATTCCTTTATGAAGCTCAGTGCAGATCAGCATTCACTTTGCATGAGAATTAGTGGGATGGGAAATGCCCTTGTTAGCATGGGAATGAAAATGAAGCTGGGACTGCTGCCTTCGCTTTTACATAAAGAGTGTTGGATCAATGAGCCTACCCTGTGTACAGTGTGTTGGAGAAGCCCTATTCTAACAGAATTGTTCATCCTTGCTGTGACACCTACGTACAGGGAGTATCCTGTGTCATCACTCACATTCCATAATACTTGGTAACTACTCCTTACAAGCCCTTTAGGAGGAAAATATTTCACAGAAGGGGGAGCCTGCAATGGAGGTTAAATGCGTTACTATAGGGTGGACTGCAACTCCATTGGCAGGGCCAAGAATAAAATTGGGACGCTTAATCCACTTGACTATGTTGCCTTTCATGGTTACTTGCATTAGCAATAGCTGAGGGTCAGTTGGTGTGTCCCTAGCTCTTTTGTCGCTTTTGAATTCGTGGTTAGTTGAGAAACACCTGCTGAGAATTTTGGAGGCTGCCTTGTCTGGCCAGCCCTGTGCAGACTGTCGAATAGGGAGGGGAGGGAAAGTTCTGAAGGGCAACACTTGTTTCATATGGAGAGGCAGCTAAGGGGTTAAGTGTTTTCTAACAGTGAAACATAGTTCAGGGCTGGGCTGTTCCACTTGCCAGCTGAGACTAATGTGCTGTGTGGATGTGTATTTACAGCACAGGATGTGTGGGAGGGTACATTAACATATGCTCTGTGCCACCACATATGCTGGAAATTACCAGCAGAGGAGCAGTCCTTAGCTTCAGGAATGTGGCCTTTGGGAAGAGTTTTAATGGGATGCTGTCAGGTGAGCTAGGCCCCAGCAGTAAGAGTATGGTAGGGCCTTACTAGAAATTCCCGCTGAAAAACTTAAAAATAGATCTTACACAAAATGGACCCACTTTTAGCAGCTGTGAGCTAGCAAAGTCAGTTCTCAGAGCTGGGCTGGCATTACTAGTGTAGGGAAATTAGGATGGAGTTTGAGTTTGTGTGGAAACAAGCTATCTTGGGAAAAGGGGAGGTTACAATTGCGTGGGAGGGGAATGGTCTCCCAACTTCTGCAAGGGTATTCCCCACTGAGGAGAGTCTTTGCAAAGCCCTCTGGATTTCCAGCAGACTTGGGCTGTGGCTACACTAGAACTCTTGTCGGTATAACTTACGTTGCTCAGGGATGTGAAAAAACACCACCCTGAGTAACATAAGTTACACCGACATAAGCGCCATGTGGACAGTGCTAGGTTGGTGGGAGACACTCTTCCGCTGACATAGCTACCACTGCTCGGTTGGGGGTTGTTTAATTATGTCGACTGGGAGAGCTCTCTCCCATCAGCATAGGGCGGCTACACAGGAGACCTTACAGCGGCGCAGCTGCATTGGTACAGCTGTGCTGCTGTAAGGTCTCTAGTGTAGACATGGCCTTGCTCTCCAGAACCTTTGCCCAGTCTGCGGAGTAAAGAGCTCTTGACTGGCTGTCATGTAAATCCTGATCAGTTTAGATGAATCATGTTCTCTCTCATTGTGTAATGGGAACCTGTGACAGGTGCTTGCTGAGGATTAAACAATGATTGTCCTTAAAGGCTGGTTTAGGCAGAGAATCAGTCCATAGTGTTGTGAAGGGAATGCATGTTCCCTGGAGCACCTGGGACTCCTTTGTGTAAGTGGGGTTGTCAGTAAGATGTGCATACCATTAAACACAGTTGCTCTTGACTGTCCTATAGGGTTCTGTGGGAGGGAGCAGGAACTAAATTGAAGGTGATTCTTCCTAGCAATTTTGCTGTCTCCTGATTCCCAGGCAGTGGTCTCTGATAGCTCTGTGCAGAAAGAACCTTTCTCTCCTTTAGCTCAGCACATTCTTGTAGGTGCCCCCCCGACTTCATCTGTTCCTGAACAAGAGCTGATAGGGTTCCAGCCAAGCCACTTGGGTTTGCATACCTGTGTACCTTTCCACTGGTTGCAGTGCAATATGCTGTGAAATATTTGCTCCTACTGCAGGAATAAAGCTTCCTGGATTCTCTTGCTCTGTCCACAGGATAGTCTACATCTCTCCCCAGAGGATGGCTGATTCAGCCTGTGTTATGAACTCCTGCATTTCAGAAAAGCCAGGCAATCCTTGCTTGCTCTTTCTTAGACATGTATTAATCTTCCCATGTAAAGTTTTGTTCCACCATGCTGTGTGCTAGCCTTTGCTGAGTCCCAATGTAATCGTATTGCGGTAACCCTTCTGCTATCTATTTCTTACCAGTTTGTTACTGCTTTTGTTGTATCAAGTCTGAAATTAGAGTGAGTGTGTTTCAGGTTAGGGATCATTTAGTCCTATAGACTTTAAGGTCAGAAGGGACCATTATGATCATCCAGTCTGACCTCCTGCACAATGCAGGCCACAGAATCCCACCCATCCACTTCTATAACAAACCCCTAGCCTATGTCTGAGTTATCGAAGTCCCCAAATTGCGGTTTGAAGACCTCAAGCTGCAGAGAATCCTCCAGAAAGTGACCCGTGCCCCATGCTGCAGAGGAAGGCGAAAAACCTCCAGGGCCTCTGCCAATCTGCCCTGGAGGAAAATTCCTTCCCGACCCCAAATATGGCGATCAGCTAAACCCTGAGCATGTGGGCAAGACTCACCAGCCAGCACCCAGGAAAGAATTCTCTGTAGTAACTCAGATCCCAACCCATCTAACATCCCATCACAGACCACTGGGCATACTTACCTGCTGATAATCAAAGATCAATTGCCAAATTAATTGCCAAAATTAGGCTATCCCATCATACCATCCCCTCCATAAATTTATCAAGCTTAGTCTTAAAGCCAGATATGTCTCTTGCCCCCACTACTCCCCTTGGAAGGCTGTTCCAGAACTTCACTCCTCTGATGGTTAGAAACCTTCGTCTAATTTCAAGTCTAAACTTCCTAGTGTCCAGTTTATATCCACATATATATCTGTCTCTATTGTGAAGCACCTAGCATGCTTCATGGTGCTGTAAAATAAATGGTGATCACTTAATGGAGCCATTTAGAAGATTAGAGGGGCAATGTACAGACATCTCTGCCTAGGACTTCATACGAAATGGTAGGCAGCATATTGACTTTGCATAGCCTAGTCTTTGCAGCCTGCACTCCTCCCTTGATGCTGCACATATGATGTGTGTTCCCTCAAGTTGAGCATATGGCTTCCTATTGCTAACAGAAATCTCACTTCCATTCTTATTGTTACATTGTCACCTTCTGAAAAGCACTGTTGAGGGTAGGAGGAGACAGAGCAGGAAGTTGAGGTTTTCAGAGACGTGCACAGTATAGCAGTTGTCTTCCCACATTCCCTTATATAGACACAGCATCATTACCTACCCGATTGGGGTGAGATGAGTGTGGTTTGCAAGGGATTTGTGTTCAGTCAGTGGAGAGGGATGAGAGCAGCTTGGGACTGTGGTGAATTGCCCTTACTTTTCTTGGCCTGATCCAGTAATTCTGCCAGCATTTAGTTTACTTTCTTAGGCCTGGGCTACACTAGCCGGGGGTTTCAAACTAAGATACGCACCTCAGCTACGCTATTCGCGTAGCTGAAGTTGAAATATCTTAGTTCGACTTACCTGGCCATCCTCACGGTGAGTCGATTGCTGTGGCGCCCCCGTTGACTGTGCTTACTTCTCCTGCTGAGGTGGAGTATGGGCGTCGATTAGCAGATTGATTTATTGCATCCAGATGAGATGTGATAAATCGATCCCTGATACATCAAACGCTACCCGCTTATCCGGCGGGTAGTATAGACGTACCCTAAGTCTGAAGCAATAAATGATTCCTACTGAAACAGAAGATTGATTTTAGTCAGCTGTGATGTCAGTGACTATAGCTGAATCCACCTCAGAGCAGACCCAGAGATTTAATCATACTTTGCATTTCTGTAGTCCCTTTATCTGAAGATCTCAAAGTGCTTTACAAACATTAAGCCTCCCAAATGCCCAGGGCGATAGGTCAGTACCATATCCTCGTTTTATAGGTAGGTGGTCTGAGGCATAGAAGAGAAAGCACCTGCCAGAGCTCTGTGGATGAGAATGCCAAGGCTGAGGAGGACTTGTGTTGTATTTGGGAGTATAAGAAGAGGAAATAGGATGGAATTCAGCACAGGAGAACTTGGGCTGAATACTAGGGCGAGCTTTCTGACAATGAGATACAAGATTGGGGAAGTGGTGGAAGTCCCCTTGCTTGAGCTACTTAAAACCAGAGGGGGAAAAGGTAGAGAATTACCATAGAGAAAAATCCTATTTTGCCTGAAATGATTGGCCAGCAGGGCCCTAAGAACTTTTCCATCTAACTTCCTTGTCTTTCCGCTTTCCCAGTTTTTCCAGGCACACTAGTCGTGATATATAAGGAATTTGTAGCCCTGGTTTTGTTGTTTGATGTTCATCGCTGGCTGTGACCATCCCTGCATGGTATTTTTCCAGACTGTGGCTCCTGTTCACTTGGGGCATTTGGGGGTTGAGGTCCAACTGCTGCATCTGTTGATTTTAGGAATGGGTTGTGCATGTGCTGGAGAATCCCTGTCCAGGCTCAGTCTGTTGGCCTAGCAGTGAGACCAAGTGCTACTGCGTTGGGAGTTCTCAGACCCTTCACTTAGTCCTTTGTTCCTTACCTGGTCGAGGATGGCCATGTTGAGCCCCCTGGAAGAGAGGAACTGCTCTATAGCAACCGCTGATGACCATCTTGAAGGAACATTTACAAGCACAAGAGGGAGCTGCATCCAGGCCCCCTTGGACAGGATTATTGTGCCAGCATTTTGGGGAGGACAGTACTGGGGAAGAAAGGACCCAAGGGAGGAGGATGAAAAGCTGTTCCATCTGAATCACCTAAGTATTGGAAAGTAGCTTGTGACCTTCCCTTGCTTCCTGCACTTCCTGTGTAAGCTGCCGGAGAGGATCGTAGCTGTGCCGAGGTGATGGAGCTGCATAGCTTCTCATGAGCTCTCCAGACAGCAATTTCAGTTTGTGGTGGGGTGGGTGGGTAACCTGTGTGGTGAGGCCATGTGACAAGGTTATTTACTTCCCTGGCTAACAGAAGTGTGCATCTGTCCCCCTTCTGCCCATTGACGGGTTGTTAGGAAGATTACCTCTTTGGTAATCTACTTCTCCTTCCCATTTCTCAGCTAACAGGAGTTTCCCTGACTGGCCCTGCAAATGCTTGTGAGGCAGCAGGGTCTATGAACTTGAACAGTTGTGCCACGCACAGATGCCTCCTGCTTGCCCTTCCTGCAGCCTGGGTTTGCATCTGTTGCTGCACAGAGCAGAGGTAGAGAAGTGCCAGCCAACATTGTACCCTCCTGAAATAGAAGTGGTGCCAGGGATGGGTCACTGACATTCCTGTGACTTGTGCTGTTGCATGTGCCAAGTAGGGCTCTTCCCTCCGTGCTCACTGCCACTTCCTGCTCTCCTGGGCTCTTGGCCCTCTGCACAGTGCTGTTCTTGTCAAATCATTGATCTGAAATCTGCCTAGAGGTCAACTTCCCTAGCTTCAGTGGCTGGAGCAAATCCCTTGTGTTGAAAAACACACAGCTTTGTGGGACCCCATTAATGAGTCTCCCTCTTTTGCCTTGGATGAAATCGCCTCCCGTGGCAGCAATTAAATAATTGCTATTAACATGGATTGGAAGGCATGAGAAGAAGTGGGTACTGTGCCTGCTTTGCCTGCTGGAGCACAAGGCAGTGTGATTCTGGAGCAGCTGTGTTGCCTCTTGCTTCCCACATTCCAGCCCTCTGAATTTCAGAATGGAAGCAGGAATTTGTTCCTGTGGAATGGAAATAGACAGCTGTGGACTTGCTAACCTAGCTGGCTTCAGCTCTCTGCTAAGACTGCTGTATATAGGAAGTGGGTTTGTGAGAACTTAAACACACACAAACGCCTTCTGGGTTTTGTATTGATGTTCAGTATTGAGAATGTTGCCCTGCTTCCCACCAGTGTCTGGTTTGTGCCTTGATTTCCTCAGAGTTGCTTGTAAGTGTTTCCATCTACCAGCCTTACAGGGCTCTTCATGAGCTCTCTTTTTGAAGGGCCAGTTATAACATTACAGTTTTCATAGCATTTGTTTCTATTAGTCACATTCTATTAGCTGGAAAATAACTCTTGTCCTCATTCCTTTCTTCCTGTTACTAAAGCTGTAGGAACCAGTCTGGCTGCATTTAGCTCAGTTTCCTCTCTGCACCCACATCATTGGCGTTGGCAGGAGGGTGCCTCGCTTCAGGAATGATTGCAGCCACGTGGTGGAAGACTGATGTGTTTGGACTGGTGCATAGAGGAATTAGTGCCATCAGGGTTGCAGGCATGGAAGCTTTGTTTTCCTAGTGTAGAGCAGTGTTTCCCAAACTTGGGACACTGCTTGTGTAGGGAAAGCCCCTGGCGGGCCAGGCCGGTTTGTTTACCTGCCCTGTCTGCAGGTCTGGCCGATCGTGGCTCCCAGTGGCCGCGGTTCATCACTCCAGGCCAATGGGAGCTGCTGGAAGTGGCGTGGGCTGAGGGACGTACTGGCCGCCGCTTCCCGCAGCTCCCATTGGCCTGGAGAAGCGAACCGCGGCCAGTGGGAGCTGCGATCAGCTGGACCTGTGGACGGGGCAGGTAAACAAATTGGCCCAGCTCGCCAGTCCCAAGTTTGGGAAACACTGCTGTACAGGCTTGAAGTGGAAGGAGCAGTGAGAATAGACTTTGTTTTGAGGGATGTAAGCATCTTCTGGGGAGGTGATACCAATCCTTGGAATAGGCTAGTCTTCACTGCATTGTTAGCTTGAGCTGTAACTCGAGTTTGCCTCTAACCTGAATCCACACACAAATCTCTAGTTTGAGTTAAGTGGTGCTTTAAGCTAAGTTAGTTGGCCTGTGTGGGGTGGGAGCTGGGGTGCTGCTGATGCTTGAGTTACTATTGCAGAGGGGAATGCAGAAGTTTGAATTACACCTCATTCAGTTGTTAATCCAGTTATTCCAGTGTTCTTTCACGGTGTGGTAACTGTCACTCGAGCTAGGCTAGATTGCCATCACTGGCCATTTTTAAATCAAGATAGGGTGCTTTTGTAAGAGATGTGCTCTAGGCATTATTTTGGGGAAGTTCTCAGGAGGCGGTCAGACTGGAGGATTACTATGGTCCCTGCTGCCCTTGGAACCTATGAACTCAAGTGTATTAAGTCGTACTAACTGTGGCAGTGAAGACAAGCTCATAGGTTGCATTGCAGGGAAAGGAAGGCATGCTGCCTGAGCCATCCTACTCAGCAGCTCTCTCTGGGTCTGTCTACACAGCAAAGAAAAACCCGTGGCTGGCCCTTGGGGCTGTGGGGCTGTTTCATTGCTGGGCAGACTTCCAGGCTTGGGCCGGAGCCTTGGCTCTACGACTCTGTGGGGTGGGAGGGTGCCAGAGCTCAGGCTCCAGTATGAGCCCGGAAGCCTGCACAGCAATGAAACAGCCCTGCAGCCCGAGCCCCATGAGCCCAGTCTGCTGTGTACACCGACCCTGTGGTTACCGGAGGAGGAGGAGGAAGCTGCATAAGTGACTGATTTCAGGCACCAATTGTTTGAAGAGATACCAGACTACCTTGAGTTTGCATTTCCTTGCTTAGCTCTTATGCCACTTCTGTGAAACCTTGACACTTAAACTTCTTTTTTCCCCACTATGACAATGTGATCAGTAAAACAGCTTCTTTATGTCGGGAGTCTGCCTGTGCTTGACTGGGATGGGCATAGAGTGAGCTCTTCCTTCCCTGCTGCTCTGCCTCTGATGTGTGGTTGACCATATCTGCTCTCTTGTTCCTCTGATTCATTGCTGAATAATTGTCAAACTGCATGCCAAATTCCTAGCACTGAGCCCTTGAGTCATGCATCCATCTGGGGGAATCTCAGAGAGGTCTGTGATACTGTGCGTACGTTCATCTGACGAAGTGGGTATTCACCCACCAAAGCTCATACTCCAATACATCTGTTAGTCTATAAGGTGCCACAGGACTCTTTGCTGCTTTTTACAGATCCAGACTAACACGGCTCCCCCTCTGATACTGTGATACTATGGAATCATCTCCCAACTGAAGGGGTGGAAGCCCCAATACTTACCAGAGCAGTTGAGAATAGACTACAGGGAAGAATTTGATGTGTGGGGGATGGTCTAAGTGGGGCCCAGTTAGACCTGGTCCATCAGACTTTTAGATTTCTATGACTGAGCAATTCCAACACCATCCTGGAAAGTGTGTGTTCTGGGGCGTGGGGAGACATCTGCAATTTCATGTTACTGTGAGAACTGCTTCCTGGGATTACCTGGCCTTCTTCCCTTCCCCCCACCCCCCCTTTTCTGGGCCTGGGGAGGTGCTGGCAGCCTCTGCAGACATGTGCATTCCTTGTTGGTGTGGCTGTTGGGTGGCTTCTTTTCCTGGAGGGCATGCCCCAGGCTTGTTTTCTCCCTCCCCATATCCAGTAGCTGGGCCAAGGGAGATGTTTCCTCTGTCGTCTTCTGTTTGTTGTTCTGTTTTCAAAAATCATTTGCAAATTGCTTATTTCCTTTGGCTCTCCTGCTGCATTTCAGCCCATTAGAGCTTTGGGGTTAGTGGAATTTTCCAAGTGCTGGGGCGGCTTAAAGGAGTATGGTGGCTTCCGCTGAAGGAAATTCCAGCTTGTAACTATGGGGGAGAATCAAGAAAGTCACTAAGATCAGAACTCCCAACCTACACCACCTCCCATCAACAAAATTGAGCTCCTGACCTAGGCACTGGGCCTAGTCTCTGGCACCAGGAAGGTGGCAGGGGTGAGGGAGGGAGCAGGGACCTTGTGTGAGTGGGGGAGTGGGAAGATTGATAACTTGTCTTGGATCACTCCCCAGAAATACTTGCTGGAGAATGTGGATTCCCCTCTCTGGGTATTGGGCGGGGGGAGGGCAAACTCATAGGGTTGTGCAAGCTGATGTTCCATGCTGTGGACATGTCCTACAGAGGCTGGATGGGTCTGCTCACGCCGTCACATTAGACTGCAGCTAGTCCACATGTGCTGCAGTTATTATTACAGCAGCATCAAAATGCTCTACGCACTGAAAAAATGTAAATGAAGATACAGTCCTGGTCCCAAGCTGCTTACAGTCTAAGCTGGCAGACTCAGGGCGTAGAAAAGGTTACAACACAAGCAAAGCGAGTTCCATGCTATGTTTATAAAATGTCCCCTGCTGGGCCAGTCCTTAGCCATTGTTACACAAATAGCTGGTTTTAGGGGACTGTCACGGAGTCACTGGGTCTCCGCCAGAGTGTGTCACCCTTATCCCACCACCTAGGCATTGGTGCAATGCACAGGGAAACTGAGGCACACAGTATTCATGCAAAACAGTAAGACTCACATACAACATATCAAGGGAAAATCCCTACTTTGTCACAAGGGCAACACAGAATGATGTGAAATGGAATGAGCTAGACAGCATTGTGGCTAGTGAAGCCCTCTGATCCCTGAACCTGGGTATTGAGACTGCTCCATACATCAGTGGGGGAAAAAGGGGGTCCGAGTCTAAGTGGGCTGGCTGTGATGACCCATGGGGGTGGAACCCTGCTGGCAGGAGTCAAATGCAGTGTATTTTTGGTTGTTTGGGTCAGGTTTGCCCACTAATATTATAGTTGTGCTTGTGAGCTTTGACCTGTGAGTTGAACCTCTGCCCCTTGGTAGGTAAAGTCAAACAGGAGGAAGTTTTGGTTGTTTTGGAGATTGCCATTGTCCCCTAGGGAGGGGCAGTCTCTCCAGCTTCTCTGAAACTAGGGCCTTTAGGGTTCTGTTCCAGAAACAATCTCTTGATGCTGACAGGGAAGCCAGTTATCTTGTTACTAACTTTCCTTTTTAGATAGTAGAGAAGGATGTGATTTGTTCATGGTATCATCTAGAGTTGTCAGATTTCCTTTACCCCTTTCAGCCTGGGTATGGAACCTAGACTGTGCTTTTGCCAAATTGGGGTGATAAAGTATAGAGGGGATGGAGATTTGGAGGATTATGTGATCCATGTAGTTGCCTGTTTTAGTCTCTGTACATGTACTTCAGTTTCTGTTTACAGAATGTTCCCATTTAACAAATGAAGGCAACAGCTTGGCCCTAGAAAGTATTGAATAACAGAGCTGGGATGGGTTCAGTTTGGAAATGCAGATTACCAACCCCAGGGTGAAGCATGTAAGAATTGCAAACAAAGCATTTCTGGTAGAGGGGTCTGGCTATGGAATGGTCTTCCAGTAGAAATGAGGCAAATCCAGAGCTTGACTTTAGGAAATGTTGCAAAACTTATCCTCTTTGAGAGAGCCCTTCCACCACAAGTGATGCTCACAATACGAACATTCCTTCAGGTTCCAAACCTTTACCAGCCCCCTAAAATGAAAAACTTACCCCAAGCAGAATTTTGACCCTCAAAAGGGAGATGTGCTGGAGATTCCATGAAGTCAGCTAGAAAATCATTGCTTTGATGCTATAGGAAAGGCACTCATACTACGGTGATGGACAGCAGGTAAACACCTTAAGATGTGCTGGGGGGCTATGGCAGGAGGGGACCTTGCATGGGGAGGAGCAGTCCATTTTGTGTGATGATTCCATTTGCACTCATCTCCTTGGTGCCATTTTCCTTCCCTTTGTTTTTGGCAGTAAGATCCCGTTGTGCTTTTGATTTTGGCCTTCATTTCTGTCTCCGCAGCTAGTCGCTTCAGGTTTCTTGGAATATTCTGTGTAATTGGAGGACAGTTTACCCTTTCAGACTTGGCCACTTTGTGAGGGTGACCATATTTCCAGTGTGAAAAAGTAGCCTTTGTAGGTGTTTGGACATCCTTCTTCACTCCTGAGGGGCCAAACCCATCCTTAGAGTAACCTCATTGACTTCACTGGAGTCGTACCAGAGATGATGTCCATCTGTTTGCATTTGGAAAGGAAGATGATGTCTGTATCTGCACAAGTTTTTCTTGAAGTTGATGGATTTCCACTTCTTACTGCTAAATTCAGTGCCGGGTTAATACGGCTACCATTCTGAAACCTGTCACCACGCAAGACACTGAATTTAGCCATATGAAGTTGAAATTTATCCACCTCATGAAAAAACTCTTGCAGATACAGACAGACATCATCTTCCTTTCCAAATGCAAACAGATGGACATCATACCAAAAGGACTGAAGGTAAAATAACATGGCTACCACTCTGAAACCTGATAGCAGAGATGATATTCTCCCAGGTCTCTTGGATAAATCTGAATTGTGAAATCTGATTTAGGGGAGCAGTATTTGTGAGGAAGAGCAGTACAACTCCTTGTCACTGGTCCAGGGCTTGTGAACCCATCTCGGATTCAGAGGGCTTGGCTGCACCGGAGAGTTGCAGCGCTGCAACTTACTCACTGTCCACACTTGCAAGGCACATACAGCGCTGCATCTCCCTGGCTACAGCGCTGGCTGTACTCCTGCTCTGCCTCGGGTATAACTATTGCAGCGCTGCTCCGCCAGTGTGGCCACAAAAAGCGCTGTAATTGGCCTCCAGAATTTTCCCATAATGCTTTTAACTAAAGAACTCTTTGTTTTGTTATGATGCCTCTCTTTGTTTTGTTGTGAACTCGGGGCTCCCAGAACTGCTTATCTAAAAAACAAACACAGCTCCTGTTTGCTGTGAATGAGGCAGGCAGGGGGATGAATGTCTACAGCTAGTGTTTGCTTGAGGAGAGAAACAGCACGGGGGGGCTGGGGGAAGGGAGTCAGTCGGAGCAGCTGCTTATCTGGTCTGCAGACTATTTGCATTTAAGAGTGAATGAGGGGTCAGGGAAATGGTCAGAATTTGCAAGGCAGGGAGCTGACACAGTGGGAGCATGAATGAGGAGGTGAGAGGAGCCGAGGGTTGCACTGATATTGCCTTGGGCAAACCAAACAAAAGAAAGGAAGGGATCGGAACTTTTTTTTTTCCTTTGGTGCGATCGTGTTTATTTACAGAGAATGAACACAAAGGATATGGACATGTAGGAATTGTAAGTCTGGGCTCAGGCTCAAGCCTTAACTCCTTCTCTGTCTAAATGCAACTTTCAGACTTAGCCCCAGGTCCTCGGACCTCCCAGGGACAGAGGGTCTGAGCTCTAGTTGAGTCAGTTCTCAGGGTTCAAGCCTGGTGGTTTTGCCATGTGGACACAGAATCGCTGGTCTTGCAAGGCAGGGAGCTGACACACCGTGTCAGCTCCAAAAATCCACTCTCTCTCCCCCACCCCCCCTGTCACACTCCACCCCACCCCCCTCTTTTGAAAAGCACGTTGCAGCCACTTGAACGCTGGGATAGCTGCCCATAATGCACCACTCCCAACACCGCTGCAAATGTGGCCACACTGCAGCACTCGTAGCTGTCAGTGTGGCCACACTCCAGTGCTTTCCCTACACAGCTGTACGAAGACAGCTGTACCTCCCAGCGCTGCACACCTGCAAGTGTAGCCAAGCCCTAAGTTTATTGCTCAGTTGCTGTTGCTGGTGTTTACTGCACTGCACCATTTTCTTGCTGCTAATGACCTTATGTCTCCCTTGTGTGTGCAGTGGTGTCCCAAATGATACGTTCTCCACTCCTCTAACAGGAGGATGAGCTCAGTTACATGGTAATTTGGAGGGGGAAAAAACGGTGAGATTTCAACAATCTGAAAGGGTAAGCAACACTCACCTGTGCAGCAGGACTAATGCAGTCCAGCCACATCCTCGTGTGCTGCAGTGGGCAGTTACCAGCAGCTCTGCTTGTGTCCCAGGTCTCTGGGACAGTGATGACTTGATTGTATATGGAGTGGACTGAACCACCAAGTTTCTGCCAGTTAAACTGTTCCCTCAGTTCATTCCTCCAGCTGATAAATTTTAGGAAAGTGTTATCTGTGTGTTAGAGATTTTCCCCTCACACAGATTAACCGACTTCCTTTAATCTGTGTGTAATGTCTTGGATACTAGTAAATGTAGCCTAATGTGTCTCGAAGGTTTATGGTGGGATGGGGCTCAGACTAACTCCTGAGATGACAGTACAATAGAATTTAGCATTCAAGTAATATTTTGCATCTACATATTGCTGTATATACATGAACTCTCACAGCCACCCTGGAAGTGCAGGTAAATGGTTCTCTGCTTCACAGGTAGAGAACCAAGACATGCCTGAAGTGTCTTGCCCAAGGCCACTCAACAAGTCAGCATTAAAGTTGTGTTGAGAACCCATCATTTCCTGACTCTTAGTCCTGCCTCTCACTGCAAGAGAGGGTACAACAGGTACTGGAACCGTGACTGTTACATTGGCAGAACATTGCAGCTTTATCTCAGTGCTCTAGCAATTAACAGTCAAAAATGTTGATTGTGGTCTGAGATGGTGTTTCATTGCAGGTGTTTTACACCTAAGATAAGTAATTATGGAAAAGTTAGAAATACTAAATTTGGACTGGCAGGCCACTTGGATCAAGAGAGAGCATTGCATGTTGGGACCTTTAGGCTCAGAGACCATACATCTTCCCTGAAGATAATGGTGCTGCCATCTGCTTCATTTTATGCAAAATGCAGGGAGGGGTGGCCTTTGACTCCTTTGGAGTTGATAACATGACCCTCAGGCATAGCTGGGGAGTCCTGAGCCTGCGCTAATTAGTGTCTGATAGTTACTGGGATGTAGATGGCAAGTGGAGGGAATCAATACAGTACAGTTTCCTGGAAGCCTTTCAGGACCTCCACCTGTCAACTGCAATAACAGTAATAGCAGGTACGTAGTGACTGAAAGTCACTGTTGGCTGATGTGAGGTATCAGAAACTAATTAGCATTGTAGCACTAGTAGAAGGGACATTGAGAGATAATTTAGCCTCTGTGTATGAAATTAGCATTATTTATAAAACCTATTAAGCAAATGTCTTCCATAAACATTTTAAATAACTTTAGTTTGGATTTAGATGTTCCCTGGACTACATGCAACCCAGATATTACAACGTTGTGCTAGTGAAGTGAAGCCAGACAAATGGGAAATGTAAAGGCCACACATGTTGGGATACCACACCAGTGAACCTACAGAAAGCCCGAACAAAGGAGTCATTTGGGCAGCCCCTGAGACCATTCTATGATGTGTAACAAATTCAGATTGGATTCCCACAGTTAGAGAAATTAGTATGTTAGTGCTCAACCTTACAAAAGTATTTTGGACTATAAATACAAAGGAATCACTTTGTCCACAACTGAATTTCAGCCATCTCCATCTTTAGACTAGACTAAGACAGTTGTATAACACAGTGTAACGCTACACAAGCTTAGGACAGACTTAAAGAATGTGTCAAATTGAAACTGCAGGGGGAATTTAGAAACGCAGAATTTACTTGGTAAAATTTGACTAGGATGTTAAATCTGGCTCAGATGCTTAATCTAACAACCCTATTGTTGGGGAGAAAATACCATGAGATTTTAACAATCAGTTAATTAGGCACTTTGATTTCATCTTCCAGATGAGATGTATAACAAAGCTGACAGCACTGTGATGATTTTGTCTCCAGTGTAGAGTTTGATTACCTTTCTTTTCAAATGTAACTTCAACCTGCCAGACTCTGGGGACACTAAATAGAATTTAAAAAAATCCTTAACTAGAGACTACTTTATTCATAGTAATGATGTCAGTGTACTTGGTGCTGGACAAGACGCAGGGTGAAGTCATTTCCTGTCCTGAAGAGTTCACATGCTAAGAAAAAAATCTTTCTGAAGACAGGGTGCACTGGAAAACCCAGCGTGGAAGGAGAACTCAGAGTGGAAGGAGAACCCTTGGTTTGGTTCACTTTTTGTGGGCCTTGTGGAAACAGTCTTTAAAAGTAACTTGAATTGGGGGTGGAGTGACGAGGGGAGGAGGTCATTCTATGGTAGGGGGTGGCATGGATAAACACTAAGGCTGGAGTATGGGGAGATAGCAAACGAGATCAAGGCTGGCATCCATGGGACAGAATGATGAGATCACAGATGTAGGTTGGGAAGAGGTTCATAGGCCTTGAAGATGAGGATTGCTCACAAAGCCACCTGTGCACAAGTGGAGCTTTCAAGCTCAGCAGTGTCTCCTGTCCAGCTGTAACCTGTCTGGTTTCTTAAGTCCATATTCAGAGCTAACAGCGGTAATACTTTATTGTAGATGGTACCTTACGTTCAAGATGCAAATTGCAATTCTTGTTCAGAATGCAGATTTTTCACTGAGAAGGCCCCGTGTTTCATTTCTGAGTAATCTTTGCTGCAATATGAAATAAAATTAAACAAGTCCCAAAACAATGTGTGCTGTCTGCTTGCATCCAGAGTGGTTCACATGTTCAACTACTGGAGTGCCATGTGCACACATTGCCTACAGCACATTATGTGGCAAACTAGTATTTACATTAAGCGCCCCCAGCAAAGATGGAAATGAAAGGCTTTGAGATGATGTGTCTGTGAGATCTGCTGTGGGTAGGAGGAAGGTTTCAAGCCTAACCTCACTGGCAGTATTAATTTACATGGCAACTTCGGTTTCCTCTTAAGTCTGAGTAGCTGTCAGGTATTAATTGCAGGCTGGAACCAGTGCATTTTTCCCCTTTGCTTGTAAGCAGAGTTCAGACCCATTCTTTTCTTATTTTGGAGGCCTATCCTCTGGATTTCTCCTCTCTGACTTTATTGGGTTTCATGCAGGGGCCTGGAAGATACAATGAGTTCTCAATCCCTCAATATTTGTAGATGTTTAGAGCAGTATTTTCCTTTTTCTGTCCTTAAACTGACTAGAAACTAGTTCCCATCTGTATCCTGCTTGAAAATGCAGCTTCTGGCCCTTGTATTTGGATTGCATTAATTCATGTCCACCCCTTACAGTACCCTGCATAGTTTGAGCCAGGCTTTTCCTGCAGCTGGCTGTGGAGCAGAGCCCCTGCTGTGCTGTTGTTTCCTGAGCTTCCCCAGCACTCTTTTTGTCTGTGGTGGAACTAGTCCACTGTTCCCATCCCTTCCTCAGCTCCACACAAGCACTCTGTCACATGGCCAGCTCTGCTGCTGAAGACTTGAAGTATGAAACTGCATGATAACCAAGCCCCGCTCCAGCCTGTGTGTACGGGATATGGTTGTGTGTGCCAGGAGCTCCTGGCATTCAGTCAGTGCTGGGATTTCTCTTGGAAAAGACCAGGTTATCCTGCTGAAGTTAACTTTGCTATTCAGTAAGAGAACCAAGAAATATGCCCAATCCAACCCCTACTGTAGCTTTGAATGGTCTATAAAGGCAGCATGCAGTTTCCTACATTCATTTTACCTTGTTTTCTGACCAATGGATTTTGGTTCACTGCTCTCTTCATAATGATTTGTTCTTGTGATCGTACCCTAGACTTCTAAGTTAAGTGATTTCGGCTGCTCAGCAGGTAGTGTTTACTGTTAAAATCCCTCTTTGCCTAAGTTGAACCTCCTTGCTCTTGGAATCCATTTCATGCCATCCTACTGTTTCATTTGGACCCTTTCAGAAGATGAAGACATTTTTGCTTGTCAGTGGGGAGAGCTTTTTGTTCAAGCCATGTGAAATAAAAGGATCATGTCTTGGCTTCCAGGATAACCTCACCTCTGGGGACTGCACTCGTACAGAACAGAGCCTGGCTTTTCAAAGAGAGTCTTGGCAGACAAACGGGGACACAGAATTTTCTTCCTTGTCCTCTGCCCTGGCACTCGGGTGTGATAATTCATGTTTTCCATTGGCAAAAGATACCATATTGACAGACATGGAGGTCCAACATCGGCAGTGCAAATTGTCCCTGTGAACTGGGCCCCAGCAGTGTGCCTCAACCCTCATCTGAAGGGACCCACCCGTTCCAAGGCTGAGAACGAAGTTGTCTCATTGGTCATTGTCTTCTGCTCCACAAATGAGCCTGCCAAGAAAGGAGGCTATTAATGATGATGGTTTTGTGATTGGTTTTCAGTCTGTGAGGAAAGGAGACCCATCAACTAATTCCACAAAAGTTAGTAAAGACTGTTGGTCCCAGGTGGCGCATAGTTAAAATTCTGTATTCAGTCCCTATTCCTACGGCAGTCAGGCACCAAACATAAGGTGTTTCATACCAGCTGCGAGTAGAAATTTGGGTACAGTTTTGAGGTAGAGAACTGAGTGGAGTTTGTAGGGCAGTGTGCAGCTGTGGTGGTTAGGTCAGGTTGCTGGTGGTGATGGGAACAATCCACAAGTGCTGAGATTCCAGCAGGGTGCATTGTGTGTGTCTAGCTTTGTGTGATTCTCTGTGTCCTCCCGCAGGGCTTCAATGACTGGAGTGACACCCACAGCTCCTAGAGGCCCTCTAGGTAACCTGTATGCTCTATTTTTGCTTGTGGTGTGGACATTGCCTGCACCAATAGGTTTGGTAGATTTTAGGAGGAGCCTGGATCAGCCCTACTTCCAGATTGGTGGCATCCATACCTGAGCAGGTGCTGTGGCTGCCAGAGACAGTGTAATCCTGCTAATCTCCCTGGGGCCAGTCCTGTGCTAGCTGGTGCACTAAGATGTTTGTGTTTCAGTAACTTGCTGCTGGAGTGGCAGCATTTACAAGGGCTCTGTCCTCTAATTACAAAGGGATTAACAGTGGAGAGCTGCCTGTTGCTCGGCCCTGGCCCTACAGTATTACACTTTGAGGGCACAGCAGGAAGGTCTGTAGGAGTGGTTCAAGGCACATGTTCATTCTCACCACCATTGGAGGGTAGGGAGGGCTTGAGCAGCATGCTGAAATAGAGGCATGGCTATAACTTTCCAGAAGGCCGCATTGGGGTGGTGGTTCTGGGTGGGCAAGGCAAACCCAGGCCTCTTGAGGCGAATGTTAACCTACTTAAATTGACCTGGTTAGCACACAGACTAGTGCATAAGAGGGAAATGCCTGGAGTAAGAGCTGGTCTAAGTAATTCTGTCCGTTTTCTGGCCCCTACCATCTAAGCTCTGTACAAACACTAGTTCTCAGTCCTCTTGAGCAGTGGTCAGTATCATCTTAGGAAACTAAGAAATTAAGTGGCTTGGCCCATACTGTTCAGCGAATAAGTGGCAGAGCTGGGAATAAAGCTCTGATGTGTGGCATTTCTGTGCTCTGCTAACCTACAGAGCAGCAGTGACTGTGGCTTGTTCATAGCTAGAGGAGCCCCCGGGATAGGAGTTTAGTAAGGTGTGTTTCTAAATGCCTCATAGAGACTTTCACAGGAAAGTCCCCGTTAGTAGGGACACGGGGCAAGTCTACACTACAAAATTAAGTCAGCCTAAGCTACAGTGACATACAGCCACCGCAGTAATTGAATCGCTTTTACATGTCCACAGTATGCTCCTTGTGTTGGCAGCGTGCATTCTCACCCAGAGTGCTTACACCAATTTAACTGCCGGTGTGGGTTATTGTGGGATGGTTTCTGAAAGGCAGCAACCTTTGTTGATTAAGTCGATGTTAGTAATGCAGTGTCTACACTGACACTGTGTTGACCTAACTACGTTGACTTAAGAGTCGCATCGACTTAAGCAGCCACCTCATGGGGTGGAGTTAAGTCGGTATAGTGGGCGAATTACATCGGTGGAAGCTACATTTTAATGGAGATGCTTACAGAGCGCATAACTCTGTAGCATAGACCAGACTACAGTAGGATTTGTTCAGATTACTTTTTTTAAGGCCAGAAGGGACTGTTGTGATCTAGTCTGATCTGTGTAACATGGGCCATAGAATGTCACCCAGTTACTTCTGCATTGAGCCTGACTTGTGTTGAGGTGGAACATATGAATTTAAAGACTTCAAGTGATGGAGAATCCGTCAGATCCCTTGGGAAGTTGTTCCAATGGTTTATTTACCCTCACTAATAAAACTTTGTGCCTTATTTCTTTTTTGACACTGAGCAACTGATGAATTCGAGTAGTGCTCTGGTAAACTGGAAAAGCAGCAAAGAATCCTGTGGCACCTTATAGACTAACAGACGTTTTGCAGCATGAGCTTTCGTGGGTGAATACCCACTTTGTCGGATGCAAGTCAGTAGAGTAGTGCTCTGGTAAACTGGTATTGTTAGGGTCTGAGACAGTCTCTAAGACCCTAAAAGTTCTAGACTAACTTCCGCTTTGGGATCATTTGCCATATTTGTGGATTTGATAGATCCTTAACATTCTTACCAGGATGAATTTGATTTAAATCAAAGGAAGACTCGATTTAATCATGGATTTCTACATAAAAATGCATTCTTGTTGGTTGTTATAACCTTAATACATATTATTCACAACTCAGAGATAGATGTAGGTTTCATTTTTAGAAGGTACACACTATACATTTTTAAAGTGATTTATTTTGAAAACTTTTCAGATTAGTTTTACAGCTATATCAGAAAATGAATGATTGGTTATTTCATTTACCAAAGGTAATTGAAGCAGATATTTATGAAGTCATTGGGAGGTGAACTATCTCCAATTCAACAGGTTAATCATTAATATTAGGAGGATTTTCTTGCCATGCTGTATTAGGAGGAGAACATCACCAGACAGACATTTAAATTGTTTTATTTAACTAAAACAACAACGTTATGTATTCTGGATTTTTATCTTCAACAGCAAACATATATTTTAACAAAACAAGCATGACTTTTTGAATTTAAACATTCTAGTTTTTTTAAATCAGGTTTGTTTTTGTTAAAAATTGTTTAACTAAAATAGTCAAATGAAATTATATATATATTTTAATCGACTATGCCAGCCAGGTCAACATGAGAAATTTAAAATATTGGCTTCTGCAGTTAACTCAGTCATCTTCATCTTAATTTTTCTGTTTGTTCATAATCTGGAAAACAAAAACAAGCTTTTCTGCTTTTTCAGGTCCCAAACAATTTCTCAATTTGGAATGAATTAGTCCAAAGGAAGAAAATATTCGTTCTACACTGGCAGAAGAAGCTACTACTGTTAAAAGTGAGATTATCACTTCAACAGTCTCTGAATCCAAGTGCTTAAGTGACTTCCACCAGTTTACTGGTGTGACTTTCTTTAAAACATCAGCAAGCATATTTCTTGAATGGTTCTTATTCTCAAATTGGGTCTCTTTTACAGCCTCTGGCCACTATACGTTTTCCCTCCTAGTGAGAGAATGGTATGGTAGATCTCAAATCAATGAAGGCTACACTCAGAAAGACCTCAAGACTTCTGGAATATGCTGCTCAAAGAGTTTCACTTTTGATTCTACTGCCTGTCCCTCCCTTCTCACATTTATCTCCAGACTTCTTCCCCTTGTCCAGATCTAGTCCACCCCCAACAGTCTTCTAGTTGTAGAACTTTTTGAAACTTTGCACTTTTAGAGAGAGGTAAGGGATTGACTCTGTGTACACAAATTTGCAGAGACACAATAGGGTTTAGGTCTGTTATTTCTCACCTCTTTATATTAGATTTATTTATTTAAACGCACTTTTTGCTGTTAACAAGCATGTTATCTCTGGAGACACAAATCCACAGTGATGGTATCTTCTAGACTGAGCACTGAGTCCCACTAGCTAGATAGAAAGATTAACTTAAATAATCTATACAGAAGACCCTGGAACCCCATAAGATTGGGTCCCTAATCCATGAACTATTGGAACTCATTTACAAAATTTTTTTTAAATGTTACATGAATATATTCTCATACTATAGAATTAGAATTTATAACCCTATTCCATGATGAGAGATCTTTGAGCTATAATGTATCTTAATTATAACTATCTTTAGGTTTTTTCCTCAAAAAGCATTTTATAAAAAAAAATCCAATTTAAAAAAAATCAGATTTATTTATTTATTTTAATTTTTTTTAATCCACCCTGATTCTTACTATATGGCGCTGTGATGCTGGCAGACCAGGTGCCAGCTCATGCCAGGGCCCCTAGGTCTCACTGTAAAAGCAGCAGAGAGTCTTGTGGCACCTTATAGACTAACAGACGTTTTGGAGCATGAGCTTTCGTGGGTGAATACCCACTTCGTCGGATGCATGAACACTGATAAATGCAGTGTTCAGACTTGATGAAATGGCTTGTAGGATACTGCATGTATTGATTTTACTTATAGCATCTGTAGCATGGTATAAAGTTACACTGAGTGTTAGCATTGTAAATCTCTAATTGTGTAACTCACCAAACAGGGAAGAAGCGTTAATCAGTGTAAAGTGCTGGTCCTGCGTACAAGAAGGCCCCTTGAAGCCAAATGAGTCATTGTGAAACATCAAAGGACAAAGACTTTGATTGCTCCCCTCCCCCACCCCCAATCCTGTGAGCAGGGGACCTGCCCATGAACTCATCCTATCAGCTTGAACTCTGGGCAAAGGGACTAAAAATGCCTGACAAGAAGGAAATGTATCACTATGCTGCTTGGAATTATTTCTACTCTCTTCAGTAGGATTTGACTTCCAAAGATGTCTTTTGTCTGTAACTGCCTCTTTTTACTCTGGTTAGCCATGGTGGCAGTTTTTGGTCCTCTTACTGGTTTTTTTTTTTAATTTATTTTAAATTTTGGGTATACATATAGTTTGAGCCTCTGCTATGGTGTTTTTAAAAAGTTGTAGTGCAGCTTGCAGGCATTTCACTCTTGTGGCTGTTCCTTTTCATTTCTGTTTAACTAGCTTCCTCATTTTTGAGTAATTCCCCCTTTGAAGTTAAATGCTTCTGTGATGGGTTTCCTTAGTATTTTCCTCTCTACAAGGATGCTAAATTTAATTACATTATGGTCACTATTACCAAGTGATTCAGCTATATTCACTTCTTGGACCAGAACCTGTGCTCCACTTAGGACTAAATCAGAAATTGCTTCTCCCTTCACAGGACTAGCTGCTCCAAGAAGCATTCATTAAGATGCCTAGACATTTTATTTCTGCAGCCCACCCTGAGTTCCCAGTCAATATGGGGATTGTTGAAATCACCTGTTGTTATTGGCTTTGCTGTTTTTGTAGCATCTCTAATCCCCATGAGCATTTCATAGTCGTCATCACCATCTGGTCAGGTAGATGGTAGTATATTCCTACTGCTGTACTCTTATTCTTCAAGTATGGATTTTCTATCTATAGAGATTCTATGGTACTGTTTGATTCATTTAAGATTTTTACTATATTGGACTATGATTTCTTTCACATATAGAGCTACACTCCCACCAGCACATCCTACTCTCATTCCTGTATATTTTTATCCTGGTATTATTGTGTCCCACTGATTATCGTTGTTCCGCCACGTTTCTGTGATGCCTGTTATATCAATATCCTCATGTAATACCAGGCACCCAAATTCACCCTTCTTAGTATTTAGATTTTTAGCATCTGTCACGGAGTGTGGGGGAGTCAGGCCCTGCACCCCTCTTCCTGGTCGCACAGTGACTCTCAGCCAGCGAGTAAAACAGAAGGTTTATTGAACAACAGGAACACAGGATACAGCCCAGCTTGGGTTCAGAGCCAGGACCCCTCAATCTGGCCTTTCTGGGGGGTTCAGGGTGCTTGGATCCCAGCCTAGGATCCCCTGAAACCCACCTCCCAGCTCCCAACCGAAGACTGATTCCACTTCCCCCCTCCCTTTGTCTAGCTACAGCCAGAGGTGAGACCTCCCCTCCCCCAGCCAGGCTCATGTTACAGCTGCAGACCTGTCTCTGCCTACCAAGCACACAGACAGTCCCTGCTCTCACCTATCAACCACACAGACAGTCCCTATTCCATCACAGCATCTGTGTACAGGCACTTATAAAATTTATCAATATTTAGATGTCTACCTTGCTGTGATGTAATTGAATGGGACTCTTTTTTTTCATTTGACTGTTTCTCTTTGGCTCCTGTCTGTCCATCAGTTTCTATCCTCTTGTCTTTACTAGGATATAGATTATCTCCCTTAATAAATCCTCCCCTGATGGATGTGTCTGTCCAAGCTGTGTGCTCCTCTGCACTTGTCAGCTTTCCCCAAGCTCTTAGTTTAAAAAAACTTCAGCGACCTTCTTAATTTTACATGCCAGCAATCTGGTTCCATTTTGGTTGAGGTGGAGCCCATCCTTTCTGTATAGGCTCCTCATTTCCCCAAAGGTTCCCCAGTTCCTAATGAGCCTGAATTCTTCCTCCGAACACCATAGTCTCATCCACGCATTGAGTCCCTGCAGTTCTGCCTGTCTAACCGGCCCTGTGCTTGGAACTGGAAGCTTTTAGAAAATGCTACCATGGAGCTCCTGGACTTTAATCTCTTACCTAGCAGCCTAATTTTGGCCTCAACCTCTCTCCTACCTTTCCGTGCACCATTAATACCCACGTGTACTATGACCACCAGCTCCTCCCTAGCACTGCGCACAAGCCTATATAGATATCTCAGGAGGTTTGCAGCCTTTGCACTGGGCAGGGAGTTCACCATGTGCTTCTCCCAGTCATTATAAACCCAACTGTCTGTATTTCTAATAAATGAATCCTCCATTACCATGACCTGTTTCTTAATAACAGTGGTCTCCTCCCCTGGAGAGGTATCCTCATTGTAAGAGGATACCATAACATCCTCTGGAAGGAGGATCCCAACTATAGGATCATTTTCGTCTGCTCCAGCTTGATGCTCTACTGCCCTGAGACTTTCATCCTCCAACAGCAGAGAGGCTGTCAGGCTGGGAGTGGGATTGCTCTACTGTGTTCCGGAAGGTCTCATCAGGGTACCTTTCTGTCTCCCTTAGCTCCTCCAGGTCAGCCACTCTGGCCGAAAGAGGCTGTACTTGGCCTCCTAGGGCCATAAGCTGCTTGCAGCGAATGCACACACATGCTACCTGCCCATAAGGCAGCTAATCATAGAATCATAGAACTGGAAGGGACTTTGAGAGGTCATCTAGTCCAGTCCCCTGCACTCATGGCACGTGAGCCGATTTTGAGCGGCACGCAGCCGCCTGCTGCGGTCCCGGCCCCCAGCTCCACTCAGCCCCCACCGCTCTCCCCTGCGGGGGCAGGAGGCAGAAGCTTGGCTCTGTGGCAGCCAAGCTTCTCCCTCCCCCGCTTCTTCCCCCAGCGTGGTGCTTTCCTGCCCCGCCCCCTCTCTTCCCTGTGCCAATCAGCTGATGGCCCTAACGAGGGGGAGAGGGAGGGGGAAGAGCGGCAGTGTGTACACAGCTCCGTAGAGGAGACAGAGAGAAGTAGGGACGGAGCCTTGGGGAAAGGGGTGGAACAGGGCACATCCCTTCCAGCCCCCTGCCATGAGCCAAGCACCCCTACGAGCAGAGCACACCAGCCCTCTGCCCTGATGCCCCCTCACACTCAGCATTCTGCCCTGATGCCCCCTCACACTCAGCATTCTGCCCTGCAGCCCCCACACCCCCAGCCCTCTGCCCTGACCCTTGAACCCCCCCACACCCCGAGCCTTCTGCCCTTCACCCCCCCACCCTCAGCCTTCTGCCCTGAACCCCCTCCCCCAGCCCTCTGCCCTGACCCCTGAACCCCCCCCAGGTCTGGGGTCCCAGCCGCAGGCCCTGCTCAGCCCGCTGCCGGCCTAGGTGAACAGAACCCCAGGCTGGCAGCGAGCTGAGCAGGCTGGCGGCGTAAAATCAGCATTTTAATTTAATTTTAGATGACGCTTCTTAAACATTTTGAAAATCTTGTTTACTCTACATAACAATAGTTTAGTTATATAATATAGACTTATAGAAAGAGACCTTATAAAAACGTTAACATGTATTACCGGCACGTGAAACCTTAAATTAGAGTGAATAAATGAAAACTCGGCACACCGCTTCTGAAAGGCTGCCGACCCCTGATCTAGACCATCCTTGACAGGTGTTTGTCTAATCTGCTCTTAAAAAAATCTCCAATGATGGAGATTCCAGTGCTTAACACCCTGACAGTGAGGAAGTTTTTCCTCATGTCCAACCTAAACCACCCTTGCTGCAATTTAAGCTCATTGCTTCTTGTCCTATCTTCAAAGGTTAAGAACAATTTTTCTCCCTCCTCCTTGTAACAACCTTTTATGTACTTGAAAACTGCTATCATGTCCTCTCTGTCTTCTCTTTTCCAGACTAAACAAACCCAATTTTTTCAATCTTTCCTCATAGGTCATGTTTTCTAGATCTTTAATCATTTTTGTTGCTCTTCTCTGGATTTTCTCCAATTTGTGCACATCTTTCCTGAAATATGCCACCCAGAACGGGACACAACACTCCAGCTGAGGCCTAATCAGCACGGAGTAGAGCAGAAGAATTACTACTTGTCTCTTGCTTACAACACTCCTGCTAATACAGCCCAGAATGATATTTGCTTTTTTTGCAACAGTGTAGCACTGTTGACTCATATTTAGCTTGTGGTCCACTATGACCCCCAGCTCCCTTTCGGCAGTGCTCCTTCCTAGGCAGTCATTGCCCATTGTGTATGTGTGCAACTAATTGTTCCTTCCTAAGTGGTGGTGTTTGCATTTGTTCTTATTGAATTTCATCCTATTTACTTTAGACCATTTCTCCAGTTGTCCAGATCATTTTGAATTATAACCCTATCCTCCAAAGCACTTGGTATCATCCACAGACTTTGTATTCTCTATGCCATAATCTGAATAATTGATGAAGATATTGAACATACCCAGAACTGATCCCTGCGGGATCCCACTCGTTATGCCCTTCCAGCATGACTGTGAACCACTGGTAAGTACTCTCTGGGAATAGTTTTCCAACCAGATTTGCACCCACCTTATAGTAGCTCCATCTAGGTTGCATTTCCCTAGTTTGTTTATGAGGTCATGCAAGACAGTATCAAAAGCTTTACTAAAGTCATATACCACTTTACTGTAGTCAAGATATACCACATCTACTGCTTCCCCCCATCCACAAGGCTTGTTACCCTGTCAAAGAATCA
Organism: Mauremys mutica; assembly: GCF_020497125.1. Classification (NCBI taxonomy): domain Eukaryota; kingdom Metazoa; phylum Chordata; order Testudines; family Geoemydidae; genus Mauremys; species Mauremys mutica. The sequence continues at coordinate 3,586,656 of NC_059072.1, read as the reverse complement.
TTCATGCTGCATTCAGCGCAATAAACTGGTGTGATGGAGCAGGGGCTGTCTGTGTGGGAGATGGGAGAGCCAGAGAGCAGTTTAGGTGAGAGACAGGTAGTCAGCCTGTAACATGAGCTAGGAGGGGGGAGGGGAGCTAGACAAAGGATAGGAGCTGAGTGGAGAGGGTGAGGTCAGTTTTCGGTTTGGGGCTTGGGGGGAGAGTTCAGGGAATCCCACGCTGGGAACCAAGCTCCCTGAACCACAGAAGGACTCGATTGAGGGGTCCTGGTTGTGCTGTAGCCTGTGTTCCTGTTGTCCAATAAACCTTCTGCTTTACTGGCTGGCTGAGAGTCACTGTGAGTCCCAGGAAGAGGGGTGCAGGGCCGGACTCCCCCACACTCCGTGACAACTGGATAATGCCACTCTGCTGCTGGACTTGTGTTTTTTTTGTTCTTTGTGATTTTTTTTGGACTGGGCAGGTGGCAGGGTATTGGTCTAAATGTAGCAAATGTTTGAGGTGTACATGGCTTTCCCTTTCTGAACTCCCTTGCAGAACTCCTCTTTGCTGCTCCTGTTCACTTGTGGCTTGTGGTCTAAGCAAAGGGCTAGGAGCCAGGAGCTGCATAAGTTCTGACCTTGGCTCTGACACTGCCTCCCTGTGTGGCCTCAGACAAATTGTTTAACCTCATTTCCTGTCCTTGTGCTTACACGCACTCTCTCCTCACCCCACAATGGTGGGAGTTCTGAGGATTAGTCTGTAGAGTAGGCACTTACTGACTCCTGGCCCAGAGAAGGTGCTTTGAGGCAGGTTATTGCTGCCGCCGTCTGGAAGTAAATTAGTGTTCTGGGTCTGGCTGGCTCCCTAGATCCCCCAACTCTGGGAATAGTAAAGCTGATGCCAAGTACTATATATGAGCTAGATATTATAATACTGAAGCAGCTTTGGCTTCTTGCTTTGCTGATAACATGGTATTTGATAGTGGGATTCAGTTTTAGCTTCCTGCCATTTCTATTTGCCAGAGGCACCTGTTAGTTTTCAACTCTGAGTTTGTGAGAAAGAGATGGATGGCAAGAGGGGGAGGAATTTCCATCACCTGGCCAAGTCCAGTGTTCATGAGAGGAGACAAAGTAGTGATGGAAGAGGGTTAATCTGAAAAGTGACCTTGATTTACTGTCCAGAGCATGCTCTCTGGGAAGAGAACCGTCTGCTCATTTTCCTCCTGCTGCCTGCCAGACCCGAGTGGCTGGCAATCAGTTAAGAATGGGGGTGCTTCCTGCATCTCACCATTAGCCTCTCTGTACCCTGATAGACACTACTGGGCAGTGATCTTACCTGTGGTTCAGCGTTGGTGGCCATCCATCATTCCCAAGCCTCCTCACCAGCTTTGGGGCTGAGCATGCAGTCTGCAGAGTTCCCTGTCTCCACAGGCCTTGGATCCTGCAGTTGGAACATGAATCACTGCTAGTAGCATGGTGTCTCTGCCTTTCAATTGTCCTGTTTACATGGAATCTTGAAACCCTGGTATGAAATCTCTGCCAAGGGCCTGGTTTAAACTGGGAGGTGAAAACATGCTTTCAAAGCTCAGAGCAGCCAGGGCCAAAACAGCCCCTGGGGGAACTTCACAACCACATGCCTCCTAATCATTTGCAAGGACTTCTTGACTGTGTAAATAAGATGCTGCCTACTTGTGGGCATGTATGAAAGATTCTTCCTGACATAGGCTTGTGCATCTGACCTCCAGAGCTGAATCCTGGGGGCCTGGAGTTCTATCTTCTACAATCCTACCATGTGCTTAAGATTCCTTTCCAGACTGCAGGTTGTTTTCCTTGCCACTGGGCCGCCATCTGGGCTAGAAAAACCCATAGATGGTGGTGTTTGACAAGGCCCCAAACACATGGCAGTTTGCAGGATTGCCAGCCCCAAATATTCAAAAATCATGAGATTGGCCTTAAAATTGTGAGATAAGGTAAAAATAATAGATTTTTATTCGCGTTCTTCCTGTTGAGTCTTTAGGGTACACTGTGCTCACATTTTGAAGCTTTCTCCACTACCACGAGGTCTAGAAACTATTTTTCTTTAAGAATGAAGGCTGAAATCATCACTTGACTCCAGGAGCTGGGACTTTAAGGAAAACAATAATTATCATGAGACTTATCTCTGCATAGAATCATGGACTATCAGGGTTGGAAGGGACCTCTGGAGGTATCTAGTCCAACCCCCTGCTCAAAGCAGGACCAATCCCCAGACAGATTTTTGCCCCAGATCCCTAAATGGTCCCCTCAAGGATTGAACTCATAACCCTGGGTTTAGCAGGCCAGTGCGCAAACCACTGAACTATCCCTGCCCTCCTCTGCAGCATAGGTATGTGAGGGTACGTCTACACTACGGGATTATTCCGAATTTACATAAACCGGTTTTGCAAAACAGATTGTATAAAATTGAGTGTGCGCGGCCACACTAAACACATTAAATCGGTGGTGTGCGTCCATGGTCCGAGGCTAGCGTCGATTTCTGGAGCGTTGCACTGTGGGTAGCTATCCCGTAGCTATCCCATAGTTCCCGCAGCCTCCCCCGCCCCTTGGCATTTCCGGGTTGAGATCCCAGTGCCTGATGGGGCAAAAATCATTGTCGCGGGTGGTTCTGGGTACAGCCTCACCCCTCCCTCCCTGAGCAGCAGACAACCGTTTCGCGCCTTTTTTGCTTGGTGAACTGTGCAGACGCCATAGCACAGCAAGCATGGACCCTGCTCAGCTCAATACCGCAATCGTGAATGTTTTAAACACCTCGCGCACTCTCGTGCAGTCTATGGTGAACCAGGACCTTCAAACCGAGGCGAGGAGGAGGCGGATACGGCAGCGCGGCGATGACAGTGATGAGGACGTAGATACAGAATTCTCTCAAACCGCGGGCCCCTGCGCTTTGGAGATCCTGATGGTAATGGGGCAGATTCTATCCATTGAACGCCGATTTTGGGCCCGGGAAACAAGCACTGACTGGTGGGACCGCATTGTGTTGCAGGTGTGGGACGATTCCCAGTGGCTGCGAAACTTTCGCATGCGTAAGGGCACTTTCATGGAAATTTGTGACTTGCTTGCCCCTGCCCTGAAACGCCAGAATACCAAGATGAGAGCAGCCCTCACAGTAGAGAAGCGAGTGGCGATAGCCCTGTGGAAGCTTGCAACGCCAGACAGCTACCAGTCAGTCGGGAATCAATTTGGAGTTGGAAAATCTACTGTGGGGGCTGCTGTGATGCAAGTAGCCAAAGCAATCACTAAGCTGCTGCTACGAAAGGTTGTGACTCTGGGAAACGTGCAGGCCATAGTGGATGGCTTTGCTGCACTGGGATTCCCTAACTGTGGGGGGGCGATAGATGGAATCCATATCCCTATCTTGGCACCGCAGCGCCAGGGCACCCAGTACGTAAACCGGAAGGGGTACTTTTCAATGGTGCTGCAAGCACTGGTAGATCACAAGGGACGTTTCACAAACATCCACGTGGGATGGCCAGGGAGGGTTCATGACGCTCGCGTCTTCAGAAGCACTACTCTGTTTAAACAGCTGCAGCAAGGGAATTACTTCCCAGACCAGAAAATAACAGTTGGGGATGTTGAAATGCCTGTCGTTATCCTGGGGGACCCAGCCTACCCCTTGATGCCATGGCTCATGAAGCCATACACAGGCAGCCTGGACAGTGGTCAGGATCTGTTCAATTACAGGCTGAGCAAGTGCAGAATGGTGGTGGAATGTGCATTTGGCCGTTTAAAGGCGCGCTGGCGGACATTACTGACTCGCTCAGACCTCAGCCAAACCAATGTCCCCTATGTTATTGCTGCTTGCTGTATTCTCCACAATCTCTGTGAGAGGAAGGGGGAGACCTTTATGGCGGGGTGGGAGGCTGAGGCAAATCACCTGGCCGCTGATTACGCGCAGCCAGACACCAGGGAGATTAGAAGAGCACACCAGGAAGCGGTGCGCATCAGAGAAGCTTTGAAAACGAGCTTCATCAATGGCCAGGGTACAGTGTGACTGCTATGTTTGTTGATGAACACCCAACCCCCTTGATTGACTCAGTCCCTGTAAGCAACTCCCCCTCCCCCTTCGAGTACAGCTTACTTATGCAAATAAAGTCACTCTCATTTAAAAAGCATGAATTCTTTATTAATTCATTATAAAAAGAGGGAGAGAAGTAAGGGTGTGGTTTGGGAGGAGGATAGGAGGGATGGAGAAGGCCATTAAAAAAAATTCACAGTAACGACAGCCTTCTGGTTGGGCTGTCCACGGGGGTGGAGTGGGCGGGTGCACGGATCCTCCCCCCACGCTTTCTTACATGTCTGGGTGAGGAGGATGTGGAACATAGTGAGGGTTGAGGGTGGTTATACAGGGGCTGCAGTGGCACTCTGTGATCCTGCTGCCGTTCCTGAAGCTCCACCAGACGCCGGAGCATGTCATTTTGATCACGCAGCAGCCCCAGAGTTGCATCCCGCCACCGCTGATCTTCCTGCCGCCACCGCTGATTTTCCTGCCGGTCTTCCTGCCGCCACCTCTCATCTCGGTTGTCCCTCCTGTCCTCACGTTCATCCCTCCTGTCCTCACGTTCACTGGCCTCTTTCCTGTAATTTGATACCACGTCCTTCCACTCATTCAGATGAGCTCTTTCATTGCGTGTAACTTCCATAATATCCGAGAACATCTCATCTCACGTCGTCTTTTTCCTCCGCCTTATCTGTGCTAGCCTTTGGGATGGAGGAGGGATGGTTGAAAAATTTGCAGCTGCATGAGGGAGATAAATATTTAGAAAGATACATTTTACAGAACAATGGTTATACTCTTTCACAGTGAACAGCACTATTCACCTAGCACATGTGATTTCCCTACAAGGTCGCATTTTTCATCTTAATAGTGAGTGCTTGCAGCTCTGGAGTTACAGATCTCACAGACACAGGTCCAGGCATCAGAATTCAGCTTGCATGCGGCCATGGTAAGCCACTGTCTTTCGGCTTCTGTAGTGATTTACCCCTCCCCCCCCTCCCCCCCAACGCATGGCTAATACCACGCTAGCTCCCTGCTAATCAACAACCTTCCCACCCCCCCACCCACTGCGTGGCTGGTAGCTTGGGGAAGATCGCCGGTGACCAAACACAAAAAAGATCATCGGCATTTCACTCCTCCCCTCCCCCCACTTCGCTACGTGCAGGAAAGGTTTTTTTTAAGCTGCTGCAGTCCACGAACCCAGTAGAAAAATGGCCACCCCCCTTACTTAAATTCCTGATTTTTAACCAGGTTATCCTGAACGATATCACTTTGCTGAGGATAACACAACAAGATAAAGAGCGGATGCTTCTTGAATGCCAGCAGTCACCGGGACCATACGCTGCTATGCTTTGCCACGCAATGATACCTGATTACTTGCTACATGCATGGCGTGGTAAAGTGTCCTACCATGGTGGGCGGAACAAGGCTGCCTTGCCCAGAAACCTTCTGCAAAGGCTTCTGGAGTACCTACAGGAGCGCTTCATCGAGATGTCCCTGGAGGATTTCCTCTCAATCCCCGGACATGTTAACAAACTTTTCTAAGTAACTATACTGTCTGTGAATGCATCCCAAGTCCTCAGGGCAAATCAATCATTAAAAAAGGCTTGCTTAAAAAACAGTGTTTGCTATTTGCAAAGGTACACTCACCAGAGCTCCCTTCCATGGCATCATTGTCTGGGATAGTGGCTTGTGAGGGCTGGGAGGACGGTAATTCCGTCAGGGTGATAAAAAGCTCCTGGCTGCTGGGGCTCACGGAGTGCTGTGTGCTCTCTGCTAGGTCTTCCTCCTCTTCTTCATCTTCATCTTCCCCGTCTGCATAATCCTCAGCCATGGCAGAGATTACAACCCCCACCTCGGAATCCATGATCAGGGGTGGGGTACTTGTGGCGCAGCCCCCTAAAATTGCATGCAGCTCAGCATAGAAGCGGCATGTTTTTCGACCTGCCCCAGACCTTCCGTTTGCTTCTTTGGTTTTCTGGTAGCCTTGTCTGAGCTCCTTAACTTTCACTCTGCACTGCACTGAGTCCCTGCTGTGGCCTTTATCCGTCATAGCCTTAGAAATTCTTTCAAATACTTTTTCATTTCGTCTTTTGGAACGCAGTTCTGTTAGCACTGAATCCTCTCCCCATATAGCGATCAGATCCAGTACCTCCCGTGCAGTCCATGCTGGGGCTCTTTTTCGATTCTCAGGAGACTGCATTGTTACCTGTGCTGATGAGCTGTGCGTGGTCACCTGTGCTGGTGAGCGCTTCACGCTGGGGAAGCAGGAAATGAATTTCAAAACTTCGTGGGGCTTTTCCTGTCTACCTGGCCAGTGCATCCGAGTTCAGAATGCTGTCCAGAGCGGTCACTGGTGCACTGTGGGATACCGCCCGGAGGCCAATACCGTCGATTTGCGGCCACACTAACCCTATTCCGATATGTTAATCCCGATATTAGCGCTACTCCTCTCGTCGGGGAGGAGTACAGAAACCGATTTAAAGAGCCATTAAAATCGATATAAGGTGCCTCCTAGTGTGGACGGTTGTGGCGTTAAATCGGTTTTACGCTCCTAAAACCGATTTAAACGCCTAGTGTAGACCAGGCTTGAGAGGGAGATATGGTCAGTGTACTAATGTTGATGCCTTCCAAGAGAATTAGTATAAACACATTTGAGACTTCCTCCCAGGGCACTGCTTAAAACAAACAGCCCCCTTTAGTATCAGCACTGTCCCCCTCTGCAGCTCATCACTCCTTGTAGGGTAGAGTTTTTCTGGAGTCAGGGCAAATCTTAATATTCCAGATTAAACTTTCCTGACATACTGAGCGTTTACCTTTTCTGGGCATCTCAGACTCTCCAGTCTGACAAGCTGGTCTGATTCTTTTGTCTCCCTCTGCAGCAGCCTTCTGCACAGAGGGTCACGGAATAAAAGCTCCATTTGCAATCCTTGGAGATGCTGATTCTGGCCAATCCTGTAACATAAGTGGTGTCCCAGGAGGTTGGAGACAAATTGAGCTAGTGCTTAGATCACCCCTCTGCTCTGGCTCAGGAGGTGAGGGACTCTCGAGTTCTCCTCCTGCCTTGCTTGTGAACCAGGTAGGAGCTGGCTTCTCTTGCCCTTTCCTCTCTGTCCTTGTTTATTTGTACAGAGTGCTTTCTGCTTTGAGGAGAACTCCACTGGAAATGGTGGAGGGAGGCTGGTGTTAACCACTCCATCAAGAGACTTTACCCAGGTCCCACTATTTGCTGTGAGACCTTTGCTCCCCCAAAGTCCCTCACTTCCACTTAGTATCCAGCAATTCTAGGGAAAGTGCTTTGCTTCCAGCAGCAAGACCTGCACAGGTCCCATTTGGGGAGCAGTGTTGTCTAGTGGGTAGAGCACTGGATGATGATTTGGAGGCCTGCTTACTGTGATCATGGGCATTTCACTTTCTGCTGAGCCTCAGTTTCCTAAATCTGTAAAATGGGGATAAAAGCAGCATGGAGGGTTAAGGCTCATTTGTAACATACACTGGGCTCCTTGGATGAAAGGAGGAGCTTAAAAAAAGGGGCCTTATTGCTTCCAGTTCCATGTCTGATAAGTTCCTTCCCTCTGTATTGCAGCCTGTGCTGTCAACTTCCATCCCAACTAAGACTGCAGCTGGGCTCCCTGCACTTCAGTGCTTAGATCAGAGGGCTTCAAAACAGTACCTTGACCTTTCCCAGCTTGGTTTCTTGTTCCTTTGTCTGTTTTGTGGCCTTTTGGCCTTTCTTGTCCCTTTCAATCTGTTTCAGTGCTCTGTTCTTGGGAACGGGCTGAGATTTGCCCACCTGCTGACATGGAGCTAGTTGAACTTGGGCTGGGATTTTCCATGCATTCTGACTTTATTTGTTCTCTAAATACAAAGCCTTGGTGACTGGCCATCAGGGTTATGAAAACCCAGGTTTTTCCAAAATGGGGGGGACGGACAATTCAGAGGGTTTTTTTGTGAGTTTTATAATTTTGTGAACTTTTGTCTCTGAAGTCCTTACACAGAGATAACCCTTTAAATATGTTAATAGAAACTGGCTCTTATTTCAATTTGTGAATGAAACCTTTATTCTAACATTAAGGAAAGTGATGAGAACATCCAGGTTTTTCGTATACCTTTTAAAAAGCAATAAGGAAACTATTGAACTCTCTAGAAGCTTGGAGGGGAAAGGGAATAGGTAGAGTCATTGGTGACTGTAGAAAGGACAGTTACTAGTGGGTGGCATCACCTGTCATTGATGCTGAAGAGTGGGAAGTGAGTTGAGGTGCAATTTTCAAGGGGACTCAGTTTCTGGGACCTAGGAACTAAAACTGGCAAGGTTCTTACTTTTCAGGCTTCAGGGTGTTGAATTCAGTAGGTGGTGCTGATTCCAGTAAAATATGAAAGCTGCCAATCAACATAGCAAACAGGTGATTATTTAGTGATTGTGTGAATTTTTGACTCAGTATGTTGAAAGTTGAAGGAAGTATTAGGAAGGCAGTGACAGAATGGAATAAAATAGTGAAAACATTCTTCTAAAGCAAAGTGTAAACATTGTCAAGAATTAAGGAGCAAGGTAGAAGGGTCTGTGCTTATCTCCAAGTGCAGAAAATTGGATTCTTCACAGTCAAATGTGGCATTGAATGAAATTTTGCCTTTTTGAAGTGAAAAAACAGAACACAAATGAAGCGTTTCATTGGTGTGAAAGCAGAGCCGTAACATAAATTCCCCCATTCAGTGCCTCCCAGCAGCTCCACAACACCAGGCTCATCTACATTTGCAAAATGGCAGAGATCAATTGGAGATTATGCAACAATAGCTGAAAGGCAGGAGACTTGAACTGGATAATTGCCGGTGTTTTGTTCTGGTCAATATGTGCCTTTATGAATTGCATAGTGCTTCATTTCATAAAACCTTGGTGGTTTTTCCTAAATGGGATTTTTGGTGTAGGGAAAATTGAAATATCCTTAATTGGCTGGAGGGCGATGAGTTCCATTTTAATGTGCTCCCAGATTCTGTAGTCTGTGCAGATCTGTAACTTCTCGGCCATGTGGAATGTATTGATTTCTGTGGGTGCTTGTCATTCTGTGATCCCCAGCTCAAAGAGCTTGTCTATATGAACCACCCCTAAAATGAATAGGTGAGGGATGAAATCCAGGGCAAGCCTTTCTGCTAAACAGGAGTCATTTCACTTCACTAGGCACTAAGCTGAACTGGAACAAGGTCTTCTTTTTACTGAAAGTGTCCACATAGGGAGCTATTCAGGAACATCTCTGTGTAGATGAGTCCTTAGCTTTCGGGGGGCAGGGGGATTATATGGAGGTGCAAAAGGGGCAGGGAAGAGGAGTAGTGCACAGCTGCTGTCCTCGCCTTCCCTTCTTTTTGCCAATCGACCAAGAGAAGTTAGGTGGTGGTATTTCACAGGCTCCCTCACCCAGACTGCTGGGAAGATGGAGGAGGAGGAATTGACCGCTCCCTTCAAGCAACCACTAGAAGTGAGGTTGGTGGCTCCACATAGATGAGACCTTAAAAGCTGAGATTGATATGAAAAAAAACACAGGTCTCTATTAGGGTCTGGGGCAGTAGTCTGGTGACTGCCTTCCAGGTATCCACAAATGAAGGGTGAAGAATGCATCTACTTTAGGGCTTGTCTACATGGCAGGTTAGTGTGTGGCAAGTCAGGGTGTGTATCTGCAGCACACTAACTTGCCAAGCAGGAGTGTCCTGTGTGGACACTGCTAGAGTGCAGTGAATGCTCTATCATGGGCTGTGACATACTCTCTTTTGAAATGGGGGTACGTCACAGTGCACTATAAAATTGTCACTGATGTAGCAGTATCCACATGGGATGTTACTGCATGGCAAGCTAGTGCATACTGTTGATTCACACCCTGGCTTGCTGCGCACTAATGTCGTGTGTAGACAAGCCCTTAATCTTGCCAGGATGCTGATACTGAACTCTGATTTCCTAAACTCTTGCATTCTGAGTCAGTCTTGGAACCATTAGCAATTATCTTTGAGAACTCCTGGAGGATGGGTGAGGTCTTAGAAGACTGGAGAAGTGCAAACATAGTTCCAGCTTTTAAAAAGGGGAAGAGACCCCAGTGAACTATAGGCCTGGTAGTTTAACTTTGATACCTGGAAAGATACTGGAACAAATGACTAAACAATCAATTTGTAAGCACCTGGAGAATAAGAGGATTAGTCTTGAGAAAAGAATACTGAGGGTGGTACCTGATAACAGCTTTTAACATAGCTGAAAACTGTTTTAAAGAGGATGGGGATCAACTGTTCTCCATATCCACTGATGGTAGGACTAGAAGTAATGGTCTTAATCTGCAGCAAAGGAGATTTAGGTTTGATATTAGGAAAAACTTTCTAATTCTCAGGGTAGTTAAATTCTGGAATAGGCTTCCAAGGTTGAACAAACACCTGTCAGGGAGGGTCTAGGTTTACATGGTCCTGCCACAGCATGAAGGGCTGGACTTGACTTCTCGAGCTCCCATCCGGCCCTACATTCCTATGAATCTATGATTTGAGTGCATCCAAGCTGTCTTAGAGAGTCAAGGTGGGTAAGATCACATCTTTTATTGGACCAACTTCTCTTGGTGAAAGTGACAAGCTTTCGAGGTACACAGAGCTGCTCTTCTGGGTATCTTATCAGCGAGTAGGTGTTTGGGATGCTTAAGCCCTCTCTATGTTGCTTCATCTGCCACAAATAAATGTTGCCACCTCTTGTACGGAACATGGCAGCTGCTTAATAGCACACAGGAAAGCTACACATTAATGTAAGGCAGAAAGGGAAATCCTGTATCCCATTGAAACTGCAAGTGGGGAGTTAAGAGAACCAGGAGGAAATCAACCATTGGAATCTGACCAGGACATAGAGTTTAATGCCCTATTCCAGAGGTCCCCAAACTGAGGGATGCGCCACATGAGGGGGGCATGGAGAAACATTGGGGAGAAGGGGGCGGGGCGGCAGAACCCGGGCCAGCCCTCAGGGTGGGTTGGGAGGGAGTGCCTTCCTGCTCCCAGCTCTGCTCCGGTCCCACCCCCAACTGCATTCCTAGCTCCCAGACCTGCATGGTTCCTCTCCCAGCCCCATGTCAGCCCCCAGTCTCAGCCGCTGGCTGTGGCTCTATTCTCGGCCTGGGGGCGAGGCTAGGAGTGGAGCTACACTTGATTGCGAGCTTGGCTGTCAGCCCCCACAGAAGCCCAGCTGTGGCTCCGCTCCCAGCCTCAGACCCTGGCCGTGGTCCCCCTTCTGGCCCCAGACCCACCCCCAGCCTTGGCCCCCTTACCCCTGTCCGTGTCACACACCCCAGGTCCAGGAGTGGGGGGGGGCATGACTCTCAAAGTTGGGGGTCCACTGATGCAGAATACCACAGGAGCGGTCAGGAACTTAGGCCATGTCTACACATACAGCTGCAGAGGTGAAGAGGTTCTATGCTGATGGGAAAGAGTTCTCCTGTCAGCATAACAGCTACCCCTATGAGCGGCATAAGCTCTGTCGGCAGGAGAAGCTCATCTCATCTGACAGATTCCTTAATCCAGGTGTCCCCGATGGGGTGCCCACCGGGATGTCTAAGTGCGCCCGCGTACTGGCCAGCGGACAAGCATCCGCCGAAATGCCGCCGACAAGCAGTGTCATCCAGCTGCGTCGCTGCCGAAATGCCACCGATTTTCGGCGGCGATGCTGCTGGATGCTGCTGCTTGTTGCTGGCATTTTGGCGGCGACGCCTATTAACGGTGCCGCTTGTCGGTGGCATTTCGGTGGATGCTTATCCGCCGACATGGTCCTCCGTGGCTCAGATGAAAAATGTTGGGGACCACTGCCCATATCTCTTCTAAGGGCAGCACAGTCATCCTCCCTCTCCTCCCCCCACTCAGTTTTTGCCCTTGGGAATCCTGCTATGTTTTCACAGCATGATTTAGCAGAGCTTGTGGACTGAGCTCATTTTCCATCCTTTGTTCTCATTAGCTTTAGCTCTTCTGCTGCCTCATTCTGAGGGTCTATCTTCCTAGGATCTTTCCATGTAGAGGAGGTTGGCACGTGCCATACTCAGCCTTGAATCTGTTAGCACAGAGTTGCTGAGAAGCAAAGGCAGCATTACGTAGCAGATTTTGCTGTGCTGGGAGCGCGGAGCTGATTCAAACAGCATTACAGCTGGTTTGTAGAACAGAGCTGCTAGCTTGAATGTCTTCTAATTCTGTCTTGTAGTGTCATGTACACAAACAATATCATACAGTGCATGGTCGCCAAGTCCCTGCACTGTAGTGTGTCAAATGAGACCTGGTCCTAAAATACTGCTGATTCTTTACAATTGCTTCCCTTGGGTTCTCTATGTGTGGATATGTGTGTGGGGGGGGGAAGAGCTCCACCGTCTCTCCATTCTCTGTGTGTGAACTTGGCTCTGGCTCAGACTTTTCTCCAGTAAGAATGGCACCAAGATGTCTCTAATTGTTAGCATCTGCAGGCTGCATAAGTGGGACAGGAGTGCCTCCTCAGCCTGGGCAGGCATTGGAGTTGCAGCAGCACACTATTGATTTAGCGTCTGCCAGCATGGCTTGGATTATTTGGCTGGGAAACCTTCCTCTGCAGATGGAGCTATAGTACTTGGTTTTGTCAGCCCTCCAGAGCTCCCTCTGCTGGAAGGGTGGTGGAAGATGCCAAACAGAGCTGGGCAGAGAGTGTAGCCTGTGTAGCCAGGCCCTGAATGGAGGTTAATTGACAGATGAATCAAATTTCATCCTGATTTGTGCTGGCAGGAAGTACCAGTTTAACAAAAGCCAAACTAATGGAGAGCTGTAAATATTTGCTCTGTTGTTGCTGCTTTTGTGGGATTAGTGGATTCTCTTTCCTCTGTCCTTAGCAGTCCCAGCTCTCCCAGCTGCTGGTGTGCTGGGATGCAGAGATGACTCATTTCCTCCCCAGCACACCCCAAACATGCCCCTGCCTCACTGGCCATCAGAGCGCTGCTGAGAAATCTTCCCTGATGGCTTTGTTCTGTTCCAGAGCTGTTTCTTGGGAGGTGGAGGGGTAGCTTGGCTATTAACTTCTGTCTTGCCTCAAGATTTAAGTAAGAAGAGGAGAAACACTCACTTGTAGTATAGTAGGCAGCTGACTGTCTCGCTGCAAGTGGAAGGCATGGTGGGGTTGCCACCCGTCAGGGCTTTGGGGGAAATGCAGTCATACGTTCAACTACCCTCTGGGATCTCCTGCTCCTGTGATACCCAGGGTATGGCTTTGACTGTGGAGCACCTGTCAGGCTCCAGGGCCTGGTGGTTTGTTCTCACACACCTGGCACTGTCGCAGAGTCGCCAGAGATAGGCCCTTGGGGTTTTGGTTAAGATTTCAGTGTATGAATGAGCCCTTAGGAATGTTCTGTCCTTGCCTAATCTTGATGGTCAGAACCCTGTACTGACTGCGTGTGTTACCTGTCATTGCTGTTTCCCCTCTACGCCCTCAGCCCGTTACCTTCAGTGGTGAGCTGCTGGTGATTTCTCTCACACGAGCACAGTATGAATGTCACTTTCACTTCCTCCTTACTGCCAGTGTTTCTCATGCTAAGGATCTGTGCTTTCAGTGCTGGCCTGAACAGGATGTGCTCACCCTGTCTGGAACAGTTCTTTAGAGGTGTTTCATGTTGTGTTTGCAAGTGAGGGTGACTGTTCTGCTGCATTGGGGTGTGGGTGTGAAAAGCCAGAAAAATATCTTTGGGGTCTGTATGCTGGCCTGGGAAGGTTTTCCTCCTTCCAGGGAGTGCTGATGTGAAGAGCGCAACATGTCTTTTTGAAGGTGTTTGAGAAGATGCTGCTGTGATGTGGGTCTGTATAAGAGGCTGGGGGCAGCGTGGGAGAGTGACTGGGAAGCAAGTGATATATGTGGAGCTGGGAAGGCCTTGTGCAGGCAAAACTTAAGAGTAGAGCTGGCTGGAAACCAGACTTTGTTACACAGGAAATTGACGTTTCAGTGTTTGGTTTTGTCCCACGTTTGGATTAAAAGTTAAATATAGAAATTGTTCATTGACCAGTGCCTCAGGGGAGTTGAAGTGCAGGTGCTTCACACCCTCATTTTTCCTTAGAGGCTGGGCTCTGTGGCCAGACTACATGTCCCATGATGCACCACAGGGCTCAGTCAGAGGGGGAATGTAGTGTGGCCAACTCCCATGAGATGCCACAGGAAATGGTCAAATGTTGAACCAACCTGCAATGAAATACTTCATTTAGATTTTCCCGATGAAAAATTTGTGAAAAATTGCAGTTTTTTCAGGGAAATATTTGATGTTGCAGAAACCGTATTTTCCGTCTAATGTATTTTTGACAGAAAATCTACTTAAGTCTAATATGACTTCTGTCAGCAAGGCTTTAAAGTATTAAAGGTTATTACTAGAGGGATGTGGGAAGAGATGGCAGAATATCTCAACAGCTATTTTTCTGGACTTGTCTGTCGCAGGCAAACCCCATGCTTTTACCTGCATAGGCTGCTCGTTTACAGACAGCCTCCGTGGGTCCTCTGTGGCTGTTGCTCATGCTGTCTGCCCTGTGTGTCGCATGGCAAGGAGGGAACGGCTAGTGCAGCAGGTGCTGTTTTTAGTCCTTGGGTAAATGTCAGTGGGGGTGGCTCTGTAATTATCGGCGCAGAATGGTACTGGGAGCTGGCTAATAGCTCCCCTGGTAGGCGGCTGGCATTTGACACTGGGTAAAAATAGTGCAACTTCCTTCCCCAAATGCTTTTAGTAGCTCCCCCAGCCCCTGGTGCCTGTGGAGCCTAGCGTGGGCAGCACTGTTTGGGTTGCATAGAGTATTTACTCTGGTGTGTGGCCAGCTGGGATTCCTGTGGTGCCGCTCTTCGGTGTGCTGTGGTTGGGCCTCGTCCCTGCCTCCAGGACTGGCAGCAGGGAAGGAAGTTAGAATGAATAATGCTGGGAAAATCTTGGAGTCCATTGCTGAGCCTTGAGCTCTCAAAACATGCTGTAATCACTGGCTGTCCCGCCCCTGGTGGCAGGGCCGGCTCCAGGATTGTTGCCGCCCCAAGCGGTGAAGGAAAAAAAAAAAGCTGTGATCGGCGGCAGCTCCACCGTGCCTCTTTCTTCTTCGTTGGTAATTCGGCGGCCGGTCCTTCCCTCCGAGAGGGACTGAGGGAACCGCCGCTGAATTGCTGCCAAAGAGCCCGACTTGCCGCCCCTTCCCCTTGGCCGCACCAAGCACCTGCTTGCTGAGCTCGTGCCTGGAGCCGGCCCTGCCTGGTGGGCTGGCACCTGACAAATTGCGCTAGTGTACGATGCCCCAGGAAGGGGCTTCTCCACCGTATCCTTTCTTGGTCCCATATGCAGCAGTAGCAATTCCTTTTAAGGGCTCCTAGGCCTCATGACAGAGGGTTCTGCTGCCTCGAGTTTCCATCCATACAGCTGGGAAAGAGTAGGTCTGGACTTGGGCAGGGTGGGAAGAGGGGACAACAATTATTCCACCAATTGGTAGCATGAAATGCTCCCAGATTGCTCGTGAGTTCCTATTTCCAGTGATGGGCATAATCAAAAATCATTCATGTAGACATTCGGTGACAGACCAGCCTCCTCCCTTGGCTTGTGAACTTAGTGGGTGAATGGAAACCGAGGACATCACAATGTCATCTGGGAGAGCAGGCCTGGGGTATAGTCTGTTTGTCTGGGTGGGAGGCTAGTTAGTGTAGAATCTTTCCATGATGCACAGGCTCACAGCAGTGTAATTTATCAGCTTGGGGTAGAGTTAGGAGGCAGATGTTGCGCCTTCGCTTCGCTGCAGGAGCCCTGTGGCTGCCTCGGGGTCCCCAAGCCATGGCTAATGCTGCTTTCAAGTTGAGCTAGTGCAGTGGTGCTCAGCCTTTCCAGACTACTATACCCCTCTCAGGAGCCTGACTTGCCTTGTGTACCCCCAAGTTTTACATCACTTAAAAACTACTTGCTTACAAAATCAGACAAAAATATGAAAGTGTCACAAAACACTATTACTGAAAAATTGCTGACTTCTCATTTTTACCATAATTATAAACAACTCAATTGGACTATAAATACTGTACTTACCTTTCAGTGTGTATATGTAGAGCCAAAGGAAGCTGTAGCAGAGACTGCGGAAAAGCTTCACTGAACAGGAGGCTCTTGCAGGAGACCCTTGACTAGGGGGAAGGATTTGGCCCTGGAAGCCAGAGGGTGGAGGGTCAGAGAGAAGAGGCTCTATGAGAATAGAAAAAGACTCCAGCCAGGTAGGGTTGAGAGAGCAGCCTGCCAAGGTGGGAAAATCTGGAGAAACCAGACTTGGGGAGTATAGAAGCCCCAAGGCTGAGTTTTTTGTTTTCTTATATCAATAAATTAAACCCCAGGGGAAGGGGCATTATTGGACAATAAAGCCTGTGTGGAGATTATATAAGAAGTTCCTTGCAGAGAGAAACTGAGGTACTCTGCCTGGGAAGGGCCGTCAGCCCATGCGGGGATGCTCAGGAGGTGATTTACCCTATGATACCTGTTCAGGTGAGCTGCACTGAACACTTGCCATATGCTCAAATATTGAAAACCCCACACTACGCATTTTACAGCCCCTTCCCTCTAACACAATACTTGCACTTACCCATCGCAATACCCACACACCACTCTCCTATCCCACTTCACTGCTCACTGGCCAGATGGGTGTCACTATTGACACACAGTGCCTCACTCAGTGCTGAAATGAGGCAAGCTGAACCCCTCGGCATGCACACATTCCTGTTTCCTTTCATCACACACAGCGGGTGAGGGGCACGCTTTGCTTTTGACAGAACAGATGGATTCTCCAGTGGTTCTGGCCTCCACTAAAGCAAAGTCAATTGGCAGTGTTTGCTCAGAGTTGATTTCCACTGTTGGCCTGTATGTCCCAAGCACCTTTCTCTTTCTCATGGAGACACTTGGTGGAGGAACCAGAGGCTTGAATGCCCCCTCACTCCAGTGAAGGATGCTCCTTATCTTATCCTTCATACTAGGGATGGGAAAATCTCTAACCTGTCACTCGCTAGTTCACCCCTGCAATGTGCAGGGCTGTCAGTTCTCTGCCTTTAAGGGGGGAAGTACACTGGTGGAGCCATGGGGAAGAGCCCAGGATTCAGTCCAATTCAAACTCCCCCCCCTTGTCTTCAAAGAAAGGAGGTCAGAGTTAGTTCGCTTGGTGCCAGTTCTCATGTACCTGTATGGGCTCGGTGATGCCTCCAGTAGTAGGTGCCAGTAACTGGCCTGGCTCCCCTCTCCAGGTGCATGAATAAACATGGAGCCTGAATTCCCCTCTTGCCCTGAGAGGGCACTGCCTTGGTACGGTGGTTAACTTCTTAAAAGCCAGACATCCTAGTGGCTATTGAGGCAGCTTCCATAGGAGGACTACTCCCAAAATGGGCAGTGTGTGTGCGGGGCCATTCTGCTGGCTAGTATACTAGCTTCGAGTCACTGCTTTTGAGGAAGGTTTAGTTAATTATTCTGCTAAGCCGGAGGTATTTGGTAAGGACTTCCTGCTACATAATGGCCATTTCCAGAAACAGAGATATGGGTGAACAAGTGACAGGCAGCTGTAAAAAGCTTATCTCTCCCTCTGCCAGTAACTCCCCAGGCCTTGAGCAGCACTTTCTGGGACAAACTCTCTCGGAAACAGACGGATATTTTAAATTACTTCCTCTTGGACCTTAATGTTTCTAAAGATAAATACAACTTTCCTCTTGGCAAGTGCTCAAGTATGGAGCTGCTCCTCTGCGTAGGGCGTCATATCAACATGTGTCATGTTCCTGAGTCCACGGCTCTACTTTTTTTTTCCACTGGCTCATAGTAAAGCTGTGTTAGGTTGTTGTGTCCTTTCCCCAACCCCCTGCAAGTGCAGGATTATTCCACTGGACTCAGGCGTTCTTAGAGAGAGACTGGGTGAGGGAGTGTTGGTGTTACTGATTTGTATGATCCCTGGCTCGGAGAGGCGGTGGAGGGAATTCACTCTACAACCCATTGAGTCCTTTGTTTCTCTTGACTGAAGGGACGATCGCTCTTGTTATGAAGGCACTGGTCCATTTGGAACAGCCCTGAGGGCACGCGCCCCCCCCTTTTTTTGAGGTGCTGGTTAATGAGCCTTTCCAAACGGAGAAGGGAGGAGGGAAGCAGCTTAGCATTCAGTCTGGAAATAAGGGAGAGTAATTAACCACTGGAATAGTTTACCAAGGGTTATGGTAAATTCTCATTCTCACTGACGATTTTAAAATCAAGATTGGATGTTTTTGTAAAAGATCCACTTTAGGGATTTTTTTGGGGCAGTTCTCTGGCCAGTTATACAGGCGGTCATACTAGTGGTTCCTTCTGGCCTTGGGAATCTGAGTCTGTGAATTTCTTCAAGCTTTAAAAGGCTCCATGGCCAGCCCTGAATTTGGTAGCACTCATCGCGGCTCTGGCCCAGAGAGGCAGGGTTTTCTGGCTATGGCTCTTTGTCTTTCAGGAGCAGGCCCTAACCTTGCAAGGACTAGATGCCTGAAGCCTGAGGCAGCAGCCAAAGGCTATTGGGGTGCCCATAACTTCGGAACAATTTAAGTTTGGGGACCTCCCTGGCTTTGCTGTATTGTCTAATCCATCTGATGTAGTGGCTGGGACTCACTCTATCCAAGGTTCCTGTTTCACATGACATCTCTGAAGCTGCTTATTTTCTTTCAGCAGCCGCCTCTGAACTGTTTCCCCAGCAGGGTGGGTGGCAATGCACAGAGCAGCAGGGATCATAACTTGCCAGGCTTCAGGCAGCCCGGTGCTCTGATATCCATGTGACTAGAATGTCCTACTGACACCTCCAGACCTTAATTTGAGAGTGCAATGGTGGGTTTACGTAAGGTAATGACAGCTTTGAGGTGAGAGCTGGAGTCCAAAGAGGGGATGATGTGAAAATAGAGACAGACTTATAAAAAGATCTCTTACGGAGAAAACACCTTCCAGTTCTGTGGAGACATTTAATTTTAGCTTATCTATAAAAATCTCATTACTAGGCAGCTCTTTAGTCTTGTGACAGGGGCTCATGTAAAGCTTTGTTGTGACTTGTAAATGGAATTGCCCTGGTGCCATAGACTGAGGATTAGCACCGCATCAGATGCTGGAGATGGGAAAGCACGACTTGGTCCCTCTTATGCCCAGGACAGGATTGTTCCCTTCAGCATTGTTGGGGGTTTGTCCAGTCTAGGTGTAAGTGACCCAAATGATAGACTCTCTCGTCCTTCCCCCTCCTCCCTGGAAAAATTCCACAGTCCACTTGAACTCTCTGCTGAGTAGTTTTCTTGATACTCAGGTTAGAATGAAATGAACAGTGTATTTGTCCTAGCTATATCTCCTTGCCCCATCCTGAACAATTCTTCTCCCTCGGTGATCGTACCCTTCACACACTTGCAGTTATTGTCTACTCCAGTTATCGTCATTTAGCCAAGCTCTACAAATTTAACCCTTCTAATCTTTCCTCATAAATCAAACCCTGCAGCCCCCTAGTTATTTGTCTTGCTGTCAGAACTTCTTCCAGTTTCCGAGGTGCCCAGAACTGAATGTAGTATTGCAGGTATTACCAATGCTTTCCTTTTCTCCACACTGACCTTAGCATTCAGTACCTGCCGGGATGGTGGTGTTGGCAGGATCTCCCAATGTCACTGCACATCATCATGCCATGTATCTTTTGCAGGCTTCATATCTAATATAAAGGCTGCATGTTCTGCATCTCTAGAGTTGAATCTGAAACATACATGAGTGAGCAGAGAGGCTGGCCCCCATTGGCACACATCCAGCCAGTTTTGTTGTAGGGCTGAGTGAGGGGTCATGTTCTGTTCTGCCATGGGCCTTTCAGGGAGTTCCTCCTTTGGAGTTGAATTAGACTGAGATGTGAAGCCTAGAAAAGACTGACTTTAGGGGGACAAGGTGGATGAGATGAAAAAAAAAAATTATTGGACCAACTTCAATTCTGAGTTATTTAATATTTATGTTACTGTGGAATTGCAGGGCCCCAGAATGCTGGGAAACACACAGGAGACAGTCCCTGTCTTGAAGAATTCATACTCTAAGAAAAGTGATATACAAAAACTTGTGGGGAAGAGCACGGTCGAACAGGCACAACTTTTATAGACGGGTGCCAACAATAAACAAATAAAGTGTCAGCTCTTGCCCTCTTCCCTCAATCCAGCCATTCTCAGTTGCTGAATTTTCCCAGATATCAAGTCAGAGATGGGAAGTGAAGAGCCCACGGGGTCCTAGAGCCGTGGATGAAGCCTGAGCCCAGAAGTCTACACTGCAGTTAAACAGCCTGGCAGCTGGAACCCCACGAGTCCAAGTCAGCTGGCACGGGCCAGTAACAAGTTTCTTTAACTCGTGTAGACGTACCCCTAGAGTCTCCAGCCATGACAGGGAGGAGCAGGATACATGCAGTCCTCAGCAGCTCTGTAACAGTCCTTTTTTTCTGTCATAGAAAAGCCATTCATGCTTGCTTCATAAATATGTAATGAGGAGCCAGTGCTCTCATTTTTTCCTCTGAGTCATTCGTCATCTTGTGCTGCTGTGGCACTGAAACATCCTTGCTGCCATCCTCTCCCGTGTCTGTTGTGAAGTTGGGGAAGGACTGTGGTGTACCCTCCCTGCCAGATTATCATAAGCAATAAAGCTGGAGCCCTGAAGAGCAGAGCAGACACTCGTTCAATACTTTTCTGGGAGGTAGGTTGGAGCAAAAGCTAGGATGTAGAGGGTCAGGATGCTGCCCTGAAGCCAAGTTCACCTTCTGAAGAACACGGGGAAAGGTGCTCAGGTTTGTTCATGCTATTCCATATGTCATCCATGACCTTTGAAGGGTCTATGGTGACTAAGGGATTTAGAGTCAATGAGATTTAAGTGGCAGCAGTTGTTCTGATGGCTATAGAGTGGCACCATGTGGGGGCCTGTGCTTTTCAATTTGTGTCCTGTTTCTGGACGTGGCCCTTCAGTCTCCATGAAACAGAACCTTGATCTCCTGCAGAGTCTGCTGAGTTTAACCCTCTTAACAGGCAAACTACCAAATGATTATTGGCGCCTCCTTGATTCCAGGAACTGACCCTTTCTCAAATCCAAGCCAGCAATGTTAGCCAGCTGAGCACAGTGGCCTTGGATTTGGAGGCTTTCCTCTGGAGGATGGAAGAGGTTGAGATTGAGGTGCCTTCTGTAATGTTGATCACCATACGTACGTCAGAGCTGATTGGCCCAAGGGAGTTTTGTCCCAGAACAAGTGGACACCCAATCAGTATAAGTAACAAACTTGTAGAGGTTTATGGGATAGGAGATCCCACTGGGGAGCGCTGCATTGTTGGCAACAATGCCATGGGGTGCCCCCCAGAGTCAGCATGGGTATAAAGAGTGGTGAGGCCTAGCTTTCAGCATGGCTGGAAACAGCAGAGAGAGATGAATGAAGTAATCCAGAGTCTTGATGGTAAAAGTCGGGGGACTTTTGCCTGCTCTACCCAGCACAATTAGTTGTTGATACAATTTGGAAACTCTGCCCTCCCCAAGTAAAGGTCTTTTTCAGCCATAGTGGAATTCCCTTTGTGCTGTCAGTCCAGCATGGTGGCCAGGGATGGGTGGCTTACAAAGTAAATCCATGGAATCAGGGAAGAGTCAAGAAGGCCTCTCCATTCTTGATACAGGAGGGAAGAAAGGGGGAAGATGAGATTCCCACAGCAGCTGGGCTCAAAATGCTTCCTCTGAAATTCCTTATTTTTGAGAGAGGACAGAACAGTGCTTAGTGCTTTAACAGAGTATCCTGTAGAGCCCAGCCACTTGTCAGTATGAATAAGAATGTCTAACTCCGTGGTTTGCATATTTGAAATGAAAAATGGCTATATTTTCCTCACAGCCCTAAAGGAGGGTTTGGGGTGTAGGCGGGCATCACACTTCCCGCAATAAGCTCCTCCCTGAATCTCCCCTTCCAACCTTTTATAACTCAGCCTCAGACTACACCAAAATCCTGCCATCCAGTGTGTCCTCCTGAAGCTGCTTGATGGGGTCAGATCCTTAGCTTCACTTGGAGGAACCCTGAAACTGTTCTTTGAAATTATACAGTCCCATTTTTTACTGTAGTTGCACCTTCTCCTTTGCCCTGAGAAAAGTCAGCCTCATACCAGGGTTATTGGGTGCTCCCCATTGTTACTAGCTTGTGGCATTCAAAATGGTTTGGGAGCCATTTGGTAGCTGATAAGGTCTATCTAGCACATGAGGGACTCCAAAAGAGCAGTATGCTGGCCAGAGGTGGCCAGTGGCATACTGCCAGGCCCCCTACAATGGCCATTGGTTCCAACTTACAGTTCTCTGACTTGAAGCAAGTGACCTGCCTGCTCCGATCCAGGTGGGACACTGCTTGTGGGGAGGGAGGCATTGCACTCCATTTTCAGTTCAGCCCTTAACTGGCAAGTGTGACTGTCCCTGTGATGTGCTAATGGTGCTTCTCAAAGTTCTGAATAGGGTGTAGCTGCTTTTTCCACACCGTTGGGCAGCATTTCATGTCGGAAGGCAAACATGACCTGGGGACTTCCTGTCTTTACTCTTTATTTGGTCACGGGACTCCCACAGCCTGGCTTTGGCTACAGCCTTGATTGGCTGCCGCATGAACACATTTCCTGGATGTGCTATAGAGTGCAGCATAGGACTTGCCAGTACCTGATGGATATCAAGTTCCACTTAACGTTGCTCCTTACCCAGTCTTACGGCATTTTGCCACCAGAGTGTAATACCTTGGGATTTTTTCTTCCAGCAGTTCTGGTTAGCCAGGTGCTGGACTCTGCTCAGGACAGAGATCAAGTTTTATAGAGGAAATTGGAGTCTCCCTACAATCCCTTTTTTAAAGTTCTTTTAGTTAGTACTTTGGTAGTGATCAATGGCTCCATGTCTGATTGGCAGCTGGTATCAAGCAGAGTGCCCCAGGGGTCCTGGGGCCGGTTTTGTTCAATATCTTCATTAATGATCTGGAGGACGGCATGAATTGCACCCTCAGCAAGTTTGCAGATGACACTAAACTGGGAGGAGTGGTAGAAACGCTGGAGGGTAGGGACAGGATATAGAGGGACCTAGACAAATTAGAGGATTGGGCCAAAAGAAACCTGATGAGGTTCAACAAGGACAAGTGCAGAGTCCTGCACTTAGGACGGAAGAATCCCACACACTGCTACAGACTAGGGACCGAGTGGCTAGGAAGCAGTTCTGCAGAAAAGGACCTAGAGGTTCTAGTGGACAAGAAGCTGGATATGAGTCGACAATGTGCCCTTGTTGCCAAGAAGGCTAACGGCATTTTGGGCTGTATAAGTAGGAGCATAACCAGCAGATTGAGGGACGGGATCATTCCCCTCTATTCGACATTGGTGAGGCCTCATCTGGAGTACTGTGTCCAGTTTTGGACACTGCACTACAAGAAGGATGTGGAAAAATTGGAGAGAGTCCAGCGGAGGGGAACAAAAATGATTAGAGGGCTGGAGCACATGACTTACGAGGAGAGGCTGAGAGAACTGGGCATATTTACTCTGCAGAAGAGAAGAACGAGCGGGGATTTGACAGCTGCTTTCAGCTATCTGAAAGGGGGTTCCACAGAGGATGGATCTAGACCAGGGATTGGCAACCTTTGGCACGCGGCTCGCCAGGGTAAGTACCCTGGTGGGCCAGGCTGGTTTGTTTACCTGCCACGTCCGGCCAATTGCAGCTCTTGCTGGCTGCGGTTTGCCACTCCAGACCAGAGAGGGTGGCGGGAAGCGGCGGCCAACACATCCATTGGCCCGTGCGGGGAGCTGCGATTGGCCGAACCTCCGGACGCGGCAGGTAAACAAACCAACCCAGCCTGCCAGGGTGCTTACCCTGGCGAGCCGCGTGCCAGAGGTTGCCAATCCCTGATCTATACTGTTCTCAGTGGTAGCAGATGACAGAACAAGGAGTAATGGTCTCAAGTTGCAGTGGGGGAGGTTTAGGTTGATTATTAGGAAAAACTTTTTCACTAGGAGGGTGGTGAAGCGCTGGAATGGGTTACCTAGGGAGGTGGTGGAATCTCCTTCCTTAGAGGTTTTTAAGGTCAGGCTTGACAAAGCCCTGGCTGAGATGATTTAGTTGGGGATTGGTCCTGATTGAGCAGGGGGTTGGACTAGATACCTCCTGAGGTCCCTTCCAACCCTGATATTCTATGACTTTCTCCAGGGTACCATGGAACTGCTCCAGTTCATATGGGTGGGTATTTGATGGCCACATTTTTGCTTGTGCTAAGAGGCGCTGCTTTACTCTGGGGCAGACATGAGCATTGCAGATGGCTGTGCTGTAAGTAGTTTCCTGGCAGACTGATCTGTCCATGGCATTAGTTATCACAGAATATCAGGATTGGAAGGGATCTCAGGTCATCTAGTCCAACCCCCTGCTCAAAGCAGGACCAATCCCCAGACAGAATTTTGCCCCAGATCCCTAAATGGCCCCCTCAAGGTTTGAACTCACAACCCTGGGTTTAGCAGGCCAATGCTCAAATCACTGAGCTATCCCATCCCCCTGTGAAGCAGCAGGTGGTTTTTTGCAATGCAGCTGCCCCACCCACATTTTATGGGTAGCTCTGCTGTAGAAGAGGGATGTCCAAACTTTGCCTAATCCAGGGGCTGCAATGGCTAGTTTGTCAGTAGCCCAAGGGCTATGCCTGACTTGCATATAATAGAGCAGATTGCATCCTCTTCTTTCTGAAGGCTACTCCTTTCAGACTACAGTTCCCAGTATGCAGTGCTCCAACTCAACCACAGCTAAACAGGCCTCATTGCAAGCTGATGTCTGTGGCCTTTGTGTACAAGTGCAGTGGGCTCCAACCTTTTTTGATCGCGCATCCCTATCAGTAAAAATTTTTTGAGCACGCACCCCCTGCCACACCGGCTCTACCATTTTTGCCAAAGCGGTGGGGGAGCCGCTCGGACTCCCACCTGAACTAACAAAGCACACAAAAAAAAATGCTTCTCCTGCCGTGCACCCCCAAGGATCCTCTTGTGCACCCCACTTTGGAGACCACTGTGCTAGTGTATTAATGCTGGTAGCCTCACTAGAATTCTGAGGGGTGCATTTTACTCTCCTGCAGCGTAAGGTGTTTAATGAAGCTTTAGGATTTTACAACTTTTGAAATGGCTTCAGTTTTATGGTCTTGGGCAGTTTCTGGAATCCTCTCCACTGAGACTTCCCTGGAACTGAGCTCCGGCTTTGTTTTGATCTACAGAATTCATTCTTAACCTGTAGTTTAAAATGAGTTGTCAGTTTTACTCTAGTGGTATTTGTATGTGAAGTGTCCCACATCACCACCTCTGCCAGGTGGAGCTAGTCCATCTCCGGTCTCATAAGGGGCTTACAAACATTGTGCTCTGCCTGGTTTCACTTTCCTTGTGCCACATAATACCAAGCAATGGGTATGATCAGTGACATCCGTGGAATCATGTCTGAGACTGTGGAAACACTAATTGCTGGGACAGACTTGGCACGTCGTGCAGACTGTCATTGGAAAGCTCCTGGTGACATTACTGAAGGACTAAAAGGCTTTGTCTACACTAGGAGTCTCAAACACGCGGCTCGCAGCCCCCCCTCCCTCAGCATTTACCTAGAGCGGCTCTGCCCCGGCGCACACCAGGGGGCAGGGCAAGCTTCCTGCCTGTGTGCCCCACCCCCACACCGCTCCAGGAAGTGGAAAGAACGTGGGGGAAGAGAGATGCAGGGGTGTGTGTTAATGTTGCTTCAGGCACCGCCCCCAGCAGCTCCCATTGGCCACGGTTCCCCGTTCCCGGCCAATGGGAGATGCTGGGGGCGGTGCCTGAAGCAACATCAACACACGCCCCAGTGCCACTCATTCCCCATGTTGTAGCCGCTTCCCAGAGCGGCACAGAGGCAGGGTGGACTGGCAGGGAGCCTGTTTTGCCCCGGGTGTGTGCCGGGCTAGAGCCTGACCCCCGAACCTCTCCTGCAGTCGAACCCCCTGCCCTGAGCCCCTTGCCACACCCCGACCCCTGCCGCACCCCTCCTGCACCCCGACCCCCTTCCCTGAGCCACCGGCTGCACCCTGCACCAGACCCCCGACGCACCCCTCACCCCTCCTGTACTCCACATCCCAACCCACTGCCCTGAGCCCCCGGTGCACCCTGCACCCTGCCCTGAGCCCCCTGCTGCACCCCGATCCCCTGCCCTGAGCCCCCTGCTGCACCCCGATCCCCTGCCCTGAGCCCCCTGCTGCACCCCGATCCCCTGCCCTGAGCCCCCTGCTGCACCCTTCCTGCACCCCAACCCCCTTCCCTGAGCCACCAGCTGCACCCTGCACCAGACCCCCCTGCCGCACCCCTCCTGTACTCCACATCCCAACCCACTGCCCTGAGCCCCCTGCCGCACCCTTCCTGCACCCCGACCCCCTTCCCTGAGCCACCGGCTGCACCCTGCACCAGACCCCCTGCCGCACCCCTCACCCCTCCTGTACTCCACACCCCAACCCACTGCCCTGAGACCCCGGTGCACCCTGCACCCTGCCCTGAGCCCCCTGCTGCACCCTGACCCCCTGCCCTGAGCCCCCTGCTGCACCCCAATCCCCTGCCCTGAGCCCTTGCCGCACCCCTCCTGCACCCCAACCCACCGCCCTGAGCCCCCTGCCGCACCCTTCCTGCACCCCGACCCCCTTCCCTGAGCCACCTGCTGCACCCTGCACCAGACCCCCTGCCGCACCCCTCACCCCTCCTGTATTCCACACCCCAACCCACTGCCCTGAGCCCCCTGGTGCACCCCTCCTGCACCCCGATCCCCTGCCCTGAGCCCTTGCCGCACCCCTCCTGCACCCCAACTCACCGCCCTGAGCCCCCGCCGCACCCTGCACCCCAACCCCCTTCCCTGAGCCACCTGCTGCACCCTGCACCCGACCCCCTGCCGCACCCCTCACCCCTCCTGTACTCCGCACCCCAACCCACTGCCCTGAGCCCCCTGGTGCACCCCTCCTGCACCCCGATCCCCTGCCCTGACCCCTTGCCTTACTCCTCCTGCACCCCAACCCACCACCCTGAGCCCCCGCTGCACCCTGCACCCCAACCCCCTTTCGTGAGCCACCTGCTGCACCCTGCACCTGACCCCCTGCCCTAAATCCCCTGCCGCCCCCCAACCCACTGCCCTGAGCCCTCTGCTGCACCCCGATCCCGTGCCCTGAGCCCCTGCCACACCTCACACACCCTTCCTGCACCCCCTGGCGGACAGAGTTGTGGTGGGGATTTTGGGGAAGGGGTTGGAATGGGGGCAGGACAGGGCAGGGCCTCATGGAAGGGGTGGAGTGGGGCTGAGAGCAGCCAGGGGGTGTCAGTAATACGGTCCTCAGGCCAATGTACTAGTCCTCATGTGCCCTCGTGGTCATTTGAGTTTGTGACCCCTGGTCTACACTGCCAATTGAATGACAAAACTGTCATTCACAGGTGCTCACCCCCCCCCCAAACAAAAGTTTTGTCATGGCAAAAGGCAGTGTAAACGGCTCCTTGTCAGCAGGAGCGCTGTTCTGACCCTGGCTGGAGGGACTGCTGCAGGGTGAAACAAGACCCTGTTTTCCCCGACGGCCAGAATGTATTGCTGCCCCTCTAGTCAGTCAGAGCCTTTACCAGCCTGCGAAGCAAACCCAACTCTTTTCTGAGCATTTACGCCTGGTCTAGAGTTGGTGCAGCAGGGGTAGATCAACCTATGATGGGAGGAAGGAGGTAGGGGCTGAGTAGGATAGCAGGTGTGGATACAGGAAGAGTTGAGATTAAGTGGAAGTTCAGCTGTGTCCATGGCTGAGAGAGACTTTGAAGAGGAGTCACTTTATTGTGGGTTTCTGATATGGGGTTATGCATGTCTGTCTGCATAGGTGAGACGTGTACTGAACAGATTGGTGTCTGGAGATAGGTGGTATGGGTGAGGATACAGAGGACAGAGTTTTGGTTTAGCTCCCCTCCAAATGTTCAGTGGTAAAGTCCACTCTTCGTTTGCTGGGTAGTTTCTGTGTGATAACCTATCGAGAGTTTGTTCCACGGGGCTCTCCAGTTGGCTGCAGACCCTGGCTTGTTTGTAACCCACATTATGCTGCATGTCTGTGCTGTTGTGAGAGCCATCCATTCCCCGGGAAGGATCCTTTAACCCCATGGCCAGCCTAGCCAAGACTTACACTTTCTTGGGTTGTTGAGTCAGCTGAGTGCTTCAATTTTTAAACACATCTAAACGTTTCAGTATCGTGATAAAGTAGCATCAAACTCCAAATATGGCGCATTGTTAATGCAGATAATACTAAGCTATCCAGAGAGCCGTGACCAAGAGTTACCTTAAATCCACTTGGCCTCTGTGCAATCTAGCTCTGGGAGCACACAGGAAGGAAAAAGCAAAAGCAGCTTCCGCAACACAAACATACAGACGCATGTGTTCCCAGACCGGCAGGTTAGAAACAGCAGAGGCAGCAGCAGCTGTCCTGGGTCAGCTCATCAAAGCAGGAAAAGAGCACTCCAATGTGAACACATTGACAGGGAAAGAGCCTTTTAAATGCTGGTTGCATTGCATATTGTGAAGCAGAGAGGCAGGGCTAGGCTACTGAAAAGTAACTAAGGAGAGGCCAGGAAAGTGTCTTACAACAGGGCATTCTAGATATTATGGGTACACAATGGGGCTGATTTAATAAAGACAAAAGTAGCTCAAGGGTAGGACAGATGCAGTCCATGCACTTGTACAATGTGGCCATCCTTATCTTTGCCAAGTGCGGTGTCTGTGTCACAAGTCCCAGTGTGTAAAGCTTCATCACGATCCAGCGTGGCCTGGCTGCATTCTGGAACCAGTCATTTCTGTGGCCTGCACGTCAGTATTAAGATAGAATTTGCAGTAGGCTCCATTACATGCAAATGAAATGCAGGCTAGAGACTTGTTCAAGTCAGAAACATTGGAACGAACCATGGAAGGAAAAAAAATGCAGCATATCATTAACAGGTGCAAATATATATTCCATATGTAGCATGAACCGTTATGCAGCTGCTCCAGGGAGCTTGCCAGAGTGTGAGGTGAGCGCCAGTATTTTGTAGCAGAATCTAAGCTTTCATTGCAAATAAATAAATAAATAAATCACATTTCTTAGTCTTTATGGTTTGTCCCCCAAATGTAACTCGATCCCATATTGTCTTCCTGTAATTATATCTTTAACCTCCCCTTGAAACAACCCAAAGTTGTGAGCTACCCTATTAATTTCAGCCCTTAAATACTAAGATGTAGGCACCATATAGTTGCTAACATGACAACTTCAGTGTTGCTCTGAGCTTTCACTTCCAATTGTTTTAGTTGAAATGTCATGCTAATGTAACCCATTGGTTTTTGGATGCAGTGCTTGACATTGTGGTGAGGTGTGGGGGAAATAGAGGGTCACCTCCTTTTTGTCAAGGGTTACTATCCTTTCAAAACAACTTGGTGTGAGGGTTTTTGAGATTACAAGTTTGGTTGATAAAGGTAATAGTGGTGCAGTAATATACTTGATTTCTGTAGGCATTTGACTTGGCACCGCATGACATTTCGATTTAAAAAAACAAACAAACTAGAACAGGGGTCGGCAACCTTTCAGAAGTGGTGTGCCGAATCTTCATTTATTCACTCTAATTTAAGGTTTCACGTGCCAGTCATACATTTTAACATTTTTAGAAGGTCTCTTTCTACAGGTCTATAATATGTAACTAAACTATTGTTGTATGTAAAGTAAATAAGACTTTTAAAATGTTTAAGAAGTTTCATTTAAAATTAAATTAAAATGCAGAGCCCCCCGGACCAGTGGCCAGGACCCGGGCAGTGTGAGTGCCACTGAAAATCAGCTCACGTGCCGCCTTCGGCACCCATGCCATAGGTTGCCTACCCCTGAACCAGAATGATACAAAATCAATGTGGCATACTTCTCTACTCCTACATGAGACTGCCCTATTTATACATCCCAGGACTGTATTAGTCCTATTGGCCAGTGTCACGCTGGGAGCTCACGATCATCTGATTATCAACCATGACCCCCAAGTGTTTTTCAGAGTCACTGCTTCCCAGGATAGAGCCCCCTGTCCTGTCAGTATGGCCTAGGTTCTTTGTTCCTAGATATGGTTTTACATTTGGTAGTATTAAGAACTAGATAAGTTCATGGAGGATAGGTCCATCAATGGCTATTAGCCAAGATGGACAGGGATGGTGTCCCTAGCCTCTGTTTGCCAGAAGCTGGGAATGGGCAACAGAGGATGGATCACTTTATCATTACCTGTTCTGTTCATTCCCTCTGGGGCACCTGGCGTCGGCCACTGTCGGAAGACAGGATGCTGGGCTAGATGAACCATTGGTCTGATCCAGTATGGCCGTTCTTATGTTCTTATAACAGTCACTTGAGTTCAGTAGAATCAAGGACCTCAATCTGTTTAGCTTAACGAAGAGACGGTTACTGAATGACTTCATCAGTCTATAAGTACCTACATAGGAAAGAGAAATTTGATAATAGAGGGCTCTTCAATCTAGTGAACCAAGTTGTAAAGATTCAGTGGCTGAGTGTTGAAGCTAGACAGACTGGAAACAACGCATCCATTTTTAACAGCGAGAATAAATAACCAGAGGAACGACTTATCAAAATTTGTGATGGATTCTGCATCACTGGCAATGTTTAAATCAAGAATGGATGTTTTTCTATAAGATCTGCTCTAGTTCAAAAGGGAATGAATTTGGGGAAGTCCTGTGGCACGTGAGAGGTCAGGCTAGATGATCAGAGTGGTCCCTTCTGGCCCTAGGATCTGAATCTATGAAAAGCGGAGTAATGAATGGAAATGCGCTGATTGGATCATCCCTGTTTGGATTTACTTGGAACAGCGTAAAATGTCCAATTGCCGTAGAAACTTAGCACTTGGGTGCTACAAAATCCAGGAGGCTTTGAGCAAGATTCACACCCAACTTGACACAAGTGCCTTACGTGAATCTGCCTTTGTTTCTTTTTGGCCAGGCTCTGAGAAGGGTAGGTATTAAATTTCTAATCAAAGCTGTTGGGTCAGGTAGGTCTTGAAGTGAGTGTTGCTGTCTGAGAGGAGGCACATGAGACAGTAGTGGGTGGAGAGAGGTCGTGTCTGAGGGCAGGGAAAGGGAGCACACACTAGCACCACACTGGACACTCTTTATGTACATAACTCGGCGCTGACCTTTCCTTTTTGGTCCTTGGACTATAATTGGCATGTGTTCTGTTGTCTGTGTTTTTAAATACAGCTGTGGGTGGCTGTTGGTAAGTGGAGTGGTTGAAACTGTTCTAGCTCCCCAAAATAGTCCTGCAGTGGTCCATGCATTTTGGAGTGAGGCTTTTCCTGTTACACGGCCCAGAGGTATGCCAGGGTCAGCCGGCCCCTGTGGCTGGAAAGCAGTCTGCAAGTGAGGTTAGAGAGGTTGAAGGAGTGGGGAGCGTGGTGTCCTCTGCAGCTGGAGTTGTGTTCTGTAAATGGTGAGAACCACTGGCAGTGGACCCTGTTTTGACAGAACATAGTACACCTGGACCTGGTAGAGGAGACTGTGCAAAGCCGTGAAGGGAGTTCAGGATGAAGGATTAGGGCAGACGCTTTGGTATCTGAAGGCTTGGCAAGGGATTAACCCCTCTCTAAACAAAGAGCCAGAAGGTATTTTACCAGATAAAATTCATTAGGCACTTCCCCGAGAAAGGTTCATGATGCAGCAAGCATCTATTTACATGTCTCCTAGTGTTTCTGTGGACTGCTGCTCACTGGTTTTTGTCTCAGGATTAGGGATGGTATTTATTCTGTGGAAGCACAGGGCTCTGTACATATATCTCAGCTGGTTAATACCTTTGAGTCCTCTTTCAAAAGCAGAAGTATTGAAGTTTATACAGACTGAGCACTAGAATGATATTGTGCAAACCTTGATCCCCACCATACTCCTGTGAGAAAGGTCAGTGTTATCCCCAGACTTGTCCATGACTACACTGTATAGATGGTAGAAGTGAAATCCATCTTGGGAGTCCTGACTCCCCACTGCATGCCTCGTCCCACTAGAATACATGTGCGATTTTCTGCTAATGATTTGGCATCTTTCTACAGACCTAAATAGCATTGTATTAGTCACGCATTTAGGATTATACATTTCCTTGCAGTGTTTGCAACTAGAACGTTGCAGCCTTATGCTGGGGTTTAGGAACCAAAATGTTAAACTGACCTACGTATTTCTGTGGTCCAAGCTGAGTGCAATGCAAAATACAAACTGTAGATGGTGAAAAAGAGAATTACTGTTCAAATCTTTCAGCGTCTATATTATTTTAGTAACACAAGGTAAGAAATTTGAGATTTAACCTAACCAGTGATGTTACACAGCTTCTCACATTTTGGTTCACCTTTAAGAAGTGCTGAATCCCTGAGCAGTTTGATAGCTCAGGACATGTGGTTCTCTGTAGCCTAATCTCTTTGAGCTCTAGGAAGGTGCTAAATTGGGTCAGTTTGAATTCACTCTCCATTGTTGCTTTGCTATATTTGGGGTAAGGGTCCTGCTGTATGTACCTGGGGCATATGTAGGGTGGCTGTTGGCTTAGGAATCAAAGTTCTGACTTCTAATGTAGCTCGACTACTTACTTGCTGTCTGACCTGGGGAAAAAATAACTTTCCCTCCGTCTTGTTCCCCACATGTACCATGGAGAGAATTCTTTCCTTCCAGGGTGGGTGTAAGGGTTAGTTCATGTTTGTGCTGTACCTACACAGGGTAACCGCAAGGCGCTGCTTGTGTGCAGTTCTGGAGTTTGCCATTGTTGCTCACCGCCTGGCTCTGGCAGGAGGTCGAAATGGCAGCTGGCCACAGCAGCAGGGCTGCCTGCATTCTTCTAATACTTTCCTTCTGCTTATTTTTGTAGGGAGCAGGGATGGCCAGGGGCAGATACTCCAGCGCTTCCCGGAGAAGGACTGGGAGGATAACCCCTTCCCACAGGGCATTGAACTGGTGAGTATTTTGGCTGTTGAGACTGGGACCTCCTAGTATTGTGTGCATGCGTGCATGTGCAAAGCAGGTTGTAGCTCTGTGTTAGTACAGTGGGCTGTGGTACTGTGAATGCAGGCTTCGGGGATTTGTCATCTTTGCATGTCAGCAGGACTTTGGCCAGGAGTTTTTGGGCCAAACCCTTGTGTGGAGAACAGTCACTGCTCCTCTCAGCAGGGACCTAGGTCTCCACAAGCCTTGCATTGCTCTTCTATGACACCTGCTGGTCTACAGCTCCTTGCTGTTTTCTGGATGGAGAAGAGGATTAGGTAGTGCATATTTTAGAAGGGGTGTGTGATGGGTCCCCCCCACCTGGAACTGAGGTACAGCTGAGCCCTCTGTGTCACTAATGAGTTCACTCTTGCACTGCTGTCACCGTGCCTCCGTGGGTCACATCTGAGAATACCAAATTCAGGACAAGTTACTGGGGAAAAGGGCAGACACACCTCTTCCATGAGATATACCAAACCAGCAACAAAAGTAAACTTCTTTCTCACCACACTGGCTAAGAAGTCAGAAAAGCAGCCTCCTTAGGAATTCCAGTCCTGAATTCAACACCCAGACACTAGACTTAATGATGAGTGGTTATTTAAAACCAATTTAATCAAACAAAAGGGTTCTTATCGCAAAGGGCCAGCCACGTACCCAGGTCAATATACAACTCAGATCTTACCCAATAATCATGCTGTAACTAATCTTTTAGTATCTAATATCTAAATATTTATAAAAAGAAAGGGGAAAAAAAAGGTGAGAGTTAAAATTGGTTAAAGGAATCAAATACATACAACAATTGCAAGGTTCTTGGATCAGGCTTGAAGCAGTGATGGAATAAACTGCTGGATTGTTAAGTCTCTGGTTGCTTCCAAATCATTGGAAAGTCCTCAGTCCCTTGGTTAGAACGCTCCCATTAGTGTAAGTCCATAGTCCAGATGTTTGAGCGGGAAAGAGGCAAAATGGAGGTGTTTCCAGGTCCTGTTATAACTTCCGCCAAGTGAAGGGAAACCCATTGTTCTACTTTGTGGAAAATTATAGGTAACAAGATGGGGTTTGGAATCACATGGGCAAGTCACATGTCTATGCATGCTTTGCTTAGTCATAGCAGAGGCCATTACCCATACTCTAGTTAGAACGTTCACATGAAAGTCCATCGGGTGTGGATGGGCATCTTACATGGTCCATTGTGAGTTAAGTGTTCCTTGATCAGCCATTTAACTTGAATAGTTCCTTCAAGATGTGCAGACTAAATACCTTGTGGATGTTACCACAGGCGCAAACATTTGAAATACATGTACATAGTTAATATTCATAACTTCAGTTACAAAAATGATTCATGCATACAAATGGTATAATCATGTTCAGCAAATCATAATCTTTTCATAGATGCCTTACTTGATATACTTTGTATAGGATTTGTTGCAATTATATAACAGTGGTAGCAACAGTGATCTATATGGTCAGATTTTAATCAGATAACAACACAACTCCAGAGGCCCTGGAGATTTTTCGCCTTCCTCTGCAGCATGGGGCACGGGTCACTTGCTGGAGGATTCTCTGCACCTTGTCTTTAAACCATGATTTGAGGACTTCAGTAACTCAGACATAGGTTAGGGGTTTGTTACAGGAGTGGATAGGTGAGATTCTGTGGCCTGCATTGTGCAGGAGGTCAAACTAGATGACCATAGTGGTTCCTTCTGACCTTAAGTCTATGAATCTATGTGAGGGACCTTGTCAAAGGCTCTCTGAAAATCTAAATGCGCTATATCCACTGGATCTCCTTTTTCCACATGCTTGTTGACCCCCTCAAAGAATTCTAGTCAATTGCTGAGGCATGATTTCCCTTTACAAAAAACATGTTGACTATTTCCCAACAAATTATCATAGAATATCAGGGTTGGAAGGGACCTCAGGAAGTCATCTAGTCAAACCCCCCTGCTCAAAGCAGGACCAATTCCCAACTAAATCATCCCAGCCAGGACTTTGTCAAGCCTGAGCTTAAAAACCTCTAAGGAAGGAGATTCCACCACCTCCCTATTTAACCCATTCCAGTGCTTCAGCACCCTCCTAGTGAAACAGTTTTTCCTAATATCCAACCTAAACCTCCCCCACTGCAACTTGAGACCATTACTCCTTGTTCTGTCATCTGGTACCACTGAGAACAGTCTAGATCCATCCTCTTTGGAACCCCCTTTCAGGTAGTTGAAAGCAGCTATCAAATCCCCCCTCATTCTTCTCTTCTGCAGACTAAACAATCCCAGTTCCCTCAGCCTCTCCTCATAAGTCATGTGCTCTAGCCCCTTAATCATTTTTGTTGCCCTCCGCTGTTCTCTTTCCAATTTTTCCACATCCTTCTTGTAGTATGGGGCCCAAAACTGGACACAGTATCCAGATGAGGCCTCACCGATGTCGAATAGAGAGGAATGATCATGTCCCTCGATCTGCTGACAATGCCCCTACTTATACAGCCCAAAATGCCGTTAGCCTTCTTGGCAACAGGGGCACACTTGTGAAATTATGTTCATCTATGTGTCTGACAATTTTGTTCTTTGATAGTTTCAACCAAAGTTAACTGAACTGAAGTCAGGTTTACTGACCTGTAGTTGCCAGGGTCACCTCTGGAGCCCTTTTTAAAAATTGGCGTTGTGTTAGCTATCCTCCAGTCATTTGGTATGGAAGCTGATTTAAATGCTAGGTTACAGTCAGATGACAGTTAGTAGTCCTGCGATTTCACATTTGAGTTCCTTCAGAACTCTTGGGTGATACCATCAGGTCCTGGAGATTTATTACTTTTTAGTTTATCTATTTGTTCCAAAACCTCCTCTAATGACACCTCAATTTGAGACAGTTCCTCAGATTTGTCACCCAAAAAGAATGGCTCAGGTTTGGGAATCTCCCTCACATCCTCAACAGTGAAGACCAATGCAAGGAATTCATTTAGTTTCTCCGCAGTGGCCTTATTGTCTCTGAGTGCTCCTTCAGCATCTCAATCGTCCAGTGGCCCCACTTGTTGTTTAGCAGGCTTTCTGCTTCTGATGTATTTAAAAATGTTTTTGCTATTACTTTTGGAGTCTTTGGCTAGCTGTTCAAATTCTTTTTTGGACTTTCTAATTAGATTTTTACACTTTGCCAGAGTTTATGCTCTTTTCTGTTTTCCTCATTAGGATTTATCTTCCACTTTTTAAAGGATGCCTTTTTGCCTCTCACTGCTTTTTACTTTGTTGTTTAACTACGGTGGCTCTTTTTTGGTTCTCTTACTACGTTTTTTAAATTGGGGTATACATTTAAGTTGAGCCTCTATTATGGTGTCTTTAAAAAGTTTCCACGCATCTTGCAGGGATTTTACTTTTGGTGCTGAACCTTTTAATTTCTGTTTCACTAACCTCATTTTTGTGTACTTCTCCTTTCTGAAATTAAATGCTACAGTGTTGGGCTGCTGTGGAATTTTCCCCACCACAGGGATGTTAAATTTAATTATATTATGGTCACTATTACCAAGCGGTCCAGCTATATTCACCTCCTGGACC
The DNA here is from genome assembly GCF_020497125.1 of Mauremys mutica. Taxonomy (NCBI): domain Eukaryota; kingdom Metazoa; phylum Chordata; order Testudines; family Geoemydidae; genus Mauremys; species Mauremys mutica. The sequence goes on along the minus strand of NC_059072.1, from coordinate 3,550,147 downwards.
TGATCCTGTGCTCCACTTAGGACTAAATCAAGAATTGCCTCTCCCCTTGTGGGTTCCAGGACTAGCAGCTCCAAGAAGCAGCCATTTAAGGTGTCAGGAAACTTTATCTCAGCACCCCTTCCTGAGGTGATAGGTACCCAGTCAATATGGGGATAGTTGAAATCCCCCATTATTATTATTATTATTGAGTTTATTTTAATAGCCTCTCTAATCTCCCTGAGCATTTCAGAGTCACTAACACCATCCTGGTCAAGTGGTCTGTAATATAGCCCTAGTGCTATATTCTGATTTTCCAAGCATGGAATTACTATCCATAGATATTCTATAGTACAATTTAGTTCATTTAAGATTTTTACTTCATCTGATTCTACACTTTCTTTCACATATAGTGCTACTCCCCCACCAGCCCGACCTGTTCTGTCCTTCCGATATATTTTGTATTCTGATATTATTGTGTCCCATTGATTATCCTCATTCCACCAGGTTTCCATGATGCCTATTATATCAATATCCTCATTTAATACTAGGCACTCTAGTTCACCCATCTTATTATTTAGACTTCTAGCATTGGAATATAAGCATTTTAAAACTTGTCATTTTTTTGGCTGTCCCCTATTACATGGTGTAATTGAATGGGACTTTGTTTCATTTGACTGTTTCTCATCAGATCCTCCCTGTATTTTATCATTTTCCATCCTCTCCTCCTTATTAGGACATAGGGAATCTCCAGTTATAGATCCTCCCCAAGGGCTGTCCGAACTACATGCTCCTCTGCACCTGTCAGCTTTCCCCCAGCCCTTAGTTTAAAAACTGTTCTACGACCTTTTTAATTTTAAGCGCCAGCGATCTGGTTCCATTTTGGTTTAGGTGGAGTCCATCCTTCCTGTATACGCTCCCCCTCTCCCAAAAGCTTCCCCAGTTCCTAATAAATCTAAACCCCTCCTCCCTACACCATCGTCTCATCCATGCATTGAGACCCTGCAGTTCTGCCTGTCTAACTGGCCCTGTGCGTGGAACTGGAAGCATTTCAGAGAATGCTACCATGGAGGTCCTGGACTTCAATCTCTTACCTAGTAGCCTAAATTTGGCCTCCAGGACCTCTTTTCTATCCTTCCCCATGTCATTGGTACCTATATGTACCATGACCACCGGCTCCTCCCCAGCACTACACATAAGCCTGTCTAGATGTCTTGAGATATCTGCAACCTTCACACCAGACAGGCAAGTCACCATGCGGTTTTCCCGATCATCGCAAACCCAGCTATCTGTTTCTAATGATTGAATCGCCCATTACTAATACCTGTGTCTTCCTAATAACTGGAGTTCCCTCCCCCGGAGAAGTATTCTCAGTGCGAGAGGATACCACATCATCATCTGGGAGGAGGGTCCCAACTATGAGATCGTTTCCCTCTGCTCCCGTTGATGTTCTCCTTCCCTGTGGCTTTCATCCTCCTCAACAGCACAGAGGCTGTCAGACCAGGGGTGGGACCATTCTACTGTGTCCCAGAAAGTCTCATCTATGTACCTCTCTGTCTCCTTTACCTCCATACGGTCTCTGAGGGCCAGGAGCTTCTTGCATCGAATGCTCACATACGCCACCAGCCATACATGCTGCATTGGGTGCAATAAACTGGGTAGCTCCCACTCTGTTGCTTGACTTCTGCCTGCATTCTCTTTTTACTCCCGAAGCTTGTTCCCTTGTTGGTGCTTTGTTTTTACCAAGCACTGTTTTGACTTTTAAGTGCAAAGAATGTTAGGTGTATTTGGCCCCTACTCACACTCCCCCTGTAAACTCCCTCGCCAAACTCCCCTGTTAGCCGCTCCTGTTCACGAGCTCCTCTGGTCATTTAGGAGCGGGCTTTTTAAAGCCCTGCTCTGCCTGAGTAGCCCGCCCCTGGTTATGTCCTCCTTTTATATCTTCTTCCAACTTGCTGGAAGGCTTCTTTGCTGTGACCTGGGTCAAACAGTTCCTACTCTGTACTGCTGTCTCTGAGAGGTTTCTGTTGCACACAGTTCCTGGGGTAACCCTTATGCTCGTGTGCATTTCCTCAATAAGTCACTAACATTGTTTGGCCTTTCTATTGTTGTGCCTGAAAGGTGGCTAGTGGATATTCTCAACCTCACAACATGTTTCAGTAGCACATACAGTAACCCCTCACTTAAAGTCGTCCCGGTTAACATTGTTTCGTTGTTACGTTGCTGATCAGTTAGAGAACATACTCATTTAAAGTTGCCCAATGCTCCCTTCTAACGTTGTTTGGCAGCCGCCTGCTTTGTCCACTGCTTGCAGAACAAGCAGCCCGTTGCAGCTAGCTGGTGGGGGCTTGGAACCAGGGTGGACCAGCAGCCCCCCATCAGCTCCCTGCTCCCCTAAGTTCCCTGTGCGGCAGCCTCCCAGCAGGCTATCAGTTGCCGGCAGTTCCGCTGTCCCACCCCCACTGCCGCGCTGCTCCTGCCCTCTGCCTTGGATCTTCTCCCAGGAGCCTCCTGCTTGCTGGGGGGGGGGAGAGGTGGGCTAATATCAGGGTGTCCTCCTCCCCCCTGCTCCTGCCCCCTGCTTATCCCATCTTCATATAGAGCAGGGTGGGGACATCACAGGGCTCAGGACGGAGAGAGTGTGCTGGCCGCAGCTGCTGTCTCAACTTCCTGGCCTACTTAAAAAGGCAATTTACTTAGAGTAGTTCAGCATACTTAAAGGGGCAATGTCTCTCTCACACACACACAGAGGGTGTGTCTCTCTGTCTGCCATGCTGTCTCCCCTCCTTTCATTCGTGCTGCCTTGTAGAGTATGAGGCTACATTAACAATAATGTGTTAACCCTTGAGGGCTCAGCCGAGTTCTAGTTCATCATTTAGCAGTAAGGCATTCCCTGGGAAATATCCCACCCTCTGACTCCACCACCTCAACCGAGCTTCACAATCTCATTGCTGTGTACAGTATTCAATTGTTTAAAACTTATACCTTGTATACATATATATAATATAGTCTTTTTTCTGGTGAAAAAAATTTCCCTGGAACCTAACCCCCCCATTTACATTAATTTTTATGGGGAAATTGGATTCTCTTAAAATAGTTTCATGTAAAGTTGCATTTTTCAGGAATATAACTACAACATTAAGTGAGGAGTTACTGTATGTAGCCAAACTTCAGAATGTCACATACGATGATAGCACATACATTCCAATGAGATATTAATGTCTAGCAAATCAAGACTTTTAGAATGATGCCCCAGAAGGCAGACTTTGTACAAAACACATCCTGATTATATGACAGTGGTGAATAAGGGGTTTCCGGAGTGTCAGAGGGTGTGAGAGAGAAGGATGCTGGCTTTTTGTTTCATGGCTGAGCAGATCCCCTCTCCTGGCAGGGCCCCAGTGAGTATTACGCTTCTCTGTTCTTGTTAGAGAGGGGGAATAATAGAGTCCTCATCTGCTTTCCAAGAACCTGTTAATTGCCTGTCTGCAGCATCAGGGGTCATTCATTCCTTGAGTCCTGAAGGGCATAAAAGGATTCCCTGAATCCCAGCAGAACTCAGAGGAGGGGCCCTTGTATCAGAGCCCATCCATTTCCTGTTTTTTGGAGAGGATGCAGGGTCTGGTGGCCTTGTCTCGCACTGATGGATTTAGAAGGGACAAGGGGTCTCCTGGCTGAAGTAAAATCTCCATTGTCAGTCTCCTAGAAAGCTTCTCCTTCTCTGAGTCCAGTCTCATAGGAGACCTTCATCCTGGCCTTTAGATTTCTTTCCCTAGTTCATCTCTGCTGCTGGGAGGACAACCTTGGTGTACTAGCGGGATCCAGATTGGCTAGCCTCAGTTGCACTCAGGTGCTGTTACAAGCCCACAGAGCCCTTAGCTTATTGTTTCACTGGGTGCGCAGGAGTGTGGCATCGCAGCCTGGCTCTGATAAGGGATGGAGCAGGCAGTTTCTGTAGGTGTGAGCTTTCTAGGCTGCCATTGTCCCCCATGTAGCAGACATTTCTGCCCAGCTGTCTTCACTGCATACTAATGCAGGCATTTGAAGAGCTTGGCCTTTGCTAGTGTCCCCATATGTAAAAGGTAAACAGGATGACCCGGGTTGTGAGCCGTCGATCCCAGGCAGACTCATGGCAATGCTGGTACAGGATGCAGTCAGTAAATAATTACAGGGTAGGTACATAATTAATGTCAGACGACATGGCTTTATGGAAAATAGGATTTGTCAGTCAAACTTGATACTGTTTTTTGATGAGATGATGAATTTAGTTGATAGATTCATAGAGTTCAAGGCCAGAATGGAGCATTAGATCATCTAGTGTGACCACCTGTGTCACAGGCCATTGAATGTTACCGCTGTACTGAAGCCCAATAACTTGTTTGACTAAAGCATATCTTCCAGAAAGGCAGCCAGTGTGGATTGGAAGACATGAAGAGATGGACAATCCATCACTTCCCTGGTTAACTTCCAGTGGTTAATCACCCCCACAGTTAAAAAATGAGGCTTTATTTCCAATTTGAATTTGTCTGGCTTCAGCTACCAGCCACTGGTTCTTGTTCTGCCTGTCTCCTCTAGATCCAAGAGCCCTCTGGTACCTGGTATTGTCTCCCTGTGAAGGTACTTCTCCACTGTAATCAAGTCACCTCTGAAAGCTGGCTCCTGGGGTTGTAGTCAGGCTCTTTGCAGCCCAGCTCTCGGCCCCACCTCCCCATGGACATAGAAACCAGAAGTCTTTCCCCCTAGGTGTAGCAGAAGTGACTTTTGGGGGGAGAGGCTGCTGCGGAGAGGTGCAGTCTGTGCAGAGCTCGGGTCTTGGCAGCCCCAAGAGAGACGAGGATTAGGGCTATGTAGAGGACTCTTATCTACAGGAAACTCCATTCCTCTTATCTGGCTCTCCCCAGAGCTGAGATTACTCATTCTCTGCTAGCTCATCTCTTGCCCTCTCCCTCACTTGGCAGCCAGCAGCAGTGAGTTGGGTTACAAGGAGAGAAGGTAATGACTTTTCATGCAGAGCAATGCTAGCACACCTAACAAACCAAGCTAGGGTGACCAGATGTCCTGATTTTATAGGGACAGTCCCGATATTTGGGATTTTTTTCTTACATAGGCTCCTATTAACCCCCACCCCCGTCTCGATTTTTCACACTTGCTGTCTGGTTACCCTAAACCAAACTGATCTCCCGACTCCTATATAAGATCACTGCTCAGCCATCTCTGGGTTGGAACATGACCTGCATTTGACAGCTCACAGCAACTCTACGCAGCACATCCGGACAAGATATGGAGAATGCCATATCTGCTTAAACTGCAGTGTAATTCCACCCTGACTTGAATATGGCTAGGGCACTCCGCCTAATGCCTGGCTCTTCAGGATTCCTGGAGGATTTGTTGTAACCCTGAGTGGTGAAGGCTTCTGCTTTGGTGGGTCACCATAGATACAGCCCCTCTAACATTAATGGGCTCTTTGGTGCTCATACGGGGCAGCAATTGACATCTTTACTCACAGGGTCGCTAGTAGGTAAATTGCCATTTGCAGCATGTAGGGCCAGTGTTCTTTGGAGATGTCCCATGCATGGATTGACCTTGCCTGACCCTGCTTAGCTTGTGGGCACCAGCAGAGGGTAGAGAGTCTTGATGTTACATCTTCCGTGAACAAGGGGTTTTATAAACACATGGCTACTTTGTCAAGTATCAGAGGGGTAGCCGTGTTAGTCTGGATCTGTAAAAAGCAACAGAGTCCTGTGGGACCTTTAAGACTAACAGATGTTCCAGTACATCTGTTAGTCTTAATGGTGCCACAGGACACTCTGTTGCTGATGGCTACTTTGTGTTGCCTTGTGTATGGGTTAGTAAGCTGGGTAGCCTCACTTATGTTGGGCTTCCAGTGACACTGCATAGTCTCCCAACTCCAGGCCTGAAGGGTGGGAGCGTATCTGCTGCTCGTTTGAGGCAGAGACTTGTGTGCAGACCAGATGCTATATCCAGGAATCTAGCTTCTCTCCTCCTAGTGGTTTCAGGAGGAGCTCCCAGCTGGAAGCTGGCCTGTCATGCCCTTGATGCGTCTCAGTTGGCCTGTCATGCCCTTGGTGTGTGTCATGCATTGGGGACTGAATTCTGAAGGCATTCTGCTGCCGTGAGGTTGACCTAAGCCTAAGAGGAGATAGCTCAGTGGTTTGAGCATTGGCCTGCTAAACCCAGGGTAATGAGTTCAATCCTTGAGGGGGCCATTTAGGGATCTGGGGCAAAAGCAAAACAAGAAAAACCACTGTCAGGGACAGTAATTGATCCTGCTAGTGACGGAGGCAGGGGACTGAACTTGATGAGCTTTCAAGGTCCCTTCCAGTTCTGTGAAATAGGTACATCTCCAAAGAGAGATTGCACCTGCTGACCTCCAGCTCCTGGAGAGAGAACTGGGTTTACATAACCTGGCTGCCTTACCTTGGCTGGAGCATGACTTAACATCATGGAAATAGCCTGGGGTGAATTTACATAGAGGACTCCTTTTGATGCGGTTGTTCCCCTAATCCCTTTTAACGATGTTTGCACACTGCAGGCCATTGCAGGCGATAGTGCTTGTCTTTGAAATAGGTCAAAGATCCCTTGGTACAGAGGGTAGGTGTTGGGGAGACAGCAGGGTTTCTGTCCCTCGTGCCCTCATCACTGTAATATCTGGACACCTGGAAGTGTGTTTGATGCCCATTGTGGTCGTCGACTATGTACCACTGTGATGGGTGCTTTAAAAATACCTGGGGGGAAGAGGTGGATAAACAAGGCTGGTAGCTTTGGAGAGGGTGTAGACTAGAGCAGTGGTCCCCAGCGCGGTGCCCGCGGGCACCATGGTGCCCGCCTACTGACAAGGGAGTGCCCCGCCACTGAGGAGTGCGGCCGCCGAACAAACAGCCGCCGAAATGCCGCCGAGAAGCGGCAACGTCAAGAAGCGTCACCGCCAAAATGCTGCTGCTATTCGGCGGCATTTCGGCGGCAACACTTCTTCGTGTTGCCGCTTCTTGGCAGCATTTCAGCGACTGCTTGTCCGGCAGCCGTGCTCCTCGGCGGCCAGTCGTCAGACACCCGCCACACTGAAAAGGTTGGGGACCACTGGACTAGAGTGCTTCAGGGCTGACCAAATCTCTCTAGCCCTAATGATCCAGTAGCCTCCTGATTGAACCTCCCTGTGATCAGGTCAGCAGGCTTTGGTCTGGAACAGGAATCCACATCGCTTTGCGGGGAGCCTGCCATCTCTCAGCATCAGCCTGTTACTTTCCCCGGCCTCTGGCAGAAGGGGTGATGGTGGCTGGAAGGAGTGGGTGGTGCTAAGCTGCTCTGTTCCACATTCAGAGGAACATAGTTTTTAAAAAGTCCCCACGAGCTGTGGTAACTGGGTAGCACACAGCAACACTACACAGTTGTTTAGGGGAGGAAGTGAGGAAAAGCCCTATATCAGTGAAAACCTCTTGGGGAATTCTCGGCCAGAAGGCTGGAATTCCCCCCCCGCACTTGCAGTTGGGCTGGGACCCCAGGGGTAACTCTTGTGGCCAGTCCCCTGGGATCTCTGAGCTCAACCTCATCTGAAATGCGGCATTTCAAGCAGCACCAGGCTGGGATGCTGATTCAGAGGGAGGAGGACCCTCTATTGCGGGGGTTGGCAACCCTTCAGAAGTGGTGTGCCGAGTCTTCACTCTAATTTAAGGTTTTGCGTGACAGTAATAGATTTTAATGTTTTAAGAAGGTCTTGTTCTATAAGTCTATAATATATAACGAAACGATTGTTGTATGTAAAGTAAATAAGGTTAATGTTTAAGAAACTTCATTTAGAATTAAATTAAAATGCAGAGGCCCCAGAGCAGTGGCCAGGACCCAGGTGTGAGTGCCACTGAAAATCAACTCGTGTGCCGCCTTCGGCATGTGTGCCATAGGTTGCCTACCCCTGCTCTATTGGATCCACTATTCATTTATCAGTGTATTATGCAGCCTGTACGGTATAATGCCAAATAGGTACTACCCCTATGGAATTTACCGTGCAGCGATGCCTTCTTGGAGTGCCTCTTCCCTGTCAGCTGCCTGGGCCTCGTCCGCATGCAGCTGCCCAGGACACTGATTAAATGGCTCCAACTGACTCTCCTAGATGAGGGAGAGTGACAGCTCTAGTTTAGACTCCACTGCCAGGTTCAGCTCAGGGCAGACCTGTGTGCCTGTGAACGGCAGCCCTGCCTCCTGGATGTCACTCTCGGCACAGCTCTCTTCTGCCAGTCTGGCCAAGCGAGATCTTGCAGCTCTTCTGAGACAGTAGGGGAGGCCCCTTGGCCTGAATGGGAACAGGTGCTTCTGCTCAGCTTGTTATCCTGGACGTCCTGCATTCTAACAGTTGCCCTCAGGGCTTCTCTAGGGTGGGTTTCTTCACGTCTTTTGGAAGATGGTTATGCTGCTTGGTGCTCTGTGTGTATATAGAAAGGGGCTCCGTCATGAATGCTGGCCACTGCTCCCTGCTGGCAACTCTAACTGAGCCATGCTCGTCTGTCTGAACCCACCAAGTACACGGCATGTTAGATAGGTAAGAAGCCAAACTGCCTGCCCTGAGGAGCTGACAGTCCAGTGGCTTTGTTCCTTCATGTACAGCCCCTCCAGGAGCTCTCGACATGCTGCATAAGTGGTGTGTGTGTGGTGGGGAGAGGAGCTGGGGGGAGAGGAAATGGGTCAGCCTGCATCCACCTGCCCCCGAGCGGGCTGTACAAGTCGGCTCCAGCTGACCATTGTGTTCTCACCTTCGCCTCTTGCAGTTTTGTCAGCCGAGCGGTTGGCAGCTCTTCACCGAGCGGAATCCCCCCACCTTCTTCGTCGCTGTGCTGACGGACATCAGCTCCGAGCGGCATTACTGCGCCTGCTTCACTTTCTGGGAGGCTGTCGAGAGTGCCCAGGTAATGTCCCCTCGGGGGGCGGGGGGGGGGAAGGCTGCCTGTGAAAGTGTTGGGGGGGTGTTGCTGAGCAGGCAGCTGTGAGCAAAAGCCCCTTATGAGAATTGTGGTTTCCCATTGCCCAGGTTGGTTGTACCCAGCACTCCTTTGTCAGAGAAGGGCCGTGATCTCCTGTAGTACTTGCCTCACATGGTGGTGTAGCTGTCTGAGGTGGTGGTGGGGCGGGGGGTGTCTATCCCCTCTCAAGTCCCTGCAGTGGGTCTGATCTGTCTCTCTCCCCAGTCTCAGAGCCACTCAAGGAATGGTGAGGAGGAGGAAGAGGAGTCGTCATCCCTCGTCCAGCCTGCGCAGCTCTTTGCTCCTAAGAGTTTGGTGCTAGTGTCACGACTGGACCATACTGAGGTTTTCCGGGTAAGTGCTGCATTTGGGGAGTAGAGGGTGGTGTCTGGATTCTCTGGGGACTTCCCCTTGCATTGATTCCTTGGCCCTCGGAACCACTGTCAGCCAACTCTTCTGCTTCTGAGAATTGGGGCATATAAGAGAGAGCACCAGTAGCAGCAGCGGCCTGTGGGATTTACTGCTATGGTGCCTGCTCTGACCTTCTGCTCATGTCCAGCAGTTACTCAGGGCCATGTGTGTGGCTTATTCTGATCCTTCCCCAAGCTGTCAGGCTGTGGAGCGGCAAGGTGAGGACTTGCCTGGGCTGGGCAGCTGGCAGCCTTGCCCTGCCTCTCAGTAAAATTCTAAGCACAAAATGTTCCTGGTGGAGCCGTATCTCCCATCTTTATATTCTTCATGCTTGCTCTGTTATGAGGCTGTAAAAGGCTTGGAAAGGTGCAAGTTACAGCCTGGCTTGTTCCCAAAACACAGCTTGAGTGGGTATGATCGAAGAAGGGCCGTGATCTCCTGTAGTACTTGCCTCACATGGTGGTGTACTTGCCAAGGCAGGCGTGTGATCCTTGCGGCTGGATGGACTGGCTGACCCCTCTTGCCATTCTCTCCTTCAGCTCTTGGGCCAAATGCACAGAGCCTTGCCCTTGTACTGTGGGCGTGCTGGCCGGGAAGCAGGGCTCACATGCCCGCTCCAGACACATCGGTAAATGGCCGAGAGACTAGTGACTCTTCTCATCTTCAGTGGGAAGGTGCATCTGTGGAGACTGCCAGCCCTGGTACCTGGTGTAGCCAGGTGCTTAGACTGAAATAGAGCATTGTATACTGGGACATGCGGTCTCCTCAAACCAGAGACCTGCATTGAAGGAGGCCACACTTCGGTCATCCTGGAGTGATGCCTTAGCATGGTGGCTGTGTGCTTGGATTGGCTGTTGGCATTCCCCAGGTCAGTGGGTCTGTCCCTCCTGATAGCAGTAAGACCTACTGTGGCTTTTTTTTTCTTTTTTTGGATGTGGGTGGGGGGGTTATAACATTTCTGGGGTTGGTCTGATTAGCCCTTCCTCTGACCTGCTGTCTTGGTGCTGCACCTGTCCAGAAATGCATTCCCTATTTTGGGGTACTGGTCGGGCCCTCCCTTGGTGATGTCCAGGGTTCCTGAGTGGCACAGCAGCTTGGAGTTTTCTGAACAGTAAGAATGTTGTGCTGTGCTGCATGTCCCAAAGGGGGAAGCACCTTGGGGGCTTAGCTGGCAGAACTGTCTGAACAGCTGCCAGGATGAGAACCTGGCAGACCTGAGCAAGAAGCCACAGAGACTTCTCCAGAGTAGATGTTCTCTAAGTGTGAAGTTCTCCAAGGCTCTTTGTTTTTCCTGATTCCTCTAGATGGGAGGCTGAGATCACCATTAGCCAGTCAGGGAACCTCAGGCTACAATGGCCCTGTCCCTCTGCAGGTATTGGTCCCAGGGACGAGAGCTTGCCATGCTGGGAGAGTTCTTTGTGGGGCTGTGGGACAGGGCATTGTAACCTTCCTGTGAACAAGACATCTGGGTAATCAGGTAACCTGGCGAGCCCAACATAAAAGCTAGGCAGAGATCGATGCAGGAGATGGTACCTCGAGTCTATCTCCCCATGCAGGAAACTTGTCAACCGCATCTGTTCCAGTGCTTTGTCCCCTTATGCTGGGCTTTCCAGGGGTGTTGTGTGACAGACCTTCTCCTTAGAGTGTGAAAGGACGCAGAAGAAGCTATTTGAGGATGTAGGCACTGCTCACGTGACCAGCTGGGACTCGAGTTAATGCTTTATCCAGCTGGTGGAGACTCTGGGCTGGTGCCTCTTAGGACTTGCATAGTGTTTCGTGGGATCATTCAGATTTTGGCAAGGTGAATCCCTATTGAAGGGCCCTGAAAAAATGCAGGGGACATGAAATGTCATTCTCTTGCAGTGCACAAGACCTGCTGGTAGACGTGTGGAACAGAGACTTCACCCTACAGTAGCCGTGATAGGCTGGGGGGTCAGGAGGCAGCTTGGGCTGGAGATGGGAATTTGAGGTTCGCCCCCTGACCCAGCAGGGATGGGAAGGGCTGTGGAAAGGAAGCTCCCAGTCCCAGGTGGGTGGGGGGAGGGTCCTGTGGTGCCCATCTTCGGGTGGTAAATAACCAAATGGAATTGAAGAGCAGCACAGGCCATACAGTGCCCTTGCCTGTGCAGCGTGTGGAGCGAATTCTGGGGGCAGTGTGTCCTGGCTCTCATGGGAGGCTGCACTGAGGCAGCTTGCAGCACTTCTCAGCCGCAGCACACCTGAGTGCCCTGCAGTCTGGCCAGGGCTTCCCTCCACGCACCTGGGTGGTTTTTGTTGGGAACATGAGCAGTGTTTGCACGGTTCATTTGGCTATGTGATTATATTGCTCAGTCACTTGAGCTCTCTAGCTTGTTAATTCCTGGGAGCAGATAAGCAGCAAGAGTGCCTGACTCCTGCCCTGTTGGGGCTTGGGGTTACATCAGTTTCCTCCTTTGGTTAGGGTCTGATGACCAAGGAAATGCACCTAGGATGGTGTAAGTGTCCCGTGGAGCCTATTGCTTTCACAGCACAAGCCGGTTCCCTCACGCTGCCCTTGCTCGCTCTCCACTTTGGTTAGATAGTACTTGCGAGGTCTTATCACAGCATAGAGTCTAGATCTGTCCATCCCAGTGAGTTAGCCTAATGCTGGGCTGGGACATTCCCTTCTGTCCCGAGTGGGTCAGGCTGCTTATGCACTAAACCAGGAGTCTTAGCTGAAGATAGATGTGCGTTGGGTCCCAGATGCATCTCCTGAAAGTTATAACTGCTCGCAGTGCTGACCACTGGACAGTGCTGTCTTTTCATGAGACTTTTGATGTAAACCTGCAGAGTTGTCAGGCTAGGTGCAGGGGCTCTGGAACTCTGACACTAGGGCTGTCCTCCTCCTGGACGACTCTTGGATTTTCTCCTCCCCCGGTGCTGACTGAAGCAAAGCCACAGATTGAAGTGCACTGTTGGTGGTGCTGGAGGTCAGCCTGGTGCCATGGGGAAACCAGTAGCATCAAGCTGGGGCCTGTCCTGCTGTCTGTGCCTGAGATTGCACCCCTTGGACAGGGACTGTCTCACTGATTTGTAAAGAACTGTGTGCAATAAATACACAATTCCTTGTTGGCGACGAGGGTTGCGAATGTCACTCTGAAGTGTTTGCAGCAGACAGGCTCCAAGCCCTGGCTGGGCCTGAACACACACTCCGCATGAGCAAGTGCTGGGCGTGCAATGGTGTGATTTGCTTGGCGCCCCAGCCAGTACCTGTGTTTCAAAAGAGCGGCCTCCCATGCTGTGCTCAAGTGGCTTGTCTGCTGCTTGCTGTGGACACACCTCGGTGCTCTGTTTGCTCCTCCAGAACAGCCTGGGTTTGATTTACACCATCTACGTGGACGGGCTGAGCGCATCGCTGGAGAACGTCGTTGGCAACCTCTTGACATGTACCATCCCCATTACAGGGGGAGCTCAGGTTGGTACCTGCTCATTTCTGTGCCCTCTTGAACTTGCCTTTCTCTCCCAGTGTGTGAAATGGCAGCAGCTCATCCAAGGCTGGAGATATGGGTGGGGAATGTTTCTATCCCTGCTCTGCTCCAGGGTGCTATGGGAATCGTGGGCGGTATCACTGGCCGCTGGTTTCCCGGGATCAGCTGTGAAGCAGGTTGTGGGACAGTGCACTCAGGAGAGGCAGGAGGAGGCTACAGTTGCACTGCAGGCGGTTGAGTGGCTAGTGCAGGCAGTGGCTTCCCATGTACCAGGGATGGAACTGCAGCAAACCACCGTGAGCTGCCTCTGGCTCCTCCCAGTGTCTTAGGGCAGCTTGGCTAATGGGTTAGGTAGGTGTCTAACTGTAGTATTGCTTAGCAAGGGGTGGAAATTGGCCATGGTTGGAGAGTCCCATCTCAACTCCCTCCTTGGGGTACCCTCTTCTGGAGTGTCACCTGAAAGCACAGCTTGGCTTGGCCATCAGTTAACCTGACCTCCCACACGGACGAATCTGTCTGTGAGAACAGTTGCCATGCCCTGGGCATGCATGCAGCCAGCAGAGACTCTGTTTCTCCATTAAGCCCCATCTGTCATACAGAGCTGCTCAGAGCCTAGCAGCCACAGTCCGTTGGTCAGAGCTGAGACCACCCAGCTGCGCTGGATAGGCTGAACGGGACTAACGTTTGCTGTGGGGAAGGCCTGGAATCCCCTCTTCAAACAGTCTGACGTGGGAATCTGGTCTCATGCTTGTTCCCCAGCAGTCTGGCTTATGCTCAGAAATAGGGCTGTAAAAATGGCCCCTCCTTGTCATGCTCGCTGGTCATCCCAGTCACTGACCAGAACAAATGTTCTTGCAGTGCCCCTCCTGCTCCAGGAGAGCCAGCTGGGCTGCACTCTGCCTGGAGCTGGCAGCAGAAGGGACGCCCAAGGGGTGATGACAGAGCTTCTCAGCGGGTGTGGACATGGCCCAGCTGGCTTTGGAATCCTGGCAGGGAGGGTTAGGAGCTGGCAGTTTTAGCCCTGGGTTCTCATGAGGTGGGGTGTCTGCACGCTTAAGGTTCTTGACTACGATCCTAGAGGTCGTGGGTTTGAGTCTCGCTCAGTGTCTCACAGAAAGGCCACCTCCTGTTCACCCAGCTGATCCGTCAGGTGAGGGCAATCAAAGGTGGTTGGACATGATGCTGGGCACATCACTCCCTTGTCTACTGCTGACTAGGAAATGGATGCGCCTTAACTTCCTCAACTTGATAAGCCACTGACTCAAGGGAACTTAGACTCCCATGCTGCACTGACACCTGGCAGCTCAGCCTGGACGCAGCGCTTCACTCCTGCAGGGGTTGAGTTACGTGCTGCGAGCTGCTTTTCTGAGCTCCAGTGTGCTCAGCATGAAATCGCCAAGCCTCCTCCCCAGGATCCCTCTGGGCTGGCTGCAGCCTCTTGCCCTGCAGCCCCAGAGGCCATGGGGATCCTCGAGTTGCAGTGTGCCCTAGTCCCAACAGGGTCTCTGATCTGCTCAGAGGCAGTCAAGTCAAGGGACCTTGGTGCCTAGAAGCACCAGATGGGGCCCCCACCTTGGGCGCTGTGGCACTGTCTGAAGAAGGGGGTGCAGCCTTCTCTGTAGGCATCCCCAGGATGCCTGTAATGCAGAAGTGCCACCTTCATAGTCTCCAAGCCACTGGGCTTGGGGCTTCCTCCCCGGTTAGCCTAGAAGCATGCACAGGGCATGGAGGGGCCTTCCTGGGGGAGGCTGGAGGTTGTATATCAGCCATGCTTAGGCCCCCCAAAAGGAGAAAGGGGACGTTCGGTTTGTGAGCCACACGAGGAGGAGGCTGCATACCACGTGCCCGGGGCTCCTCCCCAGCCTAGGGGTGAGAGGGGTCGCCCTCCTGCAGGTGTGCTGGGTGCAGCTGACCTCGGCCAGGTCCCTCGTGGGCAAGCTGTGCAAGCAAGTGGATAAGGATTGTCGAGTATCAGAGGCTCAGGGAGTGACATGTCTCAGTGGCGCCTAGAGTGCTCCTGAGAATGGGCTGTGGCCTTAGCAGTTGGTGCATCTCGGTGCGCACAGACCCTGGGGTGCTGGCGTTAGGGCAGTTTGAAGGTGGCAGCACCCCTTCTTGCACTTTGCTTCCCCCCCTGCTATATCTGGAAGGGCTCTTTCTAAACGTTGTGATGTGGCTTTTGCTGTGTCTGTCTGCACATTCCCTCCGTTGTGGGTTCAGGGCCCAGTTCACTGTCAGCTTTGGTGTGATGTGTGCATGTCTCTCCTTATTGTCTGGCTGTGCTGCAGTGTTGTGCGTTTCTAACTGACTGTGCGATCTCTGTCTGTCTCTATCTCAGCCTGACGTGGAGGACGAAAGAGCGGTATGCACACCTTTTCTTTCATGGGTCTGTCTCCTCTGTAACACTCCTCCCCTGGGTGTTCAAAAGCTGCACATGTCCGGCCCCTGCAGCTGCTGGGTCAGCATCCCCCACAGAGAGTGGGAGGAGAGACTTGGGCACCGTGCATCTCCCCAGCCCAGGCAGTGCACCCCTGGTTGTGCACATGGCTGTGTGTGAGGGATGCAGGTGACCATGCACATGGGCCACAGAAGAAGGGGTTACATGTCCTGGGACCCAGGTGGGTGACACCAGAGTTAGTATGCTCTGTTCTCACCTCCTGTTGAATGCACAAGATCCCAAGTGTTTTCTGGGAGAAGTCCTGTTGGGTTCTCTGAGGGCCAAGGCTGTTCCTTCCCCTGTGTGCGCCAGTGAAGGTTTTAAGGGGCGTCTGAGGTGGGGCAGTGGCCAGGAGGGAGCGTGCCAGCTAAATGTGGTGACGCTAGTGTGCGTGAGCATTGCTGTAGAAAGCTGAGCAGGGAGATGGAGAGGAGTCTCTTGGGGGAAGCTGCTTGCTTAGGGGAATGTGATCAATAGACCTGAAGTCCTGAGATCGTGCAGGCTCTGAACCAAGGCCAGGAGCCCACGGGTGGGTGGGAGTCCAGGCTCTGGGGCAGGGGAAGAGCTCAATACAGGCTTAAAATCAATGGTTGCAAAAAGGGGAGACTATGCTGATCCATCCAGCCTTCGTCCCTCAGACCAGTCCGGAGCAGCTGGGGCTCCCTCTTCCTTGCGCAAGGCTCTGTACCGGCAATGAGAGCTCGTGTGTTTCTGGTGACAGGGCCGGGCGGTGCTCTACTGGCTACTCCAGTTGCCGCGACACTGACACTGCGTGTGCTTCTGGGCGTGCCCAGGATATCCCAGTGAACTCCATCCCATAAGCTGAGTGCTAAGTACAGCTGTAGCTGTCTTGGGGGTGGTTCCCCTCTGCAGCTGGCCAGTGGCTCTCCCTCACTGAGGCAGCACTGAGTCAGGCAGTACCTACATATCTGCCCCACCGCAGGGTGCAGTCACACTCACACCGCAGCTGGGAAAAACGCAGTAGCCTATGGTGGGCGGCCCTGTGCCACCCCACAGGGTATAAAGCCGGACGATGTCCCTTTGGCCCCTGCCTCCTGTCCTGTCTGTCACTGGGTGAGCCCAGCTGCTTCTGGAGTTTGGCCTTCACCTCTGAGGTGGTAGGTGGGAGCTGGCTCCCTGTGATGCCTGTGCTCGTCTGTTACTCGGCCCGAATCCCAGTGACTGGTGTATGTCTGTTTCTTGCAGAGGACGATCTCTCTAGGGGCTGGCGACAGGCAGGTGATCCAGACGCCCATCAATGACTCTCTCCCCGTCAGCAGCTGCAGCGTAGCACTGCTCTTCCGGCAGCTCGGTGAGACTCCACCCCGGCCTCACCTGCTCATAGGGACAGGTGCTGAATACCGTCAGCCAGTGCCCTTGTGCTGCCCCCAATGCCATGCTCCTGACCTCGGCTTATCAGCTCCATGCTCCATCCCCTCCACCCCCACATCCGACCGAATCTCTCCGTCTCACGCTGCCTTCCTTCTCTCAGGAAGTGAGGGGGAGCCTGGCAGTTGTGCTCTGGTTGTGGCCCCAAACTGTGGATCCGTTCAGATGCCGTGTTAATGGGCACTGACTGAGCACCTAGGCAGGGGCAGCCTGAGAAGGCAGGGCTGGGTCTGAGAAGCCGCAGGCCTTTCTGTGCAGGGATTTGTGCTCCAGCTGCTCTCACTGCATCAGCTGCCAAAGATGCCAGACATGAGGGGGGGTGCACAGCTCCAGGGGGGTCCCCAAGGGACTTTCAGAGCAGTCTGGCTGGCCCTAAGCTCAGAAACGGTCCGTGAGTTAGCAGGTCCTAGCACTGATCCAGAGGTGACAGGAGGTTTCTAGTAGACGACTGACACACTCGCTGTCCAGTGAATGGAAGAGGAAGTCCCGTCCCCATGCAGCAGGAGGAAGGGGCAACAAGGAGTGAGGATGTGGGGGAGACTCTTGGCAGCCTGTTTGGTGGGGTGAGAGAGCAGGCGCTCGTGGGACTCTAGCAGGACTCTGGTGCTGTACCTGGGAAGAATCCACCTGCAAGCGCTGAATGCTCTGCCCCTTCTCTCCCCAGGGATCACCAACGTGTTGTGTCTCTTCTGTGCTGCACTCACCGAACACAAGATCCTGTTTCTCTCCAGCAGTTATCAGAGACTCACAGACGGCTGCCGGGCCCTGCTTGCGCTCATGTTCCCCCTCAAGTACAGGTGAGGGAGTGCCGAGTCCACCTGACACGTGGCTGGAGTCAAGCTACGTGCCGAAAAGGGGCTCGACATCCCGTGCAAAGCAGGTTGCCCTGCCTCCATCTGGCTCCGTGCACTAGTGGTGTCCGAGTCCCATGGCTAGTGTGGGCTGATTACTGTCGGGGATGGCCAGGTGAAATGAAATCAGAGACGTGTTCTCTGGCTTCAGTGAAAGCTCCTGTCCATGGCTTTAGAGGCGTCTATAATAATTAAATTCCTCAACAGCAAAATAACACGAATAACCCCAGCTCCGCACCCCCTGAGCAAAATTTGGGCTCTAGACTATCAGAGAGGGAGCGAGTTTCAGCGCTGCAGGCCCCTGCCAGCTGCTTCCTCCGAGCCCAAGGAGCTGTGAGCATGAACTGATTGCAGCTGCTGCACGGCCTCATGGTGAGAGCGGGGGATGTCTCAGGTAGCCAGGCGCAGTTCAGCAAGGTGCTGCAGATGCTGAGTGTGATCAGCTCTCCCTGAGCTCAGTAGAGGCGTTGCACTTACAGGATTGGGCCCTTAGAGGTTCCCCTGTGATACACGCCATGCCAAAGTCACTCTGCAGGCAGTGCAAACCTCCAGAGACCTGACTGAATGGGGTAGAGGAAATCAGCAGGACTCCAGGAGCTCCCAGAGCTGCCCTCCCCAGAAAGGGTGATTGCATACAGGGCACTCGTTAGTGAGGCGGCGGGCGCCCTGCTCACCCCACCCTGAAGGGGAGATGTTGACTGGCTCAAACAGTGACCTGACTTCCCTTCCCGGCCCAGGACAGGGTTCCATCTCCTACGCTGCTCGCTGTTTGCACCTCTCCCAGCTAGGGCAGTGAAGATAGATGTGTCATTGTCGCTGCTAGCTGCCTGCTCTGGTTCCAGGCTGGAGAAGGTTCTTTATATATATTCCTTTGGCATTTACACTCCCCTCCCCTCGAGCTGGAAGCACTGGACATGGGCTCAGGCTGACTGTAACTTTAGAGCCAGATAACGTGACTGCGGGTCCCTTTCCAAACCTAGAAGCCGCCCTAGCTGTGAGGGGCACGCACGGTTCAGAGTGCCTGCCGTGGCAGAAGGGCCTTGACACCACTACTCACTATCCACTGGCCATTAGCGTGGGTCCCAGCGTGGGCCAGGGTTGTTCCTGGTGCTATCTTCCCCAGGACTTTCGCCAGGCCAGTTTGAAATGACTGTTGTGATGTGGGTGCCATCATTTCCCTGGGGGACTATTGCACCGTCCGGGTGACTCTGGAGCCTGGCATGGCCAGGGTGCAGCGGGGTCTTGCAGCCAGGCGCTGGGCCCAGCGTAGCTCCTGACTGGCTGTAGTGACGATCTGCTTTGGTTACAGTTTCACGTACGTGCCCATCTTACCTGCACAGCTCCTTGAGGTGCTCAGCACTCCCACGCCCTTCATCATTGGCGTCAGCTCCATCTTCCAGTCGGAGACGCAGGAACTGGTGAGGCGCTGCGTAACCCCGTCTGTGCAGTAACTCTTCCCCTCCCCCCACATTGCTCCAGTCCTCCTGGGTCCGAGCTCTTGAGGGAGGGGCAAGAGGTCCTGTGCCAGTGGGCATGGGAGTGCGGGGATGAACAAACCCTGCTGGAACAGGCTGCACTTGTTCAGTCAGACCAGCCGGGGCTGAGATCCAGGCATGTCTCACAAGTCAAGCAGGGCTGGACTTGCCTGAGACTTGGTCTACACGATGGTGACTGAAGATGCGATAAGTTTGGCAATTGAGAAGGCTGCGTAGCACTTACTGTGCTTCGAGCGCCTGCTTTGGGTTTAGGACTAGTCTACACTGGCAGCGCTAAAGCACTAAAAAAAAAAAAAGCTGTATGCAGCTCCTTTGCTGGGTCACTCAGCTGGGTGGGGAGCACTCCAGAAAGCCTGTCCTGTCTGTATGCTCATGCCTGCCGTGCTGCTTTCAGTTGGATGTCGTCATAGCAGATCTGGATGGTGGGACGGTGACCATCCCAGAGTGCATTCACATCTCCCTGCTGCCTGAGCCACTGCTCCATCAGACACGAGAAGCCCTCTCCATGGTAAGTGTGGGACCCCAGGACTGGCTCGGCTCCACACCCTGGTCCCCTTCCTGTCTCAAGAGGTTCCTGATATGGGGGTGAACATAGCACTCGAGGCATGTGGCCAGGACCCTGTGGGCAGCTGTTGGAAGTGAGATCAGGCACAGCAGCAGAGCCTGAACAGGGAGTCTCCCACGTCTTGCGAGGTTGTGATCATATCACTTGAGGCTTGTCGTGCTTCCTTCCTCCCCACAGGGCACACTGGAGTGCTGGGGGTTGGCACATGCAGTTGCTTCAGCTTTCTGGGAGTCTTGTGAATGGTCCTCACTCTCCAAACAGGAAACCGCTCCAGCCCTGGAGCTCCTTGCATGGGTGCTAGCTGGTCCCAGAGGGTCTGTGACCCTGGGCACGTGTGTGCAGAACAACATGGCCTTAGCAGCTCTCGCTGATGCTGATAGCAGAATGTGGCTCAGGAAAGCTGATGGTTTCCAGGCAGTCCCCTGCATTGGTGCCTTTCTGGGGTCTGTCAATTCAGTCAGGATAGAAGAATCTGTCTGCACCGAGGAGCCAGGCCTCTGATCAGCAGCTGCTGCTCTAAAGTTATAGTGCACCTGGTTACGAGAGAGCACAGCAC
This sequence comes from Mauremys mutica, assembly GCF_020497125.1. Lineage (NCBI taxonomy): Eukaryota > Metazoa > Chordata > Testudines > Geoemydidae > Mauremys > Mauremys mutica. Next base: position 3,530,054 of record NC_059072.1, on the reverse strand, counting down.
CTCAGCAACGTTGGTCAGAAATGAAGCAGCAAAGAATCCTGTGGCACCTTATAGACTAACAGACGTTTTGCAGCATGAGCTTTCGTGGGTGAATACCCACTTCTTCGGATGCAAGACATGAAATGGAAACTATTCTTCTTATGGGCAGCCTACTGATGGAACAGGGCTCGAAGCCAAAGCAGAGAGGCGATAGTGGGCAGAGTCATGGGAACTTCCCGAAGCTCCCATCCCCTCTCCCAAGCCAGGTGACATGTCTGAGGAGTCTTCTCCGGGGACACAACCCTTGGCAGTGCCCTGTGAAGCTGCAGGGAGCTATCTGCCAGATCTGTAGGGCAGGACAGACCCTCACCTTCATCTAGTAGGACTTGTGTGATGCAGGCTATAGAATTCCATCCTGCAATTCCTGCCCCAGTCTAAAGGCACTGTGGCCTGCAGCCCTCTTCAGGTCTGGTCCCCAAGGCTGGCAGGACTGTGTCTCTTTCTGGAGAGTGCCCCTTCCCAGGGCTCACTGCAGGGCAGGGCCCAGTGCCGGCTGCTCCGTGGTCCATTGAGGAAGGCCTGGCCTCTTCCAGCTGTGGTGGTAAACTCCCAGGGGGCTCGGGCCCCCTCTCTGAGCATGCTCTCTGCTTGTCTCTGCAGATCTTGGACCCTGAGCTGGAGGTAGCAGACTTAGCATTCCCCCCATCAACCGTCTCTGCCTCCTCCCTCAAAATGCAGGTGAGTAGGGGAGCTGGGAGGGGCCTGGGAAGAAGCATTTGTACTCAGGTCTGTCCATTCTTTGGGCGTGGGATTGCAGAGGAGCTGCTTTCCCTGCTGGGGTTGGGAGGGGCTGCTCTTTATTTCCATGGCCAGGAGCAAGGTGGGGCTGAAGCTTCCATCTAGGTGCTGGTTAAGGAGCCGACTAGGGTGACCAGATGTCTCGATTTTATAGGGACAGTCCTGATTTTTGGGTCTTTTTCTTCTAAAGGCTCCCATTACCCCCCACCCCCGTCCTGATTTTTCACATTTGCTGTCTGGTCACCCTAGAGCCGACAGTGGTGTTGCAAATAGCTGGGCTGGAGATGGTGTTTACAGGGCTAGAGAGGAGGGTTCCCTGTTGGCCTCCATGCATATGGAGCTCCCTAGCTCTTGACAGGGGCTGGAAATCACCCTCATCTGGTGCACTGGGGACAGCTGCTTCAGCAGACGCTAGCGTTACAGCCGCACTGAACTATGAAGGGCCTGTTTCACTGTGAGCAATGTAAGGACTTCCCTCTGCTTCTGCTCAGTGCAGAGGGAGGGGACATGGGTTTCCTTCCTCCTCCCCATTCCATCCCATCCCCTGCTTTCCTCCAGTTGTCCCTTCGTGTTTCCTGGTTGGCAGGTGCTGGGTTAGAGCCCATCTCTTCCTGAGGAGGCATCTCTGCTGCCAAGCTTCTGGCTCCATCCTCTCAGGCTGCTTCCTCTGCTGTCCTCTCAGTGCCTGACTATTCTGTCCTTCTCTTGCTGCAGGACAAGGAGATCCGAGCTGTCTTCCTCCGTTTGTTTGCACAGCTGCTGCAGGGCTACCGCTGGTGCCTGCACATCATCCGAATCCACCCAGAGCCAGTCATCCGCTTCCACAAGGTAAGGCCGCTGGTACATGGGTGGGTGGGTGGAGGGGATTTCAGACGCACCCTTGGAGCCAGAGCACAAAAGATCACAGGGTAAGTGGGCTTAAACCTTAATCAGTACTTGGATGGGCAGAGCAACCAAAAACCCAGGTACTGCAGGGGGCAGTGTGAGTAATGTGGTATGGGAAACACCTACCTCTGAGAGCTTGTCTGCATGGGGTGGATTTCACATTGCCTTTTGGGTTAAAATGCCTTGTGCCCACAAGACACAATTCTTTTTTCCAGTTATCTGGCCTTTTGCGAAATGGATAATTCAGTGTGGAAGTGGATTAAGTTCATTTTGAGAGGAGTTAGTCTGGAAAAAGGTTTTGTGTGGATGCAGCTCTATTTCGGATGATCTTTCCTGCCACTGGCAGTCCTCCCACTGCATCTCACATTGATTGCTTCACATCTGGATCGACCTGTCTCCTTACTTGTGTTCTCTCTACTTGTCTGGGATCATGTTGACTGGATGTCACCTCCCCCATTTAAATGCTGGTGCACAGCCACGTGCACCCCAATTACACACTCCTGGAGTTGCATACTCTTCTCCTGTGTGGACCTGTGCAGAGATCATGTGTTGCCCTGAGGGCTGGGAAGAGGAGACAGTCCAGTCTTGCCTTAGCAGCAGCTACCAGACAGCCAATATTGTGAGCCTACGTTGAAGCAAATCCTGGAGATGGATCACTCCTGGGACAAGGTCCCATGTTAGAACAAAGGAAAAGAGGGCCAGTAGAGTTACAGAAACCCTAGGATAGCCGCAAGACCTTCAGGAATGCTCCCAGCACTTGCCCTCTACTGTGAGCTACACCACATTTTTGCCCAGGAGGCCACCACTGAATACCGGTATGTTGTGGACGGCACCCAGGAGTGCAGACCCCGATCAGGACTCCAGTGAGGAGGAAATTTCCCAGCAAACCCAGGATCGATTTCTCACACAAAAGTCTGAGGAAGTGATGTCTCCCAACACCCAAATGGACTCCCACCAAGATAGTGCTGGGAAAGGATCACTGCCAGTGAGTGGTACGTGCTATCATAGAAGATTAGGGTTGGAAGAGACCTCAGGAGGTCAACTAGTCCCACCCCCTGCTCAAAGCAGGACCAATCCCCAACTAAATCATCCCAGCAGGGCTTTGTCCAGCCGGGCCTTAAAAACCTCTAAGGATGGACTAAATAAACCCAGTTCCCTCAGCCTCTCCTCATAAGTCATGTGTCCCAGCCTCCTAATCATTTTCGTTGCCCTCGGCTGGACTCTCCGATTTGTCCATATCCTTTCTGTAGTGTGGGGCCCAAAACTGGACGCAATACTCCAGATGTGGCCTCACCAGTGCTGAATAAGAGGAGAATAATCACTTCCCTCAATATGCTGGCAACGCTCCTATTAATGCAGCCCAATATGCCATTTGCCTTCTTGGCAACAAGGGCACACTGCTGACTCATATCCAGCTTCTCGTCCACTGTAATTCCCAGTTCCTTTTCTGCAGAAATGCTGCTTAGCCAGTCAGTCCCTAGCCTGTAGCAGTGTGTGGGATTCTTCTGTCCTAAGTGCAGGACTCTGCACTTGTCATTGTTGAACCTCATCAGGTTTCTTTTAACCCAGTCCTCCAATTTGTCTAGGTTACTCTGGACTCTATCCCTGCCCTCCAGCATATCTACCTCTCTCCCCAGCTTAGTGTCATCCGCGAATTTGCTGAGGGTGCAATTCATCCCTTCATCTAGATCATTAATGAAGATATTGAACAAAACTGGCCCCAGGACCGACCCTTGGGGCACTCCACTTGATACCGGCTGCCAACTAGACATCAAGCCGTTGATCACTACCCGTTGAGCCTGACGATTTAGCCAGCTTTCTACCCACCTTATAGTCCGTTCATCCAATCCATACTTTTTAAACTTGCTGGCAAAAATAATGTGGGAGACCGTATCAAAAGCTTTGCTGAAGTCAAGATATATCACAACATATTTTATATATATTACAACATAATTGTATAAGGGAGTTTAACAAATTTCATCCCTCCTTTCCCACCACTGTGCTCAAAATGGCATCTGCACCAGATTTAAGCTCTACAGCTGCTATTTTTCTGAACTATTCATACCCACAGTCATCAGCCTCACTGAAAACTGCCTAACCATCTCCAAGCTCACCCCAGACTGGAGAGGTCCTACAGGAATGATATAGAGATCTGCTTCGGCCTCATTTTAAAGTCCAACCTGGACCCGGACCCAACCCAAGAAAGTCATTTTCAAAACCGACCCAGTTCAAACCTGACACTTCCTCCCTCACACCTGTGCCACAGCTGCTGCTGCCTCATCCTTGGGGCTCAGCCTGGTAAGGGATTCCTATGCCCATGATCTATCTATCAGTGTTGCCGCAGCTGTTTTCCCCGCTCCAGCCGACTGCCACTGCCTTACTGTGCTGTGCGCACTACGGAGTGAGAGGATCAGAGCCGGTCAGACCTGACCGAGAGGGTTGGGTTGTTTTATAGACCTGTCCAGACTCTTGCAGTTGGGTCCAGGTCAGGTTGCAGGGCTCCAGGAGTGGTATCCAAAATTGAGGAAAGCATCATATATCGTTGCTCGGGAGACTGGAATTAGGACAACTACTACTTGTTTCACAGCTCCTGCAGCTCTGGCACCCGCTGCCTCCCGTCGAACAGGACATTATCAATTTCAGAACACGTGGCAAATCTCTGGGTCAAGAAAAGGAAGACGAGAGAGGAAACGTCTGGGGACTTTGTCTGCATCCCAGAAGAGGGTTAAGAACACAAGATGGAGGAAGGCCTCCTTGTGGAGAGAGGAGAGAGACTTGGCAAGGGACGACACTGAGAAAGATAGGCACGTGCAGAGGCAGCTGCTGGAGTTGATGCACAATCAGACAGTCGTGCTGGAGAACATTTTGGTACTATGGTCCCACCTGTTTCCTGTCAGCTGTGGAGAGCCCGGCGTGCTGAGTAGCGGTACCCTTCTCCAAGCTCCGGCTACAGGCAATTGCCTCCATATTCCAACACACAGAGAACAGTGGCTCCTGGGACCCAACTTCACTCCTGCAACTACAAGTGATAGTTTCTCCCCTCGCCATTCTACACCCCCAGGCGAGAACAACAGGCAGAAGCCCTGCACCTGTGCATGTCTGGGACCGTCAGCTACTTTGGCACTGTTATGGTCCATAAAGCTGCATTGTTTGTTGTGATTTACATTCCACTGGTTTCACATGGGCACAGTAAAGTGTTTTATTTGCCCTGTTTGATGTTCGATAAAGGTTATTTCTGGCTAAGGTTCTGTGGTTTAGAATTACACGCAGGCCATCAACACAATAAAATGCCCTTTCATAAATCATTGTACACAGCATGGAAAAGTCCATTTCATACAATCCTGCCAGTGACTATCGCAATCTGTGCCCGGTGCATTTCAACATCTGAGCTAGCCTTGAAGGAGGCACACTGGGCAACCTGCCCCCGTGGCACTGATGATTTGCTGGTTTGCAGAAGCAGCCTCTCAGGCTGTAACTTTCCAGAGGTCTCTGCCCCTTTGCCTCCCACCCATCAGTGAGGTGCTTTCTCTTACCCTCTCAGATGGTGGCAAAATACAGCAAGCAGCTCTCACAGAAGGTAGATATTGCTCATCAGTCTGCAGCCTCATCACCAGGCTCCTGCACTGCCCTTAGCCTTCCAAACACATGCTCCGTTGTCCCTCTGCAGCTGAGTCTCCCAGGATGATGTTGGAAATCATAGCACCATTAATGTCCATAGTGGTCCTGGGAGCAAAGGTACCCTTTGTCATTGAAGAAAGGATCCTGGCACCACAGACCTTTCCAGACTCGCCCCCCGTGTATTAATACTGGTGAACCTCCCCCAGTGAACAGCCGTGGAGAAATACCCCTTTCTATTGATGAACTCTGAGGTCTGATGTGGGGGGCAAAGAACAGGCACATGGGTCCTGCCGGTGGCCCCAATACAATTGGGGAACCCCAACAGTGCAAATCCACTAGTAACTTCCTGTGTGCTTGATCCTGGGCATCAGTGCTCTCTCTCGCAATGCATCCATCCCTGACAACCGCCCTAGCAGTTGGTCTGCCAGCACCCAGCTGCTCAGCTACAGACAGGAAGCTGGAGGCGGTGAGCAAATGGTCACATGCTTCTCCAGGTCGGCGTGCTGTGGCTCCAGGGTGAGCTCTGCACAGATCTCTAGGAAAGTGGCCTTTCTCGTCCTGAAATCCTGCTGCCACTCCACATTGCTGCCCTTTCCCAGCTGTCGGGGCTCGTTTCCCGAGCCCAGAAACGACACCCTGAGAGAAGCTGGTCCAGGAAATGGTCATCCACAAGCAGCTGTTTGATTTCATCCTCCACCACTCCTCTCCCGAGATTGGCTCAGCGGCATGGTGGTGACTCCTAAAGTCATCCAGCTGCGTGACTGCAAATGCAAGTGGGACGACTTATGTGTATTAACGGCTGTCAGGATGGCTGCAGGCAGCAGTATTCCCTCCATGCCAGCTGACAACAGTTTGAAAACGGCGCTGGCTCAAAAGGGACAGATGAATCGTGGGATGCCAAAAGAGGAACCATGGGAATTTGCCCCTTTGCTCCCAAGTTCCAGAATTCCAGTGGCTTCACAATGGCCTGCAAAAAAATTCCAGACTAAGCAGCTGCGCAATGCACCATGAGACACCTGCCCAGAATGTTGTATGCTTGTTTAAAAAGCAAAACAAAAAATGCAGTGCCATGTGACTGCACTGATTCCGAAGGAATTCGGATACAGCCGGCTCTGTGGACACACTTATTCAGATTAGTTATTCCACAAAAACCTCCCTGGCTGGACAAGCCCTGAGTCAGTGTGCTCCTCCGTGCAACGTAAAGGGAGGGATCGGCGGGGGAGTGGTGCTGTGCTGTTGGGGAGGCTGTCTACTGCATGAGATGTGAAACTGACCACTCCAGCCTTGGTATCCTGGGTGTATTCCATTCTGTCCCCTGCGCTCCCTCTGGAGTACATCAGATACAGCATTGCTCCAGTCTCAAACCACACTGCTGTCCTGTGTTCCATCACCAAGGCAGCCGGATTTGAACTGGTGCCTGTACGTGGATGGCTGTAAAGGCCGTGGAGAGCTGTTGGGTTGAGGAGTGCAGCATTCGGAGTAGGGGCCTTGGGACCAGGAACTCCTGAGCTCTGGCTCTGCCATGCGCTGCTGTGACCCCAGGTTCTAATCCATACATCTCTCTCCCTGGGCTTCCCTGTCTGTAAATGAATCCCGTATTGTCCCGAGTATAGGCCGCACTTTTTTCCCCTAATTTAAGTCTTTAAACTAGGGGTGCGGCCTATAAGCGGGATCTTGTCAAAAAAAACCCAATAAAAATACTTTAAATCCCAGCCGCGGCGGGGAATCAGAGCGCTCTGGGCTGCCCGCCGCGGCTGGGATTTAAAGAGCTCTGGGCTCCCCGCCGCAGCGGGCAGCCTAGAGCCCTCTGAGTCCCGGCCGCGGCTGGGATTGAAAGGGCTCTGGGCTCCCCGCCGCTGCGGGCAGCCCAGAGCGCTCTGATTCCCCGCCGCGGCTGGGATTTAAAGAGCTCTGGGCTCCCCGCCGCAGCGGGCAGCCTAGAGCGCTCTGATTCCCCGCCGCGGCTGGGATTTAAAGGGCTCTGGGCTCCCCGCCCCGGCGGGCAGCCCGGAGCCCTCTGATTCCCCGCCGCGGCTGGGATTGAAAGAGCTCTGGGCTCCCCGCCCCGGCGGGCAGCCCGGAGCCCTCTGATTCCCCGCCGCGGCTGGGATTTTCTTTAAGTTAAAAAAAGTTAAAAATTTAATTTTTTTAAAATAGCACCAAACTTTAAGGGTGCGGCTTATAATCAGGAGCGGCCTATACTCGGAACAATACGGTAATTCTGACCCACTCCGCAGGGCCGTGAAGAGGGGGAAGTGTTCAGGGGGCCATTTATAGAGCACCATCTGGTCCGTTAAGGGCAAATGAAGCCCTGGGTCTGGGTCTGAACTAGACACCGCATCACAAGCAGGCTTGGGGAAAGGAAGGCTCATGGCTGTGCACACATCCTGCTAGTTCCCCCGGCATGGGGCTGCTGTCTGGAAGGTTGCGGGCTGCCACCATTGGCTCCCGCGCTTTTCCACCTCGTGGCCTGAGAGCCCGTGATCCGTTATGGTGATAGCGTGGTGCCGCGTCTGGCTGGCTCTGAGACTCGGTCCGCTAATGGCTGCCTCCTGTTCCTTGTTGTAGGCAGCCTTCCTCGGTCAGAGGGGGCTGGTGGAGGATGACTTCCTCACCAAGGTCCTGGAGGGCATGGCGTTCGCTGGCTTCGTGACCGAGAGGGGCGCCCCATACCGAGCAATTGACCTGTTTGATGAGGTAAGAGGTGATTCGGGGGCAACTCCGTCCTTCCCTGGCTGGCAGCCCTGCACGTCTCCCTCTCTGGCACCGACAGCCCTCAGTAAATAACCAGGGGCTGCAGAGCATGTCTGAGCTCTTGTTTTCCCCTCCGAGGGACTGAGGTGTGAGCCAAAGATGTCAGGGGAGAACCCTCGGCCTGCTGGCTGCAGCGCTCTGCATGGGCCGGGAGCAGCTGGGGCAGCCCTGGCACGAAGGAGCATAGCCAACACGGCACCCGTGCTCCCACACAGGAGGCTGCCCCTCATGCCTCTCCTCCACCCTCAGCTGGTCGCCTATGAAGTGAAGCGGATGCGTGCCGAGGAGGGGAGCAAGCAGAAAATACTGCGGCACATCAAGGAGCTGGCAGAGCAGCTCTATAAAAATGTAAGTGCCGAGGGCTGGGCTGTGGGGTGGGCAGGGCACAGTGGGGCGTCTGGGGGTGGGAATAAGGTGGAGGTGGGAGCCTGGCACGGGGGCAAAGCCTCCCTCTGAGTAGGGTCAGGGGCCCCCACTGAAGGAGGTGCCATTCTTCCTTCACCTCTGGTGCTGCATGCCCAGTGCTGGAGCCTCTTCTCCTTGGGGGTACGTTCCAGCCCTGTGCCTCAACCCTCGTCTGCTGGCCACAGCTAGAGGTGGCCCAGGGGGAGATCGGTGACCGTTCTTGGAGCTGGCCCAGGTGGTTTGAATTGTCAACCCATTGCCTGCCTGGTTCTCTCTGGTTTGGAGGGACCCTGCATGCATGGGTCGGGTTGGGGGGTATTCAGAGTAATTCCTCCCCCATGTGTCCCAACTGGTCTGGAGGGTCTGGCCAGCCACCCCTTCAGACTGAGGGCGCCCTGCTGAGCCGGCCTCTGGAGCACGACAGCACTGCCCTCTCTGGCCTAGGGTCACCGCTGGACTTGCGAGGGCACTGCCCTGCTGCAGAGGGCTGAGTTCCCTACCTGCCCAGCACGTCCAGGCTCTCCCGGCCCCATTGCGTGGGTGGCTCCGGAGAGCATAGTGCAGCTGGGCCTGAGCCAGGCAGTCTGCGCCTGGTGCTGGAGGGCTCCTGGTTTGTAACCTGTGGGAAGGGCTGGGCCTTGGTGCCGGGTACAGTTCCCCAGGGTCTGTCCTGGAGAGTAACCGGCTCCCCTTGCTGGAATAGGAGAACCCGTACCCCGCAGTGACAATGCACAAGGTGCAGAAGCCCACAGATGGCTGCCACCTGCGCCTACACCAGAGGCCTTTTCCCCGCTTGGACGAGGGGACAGTCCAGTGGATCATCGACCAGGCCACTGCCAAGCTGCAGACAGCCCCGCCGGCGGTGAAGGCGGAGAAGAAGTGTATGGTGCCATCGGGACCTCCCATTGGTATGTCTCCCAGGAGCGGCACAGCCTCACGGGAAAGGGCCACGCGAGGGTGGAGCTTTGCCTCAGCACTGCCAGGCTCACCGCTCAGTATGGGCTCCACTGGCAGCTTGGTTGGATTTCAAAGCCTGGGGCGGAGAAGGCTACAGGGTCTGTCAGCGAGGGAAGGCTGGAGAGATGGTTCTTACGTTTGGCTGGGATTCCCCGCAGCCTCGAGCTGAGGTGGAAGTTGGGGTGTGGCCCCATTGTCAGCCCAGAGGCTTAGCCGAGAACTGGGGGGTGGTTAACCATGTGCTGGATCTGCTCGTGCCCACAGGGAGCCTTTCAGGCGAGATTGGGAGCTAGGCCTGAATTTGGGAGAGGCTGCTCCCTTTGTGTGCCCAGCTGGAGATGCTCCCACAGCTCCCAGTGCAGCCCCCTCAGACAGTCCAGCCCAGAGTGCCTCGAATTGGGCACCCAGAGTCAGTGGACTCTTCTGAAAGGGTGATCCTAGATCTGCAGGGCCAGCATTGCTTGGAGAGGCGAGCAGCTCGCTCTGCGTCTCTACTTGTGGTTGCTCAGCTCTGCCACCACGGAATACCATTCACTTCCAAAACAATGTGCTTAGTGTGTTAGAGTGGGAGCGGGGAGCCAGGACCGGCTGGGCCCCTGACTCGTCATGCCCTGTGACAAGCCACTGTACCTCTTTGTGCCTCAGTTTGCCTAGCTGTGAAATTGGGCTGCTGCCCAGCACTGCAGGGTTTATTGAATTGCTGGCTGTGAAGTCCTGGGCACCCCAGGGACGGAAGGCACGGGAGAGCCAGTGTTCCCATTTCCTGTATCCCCCTTGCCCTTTACCGCTAGGCCGAGTCCATGGAATCAGGAACCATGTCCCCTGGGGATCTGTGCCACTGAGGCTGCTCATCTCCACCATAGCCAGTTGGGCCATGCTGTCTGCTGGAGAGGGAGCAGGGGAGACCCACGCGGGAGTCAGAAACCCAGAGCAGGACAAAGAGATGGGCTGGCAGTGCGGCTTGCCTCCCTCAGAGGGGGACAGGCCAGCCTCCCTCACCCGCTCCTGCAGTGTAGTGACTGGTGGCTATTCTGGGGGAGGGATAGCTCAGTGGTTTGAGCACTGGCCTGCTAAACCCAGGGTTGTGAGTTCAATCCTTGAGGGGGCCACCTAGGGATCTGGGGCAAAAATCAGTACTTGGTCCTGCTAGTGAAGGCAGGGGGCTGGACTCGATGACCTCTCAAGGTCCCTTCCAGTTCTAGGAGATTGGTATATCTCCAATTATTTTTTTTTTCTTTTTTTTCTCCCCAGCTGCCATCATGGAGCGCAATGGCAGTGCCCTGGCCAACAGCGCCCGCCGCCTGGAGGTGGTCAGGAACTGCATCTCCTACGTCTTCGAGAACAAGATGCTAGAAGCCAAAAAGGTGAGGCCCAGGGAGCTGGTGGTAAAGGGGCGGGTGTGCGGAGAGACAGGACGCCCAGCCCCTGGCTGCTGTACATCTCTGCCATCCCATCACACAGAGGCTTAGAGGGGAGAGCTTCCTGCCTGTGTCCGGTCCTCCATCTGCCTAGGCTGCCCCCACCGCCTCACACGCTCTTCGTCAGCACGCCTCTTGCCCATCGTGCCACAGAGCCTGGCTAACTGCCGCATTTAACCAGTGTGGGCTGCCAAATCTGGGATGCTGTGGCCACTGTCTGGTTCTGCCCCCACCTGGGACTGTCCTGTGGAGATGGCTAAGACGGGCTGGGCTCCAGTGAGTGTTCTGTGCGGCTGCACTTTACTTTCCAGGGTGTGGGTTTGCAGTGTGGGTCATTGCGGCTCAGTGTGTCACCTCTGGCTGTGCTGACTACCCCGGGGTGAGTGGGTGGGTTGTCTGTGAGTTTCCAAAGCATCAGGCCTTGCAGCGGGCACTCTACATCCTACGTCCATCTCCAGTTGCTACCAGCTGCCCTCCAGCCTGTAATCCTCAGCAGGGCCTGCACTGGAAGCTTGGTCCCATCGGTCTACCCTCTGCTCTTCCCCCTGCAGCTGCTTCCAGCTGTGCTAAGGGCCATGAAGGGCCGAGCAGCCAGACACTGCCTGACTCAGGAGTTGAACCTGCATGTGCAGCAGAACAGAGCCGTACTGGACCACCAACAATTCGACTTCATTGTCCGCGTGATGAACTGCTGTTTACAGGTACCGTGCAAAGGGGCTGGCTGGAGCTGCGGCGGGACGAGGGCTCACCAGGGCTGCTGCCATCACACCCTTGGATTCCTTCGGGGGGCTGATGCCTTGTGAACGGGGTCCTCTCCGGGATGCTGGAGAAGCCGGCACAGCTCTGTCCTGGAGGGTACTTGAGGCGGAGTGTGGGTGGAAGTCTACAGTTCTGGGGGCCCTGCGGTGAATGCCAGTTCACCCCTCTCCAGAGCTGCGGGGATGAGGTTTGGGGGCAGTGTTGGGGGTCTGTAGTTCTGCGGGTCTTACAGTGAATGCCCCTTTCTCCAGGGCTCTGTGCTAATCTCTTCTCTCTCTCCCCGCCCCAGGACTGCACTGCCATGGATGAGCATGGGATTGCAGCAGCACTTTTGCCACTAGTCACTGCTTTCTGCCGAGTACGTATCCAGTGCAGCCTGGTGCATGCTGCAGATCCTGGCAGAAGGGCCTTGTGTCTGCCTGGTTGGAACTACGGAATGACTGCAGAGAGCGCCATTGAGCTGTGCCAGTGCAGGGGCTGGTCTCTCGGCGGGGTGCGGGTCACCCCACAGGGCCGTAGCTCAGGCAGGCGTGGAGGCTCCACTCTGCCTCCTGCCTCGGTCCTGTTGGGCCCAAAACCCTTTTGACTCCAACAGGTCTGAGAGGCCTTGCACTAAGGTGGCCTTGAAAGGCTGTGGTGTGAGAAGAGATGTCAGCTCTGCATCTGCTGGCCTAGCTCCTCCCAGCCCAGGGGTGGCCACTCTGGGTATAGTTACAATGCAGTCAAAAACCCGCAGCTGGCCCGTGCCAGCTGGGCTCACAGGGCTTGGGATGAGGGGCTGTTTTATTGCTGTGTAGACGTCTGGCTTGTGCTGGAGTGCAGGCTCTAGGACCCAGAACTCAGAAGTCCACCCCACAAGCCCGAGTCGTGGATTTTTCATCGCAGTGTAGCGAGACCTTCTGTGGCAGCAGGGGCTCCCTGTTGGGGAGACAGCAGCAGTGGCTGGGCCTCTCTCAGGCGCTGCTCATCTCTGGGCTTGAGACCAGCTTAGGTGTGGCACCCAGCTGCAGGGTGCTCAGGCAGCTGGGTCACAGGCCAGGGAGTGTTGACCTTGATTCCCTCAGTCTCTCAGGAGCAAAGCTCAGTCTTTGCTCCCCAGCAGTAGAGGCAGTTTGCAGTGGCATTAAGTGGGCATGCGGAAGGGGCAGTCAGTGCAGTGTTACTTTGTGCAGGGAGGGGGCTCAGTGTATATGGTGCCACTGGCTGGCCAAGGGCACTGCCTTTCCCAGCTGGAGCACAGCATGGGTTAGCTGGGGGAGGGGCTAGCATACAGGAGGCATCTGCACTGAGACCCTCTCTTCTCTCTGCCCCCCAGAAACTGAGCCCGGGCATCACGCAGTTTGCCTACAGCTGTGTGCAGGAACACGTCGTGTGGACCAACATCCAGTTCTGGGAGGCCATGTTCTACTGCGACGTGCAGAACCACATCCGAGCCCTGTACCTGGAGAGCAATGAGGAGAACCACTTGGATGAGGTGATGGGGTGGCAGGAATACCAGCCCCAGGCCGTCCTGGCCCAGCCTTCCTCGTAGCTAGTGAGGAGGCAAGAATTGGCCTGAAGGCATGGGGTCTAGGATGTGACCTGGCGTGGGGCTCCTGGGGAGAGATGGGGGTAGGAGGCCCTGAGGAGAGCAGGTGCTTTGCTGCAGACACTGTGGGGTGGAAGCTGGCACACGGGTTTCCTGCTCGGGCAAAGGGCTGATCTGTCCCCCTGCTCCATTAGGACGGCAAGGAGGGGCCTCAGGAAGAGAAATCTGCCCTGGAGATTGCGTCGGAGCAGCGGAGGCTGTGGCCTACCATGAGCCGAGAGAAGCAGCAGGAGCTGATCCAGAAGGAGGAGAGCACGGTCTTCAGCCAGGCCATCCACTACGCCAACCGCATGAGCTACCTGCTGCTGCCCCTCGACACCAGCAAGAACCGGCTGCTGCGCAGCTCGGGGCTGGGCGACGTGGAGAGCGTCAGCAACAGCTTTGTCACCAACAGGTACTGGCTGGTGGGCTGCGCTGGCACTCGGGAGGTGTGGGAGCTACCGCTGAAGGGTCTGGGTGGGGAGTGGCGAACTGAAGCTGGCATGTGCTGCCAGGTCCTGGAGGAGGCAGGCTGTCCAGGTCTGGGGTGGAGCTGGTGTTTCTCAGTCTCGGCCTGGTGCCCGGGAGAGCAAGGCGGTCGGGGGTGTGGGAGAGAGCCTGCGTGTGCACCATGGGCAGGCTCACTCCCAGCCGCGTCTCCCTGTGTTAGCATTGCCGGCAGCGTGGCCGAAAGCTACGACACGGAAAGTGGGTTTGAGGATGCCGAGAGCTCCGACGTGGCCAACTACGTGGTACGCTTCATCAACCGCTTCGTGGACAAGGTGTGCACGGAGAGCGGCGTCACCAACGAGCACCTGAAGGGGCTGCACATCATGATCCCTGGTAAACAGCTTGTCCAGTATGGGGGGGGGGGGTGTCTCTCTGGGTTTGTAGCCAGCACTTGGCTGCTGTGAGTCCCCTCCAGAGCAGGGGAGGGGTGTGCTCAGGCACTGGCCACCGAGGGCTGTGCTCCCCCAGGAGGAAGTGGGGAGGCTGCAATAGGCCCGTGTTTTCCGTCTCCTGTCTGGGGCCTGCAGCCGGGACGGGACGCTCCTGCCCCGAGGGGTTAACTCTGTGTCTCCCTTCCTCTTCAGACATCGTGCAGATGCACATAGAGACACTGGATGCTGTGCACAGGGAGAGCAAGAGGCTCCCTCCTATTCAGAAGGTCTGTACTACCTAGCTGCACAGGGGCATCCCCTCCCTTCTGGGTTGCACCCCCTACGTCCTGCACCATGGCTGAGGGAGCCTGTGGGGTGCAAAGGGGTCCCTCTGCCTGCATGGGCCTCCCTTCTGAGGCGGCTGGGCTGAGTCGGGAATAACCTTGTCTGCCCTGGCAGGGCGGGGGCCCAGTGGGTCTCCAGCAAGAGCTGAAGCAGCTCCATTGTGGGGCCCAGCTGTGAATTCTCCCCACTCCCCAGCCATCGTGGCTCTGTGCGGGGGGGGGCTGGCCTGTCTCCCCTGGCTTTCAATCCTCCTCCTGTCTGTCCCTGCAGCCCAAGCTGCTACGCCCCAGCCTGCTGGTGGGCGAGGAGTGTGTCATGGAAGGGCTCCGCGTGTACCTCATGCCTGACGGACGTGAAGAAGCTTCCGGAGGCAATATTGGGGGCCCCCCACTGCTTCCTGCCGAAGGAGCCATCTTCCTCACCACTTACCGCATCGTTTTCAAGGGCACCCCCACAGACCCGCTGGGTGAGGACCCTCCCTCTGCACCATGTGGCCTGGTGGGCCGGTTCCCGCACTGCTCCTCGGGGGCCTCTAGCAGATCAGCTGGGGGAGGTGGGGAATTTGCCAGGACAGGGGGAATCCATCCTGGGTGGGGTTTCTGGGGTCCTGCCCTGCTGCCGACTGGACTTGGGAGGGAGGATTCTGCTGTCGGGGGCTTTTCACCTTCGCTTAACCAGAGCCCAGCGCCATTTAGAGCCAGCAGGAGTCCGGGCTGGTGAGTGGTTTTTCCCTTGCTGGGGATCAGAGAATGGGCTGTGGCCAGAGGGGGCGCTCACTCAGAGTACTGTAATGGAATTACCTTTTACAGGGGAGGGGCTGATTGCCCTTGGGCTTGGGGAGAGGCATTTGCTGAGCAGGTCCCAGTTTTATTCACCAGTTCCCTTATGTAGCTCCCACTCCTCCACTGCCTTGGGCTATAGGCTGATTCTGCCCTGGAGCAGGGAGCGCAGTCCCAGAGCTACTGAGGAGCAGCTGAGGGCAGCATGTCCCAGCCCATCGGTGGCCTGAGCCAGGCCGAGACCCTGCATGTGACTAACGTGTCCCCTGTTCTCTCGTGGCCCTAGTGGGGGAGCAGGTTGTGGTCCGGTCCTTCCCCATTGCCTCGTTGACCAAAGAGAAGAAGATCAGCGTCCAGCCCCAGGTGGATCAGCTCATCCAGAAAGAGAAGAAGATCAGCGTCCCAGCCCAGGTGGATCAGCTCATCCAGGAGGTGCTGCAGCTGCGCTCGTGCACATTCCAGGTGAGGCGAGCCCCCCAGCACTCCTGCCGGAGACACTCTCCAGACAGACAGCTGGGCTGCATTCCCGGCGGCTGCTGCTGGTCCTGTGGGGCGACCTCGCCGAACTGCTGTGTTGTGCCCCAGCTGGGAGATGGGTCCTGCAGGCAGTTTCCCCGGAGTAGAGGGGTTACTGACCTCCTGGGCTTGTGTGGCTTTTGGGCTGCTGCATGCCTGACTGGCCAAAGGCAGCCATCAAGCCAGGGCCTGCTGGTCCCAGAGTGTACTGTCCCCTGGCTGAGCATTGCCTGCTGGGGTCTGTGGGCTCCACTGCAGAGAAGGGGGATAGAATTTGCTGTCCTGTTCTGGACCAATGGTAGTGCTAGGGTGTGATGTCCCACAAGCCCCATGTGCCCCTCAGACCTACAGAATGCTGCGTTCTGAGGGGCATAGGAGCTGAGCTTAGACCCAAGCCAATGAGCTGTTCCAGGCAGTGCTGCAGCCATGGAACAAGGAGTGGGGTGTCTGCAACGTGTACCCCCGGCTGATTCCTTTCCTATTGCTTATTGCACCTGTGCAGGGCTGAAAGACAGCATCCCTTCCTCCAAGGGCTCGGGGGGAGGGATTCTCACAGACCAGTCGGGTTTTCAGAAATGTTAACTGCAAGAGGCATTTGTTAAAAGCTGGTAACAAGTCTTCATAGGAGAATTCGAGGGTGGTGCATCCAAACATGGCTGTTACCATGGGGTACAGTAACACACGGAAATCACTGAAATGTAAATCTTTATTTCCTTTTCACGTAGGATTAACCTACTTCAGGTGGCTCTTCCTGTAACAGAAGTGACCAAATAATATGCACCACCTTTTCATAGAGCTCTTGGATTTCAGTATCTTGTTTATACGAGTTCCTAGAAATATTTTAATGTAACGCAGACGTGAAAGAGCTTGTGCACATGGATCTTAGAACTTTAGCATTGGCACCTTGAAACAAAAGTATACAAGCTGATTTAACTATCAGAAACACAACACACAATGATTTCTAAAACAAATGAAAATATTTTCCTGACTAAACAGTCTAATGCAAACAAGTTAAGCACATGTTAATGTTGTGCTATTTCGAGGAACTGTGGCATACCCTGGCATCTTGAATCAATTTAGGATTAGGTCACTTATGACACATGAACTTAGCATGTAAGGCCAGTATAATCAAGTAAGTGTCAGGTTCACTGATGCAGCCTTGTTCCAGTTCACTGCCTGTGCATGCTCCTATACAAAGGAGATGTGCTGTTCTGCACTGCATCGCTGCCTGCTGCATGCTGTTGTGCAGCCACACAATATTGCCTGCTGCTACTAGTGGCAGTGATATGAGCTGTGGCACCAGACCTGTCCTCCTGTGAGTGACCCAGTGTGTTTGGAGGAAGACATGTCAAATTTGGGCAGCGGGCCTTTCTCCAAACTCCTGCTCCCTGTATATGTGTATAGTGAGCTCCCTGTATATGGAAATAAAAAGCATCATTTCTTAGGGATAGAGCTTCTGATGGCCACAAGCGTGTGAACAAACCGGCACTTGCTTTGTCAGTGCTGTGGGCCTTTGACAAGCCATACATCTTGGAAATAAACTCTTCTGTGGTTTTCACCTTCTGAGAGTCCAGGTCTCCCAGTTCAAGGTGTGTTAGAACCTGATGTTGTCCCTGAAAAACTTCCCATGCAACCTTCTTGCTGTGTCCAGCAATAAAAGTAGTAGCATCCGAGTCAGGGCATGAAATGGGAGTGGTTTTTCCAGAGCAGTGGGTCCATATTGTAGCTTCTCACAACTGGCAAGGCTAGAAAAGTACTTCGGTTCCTTTGGGCCAGCTTTCATCCAAAGCTGCCTACGTGTCTTTGTGCTATAGTGAGCAGCCAAAGAATAAGCATATCAGTGTCCCTGACTGCACAGTGTAGAATCATTCTTCTCTGTTTCTTGTTGACGACCACACATCTGATTGGTGGTGGTGTGGAAGATAGATTCATGTGTTGTGTTTGGATCAGATCAGCCTGAGGCTCCTTTATTGATTACAAGTGCAGGGGGGGTAACAGCTCACAGTAGCGGCCCCCCGATTCAAGGAACACACAAGCCTTTTAAAGCTTAAAACCACAGACAAATTACACATACTTCTGTATTAATTACCTTATTTGGAATACATTGCAAAATGTAATGCAGGTCAAAAGCGAAAAGAGACGATCATCTCCCTTACTTGGCTTTTCCTGTTGTTGTTATTCCCAATCTAGTTCTTTTGTGGTATGACATTTCTAATGCTTCCGTTGCAGTTATATTTAACAAGCTTGGCTATGGCTAATTGTGTCTGGGGACTTTTCACTTCGCCTCCTTGTGCCCCCGATACACAGAAAGCCATTGTCTGTTTTGGGGACCTTGCCTTCTCATGCCCCTTACACACCAGAAACAAGCTCAGCGAATACTTCAGGCCTACTAACTTGACCACAGATTTAAAGGCCCTCTGTAAATTTTCCTCTACGGTGTCGACTGTGGCTGTCAAGCACCATAGTTCAGCCTCAGTCTGAAAGCCACCAGCCGGAATGATGATTTTGTCAGGTGGTGCTTGTGTCGTTAGTTGCTCAGATGAAAGTACTGCAAAGTCCTCCATATCTTCTGGAAGCCTAGTGAAATGCATCCAGACAGTTGGAAGACACACGTATCTGCCTTTCACCGCTCTTCGGATGGGCCTTGTACTTCTTGAGTGTGTTTGCCTTCACCACTGTTACTAGATCCTCGTGGTACCTGCACAGGTCTGCTCCAGTCTGAAGTACTGTTTTTACAAATGTGTCTGCAAAGTCTCCAAATGTTTTGGCTCTGGATGATTTTCCCTTGCCAGAACTCCTTGAGCACTTCAGCTGGTAGTTGATGTATTACTGTGATGCAGATGGCACCCCATCCTGCATAGTTTGCATGGTTGTGACACTGGTAAATCAGGTGTCCGCTCTTGGCAAGACTGTAGGTGTCAGATGAGCACTGACAAGCTCATAGCTTGAAACCGGAGCAGCTCACCTGCATGTTAATATTGTTGAAGATAGGCATTGACTTTATAAAATGCTTGTAAGTTGCTGCATACATCTTATATCTGTATCCCATGCTATAAGGTTATGTGTAAGTTTTGATTTATAATTGTCAAAAAGTCTGCTCTGAACTTGGTTCCCCAGCCCATCGAGAAGGACTATCAAGACTAAATGGGCCATTGTGGGACAAGAACTTCGTTTGCCCCATTCACTATAAAATCATGACTAGTGTGGAGACAGTGAACAGGGAAGTGTTATTTACCCCTTGAGAGCCAGGGGTCACCCAATGAAATAAATAGGCAGCAGGTTTAAAACAAACATAACACGCAGTCAGCCTGTGGAACTCATTGCCAGAAGTATAACTGGGTTCCAAAAAAGAACTAGATAAGCTTGTGGAGGTGAATCAATGGCGATTAGCCAAGATGGTCAGGGATGCCCCATGCTCTGGATTTCCCTAAACCTCCGACTGCCAGAAGCTGGGACTGGGCAATAGGGAATTATCACTTGATAATTGCCCTGTTCTGTTCATTCCCTCTGAAGTGTCTCGCACTAGCTACTGTCAGTAGACAGGATACTGGGCCTGATGGACCATTGGTCTGACGCAGTGTGGCCACTCTCATGTTCTTGTAAACCGCTGCCTTATCTAACCATTGTAGCTCTTTTTTTATTTAACAAATAAAAAAAAGCCGTCACCTTGATTTCTGTGGCAGTTGTACTCTAACTACAAAGCATTACGTACTGTAAAACAAATACTAAGCACGCAAATAATAAGCAAACGATTTCACATATTAAAGGAAAAACGACCTTCTGTGTAACGATTAACTTATCTCTAACATTACAATATAAGGTGACTAAATGCTATAAACAGTTCAGTATTAGGGTGCAATGGGTATCAGAACCATGTGTCTTTTCTTTTTAGTTCTTAATAGACAGAAAAGGAATTAGGCCCAACTTTGATTTTGCTGACAAGTTCATGCCGATGGTGCTGGTATTTCAAACGTTTCTGGTGAACTTTGGCAGCCATATTTGCAAGTTGGAGGGTCTAAACTTCAAAATTCAGCTTGCTAACAACCATTTTTGAAACCAGGAGGTTCAAATTGTATTAGAAAAAGTCAGGCAGGGCATGGCAGACAGGCTGTTTCTGCAGCTATGTGGGTTTTGCTTTTGTACAGATTTGTTAGTCTCCCTGTGGTGCATTATGGAGGGGAGCGCATGTGTGTAGAGTTCTTAGACACAGTTGTTTTACAACTCTGAGTGACAGTCAAGCAACGGGGCAGGGATGGGGGTGGAGCAGGGTGGTCCTGTTGGTGTTGGGGGGCAGATGGTGGTATCACCCCAGCCCATTTGCCTTCTCCCAGACTTCCATTCCTGCTGAATTACATGAGAGCCGTTGACACGGGAGCCAGCCTGGCTACACGGAGCCCTGGGCTATTGGGTTGGAAGTGCGGGTGCAGGGTGGAGGTCAGGTTGAGGGGGAAGAGCGGCTGCAGAATGCCCAAGCGTGAGGCCTGGGGGGACTCTAACGTGACCACCTCACGTTTGCAGTGTCCATGCAGCTCTCCTCTCCTGTGTGTCTCTGGAGTGAGGGCGGAGTGCCACGGACGAGTAGCCCTGTCGCGCCAGCCCTGCTCCAGAGGGCGCGCTAGCTATTGAGTGACGTCTGCTCCCTGGCTGCCCCATGGGAAACCAGCTCTTTCCCTGGCACTGGGGATTAGCCCATGATGCAGTTCTAACTCCTTTCTCAGAGCAAGGCAGGGAACCCGTCTGTGCTGCAGTTCCCCCTCCCGTCCAGCCTGAGGGGCTGCTGGAACCCCAGGCAGTGGCTGACTGCAAAAACATGGCCGGTTTCTATGCTTAAGGGGTAGGAGGCATGTTATTGTGGACAGAGCACTGGGCTGGGGCCTGGGATCTCCTGAGCTCCAACAGAGGAGGCATGTTCCTGTGGACAGAGCACTGGGCTGGGGCCTGGGATCTCCTGAGCTCCAACTTTGACTTATTAGACCTATAGAATGGGGTCACTGTGCGTCCCCCAGCTCCCAGGGGTGTTGTGCGCTTTCAGTGCTGCAGGAAATGGACCTGCCTTCATTCTAGGGCTGAAACGTCCACCTGGCTATACTGCTGCTTAGGTGTGGAGCTGGGCAGCTGGGGCCATGAGCAGATCTCAGCCTGCCCTGGGAGCAGGGATGGCAGCACAGGGACACCCAGTAACCCTCCAGTAGGGTCTGTGAAGCCACTGTGGGTGCTGGACGGAGTGAGCAGCAAAGGAGTGAGCTGCCCTGGTGGGCTGCTCCCAGGCACATTGCTGTTGGCTCTGCCCCAGGCTGTGCTCTAAATGTGCTTCCCTTGGGGTCCTGGCCCCGACGTGGGTGGGGTGAAGGCCCTCCCGCAGCGGCAGGCTGAGCCCACTCTGCTGTCCCCGCAGCTGCTGCGGATCGCCTTTGACGAGGAGGTGGCTTCAGAGAGCGCCGAGGTCTTCAGGAAGCACCTGCACAAGCTGCGCTATCCCCAGCATGTACGTGGCACCTTCGCCTTCACCGTGGGCCAGTCACCCAAGCAAGCCATGCAGCCCAAGGCCAAGGAGAAAAACCCCTCACTCAGGTATTGGAGGATCTCTGCCCCCTTGCTGGGGAGTGAGGACCGAGGCCCCCCCATGCTGTGGTGTGACTGGGCTGCCAGGGAGCGTGGGACACAGGACATTCTTTGGGTCCCTGTTTGAAACCCCAAGGAGTCTCCTCTGCCCCATCCCAAATCCAGCTGGCAGAGAGCCGCTGAGCAGACTCCCTTCAGAGCCTGAGGGCTTGCTATCGAGCAAAGCAACGGCATTCTTGGTAGCTGAGCTTGCCTCTCCAGGACTGGGGTCTGCGCTCACTGGCTCCAAAGCTTTCCCAGCCCAGGGATAAGAGGCCAGGAACTGGTTGCAGTCACGTGCTTCGACTCCTGGCCTGGGCTCTCCGAGGCAGCAGGTCCAGCCCCGAGCAGAAGGGATGGGGGTGGCGCAGGGACCCCTTCTCAGATCTGTGAAGCAGCAGCTCTTCCTGTCGGGAATCCCCTTGCTGGTCTAATCCCAGCCCTGCAGGAGGGTGGCAGGTGGGATGATGAGACGATCCTGTGCATGATGAGGCCCTGTGTGGTGCCACCCGCGTTCTGGACTAGCAAGTGCTGTAGCTGCTGGTGGTCTGGTTGCTGCTGCGTTGGGCTTGGTGCTGTGTGACGTCTAAGCGTCTCTCCTGTGTGTTTGTGACCCAGCTCCCAGCAGGTGACCGATATGTTCCAGGGCCTGGCAGTGGGTGTCATATCCCTCGGGCACCTTGGCCATTCATCCACGTAAGACACACTCACACTGGACAGGGGCTTGCAAGGTGGCACTGGCTCAGGCTGTAGCCTTCACTGCTCCCAGTGGTTCTTCCTTTCACCCACTCTGCATGCTAAGGGCTTTGGGACTTCCCCTGTGGCAGGCTCCCTCTCCCAGGCTTCGGACTGGGCTGCCGGTTTAACCCCACCTTGGCCATCATGGTACAGGCTGGACTGCGAACTTGATGCCTCTCTCCACCATTATGGTACAGGCTGGATTAGGGCCCAACCCCATTGCGGCCGAATGGGCTAGTTGGAGGGTTTAGCTCCCCATATGGTCCCAAGGGGACTGTGCCCGCCCCAGTTTGCAGCTGCTCTGGAGGGTGAATCCTGGAAGTGTGTGTCCATCGGCACCATGCCCTGTGCTGGGTGCCAGTTGTGTTCCTTTGTCTCCGAGCCCCAGCACAGCCTGACTTGGTGGCCACTGCAGTAGGGTTAGGCAGGCGTAGCACTGGCATTTCTTTGGACCCACAGAGCCTGTCCTGTGCCCTCCTCCCAAAGGATATGGGAGACCCAGGTTTAATTCCCTGCTTTACCCCAGACCTCCTGTGTGAGCTTGGGCAAGTCTGGACATCTGCCTCGGCTCCTCATCTGGCCTGTGGGGGTCAGAGTGGTGCCCGGCCTCGGGGGGGGAGCAGAGAGTTAGTCGGTGTTCAGCTATGAGGGTGACGGGGCCAGACCAGCACCTGAGATAGCCAGTTCTCTGCCCCCATTGACGCTCCTGTCAGAGCTGTTCCAGGATCTCCACGAGGCCCTGAGGCTGGGGTCAGCTGGTGTCATTCAGCTCTGACTGATTCCCTACCCAGTTGGACTCTAAGGGGTCCAGGCACCTCTGGGTTCCCCGCTTCATCTTACTGTGGTCTGGGGAGTGGTCTCTTAGCCCCCATCTCTGACATGGCCCATGGTAACTGCCTGGCCGTCCTGTCCTCCCGGGTGGGAGCCTCGTCTTGGTGGGCCCCAGTCTGCTGGAGCTGGGGAGGGTTGTTTCCCCTGCCCTTCAGTGGCAGGGTTAGTGCAAGTATGTCTGTGGGTGGCACCAAGGGATGCTCCTGCCTCTGCTTTGCTCATGGTCTGAGTGTTGGGGTCTCTCCCTCTCATGCTGGGCTGGGCGAGGTCTGTGGAGCCCCCCTCTGGGGGCAGGGTCCCTGTGGCCACACCGTGGCGTGTCGGGCCTGGGGTTGGTACCAGGTTGGCCTCACGCCCCCCTGCTCTCATTCCAGGACACTTTCCAAGAACCTGATGAAGAATGCCAAGAAGACCATTGGCCGACCGTACGTGACCCGCAAGAAGTACACGCCGCCTACCTGGGAGCAGCGCAGCAGTCAGCACTTCCAGGAGGATGACGAGGATGAAATCTCAGGTTGGGAGCTTCCCTGGCAAACAGGTTGCCTCCTGCGCGGGAAGCCTGGGGGGGACCTCCTTGGAGCAACACATCGTGGGTGAGCAGTGGGGTCTCAGCCTGTGAGTGCCCAGGAGCTGGGGTCTGCTGTGCAGTGGCTTGGCTTGGTCACCTGCTGTCACTTGCAGGAACGCAGCCTGGCTCCGTCCCCCTCTGGTGCCAAGCCACAGAGCTGCTGCAGCCTGGGAGCTCAGAACCCGGCCAGGTGTTTAGCTCAGCCAGTAGAGGCTCGTGCTTTTCGATCCAGAGGCTCCTGGGTTCAGTCCCCACAGTGCCTGGCCCGTTCCTGGGTATCCCGTGACACTGGCACCCCAGGGCGGGGCAGCTGCGCCCTCATCTTCTGTCGCTGCTGCAGCAAGGCCAGGCCTGGGGTGCATCAGACTGTGCCCTGGCCCCAGAGTTCCAGTCTCCCTCTCCCCCTGCTGGGGCTGTGGCCTCCAGAGCGGCCTGACCCTGCCTCTTCCCTCTGCCTGTGCAGTGTCTGAAGAGATAGACAGGAGCACCCTGACCCCCTCCACTATCATCAAACCTTCAGACAAGATGACCATGAGCCACCTAGTAGAGCGAGCCTGCTGCCGTGACTACCAGAGGATGGGGCTGGGCACGCTGAGTAACAGCCTCACCCGCTCCAAGAACGAGCCCTTCCGCATCTCCACGGTGAACCGCATGTACGCCATCTGCCGGAGGTGGGTACCCAGTGTGGGGGGCCATCTGCCAGAGGCGGGTATCTAGCGTGGGGGGCACCCAGTGTGGGGGGCCATCTAGCATGGGGGGCACCCAGGGTGGGGGGCCATCTGCCGGAGGCGGGTACCCAGTTTGGGGGGCACCCAGGGTGGGGGGCCATCTGCTGGAGGCGGGTATCTAGCATGGGGGGCACCCGCCGGAGGTGGGTATCTAGCATGGGGGGCACCCAGGGTGGGGGGCCATCTGCCGGAGGCAGGTACCTGGCGCATGGGCCACGGGCGGTTCTGGGGGGCGGCCCAGCTGCGCCATTCCCTTCCTCCCTGCTGCGCCATTCCCCTAGTGTGGCATAAGGGTGGCATATGGCCTGTGCTGTCTCCCGCAGTTACCCGGGGCTGCTGATCGTCCCGCAGAGCATCCAGGACAACACCATCCAGAGGATCTCACGCTGCTACCGCCAGAGCCGCTTCCCCGTCGTCTGCTGGAGGAACTCCCGCACCAAGGCCGTGCTGCTGAGGTCGGGGGGGCTGCACGGCAAGGGTGTCGTGGGCCTTTTCAAGTCGCAGAACGCCCCTACCGCAGGTACCTGCCTCTGGGAGCAGGGGGCGCTACATGTGCCTCTGGGGCATGCTCCGTCTCCCATCGCAACGTGCCGGCAGCGCCCTGGCCAGTAGCTGCTCCCCCAGCGCGGTGGTTGTGCGCGCGCCTACTGAGTGTGGCTGACGCCCCGGCTCTCCTTGCAGGCCAGTCGCAAACGGACTCCACCAGCCTGGAGCAGGAGAAGTACCTGCAGGCAGTGATCAACTCCATGCCGCACTATGCTGACGCCAGCGGGCGCAATACGCTCAGCGGCTTCACCTCTGCGCACATGAGCAGCGCAGGTAAGGGGGCATGGGTTAGTCCGCAGCCATGGGGCCACAGCACAGTGGGGAGAGGAGGGAGCAGGCCGGGCCTGCCTACTTCCTGGGCTGGTGCTTTCAACAGGCCTCTGGCTGGGGATCCTTCCAGCTCAGCCAGGGAGCCTGGGCAGGGCTGTGCTGTTGCAGTGGGAAGTCGGGTTCTGCCCTCCCCAAGGTGCCCCCTTAGTGCACCTCTGTGGGCTCAGCTCCTGCACCCTCCTTTCCCCATGCGGCTGTGGAGCCCAGGCACCGTCAGAGTGGGGCAGGTTTCAGAAGGCCCTAAGCCCTGGGGTCCCTTACAAGTGCTGGCTGACTGGAGTCCCTGCACCAGGCCCGCCCGCCCTGGGGGCTCGGTGGGGCTGGTAGGTACAGATTCTGTGAGCAGCGAGATGTCCTAGCACCTCCTGGCCACACTGTGCCCGACTGGCAGGGCCGAGAGCGCCCAACGGCTGGGGCTTTGAGCAGCGCATTCAGGTGAGTCTCATGCCCCTTGTTCCTTGTCCTGCCTCTGTCTCCCTCCTCCTGCTGCTGGGAGAGCAGGGCTGACCCAGCGCCCTGCATCCTGCGCCAAGCTCCATCCCCATTCATCGTCCGTCTGCACCATCCCATGCCCAGCGCGGGCCAGGCTATGGCATGGGACCAGTGAGCTGGGCGAGCCATTGGCCAGGCTCCACCACAGCTCCCAGTCTGCCTTGGAATGAGAGAGGCGGCTGCAGGCCTCTCCCTAGGACCAGCTGTAGCTGGGAGCCCCTCCAGCCCTGCTCCCAGCCCGCGCCTGGTGGAGGGGCGGTGGGCGGAAGTTAGCCTGGAGCCGCGTGGGGAGAGGCTCCCCGACAGTGGTGGGTGTATCTGCTTTGGGAGAGGGTTGGGACAGCTGGGTGGCACCCCAGGGAGAGCGCGTGCGATGGAGTGTCTGGCAGCAGGTGACCAGAGCCCACTGCTAGAGCTGCCTTGCAGCGTGGGACCCTGCTGTGAGGTCTTGCCCCATGCTCTGGCCTCTGGCTCATCCTTGCTGTGGATTCCAGCCCCGGGCGCCGCCTCCTCTGCCTGCTTTCTCTCCCCCTGCCCCCCGTGGGGTGTGTTGCGGGGGGGAGGGAGGGGGGGAGATGCTGTGGGGACAAACAGCAAAGCCAAAAGCTGGTGTTTTGTTGGTGCTACAGATTCTTCCGACAAGAGGCAGCCCAAGCTGGGATCGCTCATGAAGCAGGTGATGGGAGGGAAGGACGATGGGCCAGGCACTATTAGCCGAGGAGGTGAGGAACGCCGGGCCCTCGCCCGAGAGGCCGCTGGGCCAAGGCAGCTGGCTGTAGAGTAGATGCTTCACCATTGCTTCCCCAGGGCTGGCAGAGCGTACGGGGCAGCCCCATGAGGAGATGGGCTTGTCCTCGCTGTTGGGGGTGGGAGCCCAGTGTCTGGCACTCGGATCACCTGGGAGCACAGCCGGCTGGGGTCACCTCATTCATACCATTCATTGCTCCATCTCGCCCCTGGGGCACCACTCCTCTCACTCCCCCCACCCCTCCCAGCTCAGCAGCCCGTCCCCAGGGAGTGCGGCTCAGGGTGAAGCGCATGGTCTGCCGCCCTTGCTGAGACTCCTTTCGTCCTGTACTTTCTCAGCGCTAGGTCCCAGAGCTAGGGTGGTCACTCTGTCCACCCCCAAGGGTGCATCGGTGAAGGGCCGTGAAAGTCCCCGAGGTACTGTACTGTCATCCGCCTAACCCACCGGGCGCTAACCCTGGTCATGTGACTGATTGCCCCATGTAACACCACGCCCCCTTCACATGACTAACCCACATGTCCCAGTAACACCCCCCCACCCAATCACAAGGGTGAGCTAATGAGCTGCTGCGTGCTAATGACCCCCGTGTCACTGAATGGCTTGCCTTGCGCAGTTCCCGGCACTGCAGGTAAGTGCGCCCCCAGCTGATTCTGGAATGGGCTCTCAGGTTTGCTTTAGGCACCTCACACATCTGCCAGTGCTTGGATGCCGGGGAGGGGGGTGCAGTGCACAGGGACAAGGAGCAGCCGCCAAGGGCCCCATAGTGCCAGGGGCAGATTGGTGCCGCTTGCGGAGCCAGGGCGGGCTGGGCAGGGCATCTCTCCAGAGGGGGTAATCTCAGCCGTGCCTGCAGGAAGGACAAAGGCTCCAGAGCCTCTGACCCCGGCGGGCCCCAGCTGCCCAATCCACTGGCGAGTGGGGGGAGTGAGAAGCAAACCTGATCCCCCGAGTGCACCAGGAATCTGGGCTGGGGCCGGAGCAGCTCAGTGAGGAGAGCTGCTCGCCCCCCGAGCTGGACGTCCGGGAGAAAGCGGCAGGTGACAGGGCAGGCCGGAGGCCACGCGGCCTGGGAGCCAGCTGAGCGGGCCGTGGCAATGACCCTGCCCTCCCTTGCAGGCAAGTGGGGCAGCATCCGGGCCAGCGGGCGCATGAGCAACTACGTCTTGAACATGGAGATCGGGTCCCGCCTGGCAGGGAAGGACCTGCTGAGCGCTCAGCACAATGGGGCCCCCTCTGAGGCCAGCTTCCTGCGCCAGCACCGGGCCTCCCTCTACATCATTGGGGACAAGTCGCAGCTGAAGGTAATGGCCCGGGGACCAGGCAGCATGTAGGGCAGGGAGCTGTCTGAGCCAGCAGCAGCAGGAGCAGTGTGGAGAATGGGCGGACTGTCAGGGAGGAGGGGTAGCTTCATGGGAGGTGCCCCCCCTGCAGCCAGGACGGCTGTGGGGAAAGGGACCCACTCCAGGGACCGACCTGCTCTGGGCAGTCAGACTCCCCCTGCACAGTGCCCCAGAGCGACCAGTGCAGCTGCAGCTGTTCCTAGGTAAAAGAGCCCAGGAGTGGCGTGGGGAACCCGGGCTCCGGGAAGGGAAGGGTGGGCAGGCGGGAATGGGCCTGGTGCGGCCCAGCCTGTGCTCACCTGGGCTGCCGCTCTCGCCCTCTGCTCAGGGAGTGAAGCCAGACCCGCTGCAGCACTGGGAGGTGGTGCCCATCGAGGTGTTTGACGTGCGGCAGGTGAAGGCCAGTTTCAAAAAGCTGATGAAGGCCTGCGTGCCCGGCAGCCCCTCCACAGACCCCAGCCTCGCCTATCTGCGGACCCTGGAGGAGTCCGAATGGCTGTCCCAGGTCAGTGGGCTGGGTCTTGGGCTGGGCAGTGTCAGACAGGGGCTGTCGCCGGGGCAGGACCTGCCTCCACACCTGGGATCCTACAGTGTGAGGGGAGCTGGTGTGTGTCACAGGAACCCCAAGGCAAGGGGTGGGGGTTCGTTGCTGGGTCACTGGGACAGGACCCAAGCATCATGCCAGCTTCGAGTCAGTCGTAGGGTTTAGGGCCAGAAGGGACCAAATCATCTCGTCTGACCTCCAGACACCAGCAACCACACGGTAAACCCGCCAGCCGAAATTTGACCAAGGTATTTCAGGAGACTAGCCTATGGTGTGCCACGGGCAGAGAGACTAGGTGGGACCAAGGCCCACCACTGCCTGAGGCCCCCACAATGGCGAGGTGTTATCTGAGATACCCCTCGATGATCCTGGCAAGTGACCCACACCCTAGGCTGCAGGGGAAGGAGGAAACCCCCAAGGTCTCTGCAGTTGGACATGGGGCAACATTTCTTCCCAAGCCCACGGATGGCGATCGGTTAGATCCTGAGCAGGTGAGTGCCAGAGAGAATGTGCTCGGTGCCACCTCAGCAGGGGCGGCTCTAGAAATTCCGCTGCCCAAAGCAGGGCGGCGCACCGCGCCGCTCGCACCGCCCTTCCCCGGTCCCGCGGCCGGGGCAGAAGTGCCTGCGGACGGTCCCGCGGCTCCGGTGGAGCATCCGCAGGCATGCCTGCGGGAGCTCCGTCCGAGCCGCGGGACCAGCGCACCCGCCGCAGTCATCATGCCTGCGGCAGGTCCGCTCCTCCCGGGGCTCCGGTGGACCTCCCGCAGGCATGACTGCGGAAGGTCCGCCAGAGCCAAATGCCGCCCTGCCGGGACAATGCCGTCCCACGCGCCTGCTTGGCGCGCTGGGGTCTGGAGCCGGCCCTGCACCTCAGGGCTGTCAATGGGAACTGTCATGGAATGTGGCGTTTCCAGTGCGGCCTGGCAGGGATCGATCCTAAGCTGATGCTACTCAACCTCTCGCCAGTGATCTGGTGAAATTGGTAGGTGACACCAAGCGGTAGAGTGCTGTGTCACAATGAGATGAGCGCCATCTTATAGGGTGATCTGGATCGCTCGGTGAGCTGGGCCCATGCAAAATGTGTTTAAATACAGGTAATGGCAGAGTTGCACAGCTAGGAGCGAGGACTGCAGGCCTCCCGCGCAGAATGGGGCCCGGCTTCTGGGAGGGAGCTGGGCTCCTAGTGGACAGGGAGTGCAACGTGAACTCCCAGTGCGATGCTGGGAGCAGTGACTCAGAGCAGGGAGGTGATTTTACTTCTGTACATGGCCCTGATGAGACCGCTCCTGGGAGACTAGGTCCAGTTCTGGGAGCCACATTTTAAAAAGGTTGCTGGAAAATTGCAGAGGGTGTAGAGAAGAGCCACAAAAATGATTGCAGGGCTGGAGAAAATGCCCGACAGAGACTTACGGAGCTCAGTCTGTTCAGCTTGTCAAAAAAGAACAAGAGGTGAAATGATGATGCTGATTAGACCCTTTGGGGAGAAGATGCCAGGTTCTAACGGGGTCTTTGGTCTAGTGGGAAAGGCAGAACAAGAAGCTACGGGAGCCAGACAGCCTCCAAGTAGAAATAAGGCACCATTTTGAACAGCGAGTGAGGGCTGCTGTGGGAAGTGCTGGGTTCTCCATCCGCTGGTGTCCTCAGATCCAGACTGGATGTCTCTGGAAGGAGCTTTCCCCAAACACAGGCTCTCGGAGTCAGTACACAGGGGTAGCTGGGTGAGATTTAACACCCTGGGCTATACGGGAGCTCAGAGTAGATGATCCAGTGGTCCCTTCTAGTCAGTGGATGCACTGGCGAGTATGGGATTCCTGCCGACTCCAGTCTGGCTAGGAACACACCTTCCAGTCCAGGAAGGGACCTGGTGATGGGAGCTCTCCCAAGAGCAAAGCTGCTGGGATTGGCTGGCTGCAGAGGCCTCTGTCCCAGATCTGGTCAAGCTTCCACTGCTAGATGCTCTCTGGGCCGCTGTGCAGGGATCCAAGTGCTGACTGCCGTGTGCGTGCTGGGACTGGATGGAGGCTAAGCACTGTCCCTGCTCTGGGCCGCTAGGCGCACACACGGCCTCAGATCTTGTGTCTGACTCTCCTCTTGGCAGTAGGGACCGCGTGGCCCAATCGCCTGGGCCCTGAACAAGTGCTGTCTGCCCGAGGTGAGGCCAGCCCAGGTTCTTGGTGAGTTTGGGCAGGGACCCATATGTCTGAGTGGAGCCATTCCCTCTCCCCCTGTGCTCTGGATGTCCTGTGCCAGTCAGCATCTGCCCATCTACCTGGGGGAGAGGGGTTCTACAGGGACTTCCAAATAGCCTGAGTCTGTGCCCTTGATGGCCCCACGCTGCTCCTCAGTAGGTTGGGCAGGGGAGTGTTGCTGAGTGGAGGGGTGTGGCGTGTGAGTTTCATTCACACACGGGTCTCTGGGTTTGGGGTCCTTCTGTTCCCATCACACCCTCGGGTCCAGGGGATTGGCAGGTCTGAGCCTGGCAGACACTTCACTGTTGTGTGCGACGTTAGGGTCTGGACTGTCCCCATATGTACTTCAGAGGCTCTGGCCTGCTAAGCTCACCAGCCTTCTGGGAAAGGCTGTTGTCCCCGGCTCGGGGCCAGCCCCGAATCCCCCCCGATGTCTTGTTAACCTCTTGTGCTGTGTCCACAGATCCACAAGATCCTGCAGATCTCGGTGCTGGTGGTGGAGCTGCTGGATACGGGTTCCTCTGTGCTGGTCAGTTTGGAGGATGGCTGGGATATCACCACGCAGGTAGGAGTCAGAGCCCTGCAGCAACTGGCTGGCACGGCTGGCCTCTCTCCCAGCTGCTGGCTTGAGGTCCCAGCCCCTTGTGGGCCGTGACTTTGGCCTCCTCCCTCCTGCAGGTGGTGTCCCTGGTGCAGCTGCTGTCAGACCCCTACTACCGGACGATGGAGGGCTTCCGGCTCCTCGTCGAGAAGGAGTGGCTGTCCTTCGGGCACCGCTTCAGTCACCGCGGAGCCCAGACCCTCGCTGGTCAGGGCAGCGGCTTCGCTCCTGTCTTCCTGCAGTTCCTGGACTGTGTCCATCAGGTGAGCTCTGAGCAGCCTGGGCCGTCAGATTTCAGCACAGGGTTAACCTGCGTCCTGGGCCTCGTCTCTGGCCAGGGGAATCCAGGTGTAGAGCCAGCCCACCCCTTGCATGGAGCTGCAGATCCAGTGGGGGCTGCCTGACCAGTGGTCTGCTGGGTGGAGGCTGGTGTCCATTTGGCTGTGTGCTCGTCTCTCTGCAGATCCACCTCCAGTTCCCCATGGAGTTTGAGTTCACCCAGTACTACCTGAAGTTCCTCAGCTACCACTACGTCTCCAATCGGTTCCGCACCTTCCTGCTGGACTCGGACTACGAGCGGATCGAGCTGGGTAAGGGCTCTGGGCCCCTGACCCCGTCACCGATGGGCAGCGCTGTCAGCTAAGCAGCCTCTTTCTCTCTCCCCACAGGCCTCCTGTATGAAGAGAAGGGCGAGCGGAAGAGCCAGCAGGTCTACAAGTCCATCTGGGAGTACATCGACCGGCTGAACAAGAAAACCCCCGTCTTCTTCAACTACATGTACGCCCCCGAGGATGGGGAGGTGAGCCTGCTCGGCTGGCCGGAGACGCCGGGCCAGACGGGACCTTTGCCTCCCACAGCCCAATGCACGATCCAGGGAGACCTCCCTCCACCCCACTGCTTGCAGCGAGCCAGGGCCGGCTCCAGCTTTTGTGTCGCCCCAAGCGGTGAAGCGGGGGTGGGGGGGGGAGAGAGAGAGAAAGACGCGATCGGTGGTACTTCGGCAGCAGCTCCACCGTGCCGCTTTCACTTTTCGGCGGTGGGTCCTTCGCTCCGAGAGGGACTGAGGGACCCGCTGCTGCTGAAGACCCGGATGTGCCGCCCCTTTCCATTGGCCACCCCAAGCACCAGCTTCCTTCGCTGGTGCCTGGAGCCGGCCCTGGAGGGAGCGAGGCAGCCAGCTCTGGGAGTGACACAGGATGGAGGAACCTCACCTTTGTGAGGGAGGCCTCAGTCCGCCTGAAATGGAGGAATAGCAGTGCCCTTCCTCTCGAGCACGGAGACCAGGGATCGCAGCATCCAGTGCAGCCTGATCCAGCTGCATTGCTGCCTCCCGAGCGAAAAGCAAACCCTCCTGGGCCCATGTGGGAGGGGACTTGGGAAGCAGCGAAGTCAGCGGGTTTAACCAGCGGGGGTTGCAGGATTGCCCGGCTGGGGACGGCTGTACGAGCACCCCTGAGTGCTAGGAATGGAGTCAAGCCCTCTAAAATCAGGAGCTGTCGGAATCTATGAACCGGAATGGAACATTTTCGTTGGCTCCTGCTGGTGGAAGCCTGGCCTGGCCAGCCTGCTGCCTTGGTTTCCCTCCAGAGTTTGAACAGAATCGACACGTTCCAGTGGAATGATTGGACTCAGTGTAACCAGCGTTTTCTGAGGGATGGGCTCCACCTCTTGCGTCTCAGCCTCTGCCAAGGGCCTGATTCTTGCACCGGTGCGATGGCCAGAAAGCACTTGTGCTTGCTCCCTGGCCCGGCCCTGCGTGCACAGCTGCAAAGTGCCCCGTTGTTCTCACTGTGGGGCCTGGTTTTCACGTGGTGGGACACGCAGGAAGTCAGTCACCTGCTCACTGGGTGCCCCTTACCCCAGGACACCGTAACAAGCTGCCATTACAGCTGTGCTCTGGGCACTGAGGACAGAGGGGCCCAGGGCGGCCAGCCAGGTTGAGAGCCTGCTCTGCCGTTCTGCCTCTGGCCCGTGCACCGCAATGCGATCTTGGGTGCGGGGGTGGATGCAGCAGCACGGGGAGCAGGTGCCTAACTTGCTGGCCTGGAGCCAGTCTGTCCCAGCTCTCCAGGGTTCGGCTTGACTTGCCATGGGGATGACTTGCCCGTGGGGACCCCCCTCCTGCTGCTGGATCCCCAGCCCAGCAGCAGAGTTCACTGCCTTTCTGGCCATTGTGGCCTCAGTGGGGCCAGGCACTGCGGGACGGCTGCAAGGCCCTGCTTGAGCACTTCCCTGTTCCTTAGGTGCTGAGGCCGTACAGTAACATCTCCAACCTGAAGGTGTGGGACTACTACACCCAGGAGGTCCTGTCCGAGGGCCCCTCCTACGACTGGGAGCTGGTGCAGGGGCAGCCGGAGCACGTGGAGGAGGTGGATCGGCAGGACTCCAGTGCTCCGCAGACCAAGCGCAAAATCATCTGGCCGTGCTACGACAACCGCAGCCGAGTGGAGCCCGACGCCATCTCCAAGCTGCTGGAGGTGTGTGGGGCACGGGGGAGGGACCCTCCCCAACTGAGAACATAAGGCCCAAAATGGGTCAGACCAATGGTCCATTTAGCCGTGTCCTGTCTTCAGAGGGAATGATCAGAACAGGGAAATTTATCAAGTGATCCACCCCCCATTCTCCAGTCCCAGCTTCTGGTAGTCAGAGGTTTAGGGACACCCAGACCATGGGGTTGTGTCCCTGACCATCTTGGCTAATCGCCACTGATGGCCCTGTCCTCCAGGAACTGATCTAAATCTTTTTTGGACCCAGTTATACTTCTGGCCTTCACAACATCCCCTGGCAACAAGTGTTGTGTGAAGAAATACTTCCTTGTGTTTGTTTTAAACCTGCTGCCTGTTAATGTCAGGGTGACCCCTGGTTCGTGTGTTACGTGAAGGGGTAAATAACACTTCCTGGTTCACTTTCTCCACATCCTTCATGATTTTATAGACCTCTATCGTATCCCCCCTTCATCATCCTTTTTCTAAGTTGAACAGTCCCCGTCCTGTTACTCTCTCCTCACGTGGGAGCTGGTCCCCTAACCATTTTTGTTGCTGTCTCTGTTTTCCGATTCTAATAAATCTTTTCTGAGCTGGTGCGACCAGATCTGCATGACGTGTTCACGGGGTGGGTGTGCCAGGCAGAAATCCACACCCCTGGGCTGGATCAGGCACTGCTCCCCCAGCAGGCCCCTTGCAGAGCCCCCCCGCACTCCCATCTCCACTGAGGCTGGCACTCAGACACTGCTCATGCCACCCCCTCCCCACCCCCATCTCTGATCGTGCCTGGCAGGGATCGTCTGTGCGCAGTGTGTGTGGTTGCAGCTCCTGAATTCCTGGGGCAGGGCCCATCTCAGGGCGGGGGAGGGGTGTCTTGTCTTTCCCCCTCTTCAGAATAACCTCCGACTCCTCCCACAGGAGCTGCACAACCTGGAGGCGGAGCTGGGCCAGGTGCCGGAGCGCTGGAAGGACACGTGGGACAAGGTCAAAGCCTCCCAGCGCACAGAGGCCCGGCAGGAGGCCAGCAGGGTAGGTCTCTGAGCTGTCCATGCGAGAGGGTCCTGTGAGCCAGGGGCTGGGCTGGGCTGGGAGGAGCAGCGTGCCGGGAGCCTGCTCCGGTGCGTGGCCGTGGAGGGGCTCACAGTGCCTTGTGCCCAGGCCCAGTGGGTCTCATGTGATGATGAGACAGCGCCAGTGGGGGGTGGCTGGTGGGTGGGACCCGTGCCCTCACTTCCCTGCTCTGTGCTCTGCAGATGGCGTCCAGTTCCCTTCTGATGTCCTCCAGCCTGTTGCCCCACCGGCGCTCGCTGGGGGTCTACCTGCAGGAGAGCAGCGTGGGCTCCACCCTGAACCTCAGCCTGGACAGCGACACCAGCAGCACCTCCACCCCGTCCAGCGGGAAGCAGGGGGGCCGCAAGAGCACCAGCAACCTCTACAGCCAGTTCCAGATGTCGGAGAGCGAGAACAGGTGAAGGGAACTCTGGCTGCCCCGGGGGAGATGGCCAGGCCAGGCCGTGGGGGCCCTGTGGTCAGCAATGAGCCCTATTGCTTGGGATGGGGTGTGGGTCCCATGGGGCTCAGCTGGTTCAGTCTCTGGCTGCTGGGAGCCGAGCTCTTTGGTCCATCCCCACTGGGCTCTCGCCCCCCGGTGCGCGGCAGCAAGGCACTAACCTGCTGTCTGGCTGCCGCAGGTCCTACGAGGGGACTCTCTACAAGAAAGGAGCCTTCATGAAGCCCTGGAAGCCCCGCTGGTTCGTGCTGGATAAAACCAAACATCAGGTACTGGACGGGCTGGGAAGTGGGCCGGGGTGGCAAGGAGCTGGACGAGGGGATAGCTCAGCTGGCCTGGTGTTGACGTGAGCTCGGGACTCGGGGGCACCGGCTGACGCGCGGCACCTTTCCTTGCAGCTGCGGTACTATGACAACCGGATGGACACGGAGTGCAAAGGGATCATTGACCTGGCAGAAGTGGAGTCCATCACCCCCGGCACCCCCACCATGGGGGCCCCCAAGACAGTGGAGGAGAAGGCCTTCTTTGACGTGAGTCCCCAGTGCCAGGGGGTGGGCCGGGGGCTGATAGTGGCTGGACCAAGGCAGCTGAGCACCAGCTCTGCATTGGCCAGCAAGGCCGGGACTCGGGCTCCTGAGTTGAGCTGTGGTCTCTGCAGAGGACGCCAGTGGTACAGACTGTGCCAGGCACTCGCCACCTCCGGCTGGAGCCAAGTTATGTGTCCAGGAAGGTGCCGGCCCCTAGCCAGTCCTGCCTGCCCATCTCCCCAGGTGGGGACCGGGGGCCCATCGCTAGCGATGCCCTGCCTGGCAGCCTGGGCTGCTTCTCCTGCCCCCGGTGGATGCCCTGCCTCAGCTCTCGTCTTTTCTCCCCATAGCTGAAGACGACGAAACGAGTTTACAATTTCTGTGCCCAGGACGTGCAGCTGGCCCAGCAGTGGATCGACCGCATCCAGAGCTGCTTGTCGGACGCGTGAGACTGGCTCAGCAGCAGCCCCCGTTCCAGGCACGGAGTCCCCCGGGCCCCGGTGCATGAAGCAGAGGCAATGCCCAGGGTTAGCACCTGAGCTGGCCCAGGTCTGACTGACTGAGGAGGAGGAGGCCAGAGGCCTTACTCTCCCGCACTGCCAGGGGCACGTCGTACTGGAAGCCCCAGGCCCCCTGCGTGCTCAAGGACAGTAGCAGGGGTCAGGGCAGGATCAGTCTGTTACACTATGGTAGGAACTGTCCAGCGCAGGAACTAATTGCATTGAAATGTCAGGCTAGGGGCAGTGGGGATCTATTCTTACAACCCCACTAAGCCTGTCTGAGCCACATCATTACCGGCTCCCACCCCCAGCAGGACACGGGCCTGGGGTCCCGGCTCCCACCCCCGGCAGGACACGGGCCTGGGGTCCCGGCTCCCACCCCCGGCAGGACACGGGCCTGGGGTCCCGGGTCCCACCCCCAGCAGGACACGGGCCTGGGGTCCTGGCTCCCACCCCTGGCAGGACACGGGCCTGGGGTCCCGGGTCCCACCCCCAGCAGGACACGGGCCTGGGGTCCTGGCTCCCACCCCTGGCAGGACACGGGCCTGGGGTCCCTGGCTGGGCACGGCGTTTGTCTGAGCAGTGCTCTGGTTCTCTTGCGAATGCTGCTGTGGGGTTTTACTGGCCCTTTGCTGGGAGAGGCTCCAGGAGGTGCTGTGCATTGATCAACCCCCTCGCTCCCCCCCACCATTGGGGAGCAGCCTGAGCTTTCCCTGGTTACCCCTCTGCACCCCCAGGAGCTTCCTGTGAACTTGCACGTCCAGCCTGTAAATCCAAGTGGACCTGCCGCCAGCCCCTTGGGGCACTTGGCCCAGGCCCTCTGGGCTCTGGCCCAGCCCTTCTGAGTGGCACTAGGCCGGGGTCCTGAGCTCAGGGTTCGCCTGGACAGCAAGGCCAGAGGAGAGCTCCATGGACATTGGGCCAAGAGGACTGGGACCATCCTGCTCACCCCATGTCCAGCAACTGGGCCATGTTCCTCCCTGGGGCTGGCTCAGTGTCTGCCCAAGAGTATTGCCCCGATGAGCTGCTCGGGGGTGGGGGGGAGAGGGGCCTGCTCCGGTGGGACGGGTGGTGTCTCATTAGCAGTATTGTAGCTTTAGAGTCAGCTCCTCTTTTGGTCTGCCCGTGGCAGGGGAGGGGGAGACTGAGGACTGGGACCTGCTTATATTCTTGGTCCCACCCCCTGGGAAACCTGTGCTCACTCAGGCTGCGGGGAGCAGGTTCCCCTGACGTGGCACCAGGGCATCCGGCCGTGTAGCTGCCCCGCTGCAGGCTGGATTGCTCTGGCACAGCCCTGGAGCCCCCATCCCTCTCCCTGCAGTGGCTGGGGCGTGGGGCTGGGCTCCTGCTCCCAGAGAGGTTCCCTGGGGTGAGTTGTAGAACAGGATAACAAGGCCAGTCACAGGAGCAGTGTGGATGAGCCCCTCACCTACCAGCCATGCTGCCCCAGGGAGTGAAGTGGCCAGAGCTTGGAGATCACAGCACAGAACTGCAGCCTTTTCTCTGTCAGCTCTCTCGGGGCTCTCCCCAGCTTATGCTTGGATGCCCAGCCCCTGGGCTCGCAGCGGCAAGTCTCCATGCAGCCACTGTCCGCCAGCCGCAGAGTAAGGCCTCTGCTTTGAGCTGGGACGGCAGGGAGCTCTTCACTGCCATTGTGCTGTGGGGGCAACCTCAGCTCCTTGAGATCCCCACTGTGCTGGGGTGTTCAGGGCTCAGCTCCTGACCCCCTGAATTGTGTACCAGGGACAAACGTGTACTTTAGCCCCCGCTCTAGCACTTCCACTGAGCCCAGACCTGCTGCCCTCCCCAGCCTGCTTATTGCTGTAACTTATTGTCAGTGCAAAGGTGGAATCATGAGACTGAGGCGATGGCATCTCTGGTACAGAAACAAATCCCCTGTATGCTCCCCCCGGTTTGCACCTTGGCAAGCTTAGCCCCCAGCAGCTCACAGGCTAGAGCCGTGTGCTCGTCCCAAAACCCAGCGGGCACCTGTGTGTGGTCCCTTGGGGCCAAGGAGCTGCCTGTTGACATGAGACCGTTCCTGGCCTCGGTAGCACTCCAACACCCCCCCCCCCCTTTCGCTTAGAGTTCACCAGCTTCCTGCTGTTGCCCCTTGGGCCTGGGACCTGCCCTTTCCCGCCCGCTGCGCAGAGCCAAGGTGGCTGACGGTTCTACCTGTCTTGTTTTTAAAGGAGTACAATGTTTTATTTCAGTGCAGAGCTCTTTGTACAGTCTTAACCCCCAGGGTCCCCTCTTCCTTTTCCTGTATGATAATGGCGGTGGCAGGTAGCTGGTGCAACAGGGAGGTTTTTGTAACTTCCCGGAGCAGTTGTAGATTATTGAAGTTTCTGTACATTGTGTCAAACATACAGAGTCCTTGTATTGTATTGTGCCTAGAGGGAAAATGTTATATAAAGAGAAAACTAACTGAATTTAATAAAAAATTAATATGCACATTCTCTTGGGCTGCATGGC
Source organism: Mauremys mutica (assembly GCF_020497125.1). Classification (NCBI taxonomy): domain Eukaryota; kingdom Metazoa; phylum Chordata; order Testudines; family Geoemydidae; genus Mauremys; species Mauremys mutica. Next base: position 3,491,640 of record NC_059072.1, on the reverse strand, counting down.
ACACAGGCCTTCCCCGTGCTGGGTTGGGTTCCAGAAGCGATTCTCTCTCACAGCCCTCCCCATTGTTCACACATGAGTCCCAGGGAGGGGGGGAGGGGGGGGGAGAGACCTGCAGTGGTTAGGGCTCGAGAGGGCGCAGAGTGCTTGCTGCTTGTCGTGTTGGGCAGGTTTGTATTCATCATTTAAAACAGTCCCTCTGGCTCTGCTGGGTTGGCAGTAACCAGAGCATCACCCTGCTCCTCTCCTGTGCTCTCCCTCATGACGTTGCATTTGTATGTGCCGCACTCCGAAGTCACAAGCCGCAGAACTGGGGGTAGGAACAGGCCTGTTAAGGGTGTTCCTGTAACCACCATGAATCCAATACAGAACAGTGCATCCCAGTATTATCCTAAATTCCTCATTTCGCCTCAGCTGCCAGCAAACATCTCCCACCCAGGATCTGTGTTCATCTTGCCGATCCAAGAGAGATTTCTTGGTATTGTCAGGTTCTCTGTTTGGACAATGGATGCACCAGTAGAGGGGCTCTATAGTGTGTACTTCCCCCTCAATTGGCAGAGGTGTCAGCACCCAAGAGCTGCAATCTTTGCAGCTGGCCATGGCATCTAAATATCACCTGGATAATTCAGTCCCACGAGGCCTAGTCTTGTTCTCCATCCCTAAAAGGAAGAAGCTGAAGGAAGCATTTTGAGATATTTGACCCCATTAGAGTTGTTCTAACTCCAAGAGGTCAGATGCTGGACCATAGCATCACCACAGAGCTTCCTCTGTTACCATGGCATCTTAGTCCTCCAGATTCATCTGGGGATGCCCAAGAACTTATCACCTAGTTAGATTCATGTTCATAATATTTCAATGCAGAATGAGCAGTCCTGAGTCAGTTTCTTCCATCCAGGTCTCTGAACCCTGTGTGCTTAGAGAACTCTATTGAGGTTTCCCTCCAGGTCCAGCTTTTTTCTACTCTTACTGTCAGCTCCTGGGTGGAGCCATTCTTCTTTGGATTAGCTTTGTAGCCTTCTGAAGACTTCTGCTACAAAAGTCTCTTGGCTCAGCTGTATTTCCTTCTGCTAATGGGTCTCTTGGGCTTTCTATCCATATGGCTTGTGGATTATACACTGAAAGGGAGGATCGTGATACCATATTAAGATGATGGGAGGGTTGTCCTCTGAGTCCAAGAGGGATAATGGTGGTGGATTTTTGAGTTTCAGGGCAATTAATTGGATTTTATTCCTGGTGTTTTCTCATCCTGAAGAAACTGCTTCAGTCTATACACAAGCTGAACATAATATAACATTGCTCTTAGGAAACATAATTGCTCCAGGTTGGAGCTCTCAATCTCAGATGCCTATTTTTGCATCTTTAAAGTTACAGGAATATTCAGGATGAAAAGTGACCATTTCTAGTACAAGATGCTCCCATGTGTGCTGTCAAGATTTCCAAGGAGATGTTCACCAACTGAGTGAATATCTTTCTTAGCTGACTAGCTACTAAAGACTAATTAATTTTGAAATCCAAAAGAAGTAATGCTCTACCTCAGTGGGCTGGAGGTGTGAACTCTGTAACATTTCCTTCCATTCAGCAGAGCGTGTGCTCTCCAGAATCAGAGTCCCACAGCTATGGTTTATTTAAACTGTCTGGAAGCATTTAACTCCCCAAGTACTGGATTCAGTAATTCGTTAAGCAGGAATAGAGCACTGGGTGGCAGGCAAACCTGGTGCCTGTGTCACTTTCTCATGATGAGGAAACTGAAAAAGTAAAGGCCAACCACAAATCTACTTGGTTTTGCCCAAGTCCAGCTATGTGAGGTTTTGCTTCAGGGCAGTAAAGGAACCAGATGCAAAATGGGATGCTTGCTTCCATAGGCAGGGAAAGGCCTCTTCCTGCAAAGTTGAGAAGTACATTAAGATGAAATCAGAGCAATGCCAGAGCGTGTGGTGGATGTGAGGGGACTCTGCGGCTCCCTCTAATTCTGGAGATTCAATCTCTTTGGCAAGAGGCTTGGTTGCTGAGTGCCCAGCAGAAAGATGCCAAACTCATACATGAGCTGAATTTTATTTTTAAGTCTGGTCTAGGGGCCCAGGTATTAATTTAGGACTTTACTTCCCCGTAGCACACCCACTGCTGTCAATGGGAGAGTATGTGCAAAGAATGAGCTTGGCCTGTATGTGATTCATAGCTTCCAAGGCCAGGAGGAACCATTGTGATCATCTCCTCTGACCCACTGTGTAACACACAGGCCAGAGACCTGCCACACAATGATTCCTAGAGCAGATCTTTTAGAAAAACATCTAAGCTTGATTTTTAGAATTGCCAGGAATGGAGAATCCACCAGAACCCTTGGTACATTGTTCCAATGGTTAATTAACCTCACTATTACAAATTAACACTTATGTCCAGCTTCCAGCCATTGGATGGGGTTAGAGCTTTCTCTGCTAGACTGAAGAGCCCACTGTTATGTTGGTACATGCAGATTAATCAAATCAACCTTCTCTTTGTTAAGCTAAATTGACTGAGCTCTTTGAGTCTCATAACTTGATTTGCTCAGTCCCTTTGCTCACTTGTAAGACCACTGGTTCTGCCCCTTCTCTCTGCTGCCACTTCAGTTCCTTCTTGCTGATTTTGTTCTGACAGAGGGGAGGCGGCTGGGTCTTGGAAGGGATTTGAGCAACACATCTCAAAGAACAAGTTATGAGAGGTAGGCAACTGTTTTTTTTTCTTTAAGTGCTTGCTCATGTCAATGCCAATTAGGTGACTCCCAAGCCAATACCAGAGTTCATGGACTCGCTGATTGAAGCACCACTGTGCTGAATGCTGCACCGTCCGTGGCCTGCTGAGTGATGGCATAATGAGGTGAACGTGGGGATTGATGACCAAGTCACAGCCACACACAGCTCATGGATCAGAACCTGAGCCAGGAACCCCACCTGCCCCCTCAGGGAGTGCACTGTCAGCCCAGGGGCAGGTAGCTTACCCAAATCATAGCATGCCTGGATACAGGACCTGATCCAGGATAAACTTTTTTGGGGAGGCCCTTCATCCTGTCTGCTACTGCGACAAGCAATTGTGTAGACTTCTGAAACACCTTGGTCCGTTCGATATAAAAGGCCAATGCCCACTGAATGGCCTGAGAATGGAATTTCTACTCCTGGGTGTTAGCAGGTGATTTGGCGTAAAAAAAATGGGAGGAAAATGTCCTGATTGGTATGAAACTGAGCCCTGACCTTCAGGAGCAAGGCTGGGTGCAGCCAATGCTCAACCATGTCCTTCTAGAAGATGATGGTGTAAGGAGATCCGGCTGTTAGGGCCTTGAGCTCAAACACCCTCCCAGCAGAGCGTATTGCTGCCAGAAATGCCACCTTCCCTATGAGTGAGAGCAGTGAGCACATTGCTGAAGGGTCAAAGGGGGCCCCATTAGTCTGGAAAGAAGATGATGAAGGGCCCAAGCTGGCACTGGTTGTCATACTTGAGGTATAGCCTGTCCAGTCCTTTAAGAAAATGGCCAATTGTTGGGTTAGCAAAGACTGATCAGCTGGCCCCACCTGAGTGAAATGCCAAGGATTCCAGCTAACCAGCACAGGCCCAATATACAGCACCATGGAGGTGACACTCCAGGAGGCACCCACACCCACCTGCTGGATACCACTAGAGAAGAAACCAGCAGCCATGCATGCAGTGTGCACACACATCTGCTTGGAAGCACTCAAAGAACACTGAGTTCTGTTATGTAAATCAAAGGGCTTGTGCTTACCTGGAACAGCATCAGTTCTCCTCCCCCTATCAGTCACCCTTAACTAAGCAAGAAGAAAGGGGGCTGGTTTAGAGAACAAAAGGGAGCTGGACAGAGGTACATGCAATAGCACGTGCTCCTGTTTACACACACCGTATAAGACCAAAAGACATTTAATGTGTGGAACTCACTGAGGTTAAGCATCTGGCAGGGTCAGTGAGAACAGCACTTTGGGGCAGGAGCCAACCTTGAACTCAAGCCATGAGAGCTAGGAAAAGTACCCTATGCATAAGTCACCGTGTGTTCAACCACAGCACTACCGGCTCCTGGTGGAATATAAGGTGAGTTGAGCTCAACCTGACCCTCCCCCTGCTGCCTATGACACTGTCATCCTCTTAGAAAGCTGCAGGGCAGGAAAAAAATATTCACGCTGGTGGTTAAAATGTGACAGCCTCACTCACTGGCAGAGAGCTGCACAGAGACTTTTGCAAAATGTTTGACTGGCCTGAGGCACCTTTGCCTGTCACGCACTGCCCTAGGGAGACCTCAAACCCAAGCATTTGGCATGACTCAAAAAGGGACTGGACAGTTCAGCCTTACACAAATTTTAGGAGGACCATGATGCCAATCTCCATTAGAGCAGTTCAGACCTAGTGTGGGAGGGAGGGAGATCACAGCCCAGCTGGCAGTTCTTTCACCATCCTCTGGGGCAGCGGCTGCTGATGGTATCAACCCGAGCAGCACTGAGCAGCACCTCACCTGTAACCATTTCCAGGTATGAACTCCAAGCTATTAGGCCAAACACCCCAAAGGCAGTGCTGTACCGGCTCCTGGGCTATTGCATTCTGTGGCCGGTGCAAGAACCTGGACCATGGAACAGCGAGGAGTAACCTGCTCCTTGGCGAGGGAATCAAATCACCACAAGGGCTGCATCACTGAAACCTTCCATCAGTCCCCATTCCAACCTCCTTCCCCCTCCCTCCTGGAAAGTCCTAAGCGTTGCCCAACAACTGTTTGGTGGCAGGAAAGCGCTGGGCCATAGGTGCAGGAGCTTGGTGGGCCCGAGACCCTCTCCTAGGAGAAGTTTCTTGTCATCCAACCACTAAAGCTGAGTAGTTATAAAAACATGTGATTGTAAGTTCTCATCCCGAAGTATCTAATGCTTTAAAACAATTCTAAGCACCTGCTGCTACCAGCTCTCCCAAGGCTGGGTATGCTGGTGTTCAAAACAATTCCCATCACCTTTACCTGCTCTAGGCCATTCATTCCACACAAACTAAAAAAAGTATTAAAAAAACCCAACCTGGAACCTGTCAAAAATTTTCAAATGGGGGTGTGGAAAAGCTTAAAGGGTCCACAGCTGAAAAAAGGTTGAAAGTCCTTGTGTGTGTGAGACCAAACCACTGCAATTTCCTTCAGGACCCAGCAGGTGGTGCTGCCCTGGAAACCTACATGCTGATCTATGTACACTTGCTGCCTTAGAGGGATTTCTAAACTGTCTAAGCAGAGGACTCAGACCCTGACTGGTGCCTGGAGGCAAACCCTGATTCCTACTCTGATAAGAACCAGGGGGCTCTGAGGTGTCTGGTATGGGGGGAAGGGAAACAGGCGTTTAACAATGCACCAAACCACGTTGCTCATTGTTGTCTGTCTCACCTATTGAGACTGGGAACTCTAGGGAGCAGTGTCACAGATTTTACAGCTTTGAGCACTTCTGCAATAACTAATACCAGGCAGCTCTTAATGCACAGGAAGGTGGCGATTGGGAATGCGGCCGATTTGTTCACAGCCAGTGATGTCAGTTGATCACAGGAGACCCCTAGGATAAAAACACCACACACAGAAACAGGCTAGTGCCACTGCCTGAACGCACTCTCTTCTGCACCATTTCCAAAGCCATCAGTTTACACTAATAAACAACCGGATGCCAGGACTGGGGAGGTTACCGATAAGTCTGGGTGCGAAATGTGCAATGGGAGATGGTTGAGAGGGCAGAGATAGGGCCTGGGGCTTGAGAAATCCACCGCTCTCAATGAGAATTTTGAGTTTTTATTGATAGTTGGAATTTACAGCCTAAAACTGACAATGGATAGAGAGATGCAGACTTGGTTTTTTCTTTTCTTTTTTTTACAAAAAACAAAAACCAAACAAAATAACCAAAACCCACCAGCATCAGTTTTACAATATAAAAGTTTTGACAGTAGAGAGACTAAAGTACATCCGGAATTACTCAGAAAAATAACAGGGAGAAAAAGGCAGTAATTTTAAAACTTTGTACCTCAGATATACACATAAATACACAAACATTGCTTACAAAGACCCAGTTTCAACATTTAAGGGCAGTAGGCATCATGAGAAACAAAAAGGCTCCCCTATGACATTGCACTAAATTAATCCACCCACTTCAGACCCCTCCCTTTGCCGCCCCCTCCCCCAGACAGAGGAACGGCCACTTGACATTAAACATGTGCTTGGTATCCTCAGTAATTGAGCCATCCCTCTGAGTCACTTCGTTACCCAGCCTGTACCCAGTTACCTCAGCCCGCTATTCTCCCAACACCTCTTCTCTGCGGGCAGGTGTTTTATTGCTAACTGGAGTGCGTCTCAGACAGAACCGCCACATTTTATGGTGGGTCTATTTTTTTGCAGACTCATCCTCCTAGTCCTGATTTCTAGTCCATCTGCATGAGGTGGTGAAATCTCACAAACAAGCTCTGGCACCAATGCATGAGGGAGCAGGGGTTTCAGAAGTGCTCAGCACCCAGAGGCAGATTTCAGCTCCTCTTCAGACCCCTACGTAAGTGACATGGTTTTCCGAAGAGCTGTGCATGTTGGTTGCTGAGCTGCTTTGAAAATCTGGCCCTAAATCAATACATCAAAGCCCTGCCCACACTGTTTCCATGGCAGTAGCTAGTGGAGTTCTCCCAGTGTGGACTGGGTATTTAAAGGGTATTTTTCACATACTGTTATAGAGACACAAACAGTTCAATGCCCACACGTTACGAACACAGAACTCGAGCGTTGTCAGCTGCCAACTGTGATAACAAGGACTGGAAAGGAGGCTGTCTCAGTTTCCCTTTTAAAATCAGGGACTGCCCACCAAAGACCCGTCTACACTAGCAAAAGGAGCCGTTTCACGGTGAAATGGTGCAGCTCAGCTCAGCACAGCCAGAACCTGCTGTGCAGAACCAATGCAGCCGCCTTAACACACTGGGTCCTCTAGAACAGCCCAGCACATCCACACACAGCACAGCTGTACCAGGCTGCAGGGGCACTTAGCGCCTTGGTCCCAGCACAGTTCTCTCAGTGACTGATGTTTCTGTGAAATTACTACAGAACTTCAATGGCATTTTAGCAAGGATTCCACCTTTCCAGTTATATCTGAAATCAAACAGTTTCCTTCAGGAAAACGATGGTTTTTACAAGCATTGCAATGACACTGGATTCCCTAGTGTAGCCAAATCTCTGATAGACAGTGTGCTATCAGCCTGCAAAGCCAAGCACTTCCAATAGCCTAATGTCTAAACTGTTACCTAGTTGCAACAATGGGAACTATGAGGTTACGAAGAAGTGCCCACAGAAGTAACTCAGACGTTCCGCGGCATGAGGCAGACACTGTTCAAAACTTAAGCAGCTAGGAGAGATCAGCTGTTCAAATTGCTTTAATTATGCCAGCTGTGAGCTAACTGATTTGTCATAAAGAACTAAGTGTCTCTTCACGAGTAATATCATGGCCTGAAGGAGGAAGCGCCTCTGTGTGCCTGAGCAGATACCCATGATTCTAATGAATTTTCCCCTATACTAGGGTGTATTTTCTTCCTCAACGTATGGATGCCATCCACTGCCAACATTTATAAAAAGGAACGTGTCCTGTCAAGTTGATTTTGCTCCAACATTTGGGATGTGTTAGAACAGTTTTACAAAACTTCAGCTCAAGAGAAATGTTTCTGCAGCTTTTTATATTTCAGTGGAAACAGCTCGTTTGGATTTCAATACCGGCAACCCCCAAACTGCAGCCTTGAGTTAGAAGATGAACATCAAGCCACAAAACTGACCAGAAACAAAAATGAAACCGAAAAGCTTTTTCATCAACCAAGCCAAGAAATGCCAAAAGGAAACACACAGCATCGATGAGAAAAGTGAGCCGGATTTAAAAATATACATATATCAGTAACAACGATCTAAGGTGTTAATACTGCTGGGTACATTTATTTTTTCAACCTGATAATACCCCTTTAATACAACTTTACCTTTCTAGAGAAGGTGGTTAAAAGAGGTGTAATGTGGTAGGAAAACAGGGATGTTGCCTCTTGGATTGACTAATCCCACCCCAACTCTACTGGAGTTTGTTTAGACACCTGGTATTCTGCTGGGTCAAAAAAAAATTTCCGTCCCTTCACAGCTGTGTGTGTTAGTACCTCTGCATTTCTTTCTGTACCTATGATTGTGTGTTTTAGACAAAAAACAAGTAGGAACTGTCATGAAAATCTGGCAGTTCGTTTAAGTTTAGGTTGTAGAACCAAGTTTAAAAAATATAAATAATCCCTTTATACAATAACAACTGATACTTAAGAGCTCCACCTGAAACTAACATCTCTAGCACGCCACAGAAAACCACAAACAACTCATCTAGGTCAGCATTTCCTTAAAACATGTAATTCTTTCCTCTGTGTAAGCTATTGCATAGATCCCCCATCTCATCCCTTAGCCAGAGCCGCCACCACCAAGCCTATTAACATACCTGACAGAATTATACAGCCTGATCTCACCAGCTAGCCAGTTAAACTGCACTTTTCTTTCCTTTCTTGGGCCTGTCTGCAAGAGGAGATAGGAGAATGGATCATTTGGAGGAGTTGTGAAGATGTATTCAAATATCTAAGACACTGAAGAAATTAAACCATTTTCTTTCCTCTAGATCTGTATTTTCATTGCCAGAATTGCTGGGTACAGAAAAGAGTTTCCTTCTTAAAACCCCAACAATTTCGTTTTATTAGAATGTCCATTTTCTTTGATATTCTACTCCTATGTTAAAAAAATACTAAAAATGGGGAAACTTGATTAAATATTATTTACAAATTTGTCATTAGATTCTTCTCTCTCTCTCTCTCACACACACACACACACACACAAAATGCAGCGCTCTGCCACCATCACTCCAGTGCCACTGAGGATGTAATTTTCAGAGTCTGGTTTCCCCATACAATAAATTCTTTGGAATTAAACTACAACAATCACATTTAGATCTCAGCCTATTCCAGTGAAAATGTACTTCCCCCACTGGCTCTGGAGGCCCAATTTTAAGAGCTGATCATATATTTATTATTTGAAACATCAAATGCAATTAAGAGAGAGTTGAAATAGACGTGCACACTCTACAGGCCGTCAGTTCTAGCCCCTGGTGTCAGCCTTGCAAGGATGCAGCCGGTTCACTGGCCTTCTGCATTCAGTGTGGGACTGTGCATGGAGGTACCCTACAGTCGTCTTAGCGAGCACCTTCCTTCTCACATAACCAAGAGGCAGGCTGCACATATTGCAGAGGGACTGCAGATGTGTTCATTCAAGGTTGGTGGCCACAGGAGGTGGGGTGGGAAGGTGTGTGACACAAAGGGAGGGGCTGGAGTGACTATTTTCTGCAAATGATGTCTAATTCTGAATCTATGGTAATGGTTTGTTAATTATCAAAGACCAGATCCTAGCACTTAGAACTACCGCAGGGACAGGACTGGGTGACATATTTCAGTGCCCTCAGTAATGTTTATTTTGTATTATATTCAATGTGCACATGTCTGTATGTGGCATATGTTGACAAGGTAATTTTTTCAGCAGCGCTGGAATTGGGCAAAGACATCTTTTAAAATGTGTTTATATAGTGCACAGGTCAATGCTGCCTCTGGGCGCTACTGTGACACAAATCATGAATGAAGTAATTTTATACATAATGCTAATATCATGTGCGAAAATAACTTAAATAAAGATTCTGGTTAGAATTGTTTAGTTAATATATTACATGTTTACATCTTTTATATTTGTATTAGAACAAGCAGGAACATTCAATGATCGAAAACAATCCTATTTCATGGTAACCCCCATCTAGAAATCTGATTTGTGCGTCTGTCAGGAGCCTTCATGCTATAAATGGCATTTCTCATGGGAAGACAGATCCATAGACGACAGATCCAATTGCAGGGTCGGGCCTTGTGACTTATGTCAGATTTGCTTTGAGTGTAAAGTTCATAGTAATTTAAACAGGATCTTTGTACTTTTCCATGAATTTTCAATAATGTGTTCTGCTGCAGTTAAAGACAGACGAAAATGTTAGGAAATACAATAGCTGCACAGGAGGCCTTTCGAATGGATCTGATTCTCACATCCCTGAAGCAAGATGCAGAAGAGGAATATTTGATAAGTGGAAAAATATTTAATTCCATACTGTCAATTGAATGTTATTTTAATTTAAATGTTAAATTAATCATCATTAAAGATTTAAATAATATAGCTAAAGGCAAAGCTATGATTAATCATTTTCTTAGGCAAGAGTTTTAAATCACCTTTCATCAGTTTTAAGTGTTGAAACGAGCACTATTTAATTTTCAGTTTAGAGTATACAGGTAAAGGATTCTGCAGATTAGACAGTTAAGCAGGATTTACAGTAATTACAGTATGCAGGTGAAATGTACCTTTCATTATATGTATTTTTAAAGCTCTTCTGGCTATGGCATCTAAGCACATGACATAATTTTTTAACCTTTCAGAAGGACTTGTTTCTCCCTACCTTATCACTTGTACTTACAAGTACCAGGAGCTATCCATCACCCTTTTACGTACAGAGAGTCAGTCATCAATGTCCAGATATGCAGAAACAGTGTTCTGGGTTCTGTGTATGTTACTACTTCTCATTTTCATTGTAAAGGTGTTTAGAATCCCTCACAAAGAATTGTGAGCAGCAATGAGTGACTCAGACCTTTCGAAATGTCTCCCTGTTCCCTAATTCTCCATGTATTGATGAGGTCCACTGAAAGAAGGAAAGCATTCCTTTCCTTTGATGTCCTGGAGCGTTATCCTGCAATGCATGAACACTGCATCTTCTCCTTGAAGAAGCCAAGATGCTACACAACGGGTAGGGCGGCTATCCAGACCACTCAGGTTTTTCCAAAAAATCAACAGGAGATTTCAAGAAACATCTGAGTAGAAAAATACTTTCTGAATTAGGTGAACAGTTTTGCAGGTGGATTTTTGTTAATGTTTAGATACAAGAAACACTTAATATTTACTCTCATGTAGCAGGTGGCTTAACCCCCCCTCTTTTCCCCCCACACCCCTCCTGTCTCAGACTAGATCTCTCTTTGGGGAGAAAGGAATTATTTAGCATGGTCTAAAAGGAAATAAGTAGGAGTGATGGGACGAAATAAATGGAAAATTAATGTATTAGAAAACGGAAATCTGTTACATGTGGAACAGTCCACTGCCTGGAACATTTTAAAATTGATTGGCCAAAGCAATACTGGGGAAATATACTCTAGAGAACAGCCTTGCTGGATAGACAAGAAGGGACTTTCCATGTCTAATGTCTAATCTAGAAAAGTACCATTTCAAGACCTTTTGTAAAGTTAGCTCTCTTAGGAGTTAAAGTAGTAGCTAATATTTCTTTTTCCAAATCATTTCCAGAAACTGCACAATATCTTAACTATTAAAATTTACAGTGATTTTACTAAAACACTAAGTACTACACTGTGCAAATAAAATAGGTACAATGTGCAAATGCTAGGCTCACTCTGGCTGTTTTCATACAATATGCAGATGTGTGTCGTTAATGTGTTATGGCTGTCATTCTACATAAATATATAGCACAAGGTAATCATTAGTTCTCTTGGTGTTAATGGTTTAGGGACGAATAATGTTTGTGTGCTAAATTAAACAGATCTTTAGGGCAAATTCAATGCTATTACTATTCTGATTTGAATTGACGTGGCACAGATAACGAAGGAGGCCTCAGAGGATATGCCGTGACAACTGACAGTCAAAGCCATATTGGTCTTTTTGCCTATTAAAGATTTGAGTACAATAATTGGGGGCTCTTGTGAGGTGACTGGTGAAGTGTGCAGGAAGAGGGGTGACATACACTGCACTGGAGGTGGGCTAATATACCAACGTTTCAGAAACAAAACTTGGAAAACTACATCAGTTGGCCTCAGTTCAGAAAAGAAGGGGTGATGTCCTGCACAAGGACATTCTGCTCTGGTGGTCACACTGCCCTGGCAAGTCAGAGCTGCTCTACACAACAGGGGTTCAGTGGCATACAGCGCTGCAGCTGCACACTCCAGCAACGGAGGAGGTTCTTCCTTTGTGATAGTGACTCCACCTGCCTGAGCGAGGGTAGTTATGTTGACAGAAGCATTCTTCCCTCAACCTAATCACCTCTACGCTGGGGCTGTAGGTCGGCACACTGACAGCACTCAGGAGTGTGGACTTTTCACATACCCCTGAGGCCTTTATCTTGTCAATCTAAGTTTTAAAAATATGCCAGGCCCCAGTCACAGTTCGGTATTTAAACCTTACCACAAAAAGAGATGGGCACTTAAAGGGTTAAAAACTTAGGGCGGGATCATTATCACCATGTGATAGGGTGTGGTTTATAAAACCACCATTGAATACTGAGGCTGAAGACCCAGGGCTTGTAGCATCAGAGAAACATAGTCGTCACTTTAAAAATAACTCCGAGTACATAATCGTGCTCTCACACAGAAGTGGTCAGTACATATTCTATAAAAGAAAACAGAGGCCCATGGGGACCGAGTTGTATTTTGTCTAATATCTATCTTACGGTAAAGCCCTCTCTATTTTCCTGGTACTTCCTACGGCCCTGATCTGCAAACATTTAAACATATATAATTTTATTAATGTGAGTAGACTCGTTGAACTAAATTAAGTGTTTGCAAGGTTGAGGACCTATGTTCAAAACTCAACGAAAATATTCACAGGGGGTCACCAATTTATCAATACAAATAATCATTATTTCAAATTCTGTTCAAGTTTTATTAACATTTGATGTAATTTAGTTATATCCCAAGTTTGCATCCGTTAGTGGTCTAATTTAGGAGAAATTTTCCCAATACCTGGCAACAGACCATCTTGATGCATGAAACACAATTACTCAAAACCCAACCAAGTGGGGAATGCACTAATACAAACTAATTATTATGATCACCAGAATATTTAAAAAGTTCTACTCAATCATTAGAACCACATGAAAAATGTTTTTAATCATTTACATGCACACAACTGTCAACTTAAAACAGCCGAGACCCTGCCTTTTACAAAAAGCCGCACTATTTCAGGAAAAATCCTTTCTCCTGAGCAATCAAATATAAAAATACATTTTACAAAAATGCCTGTTTTCCAGCATTTTTATAGTCCATTTAAAAAAGTTGAAAATAAGAAAAAGGTCATTCTGAAATATAATTCAATTCTTTTATAAAATCGATTGGGAGGTTTTTACTTTTAGGTCAGGTTTATTAACACACTGCCCTGCCAGTAATGAGGTAAACGAGTTCTAGCCTAATTGGCCATAATATGGTAACTGCACAACCAGGAGCCAGTCAAATAGCTTATTTTTGTGCCTCACTTTATCAGAGGAAGTATGTGATATTGTCTCTACTGGGGTTTACTAGGAAATGTCGTATCGGTGGGCATTCTGCCTGATGCTGCAGGTGGAGGCCAGATCCTAGTGAAAATTTCTCTCTCTCAACCTACAACTCCCCCATAAAAAGTCAGAAACTTTAGTCACTATAAAGTCAATGAGAGCTGGATCGGGCCCTGCCTGTTTTGAAAAAAATCTTCTTAGAAACTTCTGCTCAATTTAAATTTAAAAAACTGACACACCCATGCATAGATCCTTGTAAGGGGTATCCAAGGGCTACAAAAAAATCACTCTCACAGCATCATTCTGGGTTTTGATTAAGGCACCATCCACAATGAAGCCAATGTTGACATGGTTTCCTGACAAACGGAGACTGGAATTTACCTGCCATAGGGAGGCTTAGAAAAGTCTGACTGCTAGTTATGAATGTTGACATAAGATGGGGTTTACTCCAAGTTATTTTAAATTTAGTAACTGCAGAAGTTGAAAAATTAGTAAGATTCATAATTAAAATATATTTGAGAGTTTTTCCACTTACCAGCATCACTTACCTAAAGCAAGCAAATGTGCACCGAATGGACCATCATGCCCCAAGAAAGAAACCTGCCTTTGAATTTCTACCTGTCCTCAATGCACATTATGCTGGGACCCTTAGTCCTCCAGCAATGTTGCACTGTTACTTTCCCCCGCTGTAAATGTCAGTGAACCATGGGGGTTCTTTTGGGCAAAGGGAGAAATTAACAATTTTATGTGTATGATTACCTTTGTAACACAAATGCCCCTCTCTCTGTGCTCTAAGTGCCTTTTATATGCATCAGAAATGTATTTCTTAAAAAGAGGTAAACAAATCAGCTGTCTTAACCCATCCTGTAAAACTTACATTGAATGACCCCACTTCCCCCTCACCCCTGAAGCCTGTGGAAAGCAGATGAAACTTCATAGCACGCTGTAGATCCCAACAGATTCACACTGGTATGCATGTAAGTACCAAAATCAAGCGACCTATACAGAGAATGCCCTGGCAGCAGCAAGAGGACTCCAGCTTGAGTGTCTCTGCTGGTCTCAACGATGGTATCACCACACAGGGAGAGAGGCGGGCTTCTCAGGCAGGTCAGTTCCAAGCCAGCTAGGGCTTTACCAGTCAGACCAAACAGTGTAAATCCCACTTGGCAATTAGAAGGCAGCCAGTCCAGTGCAGACCACAGAGCACTGTCATCATGTGCTGGTAACAAAGGGTGTCTGTGTCCTGCACTAGGCTCAGTTTCTGAATCACTGGAAGGTGTAGCCCCACGTAGAGTCCTCTGCACCAGTCTCATCGCAAGGTGGCAAAGGCATGAATCATATGAGCAAGGTCCATTTTTGAAGCAAAGAGTTGCAATCGTTTGGACAGACAGAGCTGAGGAAAAGCCACAGATGCTACCTGATGATTGTGCAGTCAGACTAAAGGAATTATGAACATTTACTAATTACTGTCTAAATTCTTCCCAGCCTACCTGCAGCCATGTTACCAAACCAGGCTATTGATTACTAGGCAGTTTGAGTAACATGGTTTTAAAAAAATCCCTTTAGAAGTTGATTAGGGAAACCATGCAAGTGTTGAGACTCAGAGAAGGCCATCCCTGGAAAAGGAAGAAGCGATCCTATCTTCACCAAGACGACAAACTACCAATAACGTGAAATGCATTTTCCTATGAATATCAACAGCAACACAGCATTTTGGAAAAGTATTATCATGTCACCAACTTAGTTTTTAGGCTATTGACCATTTTGCGGGTAAGCTTTTTTTGTCATTTGACCCCGCTTAAACCAATTAGTAGCAGTAAACCCTGTATACTAATGTGTATTGCCTTTTTACACACACACCCTGCCGAGTTCACGCTCTCTCGTCCTCAGCTGTTCCCAGCAGACTGTGCATGGTTTCTTGCGAAAAAACACAGAAATCACAGAAAGATCCCTCTGCTAGTTGTTCAGAAACCCACAGAATTTTCTCCCCAGGAGTGTGATAATTGTCCACTTGTTATAAGAAAATTTAGTGTGTAATGTCTAAGCAAACTCACACACTATAGAGCAGTGGCTCTCAAACTTTTTTACTGGTGACCCCTTTCACATAGCAAGCCTCTGAGTGCAGCCCCGCCCCCAGTCCCCCTTATAAATTAAAAACACTTTTAAATATATTTAACACCATTATAAATGCTGGAGGCAAAGCGGGATTTGGGGTGGACATTGACAGCTCGCGACCCGCCATGTAATCACCTCGCGACCCCCTGAGGGGCCCCAACCCCCAGTTTGAGAACCCCTGCTCTAGAGGTTAGAGTGGCACTGTACAGCACCATGGCAAGAAATACCTATGCTGTACCCTCTAAATAGCAAACAAATGTGCGACTCTATGCAGCAACCTTTACAACACATCCCCCTATTAAAAGCCCTCCCCTGGTAAAAGGGAAAGGGCCAAGGTTACTTAAGAAATTAACTTTCACTTTGGGGAGCGAACCCATCCAAAATATTTTATTTTAAAGCTGGCCCTGGTGAAAGAATAAATCTGTGCAGTACACACTTGCCTTGTGAGAGCCTATAACCCGGGAAAACATGTTTTCAGAACAATAATGAAGTGCTCAATTAGGATTTCACAGAGAACTGATGCTGGGGTAAACAAAAAACAAGAAACCATTGTGAACACCAGGTTTCATTTTGTTTTATAGACACTTTTAAAAAAAATCACAGCAAAATCTGTCTTGACAGCTAGAGACTAAATCAACTGACTGGAACATAGTTCAGCCGTTCAGAGTGAGGTCACTGTTATGGGAAGATCAACAGGAGAAGGAAACCTATTCTTTGGAATAACGGTTAAAAATGACAAGATGAGCTGCTGAATTTTTTCTTAAAATTAAACTGAAACAACAAGAACTCCACAAGTCTCACGTGACACTGAGCTGCAAGTCTGACTATCAGAACACATACAGCAACGAGGACTTGTTCTCCCTCCACTTCCACTGGGCCCCCTCTTTGAACATCAACACTGACAATCCACCATGCGCCTTAACCAGGGCAGCAGAGCTGCTGTGCATTCTGCAGTTGTAACTCAATTGTTTCTCTGTTAGAATCGCTGGACAAGTGAGGGAAATGGGGACGCTTTCATTTAAACGTGATTATGGCTGGAGTAGAATGGCTCATCATCCTGGAAGATGGAGCCATAATTAAAAGTACAAAGGGAGGGGAGTTAATGCAGGAAAAGTTGCACAATATGAGGAAGAGAAGCAAAATCTGTGATATCCCTGCAGAGGGCTGTGGATCCTGAAACCACACATCAGAGCACTGTACTAGCAACAAAGGCTTCAACTACTAAAAAGGCAGAAGGAAATCAAGAGGCTTCTGCCCAGGGGAACTAGAGGGAAAGTGGAACATTAGAAAGAAACATAGAACCACCATTCTGGAGTAGATGTCAGTGAGCAGCCCACGGATAGCTATCGATCAGCCAGAACTTCTGGCCAGGTACAACCTGTTAAATAAGCTAGATGATGCTTTCAATTACAACTGGCTGGCCATCTTGCTGAACCTTATTTTTGGACACCAGCTGATAATGGAGGCAAACTGTACTGCCACATTTACAATCTCAACTGTAGGCCTCGGCTTTCCTTTTCCTCTCCCCTGGCCTGCAAATTTTACACCTGTGTCACAAACCATCTGACTGAGATGGCTGCCATCAACAGGGTGTTCAGACAAGGCAGAGTAAAGAAAAAAAACTTCAACTTTTCATGTTCTTTCCAGACAGCTGTGCTGAACACAACCAAATATCCTTGGTTCAAGTATCCTTTGTTTTTATGGTGGTACAATTTTGAAGTGAACCATACCTCTATGTTAGCAGCAGGGGAATGCACACCTGAGAAAGCAATTCCAAGTCCCATTCAATCTGTAAGAACAGGTCTCCCTGCTAGTAGCACTCCCTGCGTTCTCCAAATCCTGAACAGAACGACGTGAAAGAGAATTCAGACAAACAGGTCTACACAAAAGCAAGGCAAAAGATTCTAACACAACAACTTGAGTTTGCAAGTTCCCATGCCCCCTAACCAGTTCTCTCTGATACATCTCTACAACAGGATGGCCTGACAGCAATTACCACAGATTTGCCTTTCACATATTTAATTTTTTTGCAAATATAATATATCCTGGTTTTCAACAGAGTGGTCGTACACATAATGATCAACTGACATCACAAGACAGGACTCACCAAAAGTCCACAGATCGTATTATGATGCCTGAAAGGATGAAGGATTTTTTCAGTCCTACCAACTTCAAGGTGAGATGTCATTACAACGTAAGAACTTTTTAATGACAGCTGATTTGTATATGTTTCTCTACGAAATGTGCAACCAACTCCTCTGCCTCTTCCAGTACAAAAGCACATTGGCAGATAAAGTATTGTACAGCAGCAGTGATGTCAGGAGCAATGATATAAATCAGTCATTTTGCAGCGAACGCACTTTTGTAATCCATTTATTTCAATGCCCTGCTGGGTGAAAATTATTAAACTGGAATATATAAAACAGATTTTGCCACCACAAGCTATGGTCTATCACCCTCAGTCTTAACCAACAAATATGGCTGTGCATGTCTTGGAGTTTTATATGTACCTGTGCATACATATGTAAATCAAGTTCTTTGTGCATCGAGTCTCCATTTCAAAAAGTTTCATACAATTTCCAATTGTGTGTGTATATAAACATACATATATATATTGAAATCTGTATTATGCTATTTATATACACACATCTGTGTGTGTGTGTGTATATATATATACACACACACACACAAAACTAAACAAATTATACATACCATATAGATATGATCAGACTTAAATACTGCATATAGATGGGGAAGGAGAGAGCTGAATATAGTTCCTGTTCAGTCTTCATTGCTTTCTGATCATGATCTGATCATAATTTTGCTCCAGTCTAAAATTGTTTTTGAAGGATACAGCTGGGTGTAAATAAATCCATCTTTGGTAGAGAATATGCCTTGCTTCCAACCTTGTGCAACAATTCCTCCCCAGGATACAGTGCTTACCCTATGGGAGGACCCAGATGTATAGCATGCATCCGACGAAGAACACCTCCAATGGTCAAAGCAAGTCCCAATCTGTCATCGTAAACAATGGAAACATCTTTGTTGCAACTGGGAGATTGCACAAGGCATAGTATGCCCTAGGAAAGGGTTACGTCCATTGCTATCCCTTAAAGGGAAATAACCACGAAAGGTAATCCGGATACAGTACAGCAATCAAATGGCCGGACTGTGACACAACAAGAGCACTAGACTGTAGCCTAAAGTGGCTGGGAGAAAGCTCAGATAGCAATGAGGACCAAATGGAAAAACTGCAGGCCACATGAACTGGAGACAGGGGGACCTTAATCTAGCCATACTGTATGTGAATTTAGATAGCAGGGAGTTCAATATAGACATCCAGAGTTTTGTGCGTAGCTTACTAATAAAATCATTTGAGTCAGGCAAGGACACCACCACCTGACGGGTTCTGTGCTAAGTTACAACCTCCAAGATACTAAGGGTGAAAACATATAAAAGCTACTTTCCATCTCAGTTCACTGGCTGATAGGAAGGACAATGCTGTGGAGTCAATGAGGTATAATTCAGAACCTAAACCCCAGAATATGGAGGAATCATTCACTGTCTTAAAAGCAAGAAATCTTGGGCATTTCTACAAGTTTATCTAACTATTTACAAGATGCCTAATCACTAATTAGGCACAAGAGACAAGTTCACTATTGTCTTTTCAGATCAAGAGCCCCTCCAAATTCACACTGTGCAGCGAAGGTTGGGGCTCACTCCTAACATATTCTGGGCCATTTAGAGCTGTTTACTGGATATGTTTTAAACACATTTTTAAAGCTTTCACCTGAAGTCATGAAGTCAATGCTCAAAGCTAATGAATATGAAACATAAAAGGTTAAAATCTGCTACTAACACTGCAGACTTGATGCAACTTACCCTATTGCAGTGGCTGAAATTGCATCAAGCCAATAGAAAGACCAGATTCCTAGGGACATTTCCCCTTCTCCACTCAAAGAGATCCCAAGCAGGCTGCACTTAGTCTCAGGACTATATCAGCTGGAAATGCAGCCCCTGGAGGCCAAGAACTGCAACTGAGAAAAGATTGGGAACAAGCTATTGGCCTCACCAGGTACTTAATGGGGCTGTGACACCCAGCCATGGATTTCAAGTAACTGCTGGGATCAGCTGCAGTTCTGTTGTATTTGGTTAATAACATTTCTGCTTTGACATAGTAAATTTTTTGAGTGCCCAACTTAAGGGATCTTAAAGAGGCCTGATTTTTATAAACTGCTGAACCTCAACTCTCTGAAAATCAGACTCTTCTAAGACATCTCCAACTGGGCACTCAAAGTTACTAATCATTTAATTGTTTTTGAAAATCTTGGCTGTGAAGTGAAACTGGCTTCTGAACAGCCTGGAGAGCAACCAACAGTGAGTGTGAGGTTTCCCTCCCAGCACAATGCATCTTTCAATTATTTCTTTTCAATTGCACGAAGGAGGGAGAAAGGGCCTCCAGAACAATGGAGGTGGCAAGCATTTGCTTACCAAAAGCTGCCGTTGGGAGACAACAAAGCTGTATCAGCTGCAAGAAATTGCCTCAACAACTTGAAAGTTCACAGGGCTGCTGAGTGTAATCTCATTTTACTTCCAGCACTCTGGACTTCATTTCTGACACTCCAATAAAGGCAATCCTCAGTCTACCCTAAGAACAAAACCAAACCCGTATCTTTGGACAAATAAATGAGAGCCTTGCATTGTGGGCACCTCACTTCCAGACACTGATACCGAGTCGGTCTGTTCTGCTGGGATAAGGGAGAACATTTCATTCTTCACTTTTCTATACCAATATACTTTTAAGAATGTTTACTATGCAGCATAATGTACATCCACATCATGCATTTCAAAATAAAATATTTTAAAAAACAAACTGAAATATGGCTGGGGTGCTTTTGCTCATGATAACAGATCTGTGTCAGGGCTATTTTTCATACTCACAAGATGAAGGCCTTCAGATTCGCACAGATGAGAATACAGCTGAAAATAAGCCATTTGGCTACCTATGTGCCAAGCCTCATGCTTTTATGCCAAAGTGAATGATTTTCCAGCTTAGATCTTGGACTAGTAAAATAAGCGGCATTTCAAATGTGACCAGGTGGGTTTCAGCACACACAGCTTACACACAAAAGCAAGCCCAGCTCCATGTTTAAAGCCTACAGGAGCACAGACTGAGAACAACTTACGGCAGTCTGCTGTTATGAGCCTGAGCCTGGTACTAAAAGCGGCCCATCTTCTACACCCGTACGACCTAGGGCACAAGTCCAGGCTGGGAACAAGCTCATTGCTGAGGCCAGCACAGGCTGGGTACTTCATGCTTACGCAGAGACTCCTTTGTTCCAGAGTCAAGTACACAACCTGACATGACCTTGCTCCCGGGCAGTTCTAGGTATCGTCCTTTTCTCTGCACTGTTCTACCTCACAGTTCCTTGGAGCAGTGTGCCTCCCCAGCCCCCTCCACAACCATCTACATGGGGCGTAACAGCAGGAGTCCAGTGCTGGGGCCACATCATTCTCCATTGCTGTCACTAGGTACAAAGTGCAAAAGTGTGGCTGTTCCTGCATCCATTAAAAACTTTAAAAACAGAACAAAAAGATTTCCATATCAATTTGAAAATACATTAGTCTCCAAAAAGCCAGCAAGCACCTGATAACCTGTTTGTGCCACGTCAGCTCCTGTCCCTGCATGGCAGCAGTCCTGGGGTGACTGTCCTCTCAGATGGCAAACACGACATGCTACTGTCTTTGCACGCTCTCCAGCCCAACGCAGGACGACGACATCCATAGGGTTGAGTTTTGATGGCGTGGACGGAAATAACCAGTTGCTAAATGTTCCAAGCTCCTGCAGTGAACTGTCATGCCCCAGAAACAGAGCACTGTGCAACTCACTGGAATGCAGAGACAGCCCACTGCTCAAGACAGTTCAGTGTTACACTAACTTTGCTATCTGGCCTCTGGCTTGGGACACAATGTCATTGTCTTCCCTTTCACCCCCTCCCGCCCCCCAAAAAATCCCCAGCCCTCCCTGCCTCATCCCATTTAAAGTGTTTGTTTTATCTTTACCTCCTATGAAATGTTTCTGATAAGGCTTTATTGCTATACAAAAGCGGTGCAAATGCTGCCCAAAGACAGCTCCATCAGGAACTTTGGTCACACGACTGCAGGACTTATTGCGCACCGTCCAAGTCCCAGCGTTAGACCTGCTACCTTTCTGAAGAGAAGCTGAATACTGTGTGCAATAACACTAAGAAAATAGGATTGAACCCCAAAGAGAAAACAAAAACAAGGGAAGAAGAGAGAGGGGGACAAGGTACTAAAATTAGGCAGAAGGCTTCCTTGGGTAGGGCCGAGTCATTCCTGTGATGACTAACTGATCAATGCTACATTTAGACAAAACAAGTGTCTTCCGGAACAGATTGTTGGTGTTGAAATCGTGTGTCTGGTCCTGAATGCCAGCTCTCTCATCAATGCAGCATTTATTAAAAAATAAAATTAAAATGAAAAAAACTGACAAATTGCATCACCAGGTAGCAGCCTGGCCTGGATCAGACATGTCCCATTGCATTTGCTTCATCAAGCAGGGCCATTTAATGTGGCTTCAGCACATGGCAAGACCTCCTCTTTCCTACAAGAAAAACAAACAGTATTACAATAAGCATTAAAGAACTAAGACAGCTGTGCCACCCACTCATCTCCTTTCAATCTTACACTGATCCGGGCATTCACCTGGACAAATCACCTTTTCTGTGACGCTGAAGCCATCCTTCCAGCATATAGTTTTTTCAATAGCCATGACCACAACATTAATAACTAAGCACTTGTATGGCACTGGACTGCCCCATTTTACATATGGAGAACTTGCAGTAAAGCTGTCCAAGGCCAAATGTCAAAACAAGGATTAGAAGCCATATGCTCCTGGTTCTCAAGTGTGCACTCCTACAAAATTCACTGGATACTGTACAATCCGATTGGCTGATGGCTGCACTAGTGGAGTAGAGCTACTTGAAAGCTGGGTTTTCTCCTGCAATACATCAAACAGCAGCTGAGGGAGGTGTCTAAAATCACCCTTAAGCCGTGAATAATATTAGTTAATGATGGATGTACTCCTTCAGCCACAGGGGCTGATATTACCTGTACCCTCTTCTCCGACTGCTTCACCCAACCCACCATCATCACCTTCAGTCTTGTCTGGGCAGAGTCTCAGCCAGCCCCAATCTCAACTAGACACTGGGTGAGGCACTGAATCAGATGAGACAGACACATGTAGCTGGGTGTCATCAGCCCACTGCACCCTGTGCCTCCTCACTAACACTTCTAAAAGCCACACCCACATGTTGAACAGGAGGGGTGACAGAATGGCACCCTGTGGCACTCCAGACTTGAGAGCTCTTCGGGAACAAGGGCAACTGCCCACAACTACCTGTTGAGATCTGAGAGAGAAAAGAATGAAGGCACTGAGTGAAGCCCCATCTGCTCCTGCCAGGGTATCACCTCTTGATTAACTGTACTGAAGGCATAAAATACCACCAGCATGGAGACTTGGTCTTCATTCATCACCAGCACATCATCAACCAATGCGACTTAATGATGTCTTGGTGCTGTAGCCAAATCTATATCCAGATTGATACGGGTCAAGGAGATCAAAGGCATCCAGATACTTGGACAGTTGTCTCATACCAGCCTTCTCCACAAGGGAAGATGTGATATTGGACAATAAATGGTCAGTGTAAAGTGACGACTTCTTGAGCAAAGGACAGACTACTGCTTGCTTCAAAGCTATGGGCAGCCTGCCCTCTCGAAAAGATGTGTTGACGATCTTCACAGGTAAGGTGATCCGTTACTTCCCAAGTGGTCTTCACCAGACAGGAAGGATGCGGATCCAAAGCATAGGTTGTGGGACAAAGTTCTCCCAACACCTCCATTAGTTCAGGGAACACCACTGGCTGAAACACTCTCAGAGAAGATGAGGCCCTTGTTCCCTCAAGACCCTGCTCTGCCACCACAGAGGTAGACAGCCCATTGCTAATCTGATCTACTGTGTCCACAAAAGGTCAAACAACTTCCTCACAGCTGGTGGAACTCCGACCTGCTACACAACTGAGACAGTCCAGGTTGACCAGACTACCTATTGCCCAAAACAAATTGGATGTCTGAGATTTTTCTTTGCCTCCCACAGAACCACAGCACAAGAATTTAAAGAAAATCTTTATGCTGCAACTTTTCAGCCTCAGCCCAAAACTTCCCTCTTGCTTCATTTGTCAGAGATCATCTGTAACATAGCATGACCTGTAAGAACAAAGCCAGCAAAGAGGGCACCCAGGGGCCATCTCATCAACGGTGGGGATGGGGCGGGAGGAGAGTATTACAGGGCTCTACCAACCCATCGAGGGAGTGGTCTGTCGGTGGAACAGGATTCTCCCTGAGCTCTCTAGAACATTTCTAGTTCCATGACTTTCCATGGGTAGACCATCTAAACAGGTCCCTTCCCCAAGACGGATGAGGCCCAACCTCAGAGCACAGGAGGTAATGGTCAGTCTGTGACAGATCTGAAGGTCCAGTTGCTCAACCTGCAATCCCAGCCAATGTGTAAGTTGAGACAGCAGCTACCAGGGATAGGCCCATGGTCATCATGGTGGCCAGGAAATCCTGAGCTGATTCTTTATCTACATGCAGACTGAAGTTGCTCATAGCACGCTCTGCATTTCCAATGTCACTGTAGTTGGGAATTCAGTTAGCTCGTGAAGTGACTTGGCAGCAAAGTCCGGGCAAGCGACACACTAAAATCAGTCCCATCTTACTCCTATCCTGGGACTCTCATACTAAATGGACACATGATCAGACACAGTTTTGGAGAAGATGATCTCCTATGCCTCAGGATGGATGCAGTGAGCACGGCCACACTACTCCCCACTGACTCCTCCCCCAACTTTGATTCATGATGTATAAAATACTCAGCTGGGAAGAACTGTAACAAAACTGGCCCAGCAGCATCAACCAACCCGAGAATGTTAATACATGCAAAGTCAGGGGGTTCGTCTATTATGAAATCACAAATGGTTGATCTATTTCTCAAGTGAGCATTAAGCATCATGAACCAAAGGCTCTTGAAAGCTCAGCCTTCCAAGGAGGTGAAACCAAAGAAACAGAAATTAAATGGACTTCTCTCATATTACAATGCCAACTCTCTATTAAAAAAACCCTCTGATCCCTTGACCGGCTAGCTGGGTGAACAAATGACAGAAGGGGCCTGGGAGAGTTAGGAAGTTAAAAAGAATGTCCTCATGTTGGAGTGAAGAGCCAATCTCACTTGTGTTAGACCCTTCTGCCTGGTACTCTCCTCCTCCAGTCCTAGAGTGTCTTTGCCTTCTGCTTACAATTTGTTTCTACAAAGCATTTTGTGATCCTGTGCATTAAGGACACGAAACAACAAGATGCATCAAAATTAACACAATTCTGAAATGCTTTGGCTCTCCACCTAGAAATGTGGTAACTGCAGCCAAGCACTGCCACATGGGAATCTGCCATCTGAGAGCAAGGACCAGGAAGTGCTACAGAGGCTGTGTGCCTGGCCCCGGGGGTGGAGGAAGTGCCTCATTATTGAGAAACAGCTCTCTGGCTGAGACACGGCATAGAATGCCCCCATGACAGCAGGGCCTTTGAGGATGACATCACTGGAAATTCCCAAGGACCAAGCTACATAAAAAAACCCTAAAAAGGTGACATTCCAAAGACTTCATAATAAGCACTTCCCTCTACCTCCCTGACTCCCAGTCTTAATCACCAAAACTATCCTCCAAATTTCTTCTCCCACATGATTTTCATTTGTTAAAACACTAAAGCTTTTAAGGTTCTTTTTAAAAAAAAACACTAGACTATTTCCTTATGCAGAGTGAATATTAAATATCAAAGCCCTATGATTTATTTTTCATGGCATCAAAGATTTGATAAAATCTGTATGAAACTGCAGGATGTGTGCATTATATTGTAATAGTCTAACACACTGTGCTTTCAGCCTCATGTGTCACTAGGCACCCAAGACAGACCAGCATGCATTCTACTGTGCGCTAGTGCTAAGCTAAGGGATTCAATGGTTTGGTACAGAATAAATTACTGTTTTTGTCTGACTCACGGTGGTTAGAAAACTTCGACCCGCTCACCTGTCTTTTGTTGTGCTTTCTGTGGCAGCCATGCCGACAGCTGCAGCGTTCTGGAGCTCCTCAGAATGCTGGGGCATGCTGTTTAGTGGTTTGGACACCTTTGTCGTTCCCATGTCTGTGATGGTCAGCTTGTCAATAACCAGGCAGTCTGCATCACTGTGTGAGGAGAACTCAAGCTCAAGTCAAACTGGCAACTGAGGGGTGTTAAATTCCAATGGAGAAAAATGGATTCTCCTCCTCGTCTAACAGAATACACCATTCCCACAAGTGGAGATATGTAATGAATGAATTCAAATGAACAGTAAAATCAAACTGGAATTAAAAGCATTCTACCTATCCTGGAGGCTATGTTTCCTAAAATCAGGACACTGAAAACGCATAAAACCACTGATTCCCACAAAAGACACTTCCAATCAATGCCACAGAAACAAGCCCACGAGCTTCCGTATATTCTTATTACCTGGAAGGAAGACGCGTTAGCGCTCTCCTAGATGCAAACGCTATTAATAGCATGTTGTCCAGCGATGGAGAATGGAGAACAAATACTGTCAGCCTGCTAAGTCATCAGAAGGGACCCAACAAATGAAGTGCATTCAAATGAGAACCTTACAGATTAGCGGGCCGAGTTCACTGCTGGATGAAAGAAAATGACTCACCTATAATAGTGGATGGAGATTATCCATCACTATTCTCGGGGCCGTGCTCCTGCACCCAACCAAGGCTGGAAATCCCCAAGCCCAGAGTTCTTAAATGTTAGTTCCAGCAGAGCACTTTTCACATGGTCACCCGGGCACCCCTTCTGCTCCAACCTACAGCTGGCAAGTGAAGTCACTCCCATGTGTGTTTTTTAAAAAGTTTCATTTAAGTAGTACAGAACCTGGAGCTCTATGGGATGGAAGGTGGACTAGAGGTGATATCTTATGATTGGTAATTTTCAGACCACAGTTACAGTAAGTAATTCTCACCCCGGCAAAGATTCCTAAGAGAACAGATCCCCACACTTGGAGATTAACAGTTCCAAGGATGTCTCTATAAAACAAAATACAACATAACAAAATGAAAAAATCTGCAGCAGACAGTAAAGCTGCAGGCCAGGTAAATCTATCTTGGACGTTAACACTAAAGAACACTTTTCAGAGTGGAGAGATAAGATATTTCTATAAAATTCGGTGTTTTGTACTTTAACACAGTGAGATAAAATACCTCTAAAAACAGGCAAGAGGAGTTTAATATACAGAGATCCTAAAAATAAAAAGTCAGTTTGTTCCAAGTTAGGAGAATTCGTCTGCCCCTAAACTGGAGACAGTGATTCTGTGACACTGACAGACCAGACCTCGACTCCAGCCTAAAGGATGAATCTAAGTTACAATGCTTTGGGAACATACCATGCTGACATACACCGTATGACTGCACTGCAGATCTCAAATTATTAAAATTATTTAATACGTATATTGCAGTGGTTAGAATGTTGCCGCCAGAGTAAAACTTGCTCTACAGAATGGGCTTTGTGATGTGACAAACCTGTACTGCTGCCAGGTTACTGACATATGAGAAGCAGCCAGCCAGCCACTTACACATGCTTCTTTTGGAAACAGTGAAAACAAAGCAAAACTGAGTAGACATCCTGAGGATTTTAGTGTACTCCAGATAAAAACTTAGGGAACTTCTGACATGCAGCTTCTGGAGAAGGGCTTTTCTGCAATGAGCATATAGGCATGGAAGGAAAGATAGCAGGATGAGGGAGTGATTAAGTAGAAATTCGGTCACCACCTTATGGAGGAATCTAGGATGTGTCCATAGCACCATAGTCTGGTGGTAAAAGCATGGGATAGGCAATCTGATTTGGGTTCTATTCCTACCTCTGCCACTGACTTGCTCTGTGGTTTTGGACAATTCACGGTCTCTCTGCCTCAGACTTCCCCAGTTGTAAAAATAGACTTTTATAAGGTGCTTTAAGATCCTCTGAAAGGAGCTAAATACAGTTAGTGCAAAATGTTGTACTATCTTAAAAGAATTTCCATGAGATGAGATCAG
This sequence comes from Mauremys mutica, assembly GCF_020497125.1. Lineage (NCBI taxonomy): Eukaryota > Metazoa > Chordata > Testudines > Geoemydidae > Mauremys > Mauremys mutica. The sequence continues at coordinate 3,463,970 of NC_059072.1, read as the reverse complement.
AAACTAACATCCGTTATTATTTGTTATTTGTATTATCAAAGCAACTATTTATGGACCAAGATCCCACCATGTTAGGTGCTATACAAGCACAGAACAAACAGAAGCTCCCTGGCCCAAAGAACTTACCATCTTAGTATAAGACAAGAGACAACAGATGGACGCAGAGACAGGGGAGTACAAGGAAACAATGAGAGTGTATTGGTCAGCATGATTGGCTGTGGTCTCAGCACACCAACGGCCTTACCACTGTCAAATTGTAACCTTCTAGTAGCCTCATTCTAAGCAACTAGGAAGGGTTGAGATGCCGCCTCAAACACCAGTCTTCTATTTCTATACTCAGCAGCCACGCTGACAATGCAAGTGATCACTAATTGGTCTGGTTCAGCATTATCAGATAGGGTCAGACACTCACAATGATGACACTGACCACTCAAATCCTGGACAGGTTTAAGAATATCATCTGTATGGAAATGTTACAAGCATGTAACATTTCTCTCTCATGAGTCTGGTTAGGACAGAGGTTGCCGAAGAGATCTGTCTGAGCAGTAGACTGAGATGGCATCACTTAACAATGCAGTCTGTTTCCAGTGTAGTCTCTTAGTTTGTTGTTCACAGTGCCTGTGAACAGACCGCTGATATTTCCTGTTCATGAAAGATCTAATCACCTGCCTCCTGATCTGAGGCCACTCATGTGAGTCCTCTATCAACAGGCCCAACCGGTCTGTGATTGTGCCTTCCTTTCCAATGGCTAAGTGGCCACTTAAGCATGTCTTGTGGGACAATCTGTACAAGGAAGTATATCCTCCTCTTCTGCTTGTTGATGTAAAACATTATGGCCTAATTGTTCATATGTATTAGGACCAACTTTTGGAATACTGGTCTCTAAAGGTTCTTGGCAATCTAGACTGCACTCTCCGACAGTTACAATGGTCTTGAAGATACTGTACATAGAATCTGTCTGCACAAATGGCTCATCCCTGCCAGAGTTCATCCATGGTTACTACCGTTTGGATCACCAGAATTTGAAAGCCTCCATCCAACTGACACCAAGTCACAGGGCATTGGAGGTCACTCGCCACCTGCATGTTATGTGGACCTCTCTGGGTATGTCTACATTACAGCTGGGCAGTGTGATTCCCAGCATGGGCAGCCGGACTTGCCAGAGCTCTGCGTGAAATAGCATGCTACAATAGCAGCGTGAACGCTGCAATACAGGCAGTGGCTTGGGTTAGCCACCGAAGCTTGGACCTGGGAGGTCAGACAGGCTTGGATTTGGGTGGATAGCCTGCAGTGCAGACATACCCTGTATAGTTTAGCAACACCAAGACTCCAGGGTTGATTGAGTTTGCCTCATCTGTTGGCATGTGATAGCTGGTATCTTTTGGCCCTGGCAAATCCTCTCCGCTGGATCCACAATGTCCTGATGCAGGAATGTCTTGAGTTAAGCCTTCTACAACAGGATTCTTTTGTACTGTCTCTACTGAACAAACTGAAACTTTGGGCAGATAATCTTGAATCCCAGAGATGCAAACAAGTTGATACCAGCAATGGACTGATACTTGGATCTTCTCCAAAGTGATGGTCTTGATCAGCCAATTATCCAGATAGGGGAACAACTGAAATCCAATTTTTAGGTACCTACCTACGACTGTATCTTGCTGGACCAACACAAGTGCGCCTTAAACACAATCTCAATGCCTAGGTGAGACACTCAGCTAAGTACTCAAGGACTGAGCTACTATGGCCTAGAGAGCCAATATTTCATCTGACTTATGAGATGCATCAGAGGAAGCCAGGAGAGTTTTGAGGCTCTCCATACAGGATTTGACCGTTCACCGTGATAGCCATGAACAGATTTCACAGCGGAGCCAGTCCTGCTCCATTCCAAAGTACAGGGCACAGTAGATATATATGCCTGTTTAGGAAGGACTTGGTTTGACCACACTCTGAACACATTTTAAAGCCTAGAATGCTACCTTCTCTCCATACTTGCTAGATAATAAAAGGAATTGGGGGAGGGAAGGAACAAGTCAAAATGTTCACCTGTGAAAATGCTGAAAACGAGGAAAAACCAATCCCCTCGAACAGAGCTGTACCCCTAGAGGTCAGAGTTTCAATATGCCAAGTGACACATGCATCACTGTCTGCTGATCAAGCTGGAATGCTTTGAAGAAGTGGGCGGTTATAAGGGTTGGAGTTCCAAGTCATCTAACAAATTGTTTTGGGGATGGTGGAATAATGCAACGATTGAAGTGCCAGAGTCTGGAAAAAATGTACTCTGTGATATTGTTAGTGCTGATGAGGTGTCCACGTGAGCTGGTAGCCACGAAGCCTGAAGAAGCTACGTACAACAAATAAAGGGAAGCTCCTACTCTGATTAAAACAATGTGACAGTGATACATATGGCCTAAAATGGAACACTTCAAGGCTATTTGATCTAGACTTTGCTGACGACATCGCTCTTATCTATGAAGATGCCAATGGACTACAAAAATGCACAAACCAAAAAGAAGTAGTAATGGAGAAGATAGGTTTGAGATACAATGCAAAGAAATGTAAAGTCATGTTAATGGGGATTATAGGGACAGAAATCAAAACTGAAGAAGAGAAACTGGAGAAGGTGGACAATTTACGTATCTTGGAAGTACCATCAGCCAAGGTGGTACTAGTTCTGAGGAAATAAGAAGTATCAGGAAGGCAAATGCTGCATTTGGAAGATTCAAAAACATCTGGCAACTCAAAAACATCTCCCTCAAGACAAAACTGAACATGTACACTTCTACCCCGATATAACGCGACCCGATATAACACGGTAAAGCAGTGCTCGGGGGGACAGGGGGGCGAGGCTGCACACTCCAGCAGATCAAAGTAAGTTCGATATAACGCGGTTTCACCTATAACACAGTAAGATTTTTTGGCTCCCGAGGACAGCGTTTTATCAGGGTAGAGGTGTATAAAGCAATTATCATCGCCATCACAACATATAGCAGTGAGACATGGCAACTTACCAAGAAAGATACGCAAAAGCTGGATGCATTTCATCACAAATGTCTGAGAAGAATATTGGGAATAACATATAGAGATAGGAAGACAAGAGAAGTAGTCAGAAAAATCACTGGACAAGGCACCCTCTCACAAATCTACAAAATAAGACATCAGTGGCTGGGACATGTGCTAAGAATGGAAAAAGAACACGTACCAAATACTGCCCTTGAATGGAAGCCAGAAAACGCAAGAAGAAAGTGAGGAAGACCGCTAGTAACATGGAAACGAACAGTTCTGAATGACATCAAGCACCTTACCAAGAAATGGAAAGATTTGGAGAAAAGGGCAGTTGACAGGCAAGGATGGCAAATGTGGGTAGCCCAATGTGCAGCAAAACACAGGATGGACTAAGGGCTGAACTACACTTCGGGGGGAAAACGATCTAAGATACGCAACTTCAGCTACGTGAATAACGTAGCTGAAGTCGAAGTATCTTAGATCGAATTACCTACCGTCCTCACGGTGCGGGATCGACGTCCACGACTCCCCATGTCGACTCCGCTACCACCGTTCGGGTTGGTGGAGTTCCGGAGTTGACAGGAGCTCATTCGGAGATCAACATATCACGTCTAGATGAGACACAATATATCGATCCCCGAGAAATCGATTGCTACCCGCCGATACGGCGGGTAGTGAAGACGTACCCTAAGGTCTAAGGCCTTCACTGACTCCTCTCAGATAAAGTTGGTGGTCGGAGACTCTGGGGTGCTGCCAGAACCAACTTTAAAACTTTGAGTCTGGGGAGTTTTCTGCCTCAGTTACTTGTAGGAGCATGTACTCAAGAGTGGAGAGCTGCCACGAAGCTTGTCAGTGTTAATTTGTCACCCAGTGAAATGCCCCTCCCCCCTTTTTTAAAAATCTGTTATACCACCGTGGTCTGCTTTTCCTGCTCAACTAATGTTTTTTCTCACTTACATGTTGTCTGTGTGTTTTTAGACTAAGTTCCTCAGGGCAGGCACAATACAATAATTATTAAAATAACAATGGTCACTCCAGAGAAAGAGGAATTACTTGCAATAGAACTTTTTCCAAAAGTTATCATCGTTTGTTAGGTATCTCCTATATATTAGAGTGAGGCAGCTTCCAAAACACCACGGGTTGAAGTTTCAAAGAGACACATCAGATTGATTGACGGATGCACAGCGCCTCACATCTTGTAAAAAACACTTTTTTAGGTTTACCATTTCCAGCAAAGATCAGAATTCAGATCTAAGAGAAGTGGATTGATATATGTGAAAAATAAATAACTGGCACTTATTTAGCAGATTTCATCTAGGAATCTTATGGCATTTTGAATACAATAAATTAAGCCCCATCCCTTTTTTACAGATGGGAAAACAGCAGAAATTAAGCCTAATATTTTATAATCAAGGTGCCTCATGTTATGCTCCTAAATTCCCTGTTTAGCTATCTAAAAAACTGAAATCATGGGATTAAAAAAAAAGATAAACCCTGTCTACACTTGGCTTGCAACTGGGGCTAATTCCATCAGTGCAAATCCCTAGAATAGACAAGGAAAATCATGTTTTGGAGCTTACCCTGGTTTCAAGCAGGTTTTAAATAACTTTTCAAGACATGTGGATCGATTACATGCACATGTTATGTGAGGGGTTATGTGAGAAAATGCACACTGGCTCCTAGCTGCCTTTGGAGAATTTGTTAAGAAGCTCCCATACTGGAAATGTGTCTTCGTCACCTTGTTCTCAGAGTAATTCCTCTCAGAGATTTGCCTTTCGTGAAGCTGTATGAGAAACTGCCTCTACTGATAATCCCGCTCTCTCTCTCTGGTGAACAATTTCAAACATGGATTCATAGATTCCAAGGCCAGAAGGGACCATTGTGATCACCTAGTCTGACCTCCTGTATAACACAGACCAAAGAACTTCCCCAAACTTGTTTCTCAGGACAAGATCTAGTACACATCCTACTGAGTTCTCATCTTTTACTGTATGTACCTATATAAGGAATAATTTACATCATATAGAATTATTTTCAATGAGGTGTCTTTGATACTGATTGGAGCCAGAAGTTAGCTTTCTTTTCTCTAGTACAGCACGTGGCTTCCTCAATCTGATAATACAACTGTGTGTTCTGCAAGTGTTATTTCTTCCTCAGCAGTGAACAAGAATAAAAGATTAGTTCTCATTTTGCAGTTAATGTAGGTCGCATAAAAGCATCCTGTAATGAAAATGATATATTGTTAAAATGCAGCGCTAGGCTGTCCAGCTAATAAAGAAAGCAAGCTCCATTTGGCAGCTTCTGTGATGCTTCCGTGCATACAAAATATTTATCTTTTTATTTCCAAAATGTCTTTCCCACAGATTATTGTAAAATATTTTAATGCTGCTATATCTTGTTTCTATTCCTCCCTGCCAACCAGTTCGACTATGTAAACTCAACAATTAAATCTAACCTTCATGAAGATTACTGCAATCAAACAGCCTTGCCCGCCTCATCCTTCCACTGACCTGCTTATTGAGAAGCACCAAGGCTAGCAAAACAAATTTAATTCCCATGGCTTCACTGGGCATTCAGACATGCCAGATGGACTCTCACTCATACTACCAGGCAGAAAATCCACAAACTACAGCACCTAATGTAGTTTCTCATGATGATGATGAGGAGCCCGTTGATAAAATGCATCTCATTGTCAAAGACCTGTAAAGAAGTCAGGCTGAAATGGTCAGTGATCGAAGGGCTTAAAGTATTTCAGAAAAATATGGATTTGATACTAAATAAGGCAACCTTAGAATCCAATTCTACCCACCGCTGACGCTTACTATTGTTGCTCCAGGGATATACTCTAGTTATCCTCTAGTCTCTCTTTGGTAAACAATTAATAAGTATCATAGACATCAAAACATTGTAAGGACAGACTAGGAAGGATGGTGACACTACAAATGGATGTACAAGCAGCATACCTAAACAGTACAAGCCCCATGCTGAGCCTATAAACAAGCCCTTTAAAGCCAAATTCTGCAACAGTCAACCAAGGACAAAACCAAAACGGGATGCAATGACAATCATGCTAAATTACATCGTTTCAACAGGCTGTTGAAACTATCTGCTGGCTAGTAATTAAACAAGGTCACAGAACACAGGAGGGCTCAATGAATAGTTCCCAGATTACACAATGCCATTTTACGTTGTAAAAGCCAACAGATACACCAGCACAGAAGATCCAGTCTATGATAATTAATTGCACTAAACTTCCATCTTTGATTACAAAACATCAATTTTTACAGTGAAATGCGAGACTGCAGTTTGGTCACCGTTCCTTTATTTGTTTTTTGCTTTTAAAATACATGTAAATTGATATTTAACCAATTTCTATAGAAAAGATGGAGATATGTTACATGTCTAATTTTCCACAGCATGCTTAGCTTCTGAATAATCCATTTAAGGCATTCCAGCAAACGTGCCATGCTAAGGGCATAACTAAATGCTAGCAAGACAACTGACTCTTCTGCTTATTTTTTTCATGCTTTCTCAGAAAAAATGAGAAGTCCACAGGTCATGCAGGATGAAGAATCAGCAGGCACAGAAAAGAAAAATGTATCCCAAAATGGGAGAGCTCAAAACATCCACTGTGACAATATAACTCCATTCAGTCTGGGGAACTGGAGGGTTATTTTCTCTGCTGCATGTAAGTGGATGCTACACCAAATTCCTTGCTCAACAACAGCAAAAAGAAAATTGTGAGACAGCTTGGCACCAACTGTTTGGTTATACTGTACAAGTGCCATCGAAGACATATTCCTTTCTGGATCCTTCATGCAATGGAGAGAATGCCAGCTCCATGTCGGAGTTCATGCCCAAAGCAATGGGAACAACCATTTCCAGCTGTTATTTCAGAGCTATTTCAGAAGAAGGAATTTAAGGTTTTCACTGCTGCTAACAAATATGTAAGTTAAATAGTTTCAACCTAGAACTAAGCTATCACTGAACATAAAAGCAGGGACTTCCTGTTCTACAGGAGCTCCCTTAATGAATCCAAAATTTGGAATTTGTTGGCATCAGCTCCTTTTTACTTCAGACTTAAACTACTGCAGTGCTTACTTATGATACATAGCCACTGTACCTAAGGCATTTACTAAGAATGAGCATTATACAGAGATCAGAAAAAATAGTTTTCATAGATAGCAAACATTATAGTTTAGACTAAATTCCAGCCTCCATTCTAACCCCACTTTTTCTGTTGCTCATTAAAACAAATCTTTTGGGGATGAAATTTTCATGCTTAGCCTCAGCTCAGAGTTGAATTTTTTCTGGATAGGGGAGACACTAAATCTAAACTGATCTGACCACTTTTCAGAACAGCGGGTGTAAAGAAAACAACATTAGTCCCTAACTTGAAAACATCTAATGCTATAGACTGCAAACTCAGCAACATTTTAGTTGTCACCAAGGAAAGATTAAAAAAAAGAAACAAAAACAAAACAGCCAAGTATGGAGAAAAATTATTTTAAAAGTTATGAAATTTTAAAAATGCTAGTCTAAGCATACACAACAAAATATCAGCCACTTTTTAGTGTGCCTCAGCTTTAAAAGGAGCCACTTAAGTTCATCATTTAAGGGGAACTCAGCAGTGAAACACTTTTTACACCCTTTAAATAACAGGGAAATACAATCCAAAAGCTTATGTTGATAATAATGGTGAAGTTGAAAAATTAATCACATAGAACGTGGAAATTCAAAAGTAATTTCCCACAAAAAATAGGTACCACATTGCACATACGTAAAATTCACTATTGCTGCTTTACTTGTTCAATGTCAATCTTATTACTGTTTATGCTTTTAATCATATACCATAAATATACAAGATGTGAAACACAGCTGAATTAACACCACTGAGGGAACCTTAACCTTCTGTTTTCCTGGCTCATATGCTTAATTCTACACCCTAATAATGCATTAACATTAGTTTTTCAGATCTCATGTTCACTTTTAATATAATTTAGAGAAATTCTTTACCTGGCACTATTTAAAATATCTTAATTCTGAGTACTGCTGGTGTCTCTCTGAACAAGGACTTGAATTTCACTGAGACTTCCTGCTAGGAAGTCTAGCCTGACAGCACAAGTTTGAGACAAAGGAAAAATGCAGCTCAGCCTTTGAATGCTTAAGACAGAAAACTGTCAAAGATGTGTAAAGTGGTAATATTTATTAGAAAATTATTAAAATAAGATCTTAAGTGGTCCAAAAATATTTTTAAATACCATTCATCCACAAGTTTTAAAAGTGCCTGAATCTCAGGTGCATTTAATACTAGACTGCATTTTCTATGTCTAGTACTACAATATGTCAGAATGACGGCTCCCTGTGTGACTGATAACCATGTTTCATTATGTTATGACAGTTTAAATGATTTTCTAAAGTGATTTAACTCTTCTTTCAAATTAGACATAATTATTAGGATATCACTTATTTTATACTGGAACTTTCTTTTTATCCCTGATCTAATGAGGAAATAATTACAGCAGAGCCTTGCTAATTTGCACTAAATGACTGGGATACCCAGTGTGAATTGATGAATTATTGAAAATGAGTAAAAACACAATTTTAAAAAATGAAAGATAATATAGCTCAAAATGTCTTGTGATTTGACAAATGTAATTTAGGGTTTTTTACTGATAATACTTTGTAACATACTAGTAAGTGTTTTGCTAAGTTAATTCATTGAAGTCTCAAGTACGGAGATGTCACTACAGCACTTTCCCCCCCACACTGATAGCAGAAATAACTGATTTCAATCGAATTGTGTGCAGTAACAAAGGGCAGTTAACAAGGTTTCACTGTTAAGTCTACTTGAACATAAACCAACCCCTCCCTTGTAAAATTATTAAAACCTATTCCTATTTTCAGAAAGAGCTCGTGAACAGGTGGAATGGCAGAAGCTCAAGGACACAATGAGATACATGAAACTATCCAAATACTGTAATAATTTTAAAAAGGTTCTTTAACAGGTGTGCTGCCTCTGCATGTATTTTTCACACAGGACTCCACACAACTTCAAGTTAGGCATTTCAAAGTACTGCTTCTAGGCACACGTTTAACTGACAGTGGAACTGACAGTGGAAGTGTCAGTTTTCTAGTGTCATTTGCCAGTTCAGTAATTCAGCAGCTCTGTTCCCAATTCAGCATCAAGGACTTGGCAATCAGAAGGAAGTAGCTTAATAAAAGGAGAGATTACTTGTCAGGTGGATGTTTGGAACCCTGAAAATGTCACAATTATACATACCCTCTGACTGAAGGTCTAAATATTCTGAGCAATACCCACAGCAAGATAGAAAGGCAGCAAGAGAGACAGAGATAGGCAGAAAAGAGAGAAAGAAAAAGAAAACAGTAAAGATTAGTGCAAAAACAGACAAAAGAATTAACTTTGCATTGCTATCCTCAGATGCCTTCCTTCCCTGTAAAAATGACATGGCAAGGGATGTTTAAAAGCTTTTCTAATCATATGCAGTAGCTGAATTCTGTGCACTGGAACCTTCATGTAAAACTGTGCCCAATATACACAAAAGTAGATGAATCAACACACCATAAAGAACAGCCTGCTCAAAGTTGACACTTAAAATACAAATTCTAGATTATCAAATAGCAAAATATGCCAGAAACAGGAAACTTTCTAGTCATCACCAGATGAACTCTACAAGGTCCCGTTGCACATTTTTTCCAATTAATCTAAGATGTCAAATTTACTATGGATCTTCCAGGGGGGGAAATATATCTGCTGACGATGGCTGAAATAGCCTATCACTTGTGTACGACCCTTTAAAACTGCTGTAAGAATATGGCACACCTGAACCAAAACTGCCATGGGTAAGGTTTTGCTGTGCAATGCAAGGAGATGATTAACTCAGGTGTGTTTCAACCATACCATCATGTAAAAAGCCTAAATGCAGATGCCAGATCCATCAGTGATACATCTCCAACCTACGGATTCACAAGAGAATAAGTACCACCAATCACGAATGCTACCTGCTTTTATTTATTTGGGGTGGAGGGAAGGTCAACAGGAAGCAGAGTCTTGGAGGTGATTTAAAGAGGTTCCCAGAATTTGGAAAAGGTATAGTGGCAGCAGACTGGAGTAGACACAGAAGGCCATGTGTAGTGCCCTTAACAGCAGGATACTAATAAGTAGGATACTAATAAGTGTAGTGATTACACACTCACCAGAACTATTTGTTAAACATAGGTTATGTTATAGTACCCATCACAGTAGTATTGAATTCTACTGTAGCTCTTTAAAACTCTTCTCAATCTAGAAGAAGATTTTGCTCCTCCTTGGTAGCTGGCATACTACAATGTTGCCCTGTTGTGTGTCATAATTCTCCTGGAGTGACCCTTGATCTTGGGTAGGAAGTGATGGCACGCATTGTAGACTACCCCTAGCTTGAGGACGTTAATGTGAAGCAACAATTCTTGATGGTCCACTTGCCCTGTGGTGTAAACTTCTGCACGTGTTCCCAACACATACCTTTTGGGGGTCCTTCAACCAATCAAGAGTGTCAAGGACCCCGTGGGGAATGAATGCTCGTTTGGACAGGCTATGTCTATTTGGTGTGTAAAAGGTTCTGAGATAGGTTTGAATGCATCTGGAGTGGAGCCTTGCAAGGGGCATCATAAATGTGCAGGCCACCATATGACCTAAGAGTTGTAGGCAAGACCTCTCTGTGGTCTGAGGGCTCTATTGTATCATGCATATGAGGCTGGACATGGTGTCGCACCTGTCTGTGGGTAGGTATTCCCTATTGGTTATTGAGTCCAGCATGGCCCTGATTAAGTCTATATGCTGAGCAGGTATTAGGTTGGACTTCTCTGTACTGAGGTGAAGGCCCAGGGAAAGAAACAGAGCTAGAGACTTGTTGGTGTCTGACCTGACTTCAGAGAAAAAGCTGCCCTTGAGAAGCCAGCTGTCCAAGTAGGGGAAGACGACTATTCCCATCCGACAGAGGTGAGCAGCAACTACTGAGAGCCATTTGTAAAGCCATCAAATTGGTCCCTTTGGTCCTGTGGCAGATGGTCAATAAGTTGAAAGAACTTTGAGTAGATGCTGTCATCATCTTTTGCCAGCAGGGCATCATAATTTTGCTACCCTAAATTGTAATACTGCTGAGAAGTAGCTCTCTGCAGGGGTTGCCTGTTCTTCTCGTTGACCACACTGACCACCAAGGAGTTGGGGGTGGGAAGAGAACAAAAGATATTCAGAGCACTTGGCCGGATGACGGTATTTTTTGCCAGCCATCTTGCACGTAGGCAGAATGGTGGCAGGTGTCTGCCAGATGTTATGGGCTGGTGACAATAGTGCATCATCAGTAGGTAGGGCTACAAGTATGTCATGGAGGTCACAGATTCCCTGACTTTCCACAATCTCCCTGGCACTGGGTGCCCTGCAGAAGTCCAGGCACTGCCAGCAGCGGGGGGATTCTCCCGCAGCAGCCCAGCCACCACCGGCAGCAGGGGAACCCCCCAGCTCCCAGTCGATGCAGACAGTGTGTGTGTGTGGGGGGGGGATTAGAGGGACGGGGCACAGCCTGCTGCTGCATACAGCAGGGAAGGGTGCTGGACCTTCCTCCCTCCCCATTTTGTAAGGGATGTTTTTAGCAAAAGTCAGGGACAGGTCATGGCTTCCGTGAATTTTTGTTCATTGCCCATGACCTGTCCATGACTTTTACTAAAAATATCCATGGCAAAATCCTAGCTTTATCAATAGGCAGTGCTATCTTGTCTTGTGATGTAGCATGGAGGATATCCATCAGGGAATGTCGGGATTCCTGCACCTGCTCCAGCAGAAGCTGTAAAGTCTCGACTGCCTTCTTCATCAAGTCCTGAAAAACTTTAAAGTCAGCTGCGTAGGATGGCGGAAGGGGCATGACTGCTTCATCAAGAGACTACAACGATTTGTCGGAAGAGGGAGTTTCCTCCTTGACTCTTCACTCTTGGTGTTCCACAAAGTCTTCCCGCAGAGGTGGTGCTCCCAGAGTCCAGAGGGCTACTCCTTTTGGCATGCCTTTCTGTGGGAAGGCACCCTGCAAAATTGGTTGCTGCAGGAAGCCTAAGGCTTCCAGAATGCCCAGTGTGGCAGAGCATGTGGAAAGGGAGTAGGACCTCAGGGGTGCTCCTGACAAGATTGGCGGGGAGGGTGATGGCCAGATCCCAGAGTCTCCTCCTCAGGGTACACTCAGGGGATGGAGGAGGAGAGGGAAGGGAAGGGTGGCTGAATCCTGGACAGAGATGTCCAGTTCAGAAGATGTGTAATCCCTTAGGTCCAATGGGGAAGCTAAGGGTGTTGGTACTGGTAGCTTAGTATGTACTTGGGGTCGGATTGGTACTGGCAGCTGGGTGGGAAATGGCATCCAAATCAGTACAGGTGGCCAACTTTTTGTAGCAGGATGCGACAGTACCAATCAGTAGGTCGGTACCGGTGGGTGCCTGAAGTACTGAGAAAGGCATCCTCTCTGCACCTCTCAGGAGAGTGGAATCTGGCTCCTGTCATGCAGAGGTCCCTGTGGGAAAGAACAAAGCTGGCACTGCTGGTCTGGGGCAGTACTCCTTCAGCTGAAGAGGCTCAAGCAGTACTAGAGACGGTGTGAATGAACGGGAGTGCACACGCCCATGGCCCTCAGAGGGTGCCGAAGTCAGGGTCGGTGGTTTCTTTGAGTCCCTGCATCTGGAGGGCTCCGAAGGTACAGAAAATGTTGTTGAGTGTGTCTGTTTGCGTGGGGTGGTAGATCTCTTCGGCAGTACTGAGCCTTCAGTGCCATAAAAAGCAGGAGCCTCAGCAGTACCTGGAGCGGGATGCAAAGTCTCTTAGACCCTGATCTTTGGGAAGACCTCTCACAGTGCTTCAAGTCCCAATCAAGGGACTGGGATCGCTTCTTCTTGGAGCATTTGGAGGCCTTTGAAGATGTCCCCTGCTCTTTGCTCCCTGGAGCTGCAGCATAAGTCAAAGAGGCCGCAGTAGATGTACAGGGGAGAATCTACCTTGCAGGCCTCAGAGATCACCTACCAAAACGGAGCTTTAGTCTACCTTATTCTCCACTTGCAAGATCTGCTTTTAAACCTGATGCAGACCTTGCACTTAGACGGGACGTGGGACTCTCCAAGGCAGCTGGAATGCCTGTTGCTGAGGGGAAATAGCTGTGGCAGGTCTGGCAGGGTTTGAAGCCTGGGGTTTGGAGCATAGTCAGACAAGGAATAAACTGCAGCTGAAGAAAGGGCCAGGCTGGGAGCCCTAGCCATGGCCAACCAAGGGGACAGGTGAGAGCACAAAGAAAATTGAAAACTTGTGCTAAGGGAGAGAACTAAAATAAAAATCAAGGTTAAAAAAAGTAAAATAAGGGCATAAAACCAAAAAAGGTACAAATTATGCAGGTAAGTAGCGGACACCACAATATTCTGTCTCCAACCTCAGGCAGCTGAAAAGGAACTAGAGCAGTGGCGGATCTGGCCCTCCCTATATACCCGCCGTCCAGAGCAAGAGGATGTGCAGGTCGCAGGCGCAGACCCCCAGACACTGCTCAGGAAAAAAAAATCTTTGAAAGAAGGCGTATGAGCACGCACATACAGAATGTGGAGCACCCATAGGGGCATATACTTGAAGAACAAATGTTATGTATTACTGCATGTAAGAGTAAAGAGAGAAAAACTTATCAACCTCAAATTGATTAGAGTCCTCTCTTGATGCTAAAAAGTGCACTGCAAAGCTTTCCCTAAAAGAAATGGGATTTGGTATCCTAAAAATCCTTTTGTGCATCTGTTGCACAAGCCAAGGAGGGTTAAAATTCACATGGCTGGCGCTCTAGTGAGCCACTCGTACCGATCGTTAAGCAGATCACAGCTGTTATTTCACGAGGAACTCCTACAAGAAACACAACGACATACAATGCAGGAAGGAAACATTCTCAGAGATTATCAAAGTTCACTAATGCAAAATACTTCCAGGTCTGTTTCCTCTATTAGTATTTAAAAGCTTTTTTAATCATCATCACAGTGATGATGTCAGAATCATAGAAATGTAGGACTGGAAGGGACTTCAAGAGGTCATCTAGTCAACCTAGACCATCACTGACTAGTGTTTGATCCAACCTGATTTCAAAAACCTCCAGTGATGGGGATTCCACAACCTTCCTTTGAAGCCTATTTCAGAAGTTAACTACCCTCACAGTTAGAAAGTCTTTCCTAATATCTAACCTAAGTCTCCCTTGCTGCAGATTAAGGCTATTACTTCTTGTCCTACCTTCAGCGGACATGAAGAACAATTGATTAACATTCTCTTTATAGCAGGCATTAAACATGTGTGAAGACTTATCAGGTTCCCCCTCAATCTTATTTTCTCAAGACTAAACATGCCAAGTTTTTTTTAACCTTTCCTTGTAGGTCAGATTTTCTAAACCTTTGATCATTTTTGTGGTTTTCCTTTGGAATCTCTCCAACTTGTCCACATCCTTCCTGAAATGTGGTGCCCAGAATTGGACACAGTACTCCAGCTGAGGCCTCATCAGTGCCAAAACAGAGTGGGACAATTACTTCCTGTCTCTTACATCTGACACTCTTGTTAATACATCCCAGAATGATACTACTTTTTCACAACTGCACCCCATTGTTGACTCATATTCAAATTGTGATCCACTAACTCCCAAATCCTTTTCAGCAGTACTTCCACCCAGCCAGTTATTTGCCATTGTTAAATGATGCATTTAATTTTTCCTTCCCAAGTGTAGGACTTTGGACTTATTTTTACTGAATTTCATCTTGTTGAACTGAATTTCATCTTACTATACATCTTCTATATGAGCTCCATCTCAGGCCAATTTTCCCTTAATTATTGAGAACCATTTCTCCATGTTTTGCAACTCCTTTGGAGGAGATTAGGAAAGACAACATTTATTGGGTGCATATGAGAAAAAACTTCAGTTTGTCTCAAGGTAATCCCTTTGGTGATTGCAGACAATCATTCATGTCTTCAAAATCTCTGGCATAGCACAGTACTGATTTATTAAATGTTAACATACACTGTGAAATTATCTATTATGTAGCACTATGATGACAAATGAGTTTTAAACCCTAATAAGAAGCATTTCTTTAGCACTTGACATTCTCTTAGGACTTTACTACACACATTAATTCATTAATCATCTGCATCCCAGTGGAATAAATATTAGCTACACTTTATGGATGGGCAAACAGGCACAGACCCTCATACCAACATCTTCACAACTGAGCATCTAAAGTTATGTACAATGTTATTACAGTCCCAGGATATTAGAGAGACAAGGTGGGTGACCAACTTCTCTTGGTGAGAAAGATAAGCGTATGAGCTTAAACAGAGCTCTTCTGCAGGCCTGGGAAATGTACTCAGAGTGTCACAGCAAAATACAAGGTGGGACAGATTGTTTAGCATAAGTTAACACATATTTCAGGGGACCATTCAAAGTGAAGTGGCCCGTTAACACCTCTCTAGTCATAGGGGGAAAAGGAAGAAGAAAAAAAAAAAAGCTGGGCAGGGGGTAAAGTTACAGATTGTTGTAATAAGCCATAAATCCAGTGGGCTTATTCAGTCCATGATTTTTAGCATCTAGTAAAGTTATGCATTTAAGCTTCCAGGCTCATCTTTTGAATGTGTTGTGCAGGTTTCCTTTGAGGATGAGGACAGAGGTCAGATACAGAGTGATCGCTTTGAGAGTTAAGTGTTCACCCACAGGTGATATGGTGTTCTTGTCTTATTTTTCTGTGTGAGTTCATCTGAGAGCGCAGTGATTGTCTGGTTTCACCCACATAATTGTTTTGGGGGTATTTAGTGCACTGAGTGAAGTACACAACATCTTGTGATAGGTATATGTAGGACTAATGGATATTGACAGGTGTGTTGCGGGGGGTGTTGATCATTGTAGCAGTGGAGATATCTACACATTCTGCATCTGTTCTGGCAGGGTCTGGTGCTGCTAGGGTGACCAGATAGCAAGTGTGAAAAAGCGGGATGGGGGCAATCTGTAGCACTATGATGCCCCACTGTGACACAATCAGGATATGTTTGGTACAAAGTATGCCTTGTGAGGTATTGGTCTGTTGAACCTTAATATCCTATTGATTTGTATGTGCCATCATTGTATGTGATGTTATGAAGTATTGCTATATGTGTTACTGAAATATGTTGTGAGGTAGGAAGATGGCCGCAGCTGGCCTTTCACTAGGGGCAAAGGAGTAGCTATCAGTGGCGAGACAAGTGGTGATGGCCCATCAAGAATAATCCACTGTCCTGGAGGCCTCTCAGAGACAGCACATATGCCACAAGGGAGTCCTAACCTACATCACTGCAAGGAACTTTCTAGCAGCTGGAAGAAAGTATAAAAGAGGGACAGTGACATCACTTAGCCTCCCCAGCACATCTCAACACCTGGAAGAGCGTCTGGAAGACAGACTTTGAACTGGGGAGATTGGTTCCAGGCTGGAAGGGAGTTCAGTTTGTGTATTAGAAACTGTTAACTGCCTGTAACATCTGTTAGGATGAGACACTGCTTAATTCAAATCTTAATTAGTGTGCTAAAGTTAGCATTTAGACTGCGAATTTATTTTTACTTCTTAGGTAACCAACTCTGATCTCTATGCCTGCTATTTATAGTCACTTAACATCTATCTTTCTGTAGTTAATAAATCTGTTTTATGTCACTCAAAAACACATTGGTTCGAGTGCTTGGGGAATCTCAACTCAGATTACAAAGGCTAGTGCATGTCCACATTCCTTTGAAGAAGTGGCAAATTAACTAATGAGCTTGTACTGTCCAAGGGAGTCTTGAGCAGCTAAAACGATATATTTCTGGGGTGCAAGGCTGGGCTTTGGGGGGATTATCTGGTGCCTCTCTCTGTATGATTCATGAGTGACTCAAGGAACATTCATGCAATTTAGCTGGTGTGGGGCTCCACATGCTGATGGCTGAGTGATCGCAGCACCTCTAGGGATTTGCTGCTCATCACTGGCATAGCACTGAGAGAGGCTGGGGAGTTAAGGAAGCACAGTGGTGCAACAGTTCCAGGTTGTGCTCCTAATATCGGGACATCTGGTCAACCCAGGTGCTGCTCTGAGATGGTGCGTCCTGGCCTGTGATGATCTTGCTTCTGATAATGTTCTTGAAATTGCCTGGGGAAGGAGGGTTGTCTGAAGGCCAGAAGAGGGGGTTCTCATCAAGCATGGTGCTACCCTATATGGGTTCCAGTGTGGGGTTGTAGGTGTTAACTAGAGGTGTGTGGTCAAAGGGGGGTTATTTCTGTATTGAAGCAGATTCTCCCAGGGCATTTGGGTGGCCCGTTCCATGATGCAATCTACTTCTCTGGTGGAGAATCCTTGTTAGGCGAAGATGGTTTTAAGTGTGTTATGGGATATATCCCGGACTTTCTCATCAGAGCATGTTCTGTGTTATCCAAGTGCCTGACTATAGTTAACAGATTTCTTGCTGCATTTGGGGAGGTTACTGGATCTGGGAAGGTAGGTGTGGTGATCCATGGGTTTCTTGTATATAGTTGTCTGTAAGGTTCCATTGCTGGAGCTGATCATGGTGTCCAGGAAGTTGAGCTAGTGTGGAAGTGCTCTACTGAGAGTTTAATGGATAAGTGGGTGGTCATAGAAGATGCGGTGGAAATCTATGAGGGAGTGTAGGTCGTCTGTCCAGAGGACAAAATTATAATTGACGTATCTCAGGTATATAATTGGTTTCATGGTGCATTTGCCCAAAAAATTCTTCAAGGTGGCCCACAAAGAAGCTGGCATATTGGGGAGTCATCTTAGTACCAATGGCTGTTCCCATAGTTTCAACGAAGTGTTTGTTGCTGAATATAAAAGCGTTATGGGTGAGGATGAAATGGATGAGTTTGGCAATATGTTTGGGGTGGATATCTGAGAATTGTCCATTGTCTTGTAAATATCTGAGGCAGAATGCAATGCCATCCATTGTGAGGAGGTCAGTGTACAGGGAAGTGACATCCATGGTTTTCTGAGGTTTGCAGTTTCTGGAGGAAGTCAGCTGTAACCCTGGAAGAAGCTGGTCCTTTGTGTGGTGAGTGGTGTGAGGATGGTTTCTGAGTCCCACTTCAGTAAGAGTGCCATGGCATTTTTTCCTCTCCACCACCCTTATGACTGGAGGGGTGTTAACAGGCCACTTCACCTTGAAAGGTCCCTTGAAATGCATGTGAACTGATTATGCTAAACAATCTGTTTCACTTTGTATTTAGCTGTGACACTAGGTAAATTTCCAAGATGTGAAGAAGAGCTCTGTGTTGCTCGAAAGCTTGTCTCTCTCACCAACAGAAATTGATTCAATAAAAGATATTCCCTCACCAACCTCATCTAAAGTCAGGCACCTAAATTCATATTTATGGAATTAAGAGGCCTGATTCTCAGAGATAATGGCAGCCCCAACTTCCCCTTATGACAATGGGAGCCAAAGGAGCTTAGCACTTCTGAAAAATCAGCTCACTTTTAATTAGTGCCTAAATATATATTTAAATGCCTAATTTTAGGCACCTAAATACAAAAATGTTAACCTAAGTAACATGCCAAAGCCACAGAAGGAGTTGAGTTTTAATCCTGTCTGTACTGAGTTCAGACAGCATTAGGCTATAAAACAACAGGGGCCCACTGGGATTGTGAATTTAGGAAACTTCATCATAAAATTTGTACTAGACCCAAAATGTTTTTAAATGATCAGTGCAGTTGATTTATTCATAATCATCAAGGAACTGGGAAGAAAGTATTAAACCCAGAATTGTGCATTTCTGATTTATTTGTCTTTGTTTGGGAAATGGAAGGGAAAAGGAGAATGACTTTCGGAAAGCGGGGAAGCCTCAACCATAATCACTGGCCAATAAGAAGTTTCACCTAGCTAGGTAGTTCTGAAACAGCTGAATACATCTGAGACCACAATCTGAATTAAAACAAATGGCTGCTGAAACCTTTAATTTCTGGTTGAGATTATGGCTGTGTTAAGATATCACACTTTTATAGTCGAGATTGTGTTATCGGAGTATTTGCTTGCATTGCAAAAGCAGAATTAGTTGAACACGGCCACAATCCTGCAAAACAAAGCAGGTTCTGGAAACCTTGTTGTTTTGGTTTTTAAGTTACAACTGCACTTAACTCAGAGAGATCCTTATTACTAAAAAACATTATTTAAAATTACAATGCTCAGACTTACCAGTGTCATGGGCAATGACATACCTAGCTAATCAGAATAAGAATACCCTTTTCCCAATCTGCTGTGAAGCTAATGTAAAAGTCACGCAAAATGCCAAACAGGATTTAAACTGCTGTTGTGTTAAACTGAACCAAGACAGACAGTTAAATTTAGAGCACAACTCCGGCTGTAAATGTCATAGGTTCAGAGACGAAAAAGACACACTTGGAAGACAGTGCTGGCCACCACTCTATGTTCCAAATGTTTTATTCTGTTAAAATTCAAAGATCAATGGACATGAGAAAAGGAGCCAAGTGTATTATGAACAGCAGAGAGGGCTACTAGCCCAGATGCCCCTGTCAGCAACATTGACCACCTTTAATTTCTTCAGCCTGGTCTCTGAAAACACAATCTGCTGGGCCATGTCATCTCTGTGCATGGAAATTTGTCCCATTTATCCAAGTAGCTCTCCTGAACCAAGCTGCTCGTCAGCAATGAAATTTTATGCATCAGATTTTTATTTCAAGTCTGCAGCAGAAAAGGCAGCCTGGACTGACACAGAAATTCAAAAATTTTCAGATTATAAAAAACTCAACGCAGATTGGATTAACCAAAACCTGTCACTAATTTATTTTCTCCAGCAATTTTGCTTTGTTTTACAGCCATGTTACTTCAGCACACCATTTTAGGAGCCTCCTTTCCTTATTCCCAGAAAGTGTTCACTGGAGTAATAAGGTGTGCCACGTACCTCAAACTGACCATCCCCAAAAGGCAATGAATTGTTATATTATATACACTGGGTGAATATCTGCTCCCAACAAGCTTTCCAAAATATTGGGTCCCCCAGTTAATTGGCTCATACCCTACAAGCAGATGGGAGGAGAACAAGAAAGAAGAAAAATGGATCTTGTGTAAAATTTCAGAAAGTACCAATCTGCCCATTTTCAAAAGTGATTTGGGCACTTTGGAGCCCAAGTCACTTATCAAAATTTTACCACCCCCACCGTGCTTGGTCTATTCCCCTTTTAAGAACTGTACTCTCTCACCTGAGGTGTCTTGTGGTAAAACCTTATGGAGGATGTGTATTTCAGGGCTCTTACAAAGATGTTGTCCATAAGTTACCATAAGCCTTGAGACTTGTAATGTCTAATTCTGGGGATCTGTGCTTCTTACAATTTAGGAGTGAATTTCCAAAAATGAGGAAATAGCAATAACTTGAGCCATTTCGACCCCTCACCCCTAGAAGTTCTGTGGGATGCCAATCTCAATGCTGATCCATAACACCATGTGTTATTCATGACACGCTAGAGGATCTCACTCTTGGCTTGCATCCCCCACTACTATTCCACTCCTACATCTCAAGTGAGCCAATACTGCCAATTATGTGGTAGTTTTGCAATATGATTCAGTGGCTAGGAAGACCCACATTTTCACTTGTGAACTGAGACAGCATTTGTGTAACAGTAATATATACTTTAATTTATCAGCACCCAGCACCCCGGAAGGCCGTAGAGCACCTTAACAAAACTGCCTACAGTCAACATTCAGAACCCAGGTCTCAGAAAATAAAAAACCGGTGCATTAATCCTTAAGTGCCGTGATGCTCCCATGCATTTACATTTTTATCTTGTTTTCATAAACAGGCCTTGCATCCCATGAGTGATTTACACTTGATTTTAAACCAGAGGTGAGTTGCCAACTGTCTTATGCCATATTTGGATTCAGACTACACTTTACAAAACCCTAGTGGCCATATCTACCCCACCCCCAGCTGATTTCTTTCGCACCTGGTGAACACAGCCTTCTCGTTCTTAGCATCCATGGTGAGTTTGATGGTTTCCTGGCCCGAGCCTGTACTGATGGTTTCTGTGACGATATCAGCTTTATCCTCCTCTTCCTCACTGTCTGAGCCTCCAGATGAGCTGCTGTCTGAAGCCACCAGAGGTGCCTTCCTTGCCACACAGACATTCCAAACACAGGGTGAGGCAGCACTGACTGCAAAGAAAGAGTAAATAATTCACATGAAAAAAATGAACAGAAACACAGGAAGAATTGCTATAACTCTCAAATATATCCCAAATACTTTCAGTAAAACAGAATGGTTACTTACCTTACAGCAGCTGTGGTTCTTTGAAATGTTGTCAGTACAGATCCCACCATAGGCAGGTATGTGCCTCACATATGTGAGGTGGTTTTTTTTTTTTTTAATTATAGCATCCATTGGGGCTGCACACAGACCCTGTGCCTCTTTGTGCCCCGTGCAAGGTCATAAAGGCTGGAGCAGCCACAACCCTCCTTCGGGTCCCTCACAATTCAAAACCCGTGTAGCTGAGGTCTCCCAAAGCAGGGATGGAGGACGAGTTGTGGGATTCACACTGACATCAGCATCTCAAAGAAACACAGTGTCTGTAAAGTAAGTAACCGTTCTCTCTTCTTCAAGTATGCATCTCTGTGGAACTCTCTTTGGTGACTGACAAGCAGTATCACCTAGGAATGGTGGCAATGAGGAGTTACAGCTGCACCAGTGACGCAGAGATTGTAGTACTGCTCTCTTGAACATGGCATCTGCTCTAGCAATTAAGTCCAATGCATTATGCTTGGCAAAAGTCAATGGGCACATTTGTGAAACAAGCAGAGGATGTTATTGGAGCTCTGGTGGAATAAACCTGATGTTCAGTGGGAGAGGTACACCAGCTAGCTACACTGTGTTAACCATTTTGATACCCTCTGTGAGGAACTGACTTGACCATTAGAATATCCAGCTGCCACTCTAGACACATAGGGAGATAGTGTAAATGATTTGATCCTGTCAACGTAACAAAGCATAGTCCTGGATACATCTAGTGTGTGTCATTTCCTTCCTCCATGTGCCAAGTGTGGTTCTGGGAAGAAAACGGGCAGGATGATTGACAGATTGAGATGAAATTCTGAGACTGCCCTAGGAATGAACTTGGGGTGCACCTGCAGCACCACCATGACACTATGAAATGTTGTACTGAGGGTGGGGGAAGGGTTCGGCCAGAAGTGTCTGAAGCTCAGTCACTCTCCTGGCCAGAGTAACAGAGACTGTGTTCAGAGCAAGGTGATGCAGGGCACAGGCTGACAGAGGTTCAAATGGAGGTTTAATGAGTCACAGGACTAGACTGAGGTCTCAGGAGAGGTAGGTTCTTTGACTTTGGGCAAATGCATGATGACCCTTTGAGAAACTTTGATGATATGGGGTGAGAGAAGAGCAACCTTGACCATACAGGCAAATGGCAAACTGAAATCACCACAAGGTGGACCTTAATAGAGCTAACTGACAGTCTGGCCAGCCTGAACTGCAATAAGTAGCTGATGATATGTAGTATCAAGGGGGCTGGACTGGGTCCAGACTATGTTGGGCAACCCATTTTGAAAAACCTTTTTCATTGATATGAATGTGTGTTCTTCTGGTACATGCTTTCCTGCTCTATATTACGATTTCCGGGATCTGTAGGAAGCAGACTCTGTCCATTGTACTCAACCAGCCAGCAGCCCGTATCCGACCATGATGTTATGAGAACAGGTCTGGACAGGGTGGGAGCTGAATGAAAGGCCGGATACATATTTGCATCAGGCCATCAGCCAAAACAGTCTTGGCCAATATGAAGCCACAATAACAGTTGGAAGGTCCCTGAGCAGTGGTTGCGGTCCCAGCTGGGAGTGGGAGAGGTGGGTCGCAGGCAGCACTGGGAGCATCCTAGCCCCTGGGTGGTGGCTCCCCGTGTGCCCGGCCTGGCAGCACACCATGTCGGTCAGTGAGATGATCATCACCTTGCAGGGGGTCCTCACCGCTAACCAGGACATCTGAGAGGAAATCAGGAAAGTGGTTCAGACCCTGGAACAGATGGCTCAGGAGATCTTAACACTGCTGCAGAGGGTTCACCAGGGAGCTGGATTTCAGGACATACCAAAGAAGTGTCAGAAGGACCGAGAACACTTTGGTGCAGTCAAAACACAGCTAGCATCTCTGAAGACCAAGTTTCCAGCTGATCAGTGCTACAGGTTTCACGAACACTGGAGGTTTGTGATACAGCACTTGGTGTTTCCGACAGCATTCGTTGTCTACTTGGAGACAGAAACATTCGTGACTCGAGAAGCGGTTACAGAAATACTTGGAATTGAGGATGATTAAGAGAGAGGTTTTCACCTGGACACTGAAGACTACCTCTCTGGGATTCTGACTCTTGCCAGTGAGTTGTCTAGGCTGGCAGTGAACAGTGTCACCGCAGGTGACTATTCTTGTCCTCTTCACATCTCCACCTTCATTAACTAGCTGGATTCTGGCTTCCATCTCCTCAATCTGAAAAATGACTCCTTGAGGAAGCACTACGACGGCTTGAAGTATGACGTCAAGAAAATTGAGGAAGTGGTTTATGACTTGTCAATCCGAGGACTCAATAAGGAGGCAGCGAGTGATGCTGAGGGAGAGAAATAGAAGCTGCTGTTCTACCAGCATCATGGATTACCTCAGATGGTTGCCAGTGAGGGAGGTGTGTTAGCAAATCCCTCCTGCCGTAGTTTAGAAGAACCACAAGCTGAAAAGTGCTCTCTAGTTTCTCTTGATTTTGGAAGCCTCCCTGGGACTCAGGGAAGTCAGTGGAAAGGCATATGAGAATACTTGGGACTACTGAGGAAAGAAGGTGTCCCGTAACAACCTCAGATTCATGCTTACTTTGGAACAAAATTTCTGGCACTTGGCATTGATGACAACAGCAAACATGTCAACCACTGGCTTTTCCCAACACAGGAACATCACTGCTATGATGGATTTCCACAGATCAATTGTTTGCTCAGAAAATCCACCATGTTGTTACTGACACCCAGCAGGTGAAGAGCGTGACAGTTCTCAAGGGCTGAGAGTCACCTTGTTATCCCCCTGCCTCTAGCGAGGAGTCTTTCTTGTGGTAGCAGGGTGTCAGCAGCTTTCAGCCACTCAAGTACTCTTCTCCGGACTTATGCCAGCCCTATTTCGCCTTATAGACTCATAGACTTTAAGGTCAGAAGGGACTATTATGATCTTCTAGTCTGACCACCTGCACAATGCAGTCCACAGAATCTCATCCACCCACTCCTGTAACAAACCCCTATGTCTGAGCTACTGAAGTCCTCAACTTGTGGGTTAAAAACTTCAAGGTGCAGAGAATCCTCTGCCAATCTTCCCTGGAGGAAAATTCCTTCCCGACCCGAAATATGGTGATCAGCTAAACCCTGAACATGTGGGCAAGACTCACCAGCCAGACACCCAGGAAAGAATTATCTGTAGTAACTCAGATCCCACACTATCTAGTGTCCCATCACAGGCCATTGGGCATATTTACCGCTAATAGTCAAAAATCAATTAATTGCCAAAATTAGGCTATCCCATCATACCATCCCTTCCATAAACTTATCAAACTTAGTCTTGAAACCAGATACGTCTTTTGCCTCCATTGCTCCCCTTGGAAGGCTATTCCAGAACTTCACTCCTTGGATGGTTAGAAACCTTCGTCTAATTTCAAGTCTAAACTTCCTGATGGCCAGTTTATATCCATTTGTTCTTGTGTCCACACTGGTACTGAGCTTAAATAATTCCTCTCCCTCCCTGGTATTTATCCCTCTGATATATTTAGAGAGAGCAATCCTATCTCCCCTCAGCCTTCTTTTGGTTAGGCTAAACAAGCCAAGCTCTTTGAGTCTCCTTTCTTAAGACAGGTTTTCCATTCCTCAGATCATCCCAACAGCCCGTCTCTGAACCTGTTCCAGTTTGAATTCATCCTTCTTAAACACGGGAGACCAGAACTGCACACAATATTCCAGATGAGGTCTTACCAGTGCTTTGTAGAATGGTACTAACACCACCTTATCTCTACTGGAAATATGAGTCTATGAGCCTATGCTCTTGTTGGACCAGAACTGACCAGGACTCCTCAAACTCTATCATCTGTGATGGGATAAGAAATAATATTTTGGAGTTCACTAGCAGGTTCAGCTAAGGGAACTGAGAGGATGAACTTTTAGGTGCATGGTAGCCTGCTGCTGGGTTATGACCCTATCAGCCAATTGTCCAAGCAGGGGAAGACATGAATGCCCATATTCTTCTGATATGTGCTGCTGCTACCACCACTAGGCATTTGACAAGACTCTCAGCACCAACAGTCCAAATGGCAGTACCATGTACCTTTGCCCAAACAGGTCTAACTTCTTATAGTCTTTAGGAGGGCCTTTAATGGACTGTGGATTTCTCTTGAGCTGCAGAGAAGACCAAGAACCCTAGGTTTGGGCAGGCATAAAAGTATTCAAAACCTTCTGGTGGCACCTGATCCCTTTTCTCTGCACACCTAGAGGTGGGAAGAAGAATAGTTGAGGTCTGCCAGAGTCTTTTGGCTGGTTGTAGGATACCTTCATTACTAGGGAGAGTAATTCTGGCCGGTGTCATCATGATGATACCCAGGATACCGAAGAGCTTATGAGACTTAATCATAGAATCATAGAATATCAGGGTTGGAAGGGACCTCAGGAGGTCATCTAGTCCAACCCCCTGCTCAAAGCAGGACCAATCCCCAGACAGATTTTTACCCCAGATCCCTAAATGGCCCCCTCAAGGATTGAACTCACAACCCTGGGTTTAGCAGGCCAATGCTCAAACCACTGAGCTATCCCTCCCCCCTGTAGAAACAGTCTTATGTCCAGGATCTCCACAGTTCAGAGAAGGAGGTCCTGGAAGGCTTTAAAGTCATCTAATGCTTGTGTAGGTGCTGGTGTTACTGCCTCATCCAGCAATGAGGAGGATTCCTTGGTGGGACATGGGAATTGTTGTTGTCCCTCTATCGTCTCCTGTTCCTGTGCTGGCCTAGCCAGAAAAAACATTGGGAAACATGATTATCTTTTTCTAGACGTGCAGGAAGGAGAGCTGCTGCTCCTCAGCATGTGGAAGGACAGCCTCCAGTAAGACTAATATGGCCAAAGTGGCCTACTGTATGGGTACTGACCAAATTGGGGCTGGCTGGCCCAGCGTCACTCCCATGCCAGTTGGGGCAGTGCTCTGAATGGGAGTTCTTTAATACCGTCCTTATGGCCATTCTCCAAAGATGGAGAGAGGAATCTCTGCTCAGTGCTGGAGAGAAGAAACGTGTTAGCAATGATAAGGAGGAATCTCTCTCTTAATTGAAGGGCACTGCCAAGGAATGGCATGCTGCCAGCCACCTCTTTGGTATGAGGAACGTCTCCAGGGGTGATATGGACACTTGAAGTCCTTGCTCAACTCCGTCATGAGGATCAGTATTGGCATTCAGGCCAGGCCTCCTGCTCTGCCCATCTGCTTAGGGGCTTTGCTTTTGGAGTGGTGTCCTACGTCTTCCCTCCAGAAGCCTCCTTCAGCCTTGGAGCTATGCTTATGCTCAGACCAGCTATGCAATCCAGTGTCCCGTTTTGAGCAGGCACAGGTGCCAGCTTTTCTACCTGAGTTGGGGGAGTCTACCGGAGTTGTAAGCACCAGAACTACTGGTGCAGAGATGCTCGGCACCACGGCTGTCAACACTGAGGTCTTACACACTGGAGATTTCACTGAGGAGGTGATCAGCATCAGATGCACTGACTCTGCTGGTGTCTTTTCACACTCTTTCCACTGCCGTATCTCGGAACGTGAAGAGTGTTTTATAGTGTCCGATACTGGTTTATCCAGCTTCACTCTGGTTATAACCATTTACCTCTAGGTCCAAAGTGACCTGCACAGATTGCTCAAATAGATGCCACTTCAGCCATGTGTCCCTGGACTTGTGGGTCCTGGCAGAAAAGGACTCACACAAAAAGCACTTATCCAGGATGTGGCAGTCTCCTAGTTAGAAATGGTATCAGCTCTGTCCATCCTTGATGGAGATCAGTCCATTGCAGGAAGGTAGGGTTTGAACCCTGAGAGCTTGGACTTCACCGTGAGACACGGAGCTTGGCACAAAGTGCCTTGTCTATCAATTTTATTTTTTTTTAAGGAACATCTTTCAGAGAAACGGGTGTGAAGACAGAATTTTTCACTAACTGAAAGAACTGATCAGAGTAGCAGTCAGGCACTTGCTGGGTTCCGTTTCATTGCCACAGGTGGTAAGAGGGAATTAAGGGAGGGTTGCAGCCATTCCACCCTTTATGCCCTCTCATGGGAACATGAGGAGCACAGGGTGCGTGCATGGCCCTGACTAACACTGCTACTCAAAAGAATCCAGTCTCATGCACATGTACATGCACTTGGGCTCCACACTGACCCAAACTCAAAAAAGAGACCTGTCACAGGAGGATTACAAAGATTGTGCTTCCACACAGCTAGAAGCATAGATGGGAATAATCTGCACTGGGAATCTACCCTGATTTTCATAGGTACCTTTAATAATCTTAATGTTCTGAACTGTGACAAGATTGGGGCTAATTTGTGTCTCTACTACGGATTCTTAGAACCCTGTTTTGATCTAAAATGGGTGAAAATGCTACCAGGAGTTTCTTAATTTGATGTTCTGGCATTTATTAATGTCTTGAGGTTTGTTTGTTTGATATCAGTAAGATCAGTTTGAGGACCTGAAAACCAAAGCACCACAAGGGATTTTCTAGGTTAACAGGAGAATCAAGCTCTAAACTAGCATTGAGTGAAGCACAAAAAATTCAGAGGTTTAAACGCCCCCTACCTTTTTTTTTGGTCAAGAAATTAGACAGAAAAATCTCACTAGATATCCAGTACTTTCTGGCTGTGGCTCATCAGAAATACAACAGGGATAGCTTCTCTTGCTGGGTTTTGGCATTTCTACTTCTGGTATCAGAAAAAAAATCATGCAACACAAAGGAGTGTGAATTTATTTTCAAAAAGTTAAACCAAAATTTCAAACCTTTCAGCTTCAGTTCTGGGAGAAGCTCCAGATTGATTCTCTAGTCTAACCTCAAAGACACCAACATTAGTGCGTTAGTCTCTTCTGTCACTACTTTCGTCGTCTCCCTTCTATTTGGAACCCAGATTCCAAAGATCACTTTTTGTGGTATTACAGTTTTTAGTAACTGATTTTATAAAGGAACACTTGGAAAGAAACAGGAAGGAATTTGCTGCTGCAGCACAGTGCTTACAAGGTGTAAATGTGGGATCATAATCATATAAACATACAAGTTACTACTTCATTACTGATGAGAGTGTAACCCATGAAAAGTAGCAGCATTTCTTACTGTTTCATTAAGGGGTGAACCCACATTTAGGAGCTCTAATATGTCTGAGTGGATCTATCAAGTAACATCTGTGAGGAAGCACTGGACAGGAACTTTTCCCCACAAACCTGGGATGTTAGGCAATACTCAAAATGGTTACAGATGCAAATGAATCCCTTCACATTTCATAATATTATTGCCACTTACAGTTCTTGTCCTGACCCTGCTTGGGGTTTCCCTCTGAGTCACTGCTTTCTGTATCCACAGGAGAACTACATCTGGGACCTGATTCTGAGCTAGAAAAGAAAAGACCCGAGAATGAATCACAGCTGTTCCGGTCCTGATATAGGCTACTCAGAAATAACTCCTAAAAAAGAAGTTATTACAAGCAACCCTAATAACTTACAGTATAGTCAGAGCCTTGCAACAGTGACAATATATACAGTATCATTATAGTATGAGATATGGATACCACTGATTTCAATCAGTGTAAACACAGAGGTGAGAGTATTGATCCAGAATCCACACAGACAATATTTAGAGAAAAGAAAAGAAAGATTACAGCACAGACCCCTAGCCAGTTATTCCATACAACCACATGCCAAACATTCTTTCACACAGAATTTGTGGAGAAGTTATTGGCATTTATACTTCATTTACCAACAAAAAGGTTGAAAGTCTGTAAATTTTGCCCATCCTTTCTCCTCAGGAGTGGCTGTCTCTGGTGCTGCTGAATCCCATACACTTGATCCAACATCCATGGCAACACAGGGTACTGGGGGTTTTGAATTCACAGGCTCAAACACAGCTGTCCACCCAGATCCTGAAGGTACAAAGATAAACAGGAGTTGCTAAGATTTTGTACAATCTTATGCCTTCACAAAAAAAGTCAAAGTGGAGGAGGGGAGGGGGGGAAATTCCCAGAGATAAAAACAAAAATTGGGCAGTGGGAATCCTTATGGAAATCTATAGGAGGACTGTAGGTGAATCTCATGTTGTTGAAAGAAATCAGGCCATTTACTGTTTTATCTGAAAATTGGTTTCTCTGACAAATATTGTAACCCCACAATAGGGGAGCACTTATTAAGAAAGATGGCTTTATACAGTTCTGTAACTGCAATGCACTAGCTGCAGGCTAACCATGTGCTACAGGCAAGATCTGGGCAAGTTTCTATCTATCTAGGTACTTATGTGGCCCTTATCACCATACTATCTGAATGTGTCAATCATTAATGGAATTCATCCTCTCAATGTCCCTACGAGGTAGGGAAGTGCTATTATCCCCATTTTTACGGGGGGAACTGATGTACAGGGTAGCAAAGCCTTTGATACAGTCTCCAACAGTATTCTTGCCAGCAAGATAAAGAAGTATGGGCTGGATGAATGGACGGTAAGGTGGATAGAAAACTGGTTAGATGGTCGGGCTCAACGGGTAGTGATCAATGGTTCAAGAAGGACAAGTGCAGAGTCCTGCACTTAGGATGGAAGAATCCCATGCACTGCTACAGACTAGGGACCGAATGGCTGGGCAGCAGTTCTGCAGAAAAGGACCTAGGGGTTACGGTGGACGAAAAGCTGAATATGAGTCAACAGTGTGCCCTTGTTGCCAAGAAGGCTAATGGCATTTTGGGTTGTATACGTAGAGGCATTTCCAGCAGATCGAGGGACGTGATCATTCCCCTCTATTCAGCACTGGTGAGGCCTCATTTGGAGTACTGTGTCCAGTTTTGGGCCCCACACTACATGAAGGATGTGGATAAATTGGAGAGAGTCCAGCGGAAGGCAACAAAAATGATTAGGGGGCTGGAGCACATGACTTATGAGGAGAGGCTGAGGGAACTGAGATTGTTTAGCCTGCAGAAGAGAAGAATGAGGAGGGATTTGATAGCTGCTTTCAACTACCTGAAAGGGGGTTCCAAAGAGGATGGATCTAGACTGTTCTCAGTGGTAGAAGATGACAGAACAAGGCGTAATGGTCTCAAGTTGCAGAGGGGGAGGTTTAGGTTGGACATTAGGAAAAACTTTTTCACTAGTAGGATGGTGAAGCACTGGAATGGGTTACCTAGGGAGGTGGTGGAATCTCCTTCCTTAGAGGTTTTTAAGGTCAGGCTTGACAAAGCCCTGGCTGGGATGATTTAGTTGGGTTTGGTCCTGCTCTGAGCAGGGGGTTGGACTAGACCTCCTGAGGTCCCTTCCAACCCTGAGATTCTATGATTCTATGATTCTCCAACCGGGTGGTCAAATAATAGAGCCAGGGATTAAATCCAAATCTCCTGAGTCCCAGTCCACTGTCTTATCTACTAAAACATCCTTCTATCTCCTCAGTTTCAGACACACAGTTCTAACAGTGATTTGCTTCCTGACCTGCAATACAGTACCTCTCTTAATACAATATGTATTGTGCCAAATCAATCAGCTGTTGAGGAGCATGCATAAATTAGGAGGTGATCCACCAAACCTATATTCACTCATGAATTGTACCAATATCTGAACTTAGTTTCTAGACAAAGTCAATTGCACCAATTACACTGTCCACAGAAAGTGCCTGTAGTATAAATATTTGTAATTTAATTGGCCTGGATGTAGATGTCCCTCTGATGATGACCTGAAAATATCTGTGTTTTTGTAACACAAACAGTAGGTAACGTCAGTGGAAAGTTTTTGTTTTTTACAGGAGCAGACTTGCACAATGCTAACGGTTCTTCTGTAGCAACACCGCTTGAAAAAAATAACATTTCTGTCTGCAAATTTTGTAGTCTAGTCACAAGTAACACCGAAGATTAATATAACAAAGAAGTTTGCAAAAAACTTCTCTCCCTTTATTTCAGTTGATTTACTTTGAGCAACTGACAGTGCAGTGTGTATAGTCAATTTCACTCTTGTTTATTGTCAGTTGCACTTCCTGTCTCAAGCACTACATGATGACATCATTCCTTTGTGTTGCTCTGGGCCAAGCTCATGTGTGTACGCTCATTCCCCATGCCCCGGAAGAACGGGTTTACAACAGCAAAACTGAAACTGAAACAACAGGCAGTTCTTCACATAGAGAAAAAGAGGGGGGGGAAGGAAGGTTGGGCCTGAATATATTCAATTTTGCTCTTCATAAAACCCTTAAAAATATCCTGGGGGTCAGCACCTTAGTCCTCTCACTTAATATCTTCTTCGCTGGTTTTTAATAAAAATTGACACAGTTATAGTAATTATATCCTGCTTGGATCCAGGAGAGTAACTGACACTGCAATCTTGCAGAGCTCCAACATTTTTAAGGCAGGAATACACAGATGCAAATTCACAATGGGCATTTTACTTCCCAGCTGCTGAGGCTACATTACTGAGTAGCCTCAGTAGTCATGTGGCTTGCAGGTGGCTATACACATATCCAAGTGGTAGATCTCTGGATCTCTGGAGACTTAATTAAGATGGTATTTGAACTTTTTACCTTCAGTAGAGTTAGTGTCTTTCTGCTCAGAAGGATTATTCTTGTTGGTGTTCTCGGTGACAGGTGTTGTTTGTTCTTCTGTTTCCTCCTCTTCTTCTGAGTCCACACTGCCATCACGATCCCCATTCTCTAGATCACTTTTTGAGGAACTCTCTGAGGTCTGAGACACTCCAAACCTAAATTGTAGAAATCAGAGTTAGAAAAACCTATTAGGCCATGTAGTCCATCCCATACCTGCTAGTCCCATCAGGAGGGGGAAGAAAGGGGCAGTGCGGATGCGTCCTTAAATTGTGTCTTTTAATGCTTTGATCAATGTAGTGTTTGATATCCTAAATGACACGGCTTCCTACGGGAGATATTCCTCAGCTTAATAAATGTCCTTCATGAATTTCGGCCTAACATTCAGCCTAAATTTTCTGTTTTGTAGTTTCTTCCCATAATTTCCCATTTATATTCCAGTAAACCCCTACAGAATCCCTCCTGTGTTTACCAACTAAATCTGTTAGTCTTTAAGGTGCCACCCGACTCCCCAGTGTTCCTGTGTTTACTACACCCTTCAGAAGGGTTTACTACACCCTTCTCCCTGAGCCATTACTAAATAAAGCTATACAAACAATTCTGAATCATTTCTCCTAAGTCAGTTATTATTATTCACAGTATCATCACAGGTATGCACTACACTTTACAAGCACATCAAAAGACAGTCTTTCCCTAAGGAGCATCCACTTTAAACTAACCATAACAAAAAAGGCAAGAGACCGAAGTACAGAACTGGGTGGGAAGGAAAGAGGAAGAACACAGAATTCAAGGGAGGGTAGATTTGTCATGGAGATCACAGCATACATTGTACAGATTGATTAATAGATTTCTTTTTAATTACAACTGAAGTCACTAAATTATTCTTTCATAGTTTCCCCACTTGTAAAATGGGGGTAGGAGGGCTAAATTAGCTAATGTATGCCTTGCACCCTGAGGATATAAAACACTATGAATGCAAACAATCTTCCATATTCTAATTTACACATACAAGCATTTTCAAGATAACTGAGTCTGAATAAAAAAAATCAATTTTCATGTGATCACTAAAAGTCTGACTTACATTTCTAACCAAATGAGAATTATGATGTTATTGCACCCACAATTTTCATTCCTACTAGCAGTAGCTACATATTTCTGACCATTCAACCTTGTACACAAAAAGGAGACAGAACGCCTAATTCAATTAATATAGGTCCACCTTCGGTGGCACAAGACTACTTTCTTCACTCAGATTTTTGGGGAAAGGAGAGTTGGATAGGAGGGAGTATACTTGTTATATATAAACAAAAATTACACAGGACAGTAAACAAATCATTCCGCTTTTACACACATCAAATGGAAACTGACTAAAACACAGTGATTTTACTCAATTACATTTTCCATACTGCAATGACTGAAAAGGTGGGATGAGTGATCAGTCCAGAATAACAAAAAAGAAGCATCAGAATGAAGGATAAGCAAAGGAAAAAAAAAAAAGATTCAATCTGGAAGTTGTCCCCTTCCACATCCAAGAAAGGTAAAGTTATCGAACTAGCTGGTGTTACAGTATGCAGCACTGATTTTAAATGAAGGGCTGATTCTCACTGGCACCGAGAATGGTCACACCCATCCTGTTAGGATTTATTAATTCGCAGCTGATAAAAGTGCTGGAACTGACTGCCCTGGAGACTGCATAGGCAGCAGCAGGGCAAGCTTCCCCACGCAACCCCTCTACAGTACCTAACACCTGTCCTAGAAGAATCATTTCTAGGCCAGGGAAGTGAGTTCAATCTCAATTGAGATTGAGAACGAGAACAGCAGGCAAGTTAGTGTCACCTGGCCTGGTGGCTTGTGAGATGCAAATAACTGTCCATTAGCAACTGGACTGAGAATATTACTACATTTCACACAATTCAATTTCAGCCTCTTGGTTGTTTCTGTTGTCCAATCTGTCCACATCTAGAAGAATTTATTATTAAATAATAAATCTAAGGGATGAATCGCAAATTCATTACAATACCAGCTACACAACATGAAAGGGCCCTAATTCTCATCAAAAACTAATTTTTCTTGTTTTCACAATTTTAAAAAGAACCCTATATCTCCTCCCTTATTAAACAAATTAATCGCTGTTCTCTCTACCTCTTCCTCTAGAACAAGACATGGGCTTTACACTCAGTTTCTGGGAGGTGAGAAAAGAAATGGCTTCTAAAAAATTCTTCAAATAAAGGCAGTTTCTCTCCTCCACACCTGGTTGTGTATCCTAGTGTTTCCCTCATTATTACATGCCCTCAAGCCTGGCCTCATTTGTACATGACAGGTATCTTGCTCTAAGTTTAAGACAAGCAATAATCTCTTTATAGGAGCAGCTCATATAAAGCCATTATGTTCTATACAAGCAACAGGCTCCAAAGCACGTATTTATGAGGAATAATTAACTGGAATATACAACCTGATGGTATTCAGAGAAAAAAGACAGACCATTTGCTTTCACCTTACCGTGTTCTTGATTTGACTTGGGTTGCATAGGTTATTTCCTTCTCCTCCCAGATATCTTCCTCCTCCTCTTTATCATCAAATTGATGGATCCGTTCATTGCAGCAGGCCTCAAAGAGGGATGCATTTGGCTAAAACAAATTTCAACAGAAATCAGTTTCTGCAGATTCCTGGGGGCGGAAGCAACAAGAATGCTGGTGCAGAGCAGAGTTCACAAAGCATAATGTCTATATACATCTAGTCCCCCGAAGGCATACATACACTTTTCACTTTACTTTCACCCAGGATAAGGAACAGGCAATATACATAAGTGGAAGGGCCAAGAGTCAGAAAGAGGTCTGGTAAGCCTGGAGGCAGGAAGCCAAGAAGATACCAAATAAGAAATAAGGCTGTCAGAGCCTGGCTTGCATCTGAAATAAAAGGTATCCCTGCATGCTGCTTCATAGTCATCCTGTCATACAAATCTCTCCACTTCACCCACTGTGGTAGGGAGGCTTCTCTGCTATGGGGGGTTGTCTCAGAGATATTTCAGACAAAGTACCATATATTCTCGTTCATAAGCCGAATTTTTTTTTGTAAAAAAGGGAAGCACCAGAGAAGGGGGTTGGCTTATGAACGGGTATAGAGAGGGAGAGGTGGGACACAGCCCCTCCCCCCAACAGAGGGAGCAAGGAGAGGCAGCACAGCCAGCAGAGCCAGAAGGGAAGAGGCGGGGCCAGAGTCACACTGCTCTCCCCCCAGCCTCCGAAGCAGCTGCAGTTCTGGAGCTGGCAGCCTGCAGCCATGCCGCTCAGCCCCTGCCCCCCAGAGCAGGCTGTGGCCGAGCCGCCCAGCCCGCCAGAGCACACTGTGGCCGTGCTGCCCAGCCCAGCCCATTGGAACTTGCTGCGGCCGCACCGCCCGGTCTGGTCTGCCAGAGCAGGCTGCGGCCGCGCTGCCCAGCCTGCTGGAACAGCTCCAGCCAGGCCAGAGATATCCTCCCCAGATAAGGTGGGAAGGGATGGGATGGGGAGAATGTGGGGGTCCCAGGCTAGGGGTGGGGTCATGTGGGGGGTGGTCACAGGGGTTACTCCCCTGACCCCGTTTCTCCCCCCAAAAAATTTCCCCACCAGTTGCTGTCCCAGCCCGTCAGTGTAAGCAGCTGCCATGCCGGGACACTGTTTATTTAGATTTACCTCCATGCCTGCAGATGCTCGAGGTAAACAAACCATCTCAGCCCGCCAGCAGCTTATCCTGATGGCCTAGAAGCGAAAGTTTGCCGAACCCTGAATTATAGGGTCATCTTATGAACGGGTCATAAAAATTTTCCATTTTTACTTATCCATCTGGGGGGGGGGGGGGTAGGGAGGTGTTGGCTTATAAACGAACTGGCTTATGATCAAGTATATACAGTAAATCATTCACTCACAAATTTTCCAGTTTGGAATTTTGAGAATAAAGAGATGATGTCATGGATACAGTCCACTCCACACAGACAAATGAACTTCCCACAGCATAATCTCGGCGTTTAGGCTAAATTTCATCTGAGTAATTACATTCTTCCTAGTTAAAAGCACCCTGTAATTCTAACTGGTGTGCTATTCCTGAACTCTTGCTCTGTCCAACACATAGCACTTTCCATCCCAGCAGTGGCTGCATTTCAGTGGCTGGTGAAGTCACATATTTCTGAACATATACAATTTGTGATCAGTTTGCCAAGTTCGTTGAGTACTTTGGGGATCTTTGGATAAAAGGTTCTAAGTATGTGTCAGTTATGAGATGATGTACTGTCATAAGCAAGGGCTGTAGTGAAATTTCACTACCAAAAATCCTCTCTAGTTAGGAGAGCACAGCTAAGCATATTAAATGCTATCTGGGGCTGCAGGTTTTAGTTTGCAGTTTCAAGCAAAACACAATGAATTTTTTGCATCTCAGAAATGTTGCCAGAGGAGTGGAGAGAGAAAAGGGGAGAAGGAACTAATTTTTCACTGAGCAGTGTAAGGGAAGTTGTTAAAAGCAGCAGTTTTAAGACTAAGGAAATCAAATGCCCTCAGTTCTGAATGGAACAGGGTTTGTCAGGAAACAGATGTAGGGGACTCTTGACTTGCACCATCATCCAGCTCCCACAATGGGTGCTGGCTCAGGACAGTATGGTGGAGAGACAAAGGATGCGGTGGCAATACTCAGATCTGTAAGGAACCAAGTTTCTAATATTTTTATTCACCAACTTCTAATCCTATTCAACAGACAGAATGGTTGGCAGGGAAAGACAATGGGCAACAGCAGGTTCATAGGGCATTTACTAGCAAAGACAGAAGCAGGGGCGGCTCTAGGAATTGCGCCGTCCCAAGCATGGCAGCACGCCGCGGGGGGCGCTCTGGCGGTTGCCGGTCCCGCGGCTCCGGTAGACCTCCTGCAGACGTGCCTGCGGAGGGTCCGCTGGTCCCGCGGCTCCGGTGGACCTCCCGCAGTCACGCCTGCGGGAGGTCCACCAGAGCCGCGGGACCAGCGGACTGTCCGCAGGCATGTCTGCGGGTGGTCCACCAGAGCCGCCTGCCGCCCTCCCGCGGCACGCCGCACCAAGCGCACGCTTG
Source organism: Mauremys mutica (assembly GCF_020497125.1). Taxonomy (NCBI): domain Eukaryota; kingdom Metazoa; phylum Chordata; order Testudines; family Geoemydidae; genus Mauremys; species Mauremys mutica. The sequence continues at coordinate 3,427,056 of NC_059072.1, read as the reverse complement.
GCGCGCTGGGGTCTGGAGCCGGCCCTGGACAGAAGCACACCATCCAGCTCCAGTGGCTGCTCCTATAATGGAGTCCTAGAGCTAGACGATGCAACAGCAGATTGAAAGAGTAAGAGAATTATATAGTAAGGTGATTTCAGTGTCCCGATTCCCTTGCTTGGAGATAGGCACTGGGGAATCTTTTTCTTTACTACATAAATAAAATACTGCACCCCTTTTCTCCAAGATGCAAATGGCTGCATCTGATTCAAGCATGGACTGACCTGCCGGAGTCAGTCCTGTTCAATAAATATCCAGAAACCCTACTTACACTGTCATCATCCGCATCTATGTTGAAGTTTATCTCTGCAATCCTGTCAAAAGGTGCACTGCAAAGAGAAATCTGCATAAGGGCTTGGAGCAACAGGGTACAAAGACAGCTCAACATATAAAGACACTTTGCAACCCAACTTCTCTGCTGTTCTCTGAACACTCATTGCTGTATTATTCAAACCCAATGATTTCTTTACTCTAGTCCTTGAGGGGAAAAAATAATGTAACCTTGTATTTCTGCTTCTCTGCAGATATCATTTGTAGGATAAACACCCCTAGATCTTGTTCAGCTCCTTAGAATGAGACCAGTGGGACTATCCTAACTCATAAGGTATTTTGACCGTATTGAGCAATGTAGCGGGACAGAGACTAAACCAAACCCCTACTGGCTGTCACGTGCCAACTCCTGCAGAGTACAAATGCTGCCTGCAAACATTTGTCAGTTCCTTCAGCTGAGTCAGAGACAAAGCTCCCAAAGATAAAGCCAATTCCAGTTGATCACAAACCTCTAAGAGCTTCTCATATAATCATGTTCTGTCCTTACTGATCGCTTATGGAGCTGCTCCAAGTCCCTAGTGGATAATGATGCAAACCACAAAAATCATCAAATAGCTCACACTGGCACTTTAGGTTAAGAGAGACCATTACTAGAACGGGAAAGGGTTCCACAGGGCAAGAGTGCAGTTAATTGGAATAACCTGAGGGGACTGAGGAGGGGGATTTTATGCCGCATCTACACATGCCTAAATCTGGGCAGTGTTATTTATGTCTCAAATGTTATCAATTAAAGCTATTAAGTTAGTGCATCTGTTGTAAAATATTAAAAAATATTCAAATGACCATCCTACTAAAAAAAGGGTCATTTTTAATTATATCTTAAGTCATTTCTTTCAAAGATTTCACCAACAAATATCCTTCACTGGAAGAGCCTTTGTTTTCTTCCCTCTCCCTTCCTATTCATCCTCATGGGAATGGACAGTATGTTCCAGCTACAATTCTCGTTCAGCTCCAGTTTTACATTAACTGTCTCTACATGATTCCTGACAGAACTTATGCTGCTTTCCCCCCCAATAATTGACTTAATTCCTATTTTATTACAAAATGGGAAAAACAATTACCCCATAATCAGTCAATTGCATGCTGGACTGGAACTTGTTGGCCCTATTAATGGCCCTTATGACCACAAAGCTCAAGGAAAAGGCTAGAGAATATCTAAGATCCTCCCTTCACACTGAAAAGTAGTTTCCATTTATTTAAATATTCTAGCAGAGACCCTAGAACTTTGAGAATCCTGAGACCTTCAGAGCTAGATGGTACTGACAGCTTTCAGGACATACTGGTTGGTACTTTCTTGAGGGTGACTCTAAAGACAGTACAAACTCATCTGAAGCTGGCATACAACATGAAATAGCAATTTGAAAACAGTTATTTTACTCAGGACCTGGTAGTGACTTAAGCTCTGCCATGAAGAGAACAAACAATGAACTTCCCAATAACTCAGATTTAACAGGAGCTGCAAAAGACTCAAAGAGTCATTCTGCTATCAGAGAGCTTTCCGGGCCAAAAACTGCCCCTTTCCACTGATCACCATGTCACTATGTCCATCAGCCTCTAGCATTTTTCTATTTCAAATTAAGTCTCACAAAATGGAAGGAGCCCTCTTACTTTTTAACGCTATATGAAATACAGTTATAAGATGTTATAATTTATTTTTAATGACAGAAACCTATAAGGGTGGTGATAATCTTGGGAGATGGGGATGCGGAGGTGTTTTTAATGAGATTAGCATCTCTTATGTAACAGCGGCACAGTCATTATCACTTAGGGTATGTCTGCAGTGCAGTGTAAGCCCCGGGTTCAAACTCAGGCATAGCCTATCCCCCCCACCCCCCTTCTAGTTACAACTCACACAAACCGAGGGCTCAGACCCTGGTCGCAGGACCCCACGGGGTGGAGAGTCCAAGCCTGACTTAAGTCAGGACCCAGGGTTCAAACTCTATTGATTTGCAGTGAACTCATGCTGTGGGGGTTTGTTTACACTGCAATAAAACACCTATGGCTGGCCTGGGTCAGCAGACTTGGCCTTGCAGGGCTATAAAATTGCCATGTAGACCTTCAGGCTGGGCTCTTAGACCCCCGGCACTTCAGAGCCCAAGCAAGAACGTCTATGCCGTTACTTTTAGCCTTGTAGATTGAGGCTGCGAGCACAAGCCCAGGTTCTGAGATTCACCACCAAGCGCTGGATAATTTTTTTTATTATTATTATTTGGGGGGAGGCAGTGTAGACGTACCCTAAGATTCTGTAACATGAAATCCATCCACCTCTCCCTTCTTAATGGTTTTTGGAATTGCCTTATCACTTGCATGCTTCCTTCTACATGAGGAAGATGAAGATTTCCTCGGGGACTTCATCTGACTGCCAATCTTCAACTGTAGACATGACAAAACTGGAAAATTGAACTCACTTGATATTGTCATCCTGGTCTGCAAACTCTTCGTCATTGAAGCCAAACTGATCCACAAAGTTGGCTGTCATCTGTTGGATTTGGTACTCTGAGAATGCCTGAGGGATGCAACCAGAGACTGGTTATAAGGCAATTCAAGGAGTTTAAAATAAACATTACAAGATGCTGCTGCTAATCAAGCCTATCCCACCCATGCTCTACGCCTCTGAGTTTGTTTGCCGCCTAGCACAACGGGGCCCCATTCTTGGTTGGCCCTTAGGCACTACTATAATAAACTTAACTATATAATAATAATAGTTCAATTTTCCAGGCCAGGCATCTCCACCACTATTGTTTGTTAGGACTTTGCTGCAGTAGCCAGCAAACACCTGTTTTTCTGACCCTCAAATATACTGAAGTCCTGTTAGCACGGCTGCTGAAACTGCCATCCCACCAATGCAAGGGGGAAATTCCCATTTCCCTTGTAGAGAGAAGTCAGTTAATTTCCCTTGTTTTTATGGGGGGCTTTAACATAGCAACTAGGGAAAGAAAAACACTGGAGTGAAAAGAAAAGTGTTTTTGCAAAACCACAGAATTTGGCTGGGGGACTCAGGTGAAGGGGTAAGTAACCTGAAACTCAGTTTTTGGACCTCACTAGATTTCAGGTTAAGGGTGTCCCTACAATGCCCACACCTGGTTTTATACGACTAGCTAAAACTGAACTACCTAAAATGTCTTTGCTGGATCTAATCTGCTCTGCCCTTTCCTAAACTCCGACTCTACTTTCCTCATGAGTCTAGAGACACTTCTCCTCCCATTCTACTCTCACCTAACAATCACTATGCAAATACACCTTTCAGCAGCCCTCAGAGTGCTCCTGATGACGAGGGCCAGATTTATATACAGGCAAACTAGGCACCTAGGGCCAAAATTCATTGGAGGGGGAGTGGGCCCGCCCTGCAGTACACTCACTGTGGTCAGGGTTGCCATACTACAGATCCGCCAGGACCAGCTGCTCATCCTGCCACTACTCAGGGCCCTGCTCACTAGATGGAAGCACAGGCAGGCCAAACCTGAGTGGTGCTGTGACTCCGTGCACCAGGTCACAACACTGTTCATCCATATTAGGCCCGGCCACACCTCCATCAGCATAGGTAGGGACCTGTAGTGTATGTCTGCCTGGGGCCCAATGATGAGTTAATCCAGCCCTGCTGCTGTCCAACCTGGCTCTACCACTAACCATTAGGAAATTTCAAACATTTGCCTCCAGACACAAGAAAGCAAAATTCACCCATTCATTTGGCTCTCTCATTTTATAAGAGAATACCTATGCAATTGCCTTCCCTTTCCTTTATAAATAATACCATTTTAACCCATAGATCTCAATGAGCTTTACAAAAGAGCTAAGTATCACTATATCCCCATTTTAAAGCTGAGGAACCTAAGGCACAGAGAGATATATAAAATCATGAGTGATGTTGAGAAAGTGGATAAGGAAAAGTTATTTACTTATTCCCATAATACAAGAACTAGGGGTCACCAAATGAAATGAATAGGCAGCAGGTTTAAAACAAATAAAAGGAAGTTCTTCTTCACGCAGCGCACAGTCAACTTGTGGAACTCCTTACCTGAGGAGGTTGTGAAGGCTAGGACTATAACAATGTTTAAAAGGGGACTGGATAAATTCATGGTGGCTAAGTCCATCAATGGCTATTAGCCAGGATGGGTAAGAATGGTGTCCCTAGCCTCTGTTCGTCAGAGGATGGAGATGGATGGCAGGAGAGAGATCACTTGATCATTGCCTGTTAGGTTCACTCCTCAGGGGCACCTGGCATTGGCCACTGTCGGTAGACAGATACTGGGCTAGATGGACCTTTGGTCTGACCCGGTACGGCCTTTCTTATGTTCTTCTGTTCATACCGCAGAGCTGCTGGAGAGCTGGGAAGAGAATCCAGGTCTCCCAATCCAGTACTCAACCTAATGGGTCACACTGCCTCTTTCTAACAAAATTCTGGCTTCCCCATGGGCAGCTCCAGCAGAAGAGCAGTCTTCACCAATGGTCAGCTCTACCCTCTGTTGCAGTGAGTGAGTGATATTTTCCACCAGACACAAAAACTTTAGGGTGAGAAAGTTCAAATACTGGGCAAATTGTTCTTCCCTTCCTGTAAAAACATCTCTACTGTTAATGGATTAGACAGACACACAAGCAGCGTTAGACCCTGGTAAGAAGTCAGGAAGCTGCACCATAGTGAGAAGGATTAAAGATGAAGCCAGATGTAGTGTGCTTCTTGGCAACAGTACGAAGCACTTAGTCTGTCACCTGTTGGAGGGAGAGTTCATTGGGGAAAGCGCTCTCAATGTCCTCGTCCTCACTGGAAGAATGCAGATGGTGGGTGCTCACCTGAAACAAAAATCAAAATGAATGTCAGGGAAAACCAAGAGAGGTCACAGTATAATCTTGCCCTGTTAAAAATCTGTGACAGCCAGAGACCAAAGCGATCTAGTAGGAATTATTTTCCTTCAGAGCCCAACATCATGAGACACAATAGACATCAGAGAGGTTACCAAGCTACAGCAGTATTGCCGCTAGGTCAGAGAGAAATCCCTCACATTCAGCACTATAGAGGAGAGGTTAACTATAACTTCCTGCTCTGGCCCCTGTTTACCCGCTGTAGGATCAAGGAAAAATATCACAGAAAAAGTCATATAAAACTGACAATTGTCAAATAAAACAGGTGCCAGAAAGCAGCAGGCCCATCTGAAATATGCAGAAGCATTTAGTACTGTCCTTACCAAATCCACTGTATTCTTCCGGTTTGTCTCTCTCAATGTCTCTTCTACAAAGCTCTCCCACCTCCCTCTGCAATCCTCAGGTAGCTCTGTAACAAATGGGTCACCACCATAGTTACCTCATAGCTCAAGGAACAAAGAACCAGTGCCAGTCAATGGAACACATCAGTCTCACTCTCTCCCATATATTAAACAATGTTCAGAGCCCCAGACGAGTAAGGAACAGTGTTCTAGGGTATATGCATCTCAATACCTGATGCAATATTTTATATAACATGTTTTTAATCCCTCAGCACTTGTACAACAAAAACATGGTGATATTTAAAAAGATTAAACACATTCCTATGACCCAAAACACTGAAAGTCAATCGAGAATCCAACAAAGCAAACAGAAGACAAAACAAAAATATGGGGCCAAGACTGGAAATACACACAACTGAGGAAGAGGGGTACATTTGAGGTGTCATTTAAGAGCTCAGAGGGCATTGGCTGAGATGGATATCAGAGCGTGGAGAGATTCCAGCCCTAAGGACTTCCAAAGCAAAGTTAACTCATGCCATTTCATATTCCCTGGATACTATGTACTGTAACTACTAGTTCTGCCCATGCATTATAATGTACCACCTCAGTTCTGGGCCTTGCTCAGTGTTTAACATGCTATTCTCCAATGCAATGAACCAGGTTAGAGAGCTAAAGAGAATAGAAATAAGGCAAATTCCTCAGCCAGTGTAGCCCCTAAATGGCCATGCAAACTAGAAGACAACGCTTACAAATTCTTGCCCAATGCAACTTCTCAAGTTGCTAACAAGATTCCTCCCATCTGCACCAATGTGTTTTCAATTAACATACTTAATTGGGTATCCTTATCTTCTCCTAGACAAAGGGTTAAGTGGGCTACACAGTGGTTCTCAAACTGTAGGCCAAAGTCAAGTGGGGTCAGAAGAACTTCATCTGCCCCTGTACATCTCTCAGAGAATCAAATCTTAGTGATAATTTACTAATGGAAACCACATTCTCACATAACACCTCTTAAGCCCCAACACCCACACTTTATTTATTGTCATTTCTTGATCAGCTTCCTGGGACAGGGCCCCATTCTCCCCTGTAAATTTAAGGTACTGCAAAAACAGACAACCTCCTGCTGAACAAGGCATTCGGTAGGACAAAACGAGTCAAACTCTGCACATGGTTATGCAGATACAATCCCACAGACTTCAATGTGCATGTAAGAGAGAGCAGAATGTGGCCAAAAGCCTCATTAAGAATCAAATATAAACATTCAGCCAGAAATCTTTTTTTTAAAACTGTAAAATGAACTCTTACGAGCATGTAAAACAAGGCAAAATAAAGTGTTTCAGAAAGAGCTATTCAATCAGAAAAACATGTGATGGAACAGGGACTAGGACCATGTACCTTTAATGAATTCACTGATCTGGGTCTGCATGGGGCCCTTCTCCATATTCTGTACCACAGCATTGGCTATTCGGGTAAGGTGGCCCATATTCCCTCTCCTCATTCCACCTTCTGCCCTGAAAACAGCAACAGTCAGTACCAGTTCAACAAAACACTCATCAACAAATTCTTAAGATTCACCTGCTGCTGCCACAATTTAACGTGTGTAAACAGTAATTACTACAGTGTAGCAGATGTAAAGATGCTGCATCAACACAGAACAGGCTGAAGGGGATGTGCTGTCTCACAACAGAGGAACCAGTTCATATTGTCTCGGTCAGATAGTGAGAAGGGAAGAGAGAACTCCCATTGCACCGGGTATACTAGTCATCTATAAAAGCAGCTATGAGATACTAGCACAGAACTAGATCATTTTTTAATCATCACTTCCCTTAAACAAAGACACAGCAACAGAGAAAGATTTGAATCATTGCTGTATTTAAAAAGCACTGGCATTGTAGTTGAAGGTAAGACAGAACAAGAGAGATCCTAATCTACGATGACATATTTCCCTCAAAGAGAATTTAAAAAAAAATCAAAATTAAGTGAAATAATAACTAAGACACATTGCCCCTGTATTTTTGTTGCTCCAATGCTATCCAAGGAAAGTGTCAATCTCAAAATCAATCAGTGAGTGAAATGGCTGAGCCAATCCTCCTACCCACACTATGCAGAAAAGGACAGAAGTGTCTCAAGAATCAAAATATATTAGCTTTGATGGCAGGTCAGCAGGTGGCACTTACATAGCTCAGATCAGAACTACTCAGCTAATATAGAAGATCTACTTTCAAACTGGCAGGTGCTGACAAGCAAAAGAATGGCTAGAACTCAAACAAGTAACCTAATTATTCATTTCAACCCTTCATTCACATTACAGAATATCTCATCAAATATTCTGGCTTGAGTCATATATTACTTGTGCAGCTCTAACTGTGCGCAAGGTTGACACAGGCAGCCCTGCTGAATATTGTGGAGTCTGGTCCAAACCAAAGCACATTAAAAACATCATAGAAACACAATGGAAAAGAAGTCTCCATGTCACCCACTACTGAACCCTAGACAAAATACTGTAAAAAGAAAACCACCTCTTTTATCTGAGCTGCTGGAGGAGATGTTGATGATAAAAGCATACAGTAGTACTTCAGTGACACGTAAAACTTTTCACTTTATATTTTGGAGTAACTGGAATATATCAAAAGTTAATTTTGTGATGGTTTGCTGTTCTAATGTCAATTCACCATAAATGCTTTGGAGTTTTCATAGACTGATTGATTTTAGGGCCAGAAGGGAACACACCTTGATCATCCAGACTGACCTGCATAACACCAGTCGCAGGACTCCCCTGTTTTGCTCATGATGTTACTGTAAAATTCAGTATTAGATAATAAGGTGATAGGCTTTATACAAACCCCCTAGTCAGGATGTTCCTTTTAACAACATGAAGTCGTGCCTAAAAATTCGAGCATTAATTATGAGCTAAATCAAGAGCTCCACAAGTGTCTCCTGAATCTCAAAGAGTGACAGAAGTCAAGGCCCAAACAGAGATGACAGAGAGGCAAGGTGGGTGAGGTAATATCTTTTATTGGACAAGCTTCTGTTGGTGAGAGAGACAAGTCATAAGGAGGAAAGGAAGAGGTGTTAATGGGCCACTTCACCTTGAAATGTGTGTTAACTACTTAGGCTAAACAATCTGTTCTACCTTGTATTAGCTGTGACACTCCGAGTAAGTTTCATCACCCCCATTCATTTAAGTCTATAAAACAAAATTCAAATAATATGGACAGACACAACTATGGTTGTCAGTGCATTACCTACAATGCAGGGGGACTGTCAAGAGAAATTAGCAAATTGCCTCTACAGCAGGTTGAAGCTGTAAAGTTCTATAAATAGCAGCAAAATGTTTAGGCAAGCAAGGAAATGGAAGCCCAGATCATTTTCTTTCACATCAATCTATTTTCTTTATTTTTAGAGTCGTATTTCATACCAATCACCACATTCCCTGAATAGCTTCCAGAGTTAGAAAATTACACAAGGAATCTAATCTCAAATAGGGTTTCCCAGACATTCTTCTCCCAAAAGTGGGGGGAACAGTACATAGGTTATTTAAAAAAAAAAAGAAAAAGGCAAGCTGATGTGCTATGTGATGTTCTTTGGGAAACCAAGAATGAAGTGTGTGTTGGAGCACTGTGAGGCTCTTACATGTCCACAAGGGTCTATGTATGTGTTTACCGGGTATGTATTTGATTTTTAACATCTGAACAATCTGCATTCTGATTTTCTAGCACATTAGCAAACTTCTCTATTGTCCAAATAATTGAAAGAATATTCAACACAATAGTCAAAATTTGCAGCCCTCAAACTGGGCCCTCCATACAATCAAAAACACCCTTACTGTATTTTGTCATTGACTTCCCAGGCATCCAATATCCTTTGCAACAGGCAGCACTTCTGGAACAACTAGAGAGGGAAAGATAGCGAGAACATTTCAGACACTGGCTAAAGGAACTCCTGCGGCATATATTAGACCAGGGATCACTTTCATTAATCTCTTTACACCTTTTATCACTTAAAATTACTTTAAGACAAATTTTAAATGGATTCATCTTGACAGAACAAACTGCACAAGAACGCTAAAAAGGTCCAGCAATCCTCTCAAGTTTTCCTTAAGTGGTTCGATCTTCCTCTATGTCACAGAATTTCCCTTCTCTTAGAGGAGGGGAGAGAGAGTGATTCGTGTAAGATTCTTCACTTTACCCTTAGAGGGTTCATCATAATATTAATGAAGAGAGCTATCATGGTTTTAAGACAACAGCACAGAATATTCTCAGCATTAGAAGCACAGGCACAGAAAGAGTTGGGAATCTGTAATGACGATGATTGTTTTTTGGTCCAAAGTGTCTATGCATCTTTACTAAAAGGAAAAATGATCTCTAAACTCATGAAGACGGGTGATATTTTTCCTCTTTAGTTGAAAGAATAAATCATCTGTACAAAGGCAAGTACATTTCCAATCAGAACTGGAAGACCAAAGCAATGTCTAGAAACCTTGATAAGCATTACCCTCTCTTCTTGAGCAGTTTGTCAGGCTACTCTCTTGTTAACCAGGACCCGTGCTGAATCCATCCATCTAAAGCAGGGGTCTCAAACTCAAATGACTACAAGGGCCACATGAGGACAAGTACATTGGCCTGAGGGCTGCATTACTGATACCTCCCCCCAGCCACCCTCGGCCCCACTCCACCCCTTCCATGAGGCCCCGCCCCACCTCTTCCCTGCCTCCATTCCAACCCCTTCCCTGAAATCCCCACCCCAACTCCACCCCCTCCCTGCCCCCAGGGGGTGCAGGAGGGGTGTGGGGTGTGGCAGGGGCTCAGGGCAGGGAGTTGGGGTGTGGGGTGCAGGAGGGATGAGGGGTGCGGCAGGGGGTCAGGGTGCAGGAGGGGTGCGGCAGGGGGCTCAGGGCAGTGGGTAGGGGTGCAGGAGGGGTGCGGCAGGGGGTCGGGTGCAGGGTGCGGCAAGGGGCTCAGGGCAGGAGGTTCGACTGCAGGAGGGGCTCGGGGGACGGGCTCTGGCCCGGCGCACACCATGGGCAGGGCAGGCTCCCTGCCTGCCTGACCTGCCCCCATGCCATTCCACTCCAGGAAGTGGCTGGAGCATGGGGGAGCAAGGGCACGGTGGGGTGGGGGTGTTGCTGTTGCTTCAGGCACCGCCCCCAGCATCTCCCATTGGCCGGGAACGGGGAACCGCAGCCAATGGGAGCTGCTGGAGGCAGTGCCTGAAGCATCATCAACACACACCCCTGCACCTCTTTTCCCCCACGTTCTTTCCGCTTCCCAGAGCAGCGCGGGGGCAGAGCACGCAGGCAGGGAGCCTGCCCTGCCCCCAGTGCGTGCCGGGCCAGAGTCGCACTAGGTAAACGCTGGAGAAGGGCGGGGGGGCCGCGAGGAACTTGCAGGCCACAGAAAATAACCTTGCAGGCCTCATGCAGCCCGCAGGCCACATGTTTGAGACCCCTGATCTAAAGCTCTCAAGTGACATGACTAGACTTACATGTGTCACCATAATATTCTCTGGACTGTGGTCTGGAGTCTTCAAGTTCTCTGTGGTCACATTCCCATTCAGCACCTCCTCTTTATTTTCCAGATCATTTGTTGCTGATTTCCCTTCGTGCACAGAGTGCGAGAGAATAGCTGCTATGCACAGTTCCACTTGGAAGTGCAAAAAGTTATTCCATGTGTATTTAAAAAATAAGTCCTGGAACAAAATAAAGGATAGAAAAAAATCCACTTAGGACACGTCTGATCAGATATCACACACACTCTCTCTCTCTCTCTCTCTCTCAACAACAAGAGGGACAAAGTGGAAGCATACTGTCAGTCAGCCCAATTTACAGAGCATATTCCGAGGGCAAGACAGTGAAACTTCGATCAGAGGAATCACTGGTGGAGTAAGGTACTACGCTCAACATAAGACAGTCTGTGCTATAATGGTGCAGCCTGGTTTCGATGCAGGCTTCACTCCAAAAACTGAGGCCTCTCGAGACTGCAGAAGTGTAATCTAATTCCCCCAAACAAAAACTTTGTTACCATAAGGGTTATATTTGCTCAAGTGCTAATTCCACCAAGATAATCACTAAAAATCAAGGAAATCAACAGTTAAGACAACCTTAATTCACATGCCTTAACAGCATTACTCCTGGGGGAATTCTGTGCCACTGCACACGCACAGAATTCATGTCCGGAACAGAAAAAAAAAAATTTCCCCTGCAGAAAATACATTCAACCCAAGAAGCGCTGCAGTGGTGCCAGAACAGCCGGCTGACCGGCAGTAACAGGTAGCAGCAATCTGTGTTTATCACAGCAGCCTGCCGGTGGAGCCAGGGTAGGAGGCAGAGTGGGGCACACAGGGCTGCTTGGGGGGGTCACAGACTGGGGTTCAGAAGGGCTAGTGGGGGGGCAATAGACAGGGGCGTGGGCTCAGGAGCTAGGGGGTGACAGCATTGAGCCAGGAGATGAATGGGATGGGGCGCCAGGGCCATATGGGGACAGGGAGTAGAGGGGTGCAGGACCACATGGGGATGGGGAGTGTGGGGATAAGGGCAGACGTGCCTGACTGAATGGGAGAGGCTCAGGGTCAGCCAGGGTCTGCATGAGGGAGGCTCCCCAAATCCCTAACAATCCCTCCCCGACTCCTCCAAAATAAACTGTTCCATACTTCTCCCACCTACACCCAACAACCCTCCAGTTCACTCCCAGGCTCCATCCCTCTCTCTCAACTCCTCCGTTACCCCGACTCCCCCAAGCTTTTACCCTGCATCTGCAGGGTGTGGGAAATACAATTCTGGATTGTAGTTTAAATGAATTATTCAAAGTTCTGTATTAATATGCCTAGTAATATGCAGAGTCCATTTGTCAAATAAAAATTCCTGAATCTTTTTTTTTGTCTTTATTGTAACAGACACACTTGCTAACAAGTATTTTGAAATAAATAACCAAAATAATTGAAACTGGTGTGATTATATTGTGTTATTTTGACAAAATATTAAGAATTTTGCAGAATTTTAAAACATTGTGCGCATAATTTTTTATTATTTGGCACAGAATTCCCCCAGGAGTATAACATCTAAACAGCATTACACTAAAATGTACTCACAGATATCTCACCTCCACAACAAACTCTTCCAACACATAAGTTATAACCAAACATAATGCACTCTAGTTCCTTTAAATCATACACAAATATAACTGACTCATAGCACAACTAAATTAAGATATATTCTCTACCCTATGGCTTGGTTGGCTATGATAAAAAATAATCACTGACAATAACTTAACTGTGCCACTCAGAAAACATCAGAAATAATTTTTCCTAAGCCATTCTCTTAGTTATTGTGGAGTTTATTTGGTTTGTACCCCAGGGTAAGGATGAGCAGAGGGTAAAAAAATCTGTTCTTGGAGATCTGGAGTCCGTCCCATTAAACATCTGAGCCTTCACAATATGTAACTAGGCTATTTTGCAGACATTCTGCTAAGTTACTTTAACAGTTAATGTTGAAAGACTCACAGAATCATAGCGACATAGGACTGGAAGGGACATTGATAGGTCACCTAGTCCAGTGCCCACTATTATCTAGAGCATCGCTGACAGGCGTTTGTCTAATCTGTTCTCAAAAAACTCCACTGACGGAGATTCCACAAGCTCCCTGGGTAATTTGTGCCAGTGTTTAACTACCCTTATAGTTGGGAAGCTTTTCCTAATGTCTGACCAAAATCTCCAGTGGTGCAATTTAAGCCCATTATTTTTTGTGCTGTCCTCAGTGGATAAGGACAACAATTTATCACCCTCCTCTTTATAACAACTTTTTATGTACCTGAAGACTGTTATGTGCCCCCTCAGTCTTCTCTTCTCCAGACTAAACAAACTCAATTTTTTCAATCTTTCTTTGTAGATCATGTTTTCTAGACCTTTAATAATTTTTGTGGCTCTCCACTGGACTTTCTCCGATTAGTCCCCATCTTTCCTCAAGTGTAGTACTCAGAACTGGACACAATATTCCAGTTGAGGCCTTATCAATGCTGAGTAGAGTAGAAGAATTACTTTTCTTATCTTGCTCATAACGTTTCTGTTAATACATCCCAGAAGGATATTTGCTTTTTTGTGACAATATTACATTGTTGGCTTATATTTAGTTTGTGATGCAATAAAACCCCCAGATCCTTTTCTGCAGCACTCTCTCCTAGGCAGTCATTTCCCATTTTGTATTTCTGCAATTGACTATTCCTTCCTAAGTTTAGTACTTTGCATTTGTCCTTATTGAATTTCATCCTATTTAATTCAGACCATTTCTCCGGCTTGTCAAGATCATTTTGAGTTTTAATCCTGTCCTCCAAAGTGCTTGCAACTCCTCCCAGCTTGGTATCATCTGCAAACTTTGTAAGTGTAATCTCTATGACATTATCCAAATCATTTATGAAGATACTAAATAGAACTGAACCCAAGACAGATCCCTGCAGGATCCCATTCAACATGCCCTTCCAGCTTGATTGTGAACCACTGATAAGTACTCCCTGAGTACGGTTTTCCAGCCACATGGGCACCCACCTCATGGTAGATTCGTCCAGGCCAGCGTTTCTCAAATGTGGCCACCATGACTGCATGCGGCCACCAGGGGGTTTCTTGTGGCTACAGACTTCTGGGATGTGATGGGGGTAGGGTGGCAAAATAGTGGCCCCTCCACCTCCCTGTTGCTCCTGAATGCACCACTTTAGGCTATGTCTACACTACACCGCTTTTAGCTACATGGCTGCGTCGCTACAGCCGTGCCACTAAAAGTCATGCAGTGTAGCAGCTGTTTGTCAGCTCTCCGGCTGACAAAAAACTTCCATCCCCAACGAGCAGCGTTTGTGTTCACGCACTGTTCACGCTGGCACTTGTCGCAGCAAAACGTTTGTCTTTCGGGGGGCGATTAATACCTCTGAAAGATAAAAGTTTTGTCATTCAAGTGCCAGTGTAGCCAGAGCCTTAGGGCATGTCTTCACTAGCAACATTAAAGCGTTGCCGCACCAGCACGGGGAGAGAGCTCTACCAGCACTATAAAAAAAAACCACCTTCATGAGGGGAGACAGCTACCATCGCTGGTGCACTGTCTACACTGCCACTTTACAGCACTGAATCTTGCAGCACTCAAGGGGGTGTTTTTTCACACCCCGAGCGAGAAAGTTGCAGCGCTGTAAAGTGGCAGCATAGACATGGTCTCAGTGTTCATTGCTGGGCTCGCCAGCAGGGGTTGGGCTCTGTGCCCCTCTGGAGACACCTGGGCAAAACGCTGGAGAAGCAGACAGCTGGTGAGTTCCCCATTTTCCATGGGATGGTGGGGATCAGGCTTTGGGCCTCAGTTCTGGGGTGGTGGGGCAGCAGGTTGTGGCCGAGGGGCTTCAGGCTCCAGCTCCAGGCTCTGGCTGTGCAGCGGCAGGCCCCAGGCTCTGGGGTTTCAGGCTCTGGCCGAAGGACTTTAGGCTCCAGCCCCCTACTGACTCCCCCAGCCCTCCAACCCCCACTGTCCCTGGCCCCTGCTGCTTCCCCTGAGCCCTAATACAGGGCTTAATTTGTCCCCAGGCTTGCCAGGGCTGAGTAAGTCTGCTGTGAAAAGCGATACTTGTATGTTTGTTAATATCATTTTTCACAACAGACTTACTAGCTAGCAATAAATAAATTACAGTGATTTGGCTGTGTCTATGTGCATATTTATTTGTTTTTCCTAAAGCTAATTAAGTATTTTAGGGGAAGTGTGAGAGCAGCACACTCAGGCTCCCAAAAAATTTGTCCTGAGAACCCCTGGTCTAGGCTATATTTCTCTGATTTATGAGAAGCAAGAGAAGATCTCCTGGTTAAGCCAGGGTGGCCTCTTACTATACTTTCTATCTTGCTTCCTATCTTGAAAGTTTGAGGTGTGTTTCAACACATTAACCAACTATAATTATATCATAAAGACTAGTTTGAGAATAGATATTCCTACTGTCAGGAGATTAAGCAATTAATTACACACTCAAACAGGCATACATCAAATACAGTGTATCTGTCTTTGTACTGTACAGATCACAGGTAATGTTCTCTCTTTAAATAGCATATTCTTCCACAATATGTCACACTGTATTACTCACAAGTAATAAATCCATGGTATTGAGTCTGCATAGTTCATAGTTAATACTGGGTGTGTTTGTGTGAAGCAGAGCCGCTATTAGTCGAGCTCCATGAAGACGAGCATTCCCCAGTGGCTCCTCCAAGACACCAATTGTAGTCAGGATTGACATTTTCTACCACAAACAGAAAAAGGAAGCAGATTTTGAGTC
Organism: Mauremys mutica; assembly: GCF_020497125.1. NCBI lineage: Eukaryota > Metazoa > Chordata > Testudines > Geoemydidae > Mauremys > Mauremys mutica. The sequence continues at coordinate 3,411,209 of NC_059072.1, read as the reverse complement.
CATCTCTACATAGGTCAAAATGTCATTACTCTAATCAGACATTAGTCTGATTTTACATTCAGTAGGCTTCATGTAAACCTCCTCTGCTAAGGAAACTGTGTGATACTTAGATCAGCCTTTCCTTCTACCCACTGAGTCATGTCCAGGGACAATACAGTAAGTGAAATTAAAGAACTTCTGAATCAAAACTAACAATATTCAGATAGTATTTTCTATATCAAATTTCAGAAAGCTACAACCACCAATGAGTAAATACAAATCTTTATTATAAAGGGCTCATGACAGGACAGAAGTCCGGCCCTATGGGAGATACAGCCATCTGTTGATAATCTAACTATCCCCTGGGATTAATAGCAGATTTGCATGCCACTCAGAACATTCATGAATTCCAACAGGCTATATTTGGAAATGCTTCCTTTCCCCACACACGTCTCCAAAACCCTAGTTACAATAAAACAATATCCTTAATGTTACTCAAATACAGCAACTCAGCTGCCAAATCCCACCACTTGGTACCTAGACATCTAAAGTCTAAAACTGAACTCTGAATTTTTCTTTGAGGGTTTAAGTTAATTTACTGTAGGATTTGGGTTTTTTTAGTACATGATGCTTTTAGGTGAGCAAAACTGAAAATATCCAGGAGGTAAATGATCCTACACAGAGAGGAAAGAAAACCTCTGATGTGCATGTTGTCAGCTACTGTGAACACAGCAAGGGCTGAGGTGCTTTACCTTGGGGGGATTGAGTAGAAGCTGGTGAAAATCCTTTAGCCGTGGTTCAATACCATGTAAGATGCTGCTATTGACAGTGTAAGACCTTTCAAATCCCTGAGAGAATGAGTCCATTAGTCCCTCCACTCTGTAGGGAGAAAGGTAAAATGTAATATTCAAAACTTGGACAAAACCACCAAGAATAGTCATGCTTGACTTCATCAGAAACCCATCCCAGCCCTCTTATCTGCCTTGTCATTCCCTCTTCAAATCCACAGCTATTTTCCAAGAGAAACTGTTTACTGCTGGCTGAAGTTTAAAATACTATGTAAATACAAATCCATGAAGCAGAGTGTGATGACAGAGTAAATTACTATTTACTCATCATACTAAGGACAGAAAGGAAAAATAATTAAAATATGTCCTTGTGTTTAACATTTCTGAAATATTTAAGCATTGAAGATGTATCTGGAAGTGTTAATCTTGTACACAATTGTTAAACGCTATAACAAAACTTCAAGACATGTTTATCAAGAATAATACAAATACACTAGCTGATATAGCCCTGATCACTTGAGTATTTCTGAATGCACAACAAACATTAATGAACCCTTGAGAAGCAGGGAAGCGTTATCTTCCTTTTATAGATGAAGAAATGAGCCATGGAGAAATTAAGTGATTTTCCCTGAGCTCCCACAAGCAATCTGTGGCAGAGCTGGAAACTGAATCCAGATGTCGAGTCACTGCCAGGGCCGTAACCACAAAAGAATTCTTGCTTCGTAAGCCTCCTAATGGCCTTGCAAACCTACACTTCCTTCCGTCTGTTCTGAGCAAACAGGAAGGAGTTTCCGGTAGACAAGCAGTTCTGCTGAAAAGGATCTGGGGTTCTAGTCAATCACAAATGGAGTCAAATCAACAAAGTGATGTAGTTGTGAAAAGGGCTATTATCGTTCTGGGGTGTATTAACTGGAGTGTTGCATGTAAGACAAAGGAGGTAATTGTCCTCTCTACTCAGAACTGGGCACCACACTTTTGGGAAAGAGGTGGATAAACTGGAACCAGTCCAGAGGACAGCAACAAAAATGATACCTTTTCATATAAGGATACAAAAGCCCCCCAACTCTACCCCCCCCACTCCACCCCTTTCATGAGGCCCCGCCCCTGTCCCCTCTTCCCACCCTTTTCCTGCCCCTATTCCAACCCCTTCCTCAAATCCCTGCCCCGCCTCCTCCCCCGAGCACGTGGCTCCCTGCTCCTCCCCCCTCCATCCTGGAAAGTGCTAAGCGCTGCCAAACAGTTGTTTGGTGGTGGGAAGCGCCTGGAGGTAGGCAGAGGAGCAGGGACACGGCGCACTGGAGGGAAGGCAGGGCAGCGGGTGAGGGGAGGTTGGCGGGCTGCAGCAAATAACTCTGCGGGCCGCATCTGCGTGTTTGAGACCCCTGGTCTAGGTTTACTTGGTCCTGCCTCAGCAGATGGCTACATAGGATCACCTCTTGAGGTTCCTTCCAGCTCTACATTTCGAGGATTCCAGTCCCCATTTATTGTTTGGAGAGTTATTGGCCGACCTTGTGAAGCCTTTGCACTCAGCTTGGTGGCATTTTCTGTCTGGATGTAACATGATAAGTTTTGAACACCTCATCTGATCAAACTGTCAGGGAATGATCAGAGCCCTATTGATTATGGTAAAAAACAGAAAAACCAAAAGGGGCAAATGGGGGCATGGAGCCCAAGGCATCTGGTTATCACAGCCACAGTTTCAATCACTTCTAATTTTTCTACAGACCAAAGAACCTGCTGATGGCAGAAATTAGCATATTCCAGCATAACAATACCCCTCTCTGACAGACTGAAGGAGAGAGAGGGAGGAAGGAAGGAGAATGGAAAGGCATTTGGGGAAGGGGCACACACAGAGTCCCTGACATGGGGGAGAATGGATTACTCTAGTATGGGGGAACAGGGGTGTGCCGGAGGCCCTGACATGAGGGGAATGGGTGACTCTTGTATGGGGGGAGGAGGGTATGAGGATGCAAAGAGCCACTGGCATGGGGGATAGAGGTTGGAGGCACACAGGGAGATTGTGGAGGGATGCTAGGATCCTGGTGTATACAATGAGCTTGGCCTACAAACACAGTGAAGTGTGCCTCCCCTTAGTTATAGCATTCTCCCAGTCCAGATGTCTGAAGAATTATTCTTCTGCCTATTGTATGCAACAGATGGGAGAGACCCAGGCAGGAGCCCTTGAGTCCTGCCATTTCAGATCATCACAGCCCCTGGCTCTTTGGTGTCCACATCCCAATTTTTACAATTTCAGCTTTGAATATTATTTTCTATTTGCTGGTTGATTGTTTGCCCAAGTCTCATCCCCTGCTCTTCTTACCCCACTACCGGCCCTCCATGCTCCCCTCCATTCTTCCTTTTGTTCCCCTTTCTTATTCTCCCTACCTCCCCCTTGATGCCTCTCTTCCACGTCTTCCTTTTTCCCACTCCCTTGCTCCTGTTTATTCTTCCCCCTCCTGCCATTCTCCCTCATTTGCCCCCACAAACACAGAAATAAAAAAACATAAAAAAATTTAAAATGAAGAATTGGAACTAAAAAGCCTTGTGCCCATCATAAGCATGTTTATGTTGTACCTCTTTCTCCCACCTTTTGTTTTTATTTAGATTGTAAGTTCTCTGGTGTAAAGATGTGCTTTCCTATGTGTTTGTCCCTAGCACAACACGGTTACAACCCTGAAATGCTACCTGGAAGAACAACTATTGCATTTAAAAACAGCTTTTCTTGTATTTATTTTAGGCAGCCCCTGAAAGTATGTCAGATACTTATTTTTTTTTAACAGAGTCAAACTATATTTTGAGCTGTAACATTTCCTTGCTGAGGAAAGTAAACCTACCCAGAGCGCCTTGTCTCCAATAACGTTAATAAAATCTGAGTTCCATTCACTATGCAGTTTTCAGTCTGGTCTCCATCAAACATGTTTTTCAAAAGCTGTTCCACGCATTCCTGCCTGTTAAATGACACACAGGAGTTAAAGAAAGGCATTAGAGATACAAACAGTTTGCAGAATTAATTGTTTTAATTTTAAAACTACTCACTCCCTTTCTGAAATAAAGAAACAGCAATTCTTTGGAAGACAGATTAGGGAAACTCCCCTCTCAGTGGCAGATATGCCAGTGATGGACCTATGTCAGGTCTAGGACTCTGCTTATCTATGGTTTACACCACCAAACCAAAAAGTGGCTCTATCTCCCATGAGCAGAGGAATGCCTCTACATTATGAGCTGCTAGCTGGCCACTGCCATGCACTCAATCTATTTAACTTATCAAAGAAAAGGTTAAAAGGTAATTTGATCACAGTCTATAAGTACCTGTACAGATCCCATGGAGAAGATATCAAATACTACTGGACTTTAATCTATCTGCCAAAGGCATAAGAAGATCAAATTACTGGAAACTGAAGTCAGTAGGGCTCAAACTGTAAATAAGATGCACATTTTCAATAGTGGTGGTAATTGTCTACTGGAACAAATTATCACCAAGAAAAGTGGTAAAATCTACACCTCGGGGTGCCTTTAAGTAAAGATTTAAAGTCTTCCTAAGCAATATGCCCTAGCACCACCACAGGTTATTGGGCTACGTACACAAATCAATGGTGGAAAGCTAGTGGCCTGTTTTGTGTTGTAGGTCAAGCTAGATCATCATAACAGTCACCTCTCACTTTAAAAACTATAAATACACAGATGTGACTCTCCAACTCAGGCTTAGGGACTGATCAGCACAAATGTAGGCAAGTAGTATCTCTACTGCCTAGCGTGTGGCAAACAGGCAATCCTTGATTGCCCATTTCGTGTCACTGTAGTCTAATGTGTACAATAAACAAAAGACAGCATCAAGACAAGGTTCTGGTTGGCACTGTGCACTCTCTCATTCATCCATAATGATTTGGATGCAATCTCTATTTCCACATCTGTGTTCAAATCTTTTTTTCCAAAGTGGCTTCTACAAATATGTTTTGAACATTCCTCCAAAAACCAGTACAAAGGAGCTTTCCCACTTTTTAAGTCATAGGTGGGGCTACAAACAATGCTTCCCAAGTCTATGCACTTCAGTCATTAATCCCTAACTCTTGCTGTTTCCACAGGTTTTCACAAAGAGAGGTTATTTACCCTGAACAGTCACTGGAGCTCTCCGAGATGTGTGGTATTCCCTGTGTACTCCATTCGTGGTGCACATGTGCACCATGCACCTGAGACAGGAAGATTTTTCACTAGCAGTGTGTCCGTTGTCTAGGCCTGCATCCTTCTCCTCATGCTCCAAACCAAGGGTATAAAGGACCACTGAGGACCAATCACCTCTCTAGTTCCTTCTCTATCCCAAATAACTTTACAATAAGGATCCAGAGCAGAGGAGGAAGGTGGATAGTGGACTACAACTATGTACACATCTGGAAGAACTCCAGTTATCTCTTTTGCTTCTTCAAGTGATGGTCCCTGTGTGTATTCCACTTGCGATGACTCATAAGCAGTATTCACTGAGGAGGAGGACGGTGCAAGGGGCCCTGCTGTTCCACAGAATAGATGACCATTCTCCCAAAGGATGCATCTGTTGTAGAATCTTGTACCACGGTGTACTGTCTCACAAAGGTTATGCACAGAGCTATATGTGGCTGTGCCACAGATCTCCAGAAGGGAGCTACTGATGCAGCCTGGATTCTGATCAAGTGGGCTTTAACACCTTGTGGGAGCGGTCACCGTTAACTCATAACAAACCAGGATGCAGTCTGAGATTCCCCTTCTCATAGGTTGGTGAAAGATACAAATAGTTTGGGAGATTTCCTGAAGGCCTTTGTCCTCTGCGGGCAGAATGCCAATGCTCGACGGACATCCAAAGAGTGTAGCTTCCTGTATTATATGGAGGCATAGGGTTTTGAATAGAAGATGGGTAGATGGATGACCTGGCTCAGATGGAATTCCAAGATTACTTTAGGAATCGACTTTGGATGTAACCTCAACGAAATGTTATCCTCATGGAAGACCATATAGGGAAGGTCTGCCATAAGAGCCCCAGCTCACCTGCTTTTCTGCTTGCAATCACTACAGCCAGAAAGGCAACCTTCACAGATGAGTGAAGATACATGAAGCTAAAGGCTCGAATGGGAGATTTGTTCGTGCTGAAAGGACTGAAGTGAGGTCCCACATCACAGTAGATTTCAGCACTGAAGAAAGATTGTGACAAGCCCCTCCTGAAATCTTACTGTAGTCAGATGGGCAAAGACTGAATGATTGTCCACTGGAGAGTGAAAAACATTAATAGCTACCAAGTGTACTTGCATGGTGCTGAGGGACAGCTCTGAAATATTTAGAGATAGGAGGTAGTGAGAAGAAGAAGGGATTTTGGAACTTTCTGGCGGTATCCAACGATGCTGGCACCAGGTACAGAATGTTTTCCATTTCATTTTCTCCTGGAGTCTTTTCTGCTATTGCTAATGATGAATGGTATGGCCACTGAGCAAGCCCTTTCTAAGCTCAGTGTCCATGCAAATACAAAGCTGCTAGCTGGAGAGATACTGGATTGGGACAGAGGATCTTGCCCTTGTCCTGGGTCAAGGTGTGAGGACATCTGGAGAAAGCTAGTGAACCTGAATAGCCACTAGGATCACTGACACTTCGTCTTGTTTGCACTCTCTCAGGACTCAGGGCAAAAAGGAAAGGATGGGAATGAGTACATCGGTGGTTCCAAACGCTGTACTAGAAATGCATCTCCTCTGGAATTGTGGCCTCTGCCACTCAGGAACAGTAGGCTGTTCTCAAGATACAAAGAGATCCCCAAACAAGAATCTCCATTATTGAAAGATGCTCTGCACTGCCGAGTCATGCAGTTCCCACTCATGGTCTCTAGAGAAATGCCTGCTGAGGCAGTCAGAGAATGTTCTGCACCCCCAGAAGGTGCACTGCTGAGTGGGTGACCTGGTGACAGATGCATCAATTCCAGAGATTGACAGCTTCTATATAAAGTTGAGTGGACTCTGCGTGAAACTCTCTCTGTTAGTCAGGAGAGAAAACAGATGAAGCACTAATATAATATTCTGCTGAGGTGCCATCTAAATGTTCCTCCAAGGGGGATTTGTATGGTCTCTCTGAGGGAGTCTCATTCCATTCCTCAAAAATAGGCAGACCCTTTCTGCGGATCTGAGGGGTCTGGTGCTGGCAAGGAAGGTTATGTTGGTGCTGAGTGAGGAATAGGCACTGATGAGGGGATCAGTGCTGAGGGAGGCAATGGTGCCAGAAGTAGTATCAGGATCAGGAGGGAGGTTAATGCTGCAATTGTTCTCACAGCCTCCAGCAGGGCTTTCATGGAGTCCTGTAGAAGGGCCACATAAGGAGGTGAAGAGGGCCTTGCATGATGCCTTGATCTGAGAGGAGGGAAGAAGACTGGAATCTCGAAGTTGGGGACCCTCCAGCTTAATTTCTGAAGGGGATGAAACTATTCTGAGGTGGTTCTGGATTGAGACCAGAGAAAGTCTATCCAGGTACCAAGAGAAGCAACGGAAAAGCATGCAGACAGGTGGCTAGTAGCTTCAATAGTGGATGCCCCTTGGGCAAAGAGAGACTAAAGGTTTTGGATCCAAAATAACAAGGAGTCTAAATTAGTCAGTCCAGAAACATCTCGCATAGAAAGGAGGTGGCAGCAGTGCCATTTGAGCATCTTCAAAGAACTCATAGGTCAGAAAACACAAAGGAGGAGAGAGATGGCACTTCCTTTTTCTTCTGCTTGAGCCCCTCTTGTGGGAAGATGTGCTTCTTCTTCTCCTTCCTTTTATCTGGAGGAGCATCCATGTGGACTTTTGGTTCCAAAACAGAGGCATTAGCATTGGAAGACAAGTCCAGAGTCAGTTCCAGGAGCAACAGTGCGAGTAAGGAGCAGACACCAAGGTCGGTGCTTCCTATATCATCACTAAAGGCTACTGAGGCCTTAATAGGTGGTGTCAGTACCTATTTAGATTAAACTGGCACCAGTGGAGTCAGATGGTGCTAGGTAAAGGATCTGCTCCCAGTAGTGGACAAAAAAGATTCAGATCTCAAGCCTGTGATAAAGCACAGAGGTGAAGCCAGAGCAGACAAATGTACCTTGGCATGAAGGCTGGTCTTGGTACCCTTGATGGGCCTCTCTGAATATCAGGCTGAAGGCATTTAGAGCCTGGAACCTCAGGCATCAATCCCTTCTAGCACAGGCAGTGAAGACACAGCAAACCATGCACTGGGTTACCGAGTGGGTCTCGCCCAGACATAGAGAGCACCAGATGTAGGTGTCCGTTTCTGGTACGATCGTCCGGCAAGAGGGCACATCTCTTGAAGCCCATACAAGACTCAGAGTCTAGCACAGTCCTGGCGAGGAACTGAAGGCCCTCAGGATGAGGGAAGCTATATAAATGAAGCTGTCCTATAATGCTCTAAACTAACGATTGACAAGAAAACATTAAGCTAGGTTAAGAGAAGATCTAGTCTGAGGGCATGAGGGAAAGTTCAGTTTGCTCCCTGCAGCAGCAGCAAAGGAACTGAAGCAGTTAAAGTTATGGATGCCCTTATATGGACTAGGGTGCTAACATCAACCTCATGTAAGATCTATCATGTGCCTCCTAACAGACCTGGCTTACCAAGGCAGTTCTGCAGCTAAGCAACTGGCGCGCTATATCCTTTATGGGAATGCACAGAGGTTCTCAACTTTTTTTTTCCTGTATAAACTGAAAGCTTAGATTCTGCAGAATTACCTGCATCCTTCCGCACACCAAGAAAGCTACCTACACTTGATGAGACAAGTGAATGAGTAGAATTTTCAAGCCCTAGTTAAACTCTCCTGTTTTTCATTTCACTACTTAAAGATGAGCTTCATTCAGTGAAACCCTATTTTTTATTCCCCCACCCCCTTCTTGACAAAATAATTCCTTTTGGCCTAAAAAAAATCTCATGATTAGTCTCAAAACTGAAGTGAATATTTTTAGAATGTTTGATACAATTAATTAGGAAATTACACACAAATCACTTATGTTAAAAGAACAGTATTAAGGTTGCAAAATCAAGCGCCCAGAGGAAATGCCAGAATTCAGGATGCCTGTGCAACCTCAATTTGGCCCCTCTGGGCTTATATTTTTCTATGGGGCTCCTTCCAAGTTCAGTGCACAGCATGGACTGTGCTCTGGGAATGGTTGTGTAGTGAAGGAGGCTGTTGTCTGTAGGACCCCTACCTCATTTGTCACAGAAATTGGAAGGTGTGTAGAGAAGGATGCAGAGAGGATTGCAAGAAGAGACAGGATGGTCTCATGGATAAGGCAACTGAATGCTACCCTGGAGAATTGAATTCTATCCCGACCCCTACCACAGTTTCTATGCAACACTGGACAAGTCACAAACTAAAATGTTCACAGGTGGCCACTAACTGTGTTTTTCTCACTTTCAGTGTGCCTCACGAGACAACTTGGGCCAGATCTCTAGAAGTGTTGATTGCAGCTGTGCCTGGAACATACAGCATGCTAGAGAAATGCTACGTACACTTGAAAATCAAGCCCTAGACGTCTCAAGTTTGGCACCCAAAATTAATGGAGAGTTTTGGCTTTAAACTGTCTGAGCCTCAGATCCCCAGCTGTAAAATTGGAATACCACCCCTCAATCTCACAGGGGAGTTGTGTAAATAAATTAGTCTATGAAGTAGTCAGACACTATGGTGAGAATATTATTACCATGACTTTCTTCTCAGTTCCCTTCTGTTTGTCACTCTCAACGGTGGTGTCTTTTTTATTAGTGTAGACTTTCAGGGCAGAGACCAAGTTTTCCTGTGTCTTTGTACAATGCAAAAGTACAGTAAGGCTTGACTGGGGCTTTGGGTGTTACCATAATGTAGCAACAATAAATATCATTAGTTAGAACAATTGTGAGGAGTGTGACAAAGGTCTGAGATTATTTACTGCACAGTTCATGCCATGTCAGGAAATAACATTGCCAGCAACAGTCATTTTAGTTTAGTAATACTCCTCTGACATGTACTTACGATTCCAGTGCTGTGAGAAGCGGATCAGGCTCAGATATCTCCTGTAGCTGGTTGCCCTGGTCTCTGCTCAGTCTTATGATATCACACAAGGTCTGGGAAGCATTTGATTGCCTCTGTAAACAATGTCAAAGGTCACATTTAAGTACTAACTACACAGCTGGGTTCATCATGTCCGTCAGAGAAAATGTAATGCAGTTGGAACAGAAGAGAGAACAGTGGCCAGCAATCCATGGAACTAAGCAAACAAGAATCCCTCAGCTCAAAGCCAGCAGTACTCCAAGATAACATGGAAGATCAGATATATTCTGCCTTAATTAACTAGCTTTCAATCCAAGCTTATATCTTCATAGCATCGTTCATATCAGCAACATAATTAACAGAAAGATTTTAGATTCTTTAACTCACAAGTTAAAATAAACTAAAATTTAAAAATGAGGTTTTTCTTCTTTCCTTTTTAGGGCAAGACTGTTACTGCAGATGTTTCATCTTTGCTTCTCTCTACTCAGTAATATTTCTTACTTCCTTAAAAATATGAAACACAAAAGAGTTCTTTGACAAAATTCCTTAAATACCACTGGTTTGTGTTACAAACCTTTAGTTGCTGTATTTTTTTTGATTGTCTGTCATAATAGCTATCTGTTTACTAATCCAAGCCATTTATTTAGACACTCTCCATGGCCATCTTGGTACTGTAACCCTCACCTATCCAATAACATTGCTGAAGATACCAAAGTTCACAAACTAGCTGTTTCCCATGTACTTTCACAAAGAGGTAACTTCAAATGTGATGACATCAGAATTTGACCCTTCCAGTAAAAGCACAAACAGCATAACAAGAAAATCATTATACAACCACTGAATTCATTTTGCTGCTGACAACTGTGGTGATGTGTTGGTGAACAACCAGATCAAATACACCTAGCTAAAATAGAGATGGAAAATTACCCTAATGTTTTCTGGTCTTAACCTTTCAGCACCAGTGACTGCAATCAGGATACCCAGGTGTGATGGACTCATGTAATGGGCTAAATTCCCAAACCAAGATTATATGTTATGTGAAAATGGCTGGGGAAAAAAAATTTGAGCTGTCTTTTTTTATCTGTATAATCTAATACTTGGCACTTTTCTTGCACAGGCTCAAATAATTGCATCTTGTAGATTTTAGAAGGATATTAAAACAAAAACATTGTTTTTGGCTTAAAAAATTAACTAAAGACCACTACTAGCCAGTTGTCGAAGTCTTTCAATACCATACTCCAAGTAGCATGTTCTCAATAAACCTCATTGAATCATCATCGACTGTAAGGATTCCATCTAAATTCATACCATACAGAGTTTGGCTTAGAATAATCAGGAAACTGGTACTAAAATGACTAGAGAAAACCCCTTTAGTTGATGTCAGGCTCAGTACTCAAACGAAGGACCGCACTGCCACACATACTCTCCATTACTATGCTCTCCCCGTTAGCAAGATGGGCATTCTTCCAAGAGTTAACAAAAGGGTACTCTCAAGTGCCCATGCTTCTAGACCTCTTATTCAGTTTACAAAATCAGACAAAAAATAAATGATGTCACACTCACATCCTCATCCTGGCTCGAATGGATCAGCTCCACAAGTCTCTGAATTACTTTTGCTTCATTAAGCCACTGAGGAGAAAGGAAAGAGCCCCTGGTTTGAGATCACATAACTCGGTCAGTTACTACTTACAGCAAGCACTGCTTAGCATGGGATACATACAGTTAGGAAAATTAGTCTCCCTCTATTTCACAGTCTACAAAACATAAGCACTACACTCTACTTCCTCAGGGCTAGAAATTGTTGTATGTTAATTTGCACTGACCAAATAAACATCAAATCTTTGCTATGTATTGTCCCTGCAACAACTGCCCGACCTAGTCAGTAAATTTAATGGGAGTTGAAACCAACTGAGATGGATTCACTATGTTTCTTAACACAAATAAATATTATGGAAACACAGAAAAGAGAGATGACTAACCTAATAGGTCATCAGATCAATTTCCTGGCCAATGCATATTTTTTTCCTACAATGTGTCTTGTTTTAAATCTCTAGTTTTATATATAATAGCTTAATAGATTCCAAAACCAAAAGGAACCACTGTGATAATCTAATCTAACTCCTGTATAACACAGACCATAAACTTCCCCACAATAATTCACAGAGCAGGTATTTTACATAAAAATATCCAATCTCGATTTTAAAACTGTCAGTGCTGAAGAATCCACCATGACCATTGGTGAATTGTTCCAATGGGCTATTACTGTCACTGCTAAAAATGTACATCTTACTTACACTCCAATCTGAATTTGTGTAACTTCAACTTCCAGACATTGGATAGTGTTAGATCTTTATATGCTAGACTGAAGAGCTCATTATTAAATATTTGTGCCCCATGTAGGTAATCAAGTCACCACATAACCTTCTCTAAGTTAAGCTAGATAGATTCAGAGCTTTGAATCTATTACTATAAGGCATGTTTTTTAGTCCTTCATTCGTTCTCATGGCTCTTCTCTGAACCCTCTCCAATTTATCAACGTTCTTCTTAAATTCTAGACACCAGAACCAAACCCTCTAGCACCCCACTAGAAACATACCTTTTCAGTGATGACTGGAAGTTTACAATTACATTTTGAGACCTATGAATTATCCAGATTTTAATCCATTTAATGTGTCCTATTTTAAGGGGGGAGGGATAGCTCAGTGGTTTGAGCATTGGCCTGCTAAACCCAGGGTTGTGAGTTCAATCCTTGAGGGGGCCGCTTAGGGATCTGGGGCAAAAATTGGTCCTGCTAGTGAAGGCAGGGGGCTGGACTCAATGACCTTTCAAGGTCCCTTCCAGTTCTAGGAGATTGGCATGTCTCCAATTACCACCTTTTTTTATTACCATCTAGGGGTTGGGGTTTTTTTATCAAAATTTCATACAATACCAAGTCAAACACCTTAATTAAGTCTAAAGACTCAAGCAATGGGCCTAGTAATTGTGATCTGACCTCAACCAGAAAGGATACCTGTGCCAATACCACCTAGTGTACTGTGCCCATAGATGTATAGGCTGTAAGGCCAAAAGGGACCACTGGGATCATCTAGCTTGCACTCCTGCATAACAGGCCAGAGAACTTCCGTGAATTAATTCCTGTTTGAACTAGAGCAGAACTTTCAGTTAAACATCCACTCTTGATTTAAAGGTTGCCAGTAATGGAGAATCCACCACGACCCTTGCTAAGCTATTCCAGTGGTTAAGATGCAATTTTTTAAAGCTCACGAAAGCTCATGCTAAAATAAATTTGTTAGTCTTTAAGGTGCCACAAGTACTCCAATTTTTTAACAGTGACAGTAATTATTTCCAGTCTGAATTTGTCCAATTTCAACTTCCAGACCACTGGAGTTAAGATCAAGATATAAGCAGACAAGGGAGTAACATCTTCAGAAAACACTGAGCAAGTTAGTCAAGAATGTGGGTCCCTGTCTGAATCTTAACTATGTTTATAGTCAAAATGGACTTACTAATTTGGGTTTTAACATGTGCTTTCTTCTCTTTCCTCTTCAGCCCAGTGGGGGAGCTGTTCTAAGGACACTAGGTCCCAGCAACCTGCTCCCCTCTCCAGGAGGCATCATTCCCCACCATTAACACCAGCTGAACCTTTAATAGGACAGACTTTTACAAAGCCCCTTCTCTCCCAGAAGGGTCTCAGCTACCATCAACAACCAGAAAGGAAGTAAGAGGTGAGCAGGCTGATTATAAAGGAAACATTTCCTATCTGCGAAGTCTATTTGATCAGGGAATATTCTCCTAAGGAAAGTGGACATAGAACTCTAAAATATACTGCCATAACAATTCTGCATTGGCTATGGGGAAAGGACAAGATCCATAAATCTAGTTATATGGCCCCCATCACCCTACTATCACGTGTTTAAAGACGGTCCTGAAGCTCGGTTTATATTACAGAAAACTGTTAAAATTTTCAGTTGCCACAACAGTGCTGCTAGGGTAAACTTGGTCTTCCTACTTTCATAAAAAGTGGTCCTCCTTTGGTGTGGGGCATTGGTCCAACCCTTTACCTCCTCCTACCTCTCCAACTATTGCCCTATCTCCTCTTATTCTCTTCACCTATCAACCTCCCAACTGACTAACCATGCCATCTATAACCATTATACCAAAGTTCCTCTCCTCCACTTTATCTCCAACTTGGCTTCTGCCCTCTCCACTCCTCTGAAACTGTTCTTACTGAAGCTGCTAGTGACTTCTTCCTAACCAAATCTCAGCACCTCTACTCCATCCTTTTTTCTCTCTTAACTGCTCTGAACACCACTGCCCATTCCCTAACTGTTCAAAATCCTGTCCTCCCTTAGGGTACGTCTACACTACCCGCCGGATCGGCGGGTAGCAATCGATTTATCGGGGATCGATTTATCACGTGTAGTGTAGACGTGATAAATCGATCCCCAATCGCTCTCTCATTGACTGCTGGACTCCAGCTCGGCGAGAGGCAGAAGCAAAGTCAACAGGGGAGTGGCGGCCGTCGATCCTGCGCCACGAGGACGTGAAGTAAATGATTCTAAGTCGATCTAAGATACATCAACTTCAGCTACGCTAGCTAACGTTGAGTATCTTAGATCGATTCCCTCCCGCCCCTCCAAGTGTAGACCAGGCCTTAGTTTGTACAATCCCAACTGCTCCTAATTATCCTCCTACCTCTCTGTTCATTTCTTGTGTCTCATTTGGAGTCTCCCTCCTCCACCCATTTCCCTTTATCAGTGGGGGTCCCTCAGACTCTCTCCTCCTCCATCTACACCCACTTTCCAGGGGATCTTATCTGCTCACGTGGCTTCAACTACTGTCTTCACGCCGATGACTCAAATTTATCTCTGTACCCCTGACCTGTCACTCCCTATCCAAATCCCACATCTTAGGCCAGTCTCTTCAATATCTCCTTGTGTAAGTCCGGCAATCATCTTAAACTCAACATGGCAAAAAATGAACGCCCTTTCTTGCTATTGATATTACTACTATCCTCCCACTCAAACTCATAATATGGGAAGCTTTGACTTCACTCTCTCTCTCTCTTTAGACCCATACATCCTGTCCATATCTAAATTTTGCTATTTCTGTTGCCATAACATTTCTAAGAAACAGTCTATCCTCTTTGTCCATACAACTAAAACTACCATTCAAGTCCTTACTTCATGTCTTGACCTCTTCTCTCTGGCCTACCTGACACCCACATCACACAAACAAGCCCAACCAAAACGTTGCTACTAAGACTAACCTGTCATTTTAATCAAGTTATAACCCCTTCTTTACAACCCTCCACTGGCTTCCCTTTCTCCACTGTGTCAAAATCCAACTTCTGGTCCTTCCCTTCAAGGCCCATCCCAATTTAGCTGCTCCCAACTTATCTGATCTTGTATCTTAAACACACAGTTCCTCCCTCCCTATTCCACAAAGGAATTTGTTCGCTTGTCCTACACATACCTCCACTCTCTCTACCATATATGCATTGTATGGCACATGGTGACCCAAAGATGAAGCTTGGGATAACAGCCTGATACTTTATCAATCTTTTTGGTGTGGCAGGAAATCCCTTTCCCTCTATTACACTCTACCAGGGAGCATGAAGAAGGATATAACGTTATAGCTTGTCTAGGGCAGCTCCTAAACCTAGTTTCACAATACTCAGTACACTCTTACCTGAGAGAATCTATCCTCTAATTGTTTTTGTTTGTTTGGCTGTTTTTTGACTATTTGATTCCCCATCTCTGATTTGGGCTGTTAGCCTTCCTCCCTAAAAAGAAAGAAGGGCTCCCTTTTTTTTTTGTGGGGGGGGGGGGAATATTCATGCCTAGAGGAATCAGCACATGTTCATGGTCTGATATTTGCAGCGCTGATCTGCCATGCTGCACTTCATGAAGGTGAGCAGGTGGACCAAGCATTGATTTTAGTATTCATTTATTTCCCCTTTAGAAGCTTGTCCCCATGAGCCTGTTTCTGACGGGGAAGCAAAACTGGGCTCAGAGATTGCTCCAGAAATAGTTCATGTGTTTATCAATCTCCCTGTCCTTGAAGAGGCTGGGCTTATTCATTTTCCCTCTTCCACATGGGCCCTTGATAGGTCTCTCAAGAAATGTATTGGCTTGGGGTTTACTGATGGGCTTCCCAGAAGCTCTAGCCCGCTCTGTGCATCGGATCCACATGGGCCAGGATAGGTCTGTTTTTCCCATGAATGTCTCAAGAAGGAATACGAGTAGGGATCCCTAAGGAGCCTGTTATTGAGACAGTTAGTCTGCAATAAAGTTTGGAAATTCCCCTCAGAAAAGCTTGGCAGCAAAGTGGTCTTGTTGAGCCTGCTGCTTACTGGGGACTCAGGAATAAACGAAGGGAACTTCAGGAGGTGGGACATTCCTGTTGCCAGTGACTGACAGACTAATTCTTCCCCCAAACTACAAGTGGGTTGATGTCCCCATTGCACCAGATCTGTGGATCTTAGCACAAGCAAGAAAAATATGTTTTTAGAAGAGGAGTGAATTTACTCTCACATTATTTGAAACTGAGTAATATCTCCTCAGAAATACTTTCTCCCCCCTGCACCAACCACAGAGAAACATTAAACAAGCCTCACATTTAATACTTCCTGACGTAGAGGTGCTGGTTCCACGCAGCTGATCAGACGAAGCAGCAGGTCCATCATTGCAGATGTATCAATATGCTTTAGTACCAGGCTAATAAATTGGTCTTTATTTCTCAAAAATGCAATCACCTTTAAAAGAAAAAAAATGCAACATGACTTTTCTCTACAACACATAGAGGTGACGTCACAGAGCACTCAGTACTCCCCAAATTTGTGTTTCAATCAACCAATGAGAAACAGCTAGGAGGATAAATAATTCTTCTTGAGAACAGGGAAGCAAAGGAACATCTGAAAGCAAGGAAGTGCCAAACAGAGCTCCATTAACAGTCCTTTGTCATATCCCAAAGAAATCCTATTCCACTAAGATATATGGAGATTGAGGACACTGGTGAAGCTGAAGAATTTTTAATCCCACTGAGGCTCCTTTGTATAAAATATCTCCATGTTAAAAGGAAGTAAAATTTGGAATGGAGTTAACTCATCCCCATAATACTGTATGGCAAATATTCCAAGCCTCTTAGCTGTATGCACAATACTTGTATGACAAGTTTATATGTTAAAACATCAAAGGATGGGCAACGTGCAATACCCCAGACACAATTGCCCCGCTGAAGCAAAAGTGAAAGCTATACACTAGTTGCTAGGTGCATAAACAATTCACACATATCAAAATGGTAGGGTTGACAAGATGCCTTACAAAATGCATACTCCATTTCCAATTCCAGCAATCCACACCAGATCTACAAAGCTCAGCATTTTCCTCCTCTGGGGAGGAGCGAAGAAATTGCCAGTTCAGTGCTCATACAACCCATACAACTACATCACTAGTAATCAGTGTGTTTGTATCAAAACAGACTCAATCACTACCTGTTCAGTTTTTCTTGCAATGAGATTCCCAATAGTCTTGCTGAAGAAACTGGCAAGCAAAGGGTTCAAAGGCGGCTCGTGATTCAAGAAGTCATACAGGATGTTCAATAAAGTTTCATCCCCTCCTAGTTTGTCGTTGATCTGTGGCACATCAGAGGTCAGGAGTTCACAGGCTGTATTCGGATATCTAGAGAGACAGAACCAAAGCAGCAACTGAAGGTGAGATTAGAGTCTTCTACAAATTCTTAGAAGACAGTTGAAATAATAATTCCTATGAAATAACTCCACAACACAAATCCCTCAATCCATTTATGATACAAGAACTCACTTCAGAACTCCAGCTTTGGATGGGTATCCTCAAGCAATGCCCAACTTTATCTGCCCACCTACAAGTGACCCACAGAGGCTCACTTAGGAGATCCCAAGAGTGCTCCAGGCACACTGAGAGCTGGGGGAAAGGGGGCAGCAACACCCATCCCTGACAAATAACTGTAGCTGCATTTAGGGCAGCATGAGAACAAATCTCCTTCTCCAAAAAAGGGGGGAGAGAGTGGCCTGACAATGGAGAGGTGGGAGTGCTCTTAAGGAGATGAATAGGCCAGTTACAGTGAAGACAGCTCTGAATGCTGAGATCCCTGCAGAGCTACCATCCCATCCCATGCCACTTCCCAATGAAACTCTGTAGTCACAAAAGAGAGAGAAGAAATAGAACCTGTGGGTTTTCTATCTGAACCCTCTTTCCACTACTAGCAGAGTTGGCGTTTTTTTTCCTTCCCAAACCCCTCTCTGCACCCCAGAGTTTATTTTTTTCCTGAGAATACACTGTGAAACAAACCAAGAAGTTTTGGAAAAGAAACATAACACTCTCACTTTGTAGTAAGTATATTCATTCCTCAAATACAAAATGGTACACACCATCCAAAGGAAGCCCTTGCAATTCTACAAGTAAAATACAAGAACAGGATAATAAAATACTCACAGTCTATTAGTTAAACAAGACCTATCACTCTTTTGTATCATTAGATACTGACCAACTTTTGCCAACTTACCTGCTTTTTCAGGACCTCGCCTATTACAAAGTTTTGACCAAATCAATCTAAATATGCTATCTAATTAAAAATCTAAAAAAAAAAAATACAAAACATTAATTAATGCTCAGTATGCTGGGCAGGAGTATGGTTCTCTTAAAAATGAACAAAACTATTTGCTTTCCAGTGGAAGAAGAGAGGGGAGGGGGGGAGAATCCTATGAAACCAGAAGCTGGGAATGAGTGACAGGTGATGGATCACTTGATGATTACCTGTTCTGTTTATTCCCTTTGGGGTACCTGGCATTGGCCACAACTGGAAGACCGGCTACTAGGCTAGATGGACCTTTGATCTGACCCAGTATGGATGTTTTTATGTTCTTAAAACAGATAGAACATTTTCTATTCAAACTGTTTCGTTTAAAAAAAAAAACTATGAAAAAATATAAACAAAACAATTGGTTAGCTCCATAGCAACACTTATTGACTATCTTCTAAGCATTTACTCCTCAAAAATTGTGTTAGTTTGTGTGGGAAATATACTGTCTGCAGATAAGAGTGACAGTCACCGCTGGTGCTGACTGTGTGCACACACTATTGAAATTTTATCTGTAGACTTCTATTTCAAGACAACTATAATAGATATTAAACTTACATTACAGCTCCCACTGAAAATATTTAACCAAAAATGCAGCTCAGCATCCTTTACAAGCCAGGATAAGGGCTCCAAGATTGTTCTTCTATGTGTGATTTAATGTCTTATAAAAATTCCACTGGGCCCTTTGTGGAATGTTGGCAGCTTCAGAGAACGGTTAATTATTCAATTTAAGCCCCAACAGGCATAATTGATAAAGGTCACAATAGTTACTGCCCCAATTATATTTACAGACTATGATTCTCCAGACACTAAGACAGAACCCAATAAATCAGCAGTGACACTCGGAGAATAAAAGGAAAATGTCAGCCCTTCCAAGTCAGTGGCCTGTGTGTCTCCAATTTAGAAGACAAAAGACAGTTACCAAGCTGTACAGTAACTACTGTTCTTTGAGATGCGGGTGCAGACACGTATTCCGCTCAGGCGTGCACGCGCCCAGAGCATCAAAGCCGGAGAAATTTGCCCAGCAGTATCCATAGGGCAGTGCTTGTGCCCTCTTGCCCAATAACCCCTCCCCTTGATATTTAAGGGCAGCACAGGCTCTTACCCCCCCAGTTCCTTCAGAGCGAATGTCAAGAATTGGGGCTCTAATGCAGTGGAGCTGGAGGACGGGTCGTGGAATACATGTTTGCACCCACATCTTGAAGAACAACAGTTACTGTACAGGTAGACAATAGTCTTTTTTTTCTTCGAGTGGCTGCAGACATGTACTTCACTCAGGTGACTCAAGCTGTAACAGTAGGAGGTGGGGCTCGGAGGTTACTTAAAGAACGACTGCAGATCTGCCTTTCCAAAGTTTACTACTGCATCTAGGTCAATAGCATCACTGAAGAATGCTACTGATGTCACTTAGGCCCTCACTGAATGTGCCTGTAACCTCTATGGAGACGTGGTCTGAGCTATTTCATATGTCATCATTGTGATTGCTTCGGGCAACAGACTAACTTCAACCACACTTGAAGAGGATGATGGAGCAATCTCACATGCTGGACTACGCAAGCACTTGCGGTCATATGGCCTAGTAACTTCAGGAATACATGGACCATAGCTGAAGGTTGAGATTGGAGTGCCAGAGAGAGGAGACAAATTGCTTGAAATCAATCGTTCAGCAGAAATGCTCTCGAACTCAGAGTCTAGTAGGGCACTTATGAACTCAATGTTTTGAATTGGTATTAACGTCAACTTTCCTTTGTTCAGAATCAGGCCCAGATAATCAAAGAGACATACTGTGAACTGGACATGACAGAGGACTTGTTCTCTGGACTTGCCTCTCACTAACCAATCGTCCAGGGATGGAAGGACATGAATCCCTCTTTTTCTGAGATATTCTGCTACTACAGTCATGCATTTGGTAGATACCCACAGAGCAGAGGACAGCCCAAAAGGAAGCACAGTGTACAGATAATGCTCACCTGCCTCTAGAAATCTCAAACCTCCTGTGACTTAGGAAAATCACCTCATGGAAGGAAGCATCCTGAAGATTGAGGGCAGCAAATCAACTGTTGTGATTCAAAGAGGGAAAACTAGTCGCTAGGGTAACCATGCAAAATCTCATATATTTGATGTACTTGTTAAGACTGTGGAGATTGAGGATGGGTCTCATCCCTCTCTGGGATTTGGGGAATGAGGAAGTACTGAGAGTAGAATCCCTTTCCCCAGTTCTAAAGAGGAACTTCTTCTATGGCCCCTGAAGCCTGGAGAGCCTGCATCTGATGAAGAAGCAGGGACTTGAGAGGGGGGTCCCTGAAAAGGGATGGGGAATGGGCAGGAATTGAATAACATAACCCAATCTCATCATGCTTTGGACCCACTTGTCCATAGTTAACTCCCAAGCCTTGTGGAAGTGGGACAGTCTAACCCCAGACGGAGGAGAAATGGCTTGAAACTCAACGACTGGAATGCCGACAATGGAGAGAGTCAGATTGGCTGCTTGCCTGAAGCTAATGAAGGATGGCCTGACTGAATAAAATTGGCATCAGAAGACCTTCTCCTATGAGACTTGTGCCCCTGATGTCTAGCAGGATAATATGACCTAAGGAACCACTGAAGGCGATATTGCTGTTGTCGCCCCAAAAAGTGACACCTCTATTATCAGTGTAAACCCCCCCCAATGAACACAGCTTAGCTTGAAAGGACTTAAAGGAATGTAATGTTTCATCAGTTATCCCTGAAAACTGAAATTGGACAAAGGGTAGGGTTCTCAATCATCTGTTGGACCTCAGGAACTATACCAAAGTTCTGCAACCATGAAGACCTTCTCCTTGTTACAGCAGAGGCTGCAATTCTAGAGGAAGTGTCAACCATGTCCAAAACTGACTGCAGTGATATCCTCACCACTAGACGACCTTCTGCAATGAAAGCCTTAAAACTCTTTCCTGGAGGATTCTGGCAACCTACCTGTAAATTTTGCCATTGATTTTCAATTTACAAAGTCATACTTTGATAAGAGAGCTTGCTTATTGGTAATGTTCATTTGTAAGAATAAGGTAGAATAAATTTTCCTCTCCAACAAGTCCAATCTTTTAGAATCCTTGTCTTTGGTGTCAACTTATATCTCCCCTGTATCAACCTCTCATTAGCCACCATTACGACAAGAGAGTCAGATGCCAGATACGAGTGGAAGCACTTGAAACCATGCAGAGGCACATAGCATCTCTTACTGGTATGCTTTGCTGTGGGTGGTAAGGGTGCTGGGGTGTTCCAAAAAGTTTTTGCCAGTTCCAAGATCACTTCATTTATCCTCCCTGGATCTGAGGATTGCAGAATATCCAGCAACTTGTGTGTGTTCTCCTGAACAAACTTAGCCTGAATACCCAAGGCTGAAGCCATGCATCTCAGAAGATCCTGGTATGATTTAAAATCCTACAGTACTGGGAAGGAAGAGTCTGGCATTGCAGAGTCATCTTCTGATGAATGAGAGGAAAGAAGTAGAGCCAATCGAACCTCCTGTGGTGCCCGTAACAGTTCAGGCTGAACCAGTTCCGCAGGAGCAACTGCTCAACTGTGGTTGCAGCAATGGATGTTCAGGAGGAAAGGCTACTGGAGAAATAAGTGACCTTGCTCTAGGCTGCAATGAGGATCAAGACCAAGCCAACCGCAGAAAATCCCAGTGGTTCCAAGGAGTATGTGGGCAGGAGTATGGCTCTGGTGGCCAGCAGGAACTGGGCTAAGGACCTTATTTCTGCTCCGGAAGCAGTGCCAATATCTGCACCAACAGTGATCCCCAGGAGGTCTCAACAACTTTAGAAAGTGATAACAAAGCAGCATGAAAAAGAAGGACGACATCCCTGAGTGCAACCCTGAGGATCCTTCCAAGTAGTCCACAGGCAACAGAGTCGTCGTCCCAGGAGCAGCCAGC
The DNA here is from genome assembly GCF_020497125.1 of Mauremys mutica. Classification (NCBI taxonomy): domain Eukaryota; kingdom Metazoa; phylum Chordata; order Testudines; family Geoemydidae; genus Mauremys; species Mauremys mutica. The sequence continues at coordinate 3,388,906 of NC_059072.1, read as the reverse complement.
AAACGTCTAACTTCATCCAAAGTCCAGCACAAAGGACACATCCATTCTGACAAAGATAAAGTAGTCAGTACCTGAAACACTGATAAAGACCTCACACGCGACACTGGAGCAGATGTCAGCACCAAAGTCGAAACCAGCACATTCCCACACATGAAGTGTGCACTGGAGTCATCATCGGCACCGAAGATCATGCCTGCACTGACAATCCCCTCAGTACTGAAAAAGCAGCAACCTCAATTCAACACTGTGAACAGAGAGAGGCTCAGAAGATGGCACCAACAATAACGGAAGGTGTGCAATCAGTTCAGACAGCACTGAGGACACCAAAGCAGCAGCAACCACAGCCAAACATTCCCGAATTAGAGGAGAATCAGGAACAGACAGGCAAAGTAAGTCCAATGGTGGTGTGGAAACCCTTGGTGCCGACACCGACATCATCAGTACTGGACTCAACAGATGCCCCACAGACGGTACCCAGTGTCAACGATATCAAGTCCACTTGCTCTTATCTTGGTAGATGGCCCTGCTTTATCTCACATACTGGATGAATCATGGTACTGGTCTACACTCCTCTTAGACGGGAAGGAGGAATACCTCCTAGCTCCATTTTACGAGATCTTTGTCTAGGAGGACCAGAGAAAGGAGAACAGTCTCTTCCTCCTAGGACAGGAATCAGAATCTGGCTAAACCACAACCAGTGCCCACTCGGACATCCTCAAGGGGCAATCTGTGGATGTCACCAGTATCGCAGTGGGCCTCATGGCCTGCTCCAGAAGGTGCTGCTTCAAACATAAGTCCCTCGCCAGCTGGGTTCTTTTCTTGAATGATCTGCAGATGGAGCACCTTTCTTTAATGTGCTCCTCTCCCAGGCACAACAAACATCGCATGTAGGGGTCACTAGTGGGGATAACCACCCCACACAATGGACAATGTGGGCATCTGTAACAGGGTGCTATCAGCAGCACCCTGGTCACTTACAGTGCTGCATCCTGGAGAAGGCTGCAGGCCCAGCTGAGGGCAATTACACGCTTTCTGGTGGGGAATTGGGAGCACCTGGGTGACAATCACAGGGCTAACAAGATAACTAGGGAGAATACAAGGAGAAAACAGGAAGTAAGAAGGAGCGCAAGAGGCACTCAAAGAAAACTCAGAGGGTGAGCCTGGGCTGGGGAGTGAGGGCTGCAGGGAAATCTGTCTCGGCTATAGCCAGTGTTGCACGGTATTGTTATGTAAGAGGGGAATAAATGCACACCTTGGTGACAGCTAAACGGCCTGGTGTGCATTTGTGACTGTGAAACCATCTGAACTGGCTAAGCAGAGAGGTTCACTGGGTAGTGACGGAGGCACCTTGTAACAGCAAGACACCAGATAACTATCTTAACTAACTACTACTCACTAACGCTAAGGGTACTACTAAACTATACTATTAACTACATACAACAAAGTCCCAGAAAGACTGAGACAGAGAACTGTGAGGTGCATTACTACACGGAACGCTCCAACTCTAGCTACGAACAGTGAGAATGAACTAAGAAGGATCGGGGTGGCACTGTCCTTAAATAGCCAGAGAAGGAGCTATTGGGAGAGAGGAGGTGAGCGCCAACCCTATGGGTAATGATAGACAAAGTTCTCCAGCTCTGGTGCACTGGGCGTGTTCAGTGGAATACACATCTGCACGCACTCAAAAAAAAACCCAAAAAACCCAACAACAACCCACAAACTGCTGAGCAGTTCCACTTCCACCTAGGTGAAGCTCTGTGAAAACTTCAAGTAGCATTTGCTTCTCAGATGACTTTAGGCAGGTATGCTGCTGCTCCCTTAGGCCGGGTCTTCTGGCAGTTCTCGTATCAGTAAAGCTATTTCAGTTGGGGAGAGGATAATTTTTTACCAAAATAGTTTTATACTGGACCAACCCCTAATGTGAACACAATGATATGGGAATCACTATGCAGGTATAAAGCATCTTAATACTGGTATAAGTGTATCCGCAATCGGAGGGTTGCAGCACTTTAATTATACCGGCATAGTTAAAGTAATACAACTTTTGTGTCTAGATGAACTGTTATACTAAATTTAGCTTCAGGAATAAATCATCCAGAGAGGAAGTTTACTAAATAGCTCTCAGATTAGCTGATAACTCTGCACTAACCCAAAGCTGTATGATACACAATTCACACATGTTTGCACTAACACAAAGATTGTATTATATATACATACACTTCACCCATGTTGAAATATGAGTATGGGAATGGTTCGGAGGTTGGAAGGCAAACCACACTACACAAAGGCAAATGCACACAATCTAAAATTCATAAGACTTCAAGCACACAGTTTAAGATGAGAAGACAACAATGAGCATATCTCATTATCTTTCTTATTTGTAACTCACTCTCTTCACCCTTAGTTTAGAGTCATCCCAGGCTGTTACATCTAGTTTAGACTATAAACTCTTTGGAATAGTAACCCGCCATTGTTTTGTCTGTGAAACATCATGCACATTTAATGGCACAGTTTAAATAAACCTTAAAATTCTACAGATCCCTTTGCAAACAAGGTGCAGGTCTAAGAAGAGGTTTTCTGTTCTGCCTCTCAGCAAAAAGATTTGAGGTACTAACTGTCTGGTGATGATGCCGAGCAGTGATGCTGATGACAATCACAAAAAAAAATGAAAAGAAAAAGAACTTAAAGAACTAGGTCTGGTTAATTACAGTGCTCTGCTCTGACTCATGAAATTCATGGATTTATTTTCTTGGCACTGATCACTCATACCCCCAGAACATGCTTAGATCCTAGTTTGCCTCACATTGCTCAACATCACTCCATCTCATTGAGCAGTAGCACTAATGGACTCCTAAAGCAAATTCTGCCCAGTCCTCCTTAGGCAGAAAGGGGAAAAATGGGTGGAGGGCTCCATTAAGGACTCTAAAGATTAGCCTCACCAATGCATATTATTCTGGAATGTGAAAGAACAATGGAGAAAGCCATAATAATGTTGCCTGCATAAACACTGGTACTACAAGTTATTTGATACAAATCTTCATTCGTAAAATAATGACAATCTAATAATACATTCCTGGTTCCTTCTGACTTCACAGATTTTATAACAGAAATATTACCATAGTAGCCACAAGAATACAGTAACTTTTCACATTGTTTCATTACATTCACATGCCTGAATATATTCACACACAACATTTCACTATCTTACACACGCATTAAGTTACGTACACTGTCACTATAGACAGTGTTGTTAATTTAATGCATATTTAAGATAGTGAGATATAGATTTCTAGTGACAATGGTAATAACTGACCCCTGATCAAACCCCAGGAGCACAGTCACATACACTTGCACATGTACATCAAGATTTCTGACATAAATTTAACAAAGAAAAAAACAGCAAATTCCCCAACTCCAAAACAAAGGCGTTTGGTCACATTATAAAAAAGAGTAATAAGTGAAGCATGCATGTGTAAATACAATTCAATACAATAAGCAAACACTACAAAAAGAAACAAGCTCTTTCCACACACCCTAATCCAAAAGTGTATTCACTATTTTAGTGCACCTTCTAATAATTCTGCAATTTTTATGTATGCAGAGCTCCACAAATTCCAAGACTTTATTCCTGGGAGAGGTTCCCTATATTTTATGGGCTGTATCGGTTTCAAGTCAATGGCCCTCAATGAATCTATATCTCAATGAGCATCATTATTGTCATTTCTGGGATTCTGACCACAGAATGATGGCCTGGGAGAGATTCGGAAACAAAACTGATCTCTCTGCTGCCAGAGTTTCCAATTAAAAGAAACAAAAGAGATGAATTCTTAGATAAAACACTGTATATAAACTCAGTGAAGTAATATGAAAAACAGAGCAAGAAATAGAATATTGTGATGTAATATTCACTGTGAATCACAAAATAGTCAAATATTTATTTCACAACCTGAACCTCAAGACCTTTTTCCAAGGCAGGAGGTTTCATCAGCTTTGCACCAGAGAAGAATTTCTGCAGCCAATTCTCCAATTCATTTTTCTTCCCATAAAAAAAAAAAAAAAAGAATCTGTGTACGTACTTGAAGCGGACCTTCTCGTCCATGTCCACAGGGGGCTCATGTGTGATGAGGCTAACCAGCTCCTCCATGCAGTGCTGCTGGCAGATGAAGTCCAGCAGTTTGCGGTTCTGTGCCTTGCACTCCTGTAGGATGTCATCTTCATCCATCAGCTCGTGCAGTGTCACATCCTCCTTATCCAGCAGCTTGTCCACATGTGATGATGTGTTTAAATCAAACTTCCAGAACATGATGATGGAACACACCCAGCTGCAATGCAAGAGGATAAGTGTTAATACTCAGCCTCCACAAGTCAAGTGAAGATACAGTAAGGGTCTTTTCAGGGTTCCCCTTATGTCTCTGAAAAGGAAATAAAGATGAGTTAAATTATTTAAGCAAAATGAAATACACAGTTATGTGACTAAAAAAATTAATCAGCACCTTCCATGCTACATCTCTATGCCTTAAGGTTCAATCCTGCAAGGTACTAAGCACTGTGACCCCAATAAAGTAAAGTATTTAAGCATGTGCTTAATTTTAAGCAGAATAGTCCCACTGAAGTCAATATGAGTGCTCAAGAAAGTGCTTAAATGTTTTGCTGTGCTTAAAGTGCTATCTTGCAGGATTAAGCGCTTCCATTGTAAATATAGGGTTAATTTTTCAGGACATTAGTTTTAAGGATCACAACCAAAGAAGTTAAATAGGTGACATTTACTTATCTATCAGTATTTTTTCCTACTCTGAAATGAACACCTTCTGCTCCATAACTGGTTTACTGTTTTCTCATCTTCCAAGCACAGAGAGGCGCTCCTTAAAAACCCTCTTTCTAGCTACAAAATGGAAAGGGAAAAACTAAGAACCTTTTGTCCAAGTGTCATATCAGACAAAGACAACACATCTATTTTAAAATGATAAAGAAATGCATTGAAGACCAGACAACCACACTGCAAAATGTTTTGAATGAAGCACTATGCTGTTCTGTGCAGGAAATGGTCACACGTTTGAGTGAGCAAGCCCTCACAGAAGGAGGTGGGACATTTTATGATATTTTGTAGGCCTGAGAAACCCTTGAATGTATCCATCTGGAAATAGGGAATATGGATACTTTGCACCCTTTCTTAGGTCACTCATCTACTCCTGAACTTGCATCTAATTTCCTGCAAGGATTAGTTATGCATAAACAGAATTTGAATATCCCAACCATAATTAAAGTCCACCACGACTGATTAAAAGAAGGCAAATAGACTGGATCAAGTTAAAATCATAATTCTGGAGGACAAAATTCTGAGGCAGGCCTGAAAATTATCTCATCGGGGAAAAATTGTAAGTATTCCAGATAGGTAAGGCACCTGATTTCACTAACTCTTCTGCTCAACATAATTGCTAACAGGAAAAACAATATTTTAAATGGAAACTACAGGGAAGGTCCTCTCTGTAAATGAAGGTTCAGAGATTACATCAAACTATAGTAGTCTCAAGACGGCATCTCTACAGAGACACAGCTTTCAGGAATTAGAAAATGTGAAGTTGCTGCCAAAACAGGTTAGAAATGGAACCAATATGCTCCAAGACTCCTAACACTGAGTTGTGGACCTTCAGGAAGCTGGGAATCAGACCCAATCAAGATCTCAGTTTAAGAGAAGGAATTTCAATATATCCCTGGTTGTGCGGCCACGTGGGATTTTTGTCCTTTAAAAGCTCACCATAAGGATCAAATTTTCAGAATCTCTTGAAATGTCCAGATTTGGGGACAGCTTCTAAGTTTACAAGCTCTCCTGAATATTCATCGCTTTAACAGGCAAAACGTCTCAGGTTCCAAGCTAAAAGTCTCAAGATGCTTTAAATCTGGGAGTTTAAGAGAATCCTGGAATTGAATTTTTCCCAGCCCAGGACATTCAGGAATGCTGAACTGACATATGCAGGAGTCTGAGAGACTATGGGTCTCTGCACCACTACATTTCTGTTAACCACTTGAAGACTAAATTATTTAGTTCCTATTCTCATTTGCCCAAGTGGCATCTGCTTAGAAAGCTGGCCTATAGGTTTCTCTTTTGCTAAAATGTAGATGATTTTAACTCTGAGATGCCTTAAGTTGGGAGCTCCCCAGAACAGACCAAAATGAGGCTTTTGAAAGCACCCAGTGGGTACTACTATAAACAAGCCATCTAAGTAATAAATCAACAAAACCATCTGCCTCAGGAGCAAGAGAATTTCCCCTTGCTTCATTCAGAACTTTTAACTTCTATTTTCTTGCTCCTGCCTGGAAGTGCCAGTACGCAACATATGTCTTACTGTTGTTTCTCATATGAATCGCAATCAAGTCCAGTGGAAATCTCATGAGTAGAGAGAAAACCACTTTCTTAACTGCTTTAAACCCTAGGACATTGTTGTGATCAGCTTCCTGGGACAACCATTTGCCTAGAATTCTATAGGGCCAATCTGAACTTACTCAGGTGCACAGAAGATAACCTGGTTCCTGATACTGAACATAATCAGGATATTTTGTAAAATACAAAAATGCATCACCACCTTGGAACAGTTTTCAAATCCAGCAATTGTCATAACAAAAGTAACTATAGTCTCTGAATAGCAAGTACTCGAGGAGTTCCCAGAAGAAATACAAATTTTAACATCCTTCTGGGCAACTGGTTTAGAATCACAAATGTCTCACGGAATGCCTAGAGGTGGGCCAGATCCTGACAGGGCACCAAGGAATTCCTCTGAAGCATATATAAAGAAGTGAAGGATGCAAGCAGCTGAAAGACCTCATCAATATGTGCAGATACTATTTAGGCTATAAAGGAGTTGTCTATGATCATCCTGTTATAGACTGCCCATCAGAGACACCATCAAACTGATGAGAAACAAGGAATGGGAGAAAAGTGAAGGCCTGGAATTGAAAATGGGGCCACAATTTTACAAAGTGCAGGTAGTTTTGGTCCTACAAGCAAACTAGCACATGCATACAGTCTTCCTTGTAGGACAATGAAAATCCTGAGGAGAATTCTCTATCAGAAAGACCAACACTTCATGAAGAATCAGGCCTTGAACACCATCAATCAGCTTGGACAGAACCAGCACTGGTGAAGTCTGTCTGTTCCCTTTCCTTCTAAAAAGAGTCCAGAATGAATACACACACCCTCAAAAAAAAAAAATCTTCAGTAAAAGGAGTACCTGTTACAGGAGAAATGCTTGCTTACTTGTAACAAGAGTTCTTTGAGATGGACTGCATATTCACACTCTTGGGACTTGTGTCAACCGATGCAGGGACGGTAGAACCTTTCAGTAGCAGTGCCCATTAAGCACCCACGCTCCCCTGCCCTCCCTGTCTAGCACTCCAATGTGTTCTAAGGGCTTGAGCGTAAAGAGGCCGTGGCACTATTGACACCTCAGTTCCTTCCACTGCTAACAGAAAAACGCAGACATCTTAATCTGCACTCCAGAGGAGCAGGGAAGGTGGGCGAGGAGTGTGACCATGCAGAATCCATCAGGAAGAACTCCAGTTACAAGTAACCTTCATTTCTTTCTTGAGCGTTCTCTGCTGTCCTTCACTCGGAGTTTAGTGGTCCAGAGGCAGGAGAAGTGGCAGGATGGATGAAGGAGAGAGACTTGGAAATCCATGAGAACACCTCTCTCCTTTCAGTTTTGAGTCCATCTTATTGAAGGTCTAATCTTTGGAAGAAAGTTCTGTTCTAAGAGGGAAAAAATGATATCAATCCAAGATGGGTTTCTTTAATAATTTATATATTTGTTGCCTTTTTTCTCTTTCCTCTTTTTATCTCTCTCCCTGTCCCTTCCTCTTACCCTTCTGGGTCACTTATTTGGCCAAAGGACACAAAGGCATATTACTTAAGGTTTAAACTAACCAACTCAGGAATGGTAAAGCATCCCCCAATCTACTGGGCTACCCAGGCCCAGAACTGTAAAGACTTTTTTGCATCTGCAGTTACAGCCTTTGCAGCTGAGCCAGCCTATGAACTGCCCCTCTCATCCCTTAATGCTGACATTTTACTGTAGACTCACAGACATATGGGTTGTCTGCTGGAGCTGACAGGTTAAGTGAGGTGTGAGCAACCAGACACTTTCAATGTTGCTTGATTGAAAGCTGCTGCCAGGTTGTAAGCGAACCTGACTTCCTCAGATAATCTCATTCACAGTCATCCTCTCAATAATCCAATCACTTGCATTTAGGGGACAATTAAGTCATGTACTCAAGCCCCATTCCAAGAGACCTGAACAGGGCAGAGAGGAAAACAAGGGGAGAGAGACTAGGGGATGTGGGCTGTTTGCGGGATCTGGGGAAACAGTCAAAGTGGGAAGAGAGACCTACAGAAAGTGTGTTTTGGAAAAAGAAACATTTAAAATAAATGAAACTATACAGAAAAAAGAAAACTAAGGATGACATTAAAAATAGAAAAAAGGTGCAGAAGAGGGCCAAAGATGCTCTTGAATAAACAGATCCACATATCAGGCACAGATGTCATATCTGGGATGTTATTCTGCCTTAACATTGCTGAGGTCACTGTTAAGGCTCTATGCTAGACGATGAGTTTCATGAAGTTGGGGTATGTATCGCTTTTCAGTATCTGTTGGACATAAAAATATAAGAACAGCTATACTGGGTCAGACCAATGGCCCATCTAGTCCAGTTTCCTGCCTTCCAACAGTGGCAAGTGCCAGATGCTTCTGAGGGAGGGAACAGAACAGGGCAATTTTCAAGTGATCCCTTCTGGCAGTCAGAGGTTTAGGGACACCCAGAGCATGGAGACAGAAGTGAAAGCCTTACAAAGCACTGGAGTATGTATAAACAGTGTTGTCGGCAATGTGAAGTAGCAAAGCAGCAGATGATCCTTAATCTGTCATTACCTCTACTTTTCAGGGGGGTTTCAAAAGTTTTTCCTCACACATACACACAGTGTTCCAGGGTCACAGTGGGGCAGATAAATGACTGAAATTACAATAATTTAAAGATTATAATAGTTAAAAAGGAGGAGAAAGACAAATGCAGAGTCCTGCACTTAGGACAGAAGAATCCCATGCACTGCTACACACTAGGGACCGAATGGCTAGGCAGCAGTTCTGCAGAAAAGGACCTAGAGGTTACAGTGGACAAGAAGCTGGATATGAGTCAAGAGTGTGCCTTTGTTGCCAAGAAGGCTAATGGCATTTTGGGTTGTATAAGTAGGGGCATTGCCAGCAGATCGAGGGATGTGATCATTCCCCTCTTTGACATTGGTGAGGCCTCATCTGGATACTGTGTCCAGTTTTGGGCCCCACACTACAAGAAGGATGTGGAAAAATTGGAAAGAGGCCAGCGGAGGACAACAAAAATGATTAGGGGGCTGGAACACATTATTTATGAGGAGACGCTGAGGGAACTGGGATTGTTTAGTCTGCAGAAGAGAAGAATGAGGGGGGATTTGATAGCTGCTTTCAACTACCTGAAAGGGGGTACTAGAGGATGGATCTAGACTGTTCTCAGTGGTACCAGATAACAGAACAAGGAGTAATGGTCTCAAGTTGCAGAGGGGGAGGTTTAGGTTGGATATTAGGAAACACTATTTCACTAGGAGGGTGGTGAAGCACTGGAAGGGGTTACCTAGGGAGGTGGTGGAATCTCCTTCCTTAGAGTATCAGAAGGGTAGCCATGTTAGTCTCGATCTGTAAAAAGCAACGTCACATGCGTCTGATGAAGTGAGTATTCACCCACGAAGGCTTATGCTCCAATACATCTGTTAGTCTATAAGGTGCCACAGCACTCTTTGTTGCTCCTTCCTTAGAGGTTTTTAGGGCCTGGCTTGACAAAGCCCTGGCTAGGATGATTTAGTTGGGGATTGGTCCTGCTTTGAGCAGGAGGTTGGACTAGATGACCTCCTGAGATCCCTTCCAACCCTGATATTCTATGATTCTATAAAAAGTCCTCACAGAATGTTTTCTCATTTTATGAATTAACTAAGCAGTTTAAAAAAACCTTAAAAATCAAAAGCTGTCACATGCAACTGAGTCAACAACAGGGATTAAACCCTCAACCTTCACACTGACAACTCAGCTCTATACCACTTGAGCTACAGCAGTAATAGATAACCTCTATTTAGTTCAGCCCCTAGAGGGGGACTTGACACATTTTACCACTGACTTACAAAATTGTTTGCTAGACAGCAGTAGCATCACAGAAATTAGGAATACTGGATTCTATTCCTGACTCTGGGAAAAGTGTTTGGTTTAGTGGTTACAGATTGAATGTTCTTTGGTTATATTATCTGAAAGCCAGAGCAACTGAGTAGCTGAGATTTGGGTCTACCATGTTATGATGTGTAACCTCCATTGATTTATTTGTAAAATGGGGTTGAACCGCAGACTTGACTGCCTTTTACAGTTGGGGTTTATCGCCTTTGTCAATAACAAGATTGGTGAGGTGCATGAGAATGTAAACCACAGTTAAGAGATGAAATCTGAACTCATGGTCTCTGTTTGCAGCTCAGGGAACTTTCCCCTAGTCTACAAGAAGTTTTGGTGGGGGAGTGTTGCTGTCCATCACCACCAAGTCCCTGATGGAGGTTTTTATATAAGTAGATACGATTACATCATCACTGCTAACTACTACCTATTTGTTTTGGCATAGTTCTTTACAATTATGAAGAAAAACTAACACAAAAAAACCACACTACCTATCTGTAACTGATTAATCAGCACGTGAAAAGCCACATGGGGAACACTGCACAGATCCAGAGTGTTTTAGATTTCTTGCAATAGACACCCAAAGAAAGGGGACACAATCCAGTGAAAACTTCATAAAGGGCTGATTTGGGAACTCCTTACTCTGTGTATCAACTCAGTTTTCATCAAACCACCATGACAAATTCAAGTAGTACTTAAAGTTTACATTCTGTGTTTTTTTTTTTTTTACCATTTTAATTAGATTAAAAGAAAACACAAAATAAATAAATAAAACACATGCATCTGATGAAGTGAGTATTCACCCATGAAAGCTTATGCTCCAATACATCTGTTAGTCTATAAGGTGTCACAGGACTCTGTCGCTTTTTACAGATCCAGACTAACACAGATACCCCTCTGATACTTGACACAAAATATATGTTTATACATGCTTGTTATACTGAAAATTTTGACTCAGTCGTAACTATTGAGTTGTGACCAAAGCCTCCATAATATTAAAACACAATACAGCAAGTTGGAGTTACAAATATAGCATGAGTATGGCATTACTGCAACAGTGAGCCAAAATGCCCTGGCCCACCACAGAAATGATGAAATAAAGGACAGAAAAAAAAGGGGGGGAATGGGATTTTTCAATAAAACAATATGTTTGCCATAAAACACAGAAATGGCTAACATACACACCAGTCTTCAGAAGTGCAGAGTAATATGCCTCCCAAGAGTATCCTCTACATTGAAGTTACAGGATAAAAGCTGTTTGGAAACCTGCTCCCCTTGACTGGTCCTGCCTCCCACAAACAATTTCAGCTACATGATTACCACCTACTTCTTCTGTACTCTCAACTGCTCTGAAAGGGTGAAGAGTCTGTATTTTAATGGCCTCAGACTCCTTGCCTTTCCTATTGCTCTGCTGTCTGCTATAAAACAAGTGACAGCCAGGCCTCCTGATATTGCTACCTCCTACCATTCTGAATTAGTGGCTCAGATCAGCCTCAACTGGCTTACTGTTTCCTCTGTTCTAGAACCAGCCTATTCTGCATCATTTCTCAAGCCCATCTTTCAAGTGAGAAAAACAAACAAATTTCAAGATTTGCTTCCTGGTTGCCCCCTCACTCCATAGTAACAGATAAACCTGTTTTCTAACACTGAAGGAAAGAGTTCTGAGCCACCTTTCACTCAGGGCTCCAAACTCTAGGCCAGGGATCGGCAACCTTTCAGAAGCGGTGTGCCAAGTCTTCATTTATTCACTCTAATTTAAGGTTGTGTGTGCCAGTAATACATTTTAACGTTTTTAAAAGGTCTCTTTCTATAAGTCTATATTATATAACTAAACTATTGTATGTAAAGTAAACAAGGTTTTCAAAATGTTTAAGAAGCGTCATTTAAAATTAAATTAAAATGCTGATTTTACACCACCAGCCTGCTCAGCTCGCTGCCAGCCTGGGGTTCTGTTCACCTAGGCCGGCAGCAGGCTGATCAGAGCCTGCAGCTGGGACCCTGGGACCCCAAACCGGGGGGTAGGGGTTCAGGGCAGAGGGCTGGGGGAGTGTGGGGGTGCAGGGCAGAAGGCTGGGTGTATGCGGGGGGTTCAAGGGTCAGGACAGAGGGATGGGGGAGTGTGGGGGTGCAGGGCAGAAGGCTGGGTGTGGGGGGGGTTCAGGACAGAGGGCTGGGGTAATGGGGGGTGCAGGGCAGAAGGCTGACTGTGTTTGTGGGGGGTCAAGGCAGAGGGATGGGGCTGTGGGGGTGCGGGGCAGAGGGCTGGGTGTGGGAGGGGTGCAGGGCAGAGGGCTGGGACTGTGGGAATGCAGGGCAGAGGGCTGAGTGTGTGTTGGGGGGGTCAGGGCAGAAGGCTGAGTGTGGGGGGGGTCAGGGCAGAGGGATGGGGCTGTGGGGGTGCGGGGCAGAGGGCTGGGGGGGTGGGGGGGGTTTCAGTGCAGAGGGATGGGGCTGTGGGGGTGCGGGGCAGAGGGCTGGGTGTGTGTTGGGGTTTCAGGGCAGAGGGATGGGGCTGTGGGGGTGCGGGGCAGAGGGCTGGGTGTGTGTTGGGGGGTCAGGGCAGAGGGATGGGGCTGTGGGGGTGCGGGGCAGAGGGCTGGGTGTGTGTTGGGGGGTTTCAGGGCAGAGGGCTGGGACTGTGGGAACGCAGGGCAGAGGGCTGGGTGTGTGTTGGGGGGTCAGGGCAGAGGGATGGGGCTGTGGGGGTGCGGGGCAGAGGGCTGGGTGTGGGGGGGTTTCAGGGCAGAGGGCTGGGGCTGTGGGGGTGCAGGGCAGAGGGCTGGGTGTGTGTTGGGGGGGTTTCAGGGCAGAGGGCTGGGACTGTAGGGGTGGTCAGGGCAGAGGGATGGGACTGTGGGGGTGCAGGGCAGAGGGCTGGGTGTGGGGGGGGTTTCAGGGCAGAGGGCTGGGACTGTGGGAATGCAGGGCAGAGGGCTGGGTGTGTGTTGGGGGTCAAGGCAGAGGGATGGGGCTGTGGGGCAGAGGGCTGGGTGTGGGGGGGTTCAGGGCAAAGGGCTGGGGTTATGGGGGGTGCAGGGCAGAAGGCTGGGTGTGGGGGTGTTCAAGGTTCAGGGCAGAGGGCTGGAGGTATGGGGGGTACAGGGCAGAAGGCTGGGTGTGAGGGGGAGTCAAGGCAGAGGGCTGGGGTGCTCGGCTCGTAGGGGTGCTCCCTGAGCGGCTCATGGCAGGGGGCTGGAAGGGATGTGCCCTGTTCCACCCTCTTCCCCAAGGCTCCGTCCCTACTTCGCTCTGCGTCCTTTACGGAGCTGCGGGCAGGCTGCCGCTCTTCCCCCTCCCCCTCGCAAGGGCCATCAGCTGATTGGCACAGGGAGGAGAGGGGGCGGGGCAGGAAAGCACCACACTGGGGGAAGAAGCGGGGGAGGGGGAAGCTTGGCTGCTGAAGAGCCAAGCTTCTGCCTCCTGCCCCCGCAGCGGAGAGCAGTGGGTGGCTGAGTTAGGCTGGGGGCCGGGACCGCGGCAGGCAGCTGTGTGCCGCTCAAAATCGGCTCACGTGCCGTGTTTGGCACGCGTGCCGCAGGTTGCCAACCCCTGCTCTAGGCTCTAGCAAAACACAGAGAAATCAAGTCTAGCTTATTATTAAGCAGTAAGTTGTCCTACCCAGAAACTCTTCACTTATTCCACAGAGCCAGCTTGCCCTGTGACACTGAGAAAAGATGAGGGTCACAGTGATATCATCAGAGAGTTACTCAGCTAGGTATGAAAAAATCTTGGTGTTTCACTTAAGTATTTTGTTTATTTTAAAATAATACTTGCCATGTTATCAATTTTATAGGCATGATGGAAGACATGAGTCTTAAGGAAGGATTTAACTGTCCTTTTTCCAAATTAATTGCTGTAACTGTGGCAAGTTATATGAATAAAGGAAGGGCTCATATTAAATTGTGTAAGAATCACATATTTGCATTTTCATTCTCTTTCACTGGCACACGGGGGGAGGGGTAACTCAGTGGTTTGAGCATTAACCTACTAAACCCAGGGTTGTGAGTTCAATCCTTGAGGGGTCCATTTAAGGATCTGGGGCAAAAATCTGTCTGGGAATTGGTCCTGCTTTGAGCAGAAGGTTGGACTAGATGACCTCCTGTCCCTTCCAACCCTGACATTCTATGAAAATAATTAGGAGGAGAATTCTAAACTAAATTTTGCACCTGAAGTGACACTTTTTAAAGTTGAGCTATTCATTTCAAAATCAACAATTGATGGATGGACTATCAAGGCCATAATAAAAATAATATAATCAAAGATTCCTCCTCTCTCCCCGCCCCCCCCCAACCCATCTTTCCCCAAGGGCTTTTACTTCCCTTTGTTTAACGTAGTGCTTCAGGGAGAAGAGATTACTTTCTGAGGGCTTGGCTACACTTACAAGTTGCAGCGCTGGGAGTTACAGCGCTGGTCATGCAGCTGTGGAAGGGCCAGCGCTGGAGTGTGGCCACACTGACAGCTACCAGCACTGCAGTGTGGCCACACTTGCAGCACTTTCCAGCGCTGTATTGAGAGGTGCATTGTGGGCAGCTATCCCACAGAGCACCTCGTCCCGTTTTGGCGCCGTTTTGGCGCTGAGTATTGTGGGAAGGGGAAGGAAGTGTGCGGGTCATTCCGCTTCCTGTTTGCCAGCGCCCCGTGGTGCATCGCTTCACATCCCAGCATTCACTCTTTCCAGCAGCGTTTGGCGCCATTGTGAGTGTCTTTCTGTTACTCTCTGTGTGAATCGCGATTTCTGTGGCAAATGGAGCCCGATCTGCTGAGGACTCTGCTGATGAGTGTCACCAGCACAACACGTTTGGCAGTCCAGCTATTCCTTCAGCTCCAAAGTGACAGTGAGGATTCCGACGATGATATCAATATGGATTTGCCTGCCGCGTGTGACACTAAAGTGCTTGCGGCATTTACGGAAATGCTCAGCACCGTTGAACGCCGCTTTTGGGCTCGGGAAACAAGCACTGAGTGGTGGGATCACATCGTCATGGAAGTCTGGGATGATGAGCAGTGGCTGCAGAACTTTCGTATGAGAAAAGCCACTTTCATGGGACTGTGTGCTGAGCTCGCCCCCACTCTGCGGCGCAAGGACACAAGATTGAGAGCTGCCCTGACGGTGGAAAAGCGAGTGGCTATTGCAATCTGGAAGCTGGCAACTCCAGACAGCTACCGGTCGGTCGGGAACCAGTTTGGTGTGGGAAAGTCGACCGTGGGAATCGTTTTGATGCAAGTTTGCAAGGCAATTAATCGCATCCTGCTAAGAAAGACCGTGACTCTGGGGAGCGTGCAGGACATTGTGGATGGCTTTGCACACATGGGTTTCCCTAACTGTGGAGGGGCGATAGATGGGACGCATATTCCTATTCTGGCCCCCCCCCACCTGGCATCAGAGTACGTTAATCGGAAGGGGTATTTCTCTATGGTTCTCCAGGCGCTTGTGGATCACCGCGGGCGTTTCATTGACATTTACACAGGCTGGCCTGGAAAGGTGCATGATGCACGCATCTTTCGGAACAGTGGCCTGTTCAGGAAGATGCAGGCAGGGACTTTTTTCCCAGACAGGAAGATCACAGTAGGGGATGTCGAAATGCCCACTGTGATCCTTGGAGACCCCGCGTACCCGTTACTGCCTTGGCTCATGAAACCCTATACAGGGAAGCTTGACAGGAGCAAGGACCGGTTCAACTACAGGCTGAGCCGGTGCAGAATGACTGTGGAGTGTGCTTTTGGGCGTTTAAAAGCCCGCTGGCGTTGCTTGTATGGGAAGCTAGACTTGGGGGAAAGCAGCATCCCCGCGGTTATATGCGCTTGCTGTACCCTCCATAATATTTGTGAAGGGAAGGGTGAAACATTCAGTGAGGCATGGACCACCGAGGTTCAAGTCCTGGAGGCTGAATATGCACAGCCAGAGAGCAGGGCTAATAGAGAGGCCCAGCACAGGGCTACAAGGATTAGGGATGCCTTGAGGGAAGAATTTGAGGCTGAAAGCCAACAATAATGTTTGCTGCCTTGCATGGGAGTGAATTGCACTGCTTACACTGTTATTCTATTATCCATAATAATAATATGATTTGTAGTGCCTCTTTCTTTACTGGGCTAAGGTATCTTTCACTATCTGCTATAATAAAGACTGTTTTCAAAGCCAAGAATTGTTTTATTGAAAAGAAAAAAACTTCCTTGACAGACAGACAGACACACAACATTTCATGAACACAAGAGGGCAGGGGTGTGGGTTGGTGAACTGTACAGTCACAAGTTTGCATATGCCCTGTCTGGATTGCTGTTTAATGAATCCTGCACTTCAGGGTTCATATACTGCATGGTGATGGGGGTTGAATGCAGAGGGTAAGGGTGGTGGTAGGTATCAGGGCTGGTTGGGGAACATACAGGTGTTGGAGGCAGCTGGTGGTGGTAAGAACCTGGATGCTGGGGAAAGGTGGTTTGAGCTGACATTGGGGCACAAGGCACAAAGGACGGGGCGGGTGGGGGAGTAGCACGGTAGTGCTCTGCTTGCATGGCAACGAGTGACTCTATAGACTCCGCTTGGCGCTCCAGGATGCTTAGCAGCCGCTCCGTGGTTTTCCTCTTGGCCACTGCATTTCTCTTGCGTGTCCTGCTTTCTTTCTCTCGCCAATCCTTCAAGTCCTTACTCTCTCGAGCAGACTGATTAAGAACAGTTTTCAGCATGTCTTCTTTGCTCTTTCGGGGATTTTTTCTCAAATTTTGAAGCCTCTGTGATGTTGAACATCTGGGCAGTCCAGTAGTCAAGGTCACTGTAGAAACAGAAATGACAACATTTAACACGGGCAGCATTGTATCCACTATCTCCAGACATGAATTGTTACACTGAGGGAGTGAGTTCTTATTTAAGCATTCTTTTACCCACACGCATAACACTACAGAAGCCACGACATGGTGAGTGAGCAGTGCTTATATGGGGAGAAGTGGGGCTTGGGTGTAAGAGGGGAGCTGGTTGCTTCGGGTAATCTGGAGTGCTAGAGGGGTTGAGTGAAATGCAGATGCAGGGGTGATCTTATCTCCCTATCTCTTCACTAAAGAGTCTCCCAACATTTTTCACAGGACTTAATCCTGGAAGATGTTTCCCTACTGCGAGTCACTAGGGAACAGCGGGGGGCTCTTTTAGAGCAATGTGGATTCCGCCCGGGACCCTATGCGGCTTGCCTGTGTTCAGAAATGGTCCCCCACCACTGGCAGAAGAGTGGCGCGGATGCGTCACCGTCACTGGGACAAGGGACACAGTGGCTCTGCCTATAAACCTGCGCAGGCATATTGCCCACGCTCTGGATGAAGCTTTTGCTGAGATAACTGAGGCAGATTACCGCGACGTGATAGACCACATCAACGGGCTATTCCACATCTAGAGGCTGGCATGCATGCATCCATAACCCCCCCTCCTCTCCAGAAACATTTCACCCAGAAAATAAAAGCCGCTTACCGGTAACACGCTCCTCTGCTTGTCCTTCTGCAACTGCTGGCTGCTGCGATTGGGTGCTTTCCTCCTGGCTTGAGAAGAGCTCCTGGCTGCATGCCTCCAGGGAATCTGCGGTTTCTTCCCCCATGCCAGGAGCTTCACTCGCGGTTTCCTCCCCCCCCCACGCCTCCGCCTCCGCCGCCTCCTCCGCCTCCTCCTCCTGTCCCCCAGCCTGCTCAGAAGTGTCCATCGTTATCCTGGGATTGGCAGTGGGGTCACCCCCAAGTATCTCATCCATCTCCCTGTAAAAACGGCAGGTCGTGGGAGCAGCTCCGGATCGTCGATTCCCCTCTCGGGCTTTGTAATAGGCACTCCGCAGCTCTTTAATTTTCACCCTGCATTGTACTGCGTCCCGATCATGGCCCCGATCCAGCATGGCCCTTGATATCTGCTCAAAGATATCGTAATTCCTACGGCCGGAGCGCAGCTGTGCCTGAACAGATGCCTCACCCCAAACACTGATGAGGTCCTGCAATTCACCAGTGCTCCATGCTGGGGCTCGTTTGCCGCGTGGAGGCATGGTCACCTGTAACTGATTAAAACTGATTGCACTCCACACCTGGCTGCAGCAAACAGGAAGGAGATTTTTAAATTTCCCGGGGCATTTACAGGGCGGGTCACCTGAGCCAAGAGCAGTAGAGTGCAAACTGATGTGCAGAGTGGCTGAACAGGAATTCTGGGATACCTCCTTATTCCCTGGAGGACAGGTAAAGCGCTGGTGAGTGTCCACACCTGCTGGGCAGCGCTGGATCACCAGCGCTGCACTCCTTATACCCCTGCCGGGATGGGTTTTCAGCCAGCGCTGCAACCAGGGAGTTGCAGCGCTGGTTGTGCCCTGCAAGTGTGGACGGGGTGTTGTTGCAGCGCTGGAAAGCCTCCACCAGCGCTGCAACTTGTAAGTGTAGCCAAGCCCTGAGGCTGGGATAACAAATCCACCCTTGACAGACAATCCCCAAATGGTTTATCTGTTGGTAAGCTGTGCAGTCTCAAGAAAGGCAAAGAGAGAGAGAGTGGAAACATCTAGAATTTGAAATCTGGGTTTTCTAGAGGGAATTAATCAATCAGTGGTTCAATCAGAGAATGCAACAGAAATACATCTTAACCAAATTCTTCCTCAAAACTATTTTGGCTCACTCTGGGAGTTTCTTTGGTACCCCAGGGGCTATATTTAATAACACTTCAGCCAATAAAAGCTACCCAAGGTCACACCATCTTCAATTTGATTTTTCTGTTTCCCTCCAGTGATGCAAGGAGAACTCCCTCCTCTGGTCTTCATAAGGATACACACCTCTAGGAAGCCAAAACAGGGACTTCACCTTTCCCCCAACTCATATGAAATTCTCCAAGCTTTTTAATAAAATACAGATATGACTTTATTCCCTCAGTAATAGATGTTCTGACTGTAAAATACAGTTAGCTGTTTTCTTAACTAATGAGAACTTGTGTACAGAATTTTCCATTTCTGGCTCTGACCAGCTCTCTCGGCTGGATTCCTCCTCAGACATTACCTCATCCTCAATCAGAACTCTGAAGTCTACTATGTTTGGAAGAGGGCTAATATGGGGAAATTAAGCTTTTCAAAGAGGAGGGGCCCTCCTACACAGGGGTCATTGAGATGTGACACTAGATGGTACTCAGAAGGGGCAGCTGAAATTTGAGTCCCTACAGAGATGGCATGCCTTTAGATGTTATGGGGATCTGGGTTGTTTTTCAAAAATAAAGGAAGATTAATACTGTTGGTTTAGAACAAAATGATTATTGCCCCTGCGGCGTTCCCCTGGTGTTATCTGGACCAATGAACTGCTAGATCACTCCAATCCTTGACTCTGGGAGCCAGCCTTACCCTGCTCTGCTGTGAGAACCCCCACTCCTGGGCTGTTCACACACAGCCTCTGGCATGTAAGCTGCTCCTTGGATTGTGCAACCAAATGACACTAGCTAATATCTCCGGTCCCAGACTCAACCCTAGGAACCTCCATCTTTCAGTGTGCAGTTATGCCCGCTGGACGCTGCAAGCTTATACAAGTTCATCAATTTAACAAAGAAATTGATATGTACCAGGCTTGTTATCCCAAGGGGAGTCTCTGACATGCTTCAAACTAAATGCACTGCTTCAGGTAGAACACACACATTTATTAACTATATAGATTTTAAGTGATTATAAGTCAAAGCACGACAAGCTGGATTTGGTCAAATGAAATAAAAGCAAAATGCATTCTAAGCTGATCTTAACACTTTCAATGCCCTTACAAACTTAGATGCTTCTCACCACAGGCTGGCTGGTTGCCCTTCGGGCAGGCTCTCCCCTATGATCAGTGCTTCAGTCGCTTGGTGGTGGTGGTGTCTGTAGAGGTTGGTGGAAGAGAGAGGAAGAGCCTGCCAAACATCTCGCCCTTTTATTGTGTCGGGACTTATTTTAAGCCATGAGGACACATTTTCAGCCTCATAACTATGGACATGAAATTACAACCTATAACATTACTGTAACAACAATTACTATAATATCATTATAACAACAATGCTCAGTGCATCATGAGCCCTCCAAAGACACCTGACATGACAAACTTTGCATTAGATACCACATAATCATATTATAAAGATGAACATGGGGGTGTAGGATGTTCCCACGAGGTACAGAACATCACACACTGATCTAGTGAATGCGGCTTCTCTTTCTCCAGAGGCTGTTTACAGATTCAGGCAGATGTCACTGCACCATTTACACTGAGGTCATATTTTCAAGTTCTTCTTCCCAACCCTAAGTACCAGACAATTTTTTTTTAAAAATGAACATTAAGAATCTGAGGTTATCACTTGATTCTGGGAAGCAAGAGCTCCAGACATGTGCCTGTTGTGCTTATGCCTTAATTTGACCCTTCTCCCAGGTGTATCAGAACTCCAGTGAACGAGAGCCCAACCTGAGAAGCCCAGCACTGCGTACAAGTTTATATTTTGAAATCTGCACAATCTACCATGAGCTGTGTCAAGTGGGCAGAGCTTGAGAGAGTACCACTATTCCCCACAACCCTAAATCAAGCCCTGCCCAAGGTTGACAGCAACAGATTTTTAAATAAAGTAACTGACCTCTAGAGATCCTTTCCAGTCTTCTATGATTCCATGATTAATTTTTAAAGGAGAGGTTGCAAGTGCATATAGGTGGAAACATTACGGCATTATTGTTTGTTCTCTTAATTAAAGAAATATCTGGTGTTTGGAAAAATTGTGTCTATGACCTTTCTACCAATACTGCCAGCCTCAATGGTGTGTTGATTTGCTTCTTCCACAATCATGTTCCTGCCTTCTTCCATGCCTCCCTTACACTTGGAATGAACTCAATGATTCACAAGGCTGTAAGCTCTTTGGGGCAGGGACTGTCTTTTTTGTTCTGTGTATGTACAGTGACTAGCACAATGGGGTCCTGGGCCATGACTAGAGCTCCTACCTCTACAGTAATACAAATAATAATAATTAGTCTTGTTCAAATTCCTTCTTTGCACCCTCTTCTACTGTGAGGTGTACACAAAATGAGCCATCTAATTACTGATGGGTACAGGTGTAGTTAGGGATTGATTGTGCATACAGAAAACTCCTAACAAAAGTGAAAAGAAGAATATACATTCCAGCCATCATGCTGACCATCCTTCTTGTATTTTGTATCTCATTCCACTGTCCTTTTTTTTTTTTGCCAGGGTGGGGAGGTCTTTCCAATGGTAAGCTTTTTCGTGTCTATACACGAAGCAGCACATTTTGGGTGCTACCACAATAAATATAAATAATAAATGTAAAAGGCACCAGATTTGGAATCTAATATTCTTGCTTTCTTGAGAAAAGAGGAAGTCTTAGAGCCAAGAAACATTTAGAGATTGCGTGAACAAGACATCCTACTTGCAACATTTTAGCTTACAAGTTACACAGATATGTAGATTAAAGTGGTGATGCTATTTTCTTTATTTTATATACTTTAGAAATCTTTTTCTAATTACTCTTTAATGGGTCATTCATTGGGTTAAGTAAGAGAAAATCTGAAGGGTTTCCCCAGAAGGGGCAGGATTAAGTGAAGCAACATTCATAGAATCATAGAATATCAGGGTTAGAAGGGACTTCAGGAGGTCATCTAGTCCAACTGCTTGCTCAAAGCAGGAAAAATACCCAACTAAATCATCCCAGCCAGGGCTTTGTCACTATCCTTAAAAACCTCTAAGGATGGAGATTTCACCACCTCCCTAGGTAACCCATTCCAGTGCTTCACTACCTTCCTAGTGAAAAAGTTTTTCCTAATATCCAACCTAAACCTCCCCCACTGCAACTTGAGACCATTACTCTTTTTTCTGAAATCTGGTACCACTGAGAACAGTCTAGATCCATCCTCTTTGGAACCCCCTTTCAGGTAGTTGAAAGCAGCTATCAAATCCCCCCCTCATTCTTCTCTTCTGCAGACTAAACAATCCCGGTTCCCTCAGCTTCTCCTCATAAATCATGTGCTCCAGCCCCAATCATTTTTGTTGCCCTCTGCTGGACTCTTTCCAATTTTTCCACATCCTTCTTGTAGTGTGGGGCCCAAAACTGGACACAATATTCCAGATGAGGCCTACCAATGTCAAATAGAGGGGAATGATCATGTCCCTCGATCTGCAGGCAATGCCCCTACTTATACAGCCCAAAATGCCATTGGCCTTCTCGGCAACAAGGCCACATTGTTGACTCATCTCCAGCTTCTTGTCCACTGTAACTCCTAGGTCCTTTTCTGCAGAACTGCTGCCTAGCCATTCGGTCCCTAGCAGTGCATGGGACTCTTCCGTCCTAAGTGCAGGACTCTGCACTTGTCTTTGTTGAACCTCATCAGATTTCTTTTGGCCCAATGCTCTAATTTATCTAGGTCCCTCTGTATCCTGTCCCTACCCTCCAGCATATCTACCACTCCTCCCAGTTTAGTGTCATCTGAAAACTTGCTGAGAGTGCAATCCATGCCATCTGCCATCCTCCAGATCATTAATGAAGATACTGAACAAAACCGGCCCCAGGACCGACCTCTGGGGCACTCCACTTGATACCGGCTGCCAACTAGACATGGAGCCATTGATCACTACCTGTTGAGCCCAACAACCTAGCCAGCTTTCTATCCACCTTATAGTCCATTCATCCAGCCCATACTTCTTTAACCTGCCATCAAGAATACTGTGGGAGACCGTATCAAAAGCTTTGCTAAAGTCAAGGAATAACACGTTACTTTGGTTAAGTGTAACGTCCTAATGTTTTCTATACTTTTATATCACTTAAAGTGATTCTAGCGGGAGTATTCTAGAAATTGTAATTCCATATTTACTGCATGTGAAGTTATCCGTCTTTCACCAGTGAACTATTAATTGTTCATTTGGAAGGAATATTACTTCATTTTCTTTTTTTTAATATCATAGCAGTGCCCAAGAATGCCTATCGAGGCTCAGAACCCAATCTGTTAGTCACTCTACAGAAAAAGAACAATAGTCCTTGCCTCAGTGAGTTTACTTTCTACACTATTTGGTGAAAATTATATTGTAAGAATTCTTTGAAGATGACGCATAATTTGTAACAAGATTTTTGCTTCAAAATTGGTTTACATGTTATTTTGATGAAAAGGAAAAATAAATTAGAGCACTGTAGGTTGCCAGCAAATACCTTAGTCAATAAAACCCACAAAGAAAAGAGGAAGCTTTTTGCATTGCACATCAGAATTCAATGCAACTCCTCAGACTGGTATGAATAAAAACCTAAATTAAGATGACCTATGGCAGATGTGAAGCAAACTGACTACTTTTACACGGCTCAGTTAGCTCTAGTTACAACTCAAGTGTTATCCCTAACCTGACTCCCATCCCCACACAAAAATCTCCAGTTAAACGATGAGGTAAGCTACAGTTCACTGGCCCGTGGGGGGTAGAAGGTGAGGTTGTTCATAGATTCAAGACCAGAAGGGACCACAGTGATAATCTAATCTAACTTCTTGTATAACTGGAATATGTCACAGACCTTCCCCAAAAGAATTTGTAGAACATATCTTTTCGAAAAGCATCCAATCTTGATTTAAGAATGGTCAGGGATAGAGAATCCACCACAACCCTTGGTAAATTTTTCCAATGGTTAATTACTCTGTTAAAAATTTAATCATATTTCCAGTCTGACTTTGTCTAGATTCAACTTTCAGCCATTGGATCATGTCATAACTTTCTCTGCTAGACTGAAGAGTCCACTATTATATATTTGTTCCCCACATAGATATTTCTAGATTGTAATCAACTCACCCCTTTGCTTTCTCTTTGTTAAGGTAACTAGACTGAGCTCTTTGAGTCTAAATCCTCTAATCATTCTCACAGCTTTTCTCTGAACCCTCTCCAGTTTATCGACATCCCTTGTGAATTGTGAGCACCACAACTGGACAAAGTATTCATGCAGTGGTAGCACCACTGCCAAATATAGAGGTAAAATAACCTCTCCAATCCTACTCAAGGTTCCCATTTACGCATCTCAGGAAAACATCAGCTCTTCTGGGCACAGCGTCACACTGGATGCTTATGTTCAACTGATTATCCACCATCGCCCCCAAATCTTTTTCAGAGTCACTGCTTCCCAGGACAGGGTCACCCATCCTTTAAGTATGGCCTGCATTCTTTGTTCCTATATGTATACATTTACATTTATCTGTATTAAAATGCAGTGTTTGCTAGTGATGCTGATGCTTGAGCTAGTCATGCAGCTGCAGTGCAATAGTTCAGTTTAAACAACTGAGCAGCTAATCCACTCTCTTTTCTAATCCAATTACTCTGTGCTGCTTGCTAATCACTGAATCATTGAAATGCAGGGCTGCAAGGGTCCTCAAGAGGTCCTCAAGTCCAGCCCCCTGCACTAAGGCAGAACCAAGCACAGTAGACCATCCCTGACAGGTGTTTGTCTAGCCTGCTCTTAAAAACCTCCAAGGATGGGAATTCCATAACCTCCATTGGAAGCCTACTCCAGAATTTAACTACCCTTATAGTTCAGGCAGGTGTACACTTTGAAAGCTGCAGCTGTGCCACTGGAATGCTTTAATGAAGATGCTGCTAAGCCGATGGGACAGCTTCTCCAGCGGTTACATCTCACTTAAAAACTACTTGCTTACAAAATCAGACAGTGTCACAGCGCACTATTACTGAAAAATTGCTTACTTTCTCATTTTTACCATATGATTATAAAATAAATCAATTGGAATATTGTATTTACATTTCAGTGTTTAGTATGTAGAGCAGTATAAACAAGTCATTGTCTGTATGAAATTTTAGTTGGTACTGACTTCGCTAGTGCTTTTTATGTAGCCTGTTGTAAAACCAGGCAAATATCTAGATGAGTTGATGTTCCCCCTGGAAGATGTGTACCCCTGATTGAGAACCACTGATTTATTCCAGCCCCTACACTCATTGCAGGATTAAGTATTATCTGACCATCCCTAACTAGCGTTTGTCTAACCTGCTCTTAAAAATCTCCAATGATGGTGATTCCATAACATTCCTAGGCAATTTATTCCAGTGCTTAATCATCTTGACAGTTAGGAAGTTTTTCCTAACATCCTACCTAAACCTCCCTTGCTGCAATTTAAACCCAGAACTTCTTGTCCTATCCTAAGAGGTTAAGGGAATAATTTTTCTCCCTCCTCCTTGTAAGAACCTTTTATGTACTTGAAAACTGCAATCATATCTCCTCTCAGTCTTCTCTTTTCCAGACTAAACAAACCCAATTTTTTCAATCTTCTCTCATGAACAGGTCACTCCAGATGACAGAACAAGGAGTAATGGTCTCAAGTTGCAGTGGAGGAGGTTTAGGTTGGATAATAGGGAAAACTGTTTCACTAGGAGAGTGGTGAAGCACTGGAAGGGGTTACCTAGGGAGGTGGTGGAATCTCCTTCCTTAGAGTATCAGAGGAATAGCCATGTTAGTCTGGATCTGTAAAAAGCAACGTCACATGCGTCTGACGAGGTGAGTATTCACCCACAAAGGCTTATGCTCCAATACATCTGCTGGTCTATCAAGTGCCACAGGACTCTTTGTTGCTCCTTCTCCTTAGAGGTTTTTAAGGCCTGGCTTGACAAAGCCCTGGCTGGGATGATTTAGTTGGGGATTGGTCCTGCTTTGAGCAGGGGGTTGGATTAGATGACCTCCTGAGGTCCCTTCCAACCCTGATATTCCCTGTTTCCTAGACCTTTAATTGTTTTTGTTGCTCTTCTCTAGACTTTCTCCAATTTGTCCACATCTTTCCTGAAATTTGGGGCCCAGAACACGGAGAGCTGTTGAGCACCATCCCCTTTATAACAGCTTTTAACATATTTGAAGGCTATCATCAGATCCTCCCTCAGTCTTCCTTTCTCAAGAGTAAACATCCCCAGGGTTTTTAACCTGTCCTCATAAGTCAGGTTTTCTAAACTTTAATCATTTTTGTTGTTCTCTTCCAAACTCTCTCCAATTTGTCCATGTTTCCTAAAGTGTGGTGCCCAGAAATGGACATGGTACTCTAGCTGAGGCCTCAGCAGTGCCAAATACAGCAGGACACTTACTTCTCATGTCATATATGACACTCCTGGATAACACATCCCAGAATGTTATTAGCCTTTTTCACAACTTCATCACATTTCTGGCTCATATTCAATTTTGTGATGCACTATAGACTCCAGATCCCTTTCAGCAGCACTACCACCTAGCCAATTATTCCCCATTTTGTAGTTATACATTTCATTTTTCCTTCTTAAGCATAGTATTTTGCCCTCATCTTTATTTAATTTCATCTTATTGATTTCAGACCAATTCTCCAATTTGTCAAGGTCATTTTAAATTCTAATCCTGTCCTCCAAAGTGCTTGCAATCCCTCCCAGCTTGCTGTCATCCATCAACTTTATAAGCATATTCTCTACTCCATTATCCAAATCATTTATGAAAATACTAAATAGTACCGGACCAAGAACAAAACTCCTGCAGGAGCTTTAAGTTTGACAGAGAACCACTGATAACTACTCTTTGAATATGATCCTTCAACCAACTCTGCACACAACTTACAGTAATTTCATTTATACCACATTTCCCTAGTTTGCTTATGAGAATGTCTATGAGACTGTGTCAAACGCCTTACTAAAATCCCATCTACTACTTCCTTCCTATCCACTAAGCCAGCTGTAGCCATAGTCAAAGAAGAAAATGGGGTTGTTTGCAGTGATTTGCTCTTGAAAAATCCATGTTGGCTATTACTTTTAACCTGTTATCGTCTTACTTACCAATTGATTGTTTAATAATTTGTTCCACTATTTTTCCAGGTATCAAAGTTAGGCTCACTGGTCTGTAATACTTCTGGTCTTCTTTGTTCCTCTTTTTAAAAACAGCAAAGAATCCTGTGGCACCTTATAGACTAACAGACGTTTTGCAGCATGAGCTTTCGTGGGTGAATACCCACTTCTTCGGATGCAAGTAGTGGAAATTTCCAGGGGCAGGTTTATATATGCAAGCAAGAAGCAAACTAGAGATAACGAGGTTAGTTCAATCAGGGAGGATGAGGCCCTGTTCTAGCAGTTGAGTGAAAACCAAGAGAGGAGAAACTGGTTCTGTAGTTGGCAAGCCATTCACAGTCTTTGTTTAATCCTGAGCTGATGGTGTCAAATTTGCAGATGAACTGGAGCTCAGCAGTTTCTCTTTGAAGTCTGGTCCTGAAGTTTTTTTGCTGCAGGATGGCCACCTTAAGGTCTGCTATTGTGTGGCCAGGGAGGTTGAAGTGTTCTCCTACAGGTTTTTGAATACTGCCATTCCTAATATCTGATTTGTGTCCATTTATCCTTTTCCTTAGAGACTGTCCAGTTTGGCCGATGTACATAGCAGAGGGGCATTGCTGGCATACGATGGCATATATTACATTGGTGGACGTGCAGGTGAATGAACCGGTGATGGTGTGGCTGATCTGGTTAGGTCCTGTGATGGTGTCGCTGGTGTAGATATGTGGGCAGAGTTGGCATCGAGGTTTGTTGCATGGATTGGTTCCTGAGTTAGAGTTACTATGGTGCGGTGTGCAGTTACTGGTGAGAATATGCTTCAGGTTGGCAGGTTGTCTGTGGGCGAGGACTGGCCTGCCACCCAAGGTCTGTGAAAGTGTGGGATCATTGTCCAGGATGGGTTGTAGATCCCTGATGATGCACTGGAAGGGTTTTAGCTGGGGACTGTATGTGATGGCCAGTGGAGTCCTGTTGGTTTCTTTCTTGGGTTTGTCTTGCAGTAGGAGGCTTCTGGGTACACATCTGGCTCCACGTCTGGCTCTGTTGATCTGTTTCCTTATTTCCTCGTGCGGGTACTGTAGTTTTGAGAATGCTTGGTGGAGATTTTGTAGGTGTTGGTCTCTGTCTGTGGGGTTAGAGCAGATGCGATTGTACCTCAGTGCTTGGCTGTAGACAATGGATCTTGTGGTGTGCCCGGGATGGAAGCTGGAGGCATGAAGGTAGGCATAGCGGTCGGTAGGTTTTCGGTATAGGGTGGTGTTAATGTGACCATCAATTATTTGCACCGTAGTGTCTAGGAAGTGGACCTCCCGTGTAGATTGGTCCAGGCTGAGGTTGATGGTGGGGTGGAAGCTGTTGAAATCGTGGTGGAATTTTTCCAGAGTCTCCTTCCCATGGGTCCAGATGATGAAGATGTCATCAATGTAGCGTAGGTAGAGAAGGGGCGTGAGTGGACGGGAGCTGAGGAAGTGTTGTTCCAGGTCAGCCATAAAAATATTGGCATATTGTGGGGCCATGCGGGTGCCCATAGCGGTGCCACTGATCTGGAGTTATATATTGTCATCAAATTTGAAACAGTTGTGTGTGAGGATAAAGGCACAGAGCTCAGCAACCAGTTGTGCTGTGGCACAACTGCACCTCGTTATCTCTAGCTTGCTTCTTGCTTGCATATATAAACCTGCCCCTGGAAATTTCCACTACTTGCATCCGAAGAAGTGGGTATTCACCCACAAAAGCTCATGCTGCAAAACGTCTGTTAGTCTATAAGGTGCCACAGGATTCTTTGCTGCTTCTACAGAACCAGACTAACACGGCTACCCCTCTGATACTTTTTAAAAACAGGTACTGTACTATGTTTGCCTTCTCCAGTCCTCTGGGACCTTACCTATCCTCCATGAGTTCTCAAGGACAATTGCTAACGGTTCTGTGAATGCTTCAGCTAGTTCCTTAAATACCCTAGATGAATTTTAGCAAGCCCTGCCAAATTGAATATATCTAAATTATCTAAATATTCTTTAATATGTTTTTCCCCTATTTTGGCTTTAATACCTTTCCCCCTTGTTAATATTAATCGTGTGGAGTATCTGGTCACCATTAACCATTTTAGTGAAGACAACCAAAATAGGCATTGAACACCTCAGTCTTCTTGATGTCGTCTGTTATTAGCTCTCCTTCCCCGCTAAGTAAAAGGACGTTTACTTTCTGTGTTCTCTTGCTCCTACTGCATTTAAACCAAATCACTCCGTATAACTCCAATGTAGTTTTGAAACTCCAGTGTCTTTTAGAAGTGTGGTCACTCACTCTAGCTAGAGTAACTCAAGTGCAATAACTCAAGCATGCTAACTTGAGCTAACTGTTCCAGTGAAGACAAGCCTTAAATGTGTCAAAATATCTATCTGGGCTTTTTTTTGGCGGGGGTTGGAGGGGAACAGAGCCAGAGAAAGGACACAGTATTTACCACTATGAGCTATTAAAATGCCAACCACTAGATGAATCATTTAGTCAGTGTGATCTAATAGAAGATGCAAGATTGACTAACTGCATTTCTTTGAAAGCTTGTATATTAGCATTTTATAACTATTAGTCTTCATTTAACTGTAAAAGAATGCTGCAAACATTTTGTATAGATCTCAGTGTTCAAATGGTCAGAAGAATTTTTCATATTAATTGCACTTGACAATACAGTTATTTAATTAAAAAGTCATTGCTCAGGATATTGTAGCAACACTTTATCTATCTATAGGTGTGTACTTCTGTGGATTATAAACAACCACTCCTAAATTCTCTGGCAACATTGATCTATTTTATTGCCATAAAATATGTTTCATCCTCTCCCTTTCTTCCTTCCAATGCAAAAAACACACATGTGCAGCTCAGGTGAAAACAATCATTGATACAAAACTTACTGAAACTATAATAAAGAACAAGACTGTCAGACACATAGATGAACATAATTTGTTGGGGAACAGTGACATGGTTTCTGTAAAGGGAAATCGGGCTTCACCAATCTACTAGAATTCTTTGAGGGGTTCAACAAGCATGTGGACAAGGGGGATCCAGTAGATATTGCGTACTTAGATTTTCAGAAAGCCGTTGACAAGATCCCTCACCAAAGACTCTTAAGCAAAGTAAGATGTCATGGGATAAGAGAGAAGGTTCTCTCATGGACTGGTAACTGGTTAAAAGATAGGAAACAAAGGGTAGAAATAAATGGTCAGTTTTCAGAATGGAGAGAGGCAAATAGTGGGGTCCCCCAGAGGTCTGTACTGGGACCAGTCTTATTCAACATATTCATTAATGATCTGGAAAAAGGGATCAAACAGTGAGATGGCAAAATTTGCAGATGATACAAAACTACTCAAGACAGTTAGGTTCCAGGTAGACTGAGAAGAGTTACAAAAGGATCTCACAAAACTGGATAACTGGGCAACAAAATGGCAGATGACATTTAATGCACACTGGAAAACATAATCCCAACTATACATATAAAATGATGGGCTCTAAATTAGCTGTTACCACTCAAGAAAGATCTTGGCGTCATTGTGAATAGTTCTCTGAAAACATCCACTCAAAATGCAGCAACAGTCAAAAAAGCAAACAAAATGTTGGGCATCATTAAGAAAGGTATAGATAGTAAGATAGAAAATATCATATTGCCTCTATATAAATCCATGGTACGCCCATGTCTTGAATACTATGTGCAGAGCGATAGCCCCGTCTCAAAAAAGACATATTGGAATTGGAAAAGGTTCAGAAAAGGGCAACAAAAATTATTAGGGGTATGGAACAGCTTCCATATGAGGCGAGATTAAAAAGACTGCGACTATTCAGCTTGGAAAAAAGATAACTAAGGGGGGACATGATTGATATCTATAAAATCAAGACTGGTGTGGAGAAAGTAAATAAGGAAGTGTTATTTACTCCTCATAACACAAGAACTAGGGGTCACCAAATGAAATTAATAGGCAGCAGGTTTAAAACAAACAAAGGGAAGTATTTCTTCGCACAAGGTACAGTCAACCTGTGGAACTCTTTGGCAGAGGATGTTGTGAAGGCCAAGACTATAACAGGATTCAAAAAGGAACTAGATAAGTTCATGGAGGCTAGGTCCATCCATGGCTATTAGCCAGGATGGGCAGGGATGATGTCTCTAGCTTCTGTTTGCCAGAAGCTGGGAATGAGCAACAGGGAAAGGATCATTTGATGATTACTTGTTCTGTTCATTCCCTCTGGGGCACCTGGCACTGGCCACTGTCGGAAGACAGGATACTGGGCTAGATGGACCTTTGGTCTGACCTAGCATGGTCGTTCTTATGTTCTTACTGATTGTTAAAAATTATAATTTCTGAGGCTTCCCTCCTCCCCCATGCTCTTCAGGTAGCCCAGCTTCCCAGGCTGTGGCTCCTCATTATTCTGTCCAAACAACCTAGCTTAGAACCTCCTTCCCCAGAAGTACACCAGAGAAGTGGGCAGTTTGTAACTGGTTTCAGCAAGTGATAAATTGGAGAGGGTTCAGAGAAGAATCATAAGAATGATTAAAGGATTAGAAAACCTGCCGTACAGTGATAGGCTCAAAGAGTTCAATCTATTTGGCTTAAAGTAAAGGTTAAGGGGACACTTGATAACAGTGTATAAGAATCTACATGAGGAACAAATATTTAATGATGAGCTCTTCAGACTAGCAGAGAAAGGTGTATCACAATCCAATGGCTGGAATTTGAAGTACACAAATTCAAAGTAGAAATAAGGCATCAATTTTTAACAGTGAGAGTAATTAACCACTGGAACAAATTACCAAGGATTCTGGTGCATTTGCCATCCCTGACAATTGTTAAATCAACACTGGATGCACTCTTCACATTTTCAAAATCATCGCCACAATTATATGAGCTAAAAAACATTTTGAAATGAAAGCTGAGATTCTGGAGCACAATTATCCATCAAGGGCTGAATTCCAAGACAAATTCTATGCCTATGAAATCATGAAATATGCAGGACTCTTCTTATATGATCCTCATAACAGTTGTATCTGAGCCCCTTCTAATTAAAACATGTAACAAAAAATAAAATTGTCCCTTTCTTTGTGAGGATCACTTGAAAGTTAGTTAACAGGTAGGGGTGCTTGGAAGAGAGAGATAGTCTCTCTACATATACTATCTAATGTGAGATGGGTTTTGCACTTAGTTCTGAATGCTGCAATACTCTGTCAAAGCATTTGTTGTCTATGGCAAACCAATCAGTCCTCTTCAAGCAAACCTCCAGAGTGGTGATAGGCTTCTCCTTACCAAGAGCACATTCCCACGTGTCCTAGAGGTATCCATTTTAGTTTGCCTCCTCTTCAAAATCTGCATGAGACCACTTGAAGAGGTGTTAAGTTACCACAGGCTCCAATGCCAAACCTACGCTAATTAAACCGAGCTGATCATCTACTTTTCCACAGTTGTAACCAGTCCCATCACCAGAATATCACAATGCCTACAACAGATAGGCAGCATTTGATGTTGGTCATGAGATTCTGCTATCTTGCCTGAGAGGCGGCGTGGGTCCAGGATAATGTACTAAAATGGTCTGAGTCAGTGATGAGCTGCCAAAATCTTAACAACGGGTTCCCTATAAAAAGTTCTGATTTAACAACGGGTTCCCTATAAAAAGTTCTGATTTAAGGGATGTGCGACAGCATGTATTTTTTGTACCAATAGGGTTACCATACGTCCATATTTTCCCAGGAGGTGATTAAGAACCGAAAAGCCTGACATGTCCAGGAAAATACAGATGTATTTTAACCCTACCTAAAGTTCTTTTTTAAAAAGATGGGGCTGAACTAGAAATGAGCTCCGTTTCACATGTGTGGGTGGTGATCAGGGACAGTCTCAATTTTTGGGTCTTTTTCTTATATAGGCTCCTATTACCCCTCACCCCCGTCCCGATTTTTCACACTTGCTGTCTGGTCACTCTAGGGTGTGCACATGTGTGGGTCCCAGCTGCTCCCTGCCCCCTCCTCATTAAAGCAGGTGTGCAGGGTTACTGCCCTGGGAACTGCAGGGCACCAGTGGATGTGGGGCTGGCTGCAGATAGGGGCGTGGGGCAGGGCTAGCTGGAGGCAGGGAGTGACACGGGCTGGCTGTGGGCAGGTGATGCAGATGGGCGGGCTGCGGGTGGCTGTGGGCAGGGGGTGGCTGCGGGCAGCTGTGGGCAGAGGCTGGCTGCAGGCACGGGGGTGTCTGTGGCAGGGGGTGCAGGCAGAGGCTGGCTGCGGGCAGAGGGTGGCTGTGGCAAGGGCTGGCTGCGGGCAGAGGGCGGCTGTGGGCAGGGGGTGGGGCAGAGGGCGGCTGTGGGCAGGGGCTGGCTGCGGGTGGCTGGGGGCAGGGGCTGGCTGCGGGCAGAGGGCGGCTGTGGGCAGGGGGCGGGGCAGAGGGCGGCTGTGGGCAGGGGCTGGCTGCAGGTGGCTGTGGGCAGGGGGTGGGGCAGGGGGCTGGCTGGGGGCAGGGGGCTGACTGGGGGCAGGGGGTGGCTGTGGCTGGCTGGGGGCAGGGGCTGGCTGGGGGCAGAGGGTGGCTGGGGGCAGAGGGGGGCAGGGGCTGGCTGAGGGCAGAGGGTGGCTGGGGCTGGCTGAGGGCAGGGGCTGGCTGGGGGCAGGGGCTGGCTGGGGGTGGCTGTGGGCAGGGAAGGCGGGGGAGGGGCGCAGATACTCACACGGGCGGGGGGGGGGGGCTGGGAGCAGCAGGACGCAGCCGGGCACTCACCAGGCAGCAGCCGGAGCCCC
Organism: Mauremys mutica; assembly: GCF_020497125.1. Taxonomy (NCBI): domain Eukaryota; kingdom Metazoa; phylum Chordata; order Testudines; family Geoemydidae; genus Mauremys; species Mauremys mutica. The sequence continues at coordinate 3,355,174 of NC_059072.1, read as the reverse complement.
AGGGCCAGAGGTCCAAAGAGCAGGAGCAGCAACAGGGCCAGGAGGCAGCTCACATGGCTCTCGCAGCACAGCGCAGCACCCCCCCGGCGGCCTGGAGGAGGAATTACAGGCTTCCCAGGCAGAGCCCATCAAAGCTTCCCTCGCAGGGAAGCTAGTTAACAAGCGGTTCTAAAACCGCTTCTAAATTTAACAACGGGTTCGTGCGAACCGGTGCGAACCGGCTCCAGCTCACCCCTGGTCTGAGTCCTTCCTGGAGGGAGGAACCCAGTGAGTAATAATGGCAAACTGCAGCATCACCACTAGTCCCCTCGCTTGTAAAGTTCCACAAGGATCAATTTTCAATCTGCTCCTTTTCAGTATCTACATGAAACCACCAGTTGAACTGGTCAGACAACATGGACTCAGATGCCAGTGATACACAGCTGACACAGAGCTCTATCTATCCTTCACCACACCACTACCACCAAGATTGCCTGGTGCTTGGAGAAGACCAGCTGGCTGAAACTGAACCCAAGCAAACCAGAGGTGATGCTGGTGGGCAGAAGAAAGTATTTTGAACAGCTTGCAGATTCAGTGCACTCTCTATTGGTTGAAGAGACACACCCACAATTAGTCCAGTCTAGTTTGTAGTCTAGAAGTAATCTTGGATTCCTCTCTGATGCTGAACTCTCACATAGCAGAATCCACAAGTACTGCTTGCCACCCCTCTGCTTGGCTAGGAAACTCCATCTCATCCTGGGAAGACAACCTGGTTTCAGATATTCATGCCTTGATCACCTCTTGGCTGGATTACACCAAGATAATATACCTGGGCATGAAGCCTTCAGCACTTAGGAAACCTGAACTAGTTCAGAACACTGCAGCCCATCTCTTCAGCAATACAAACTACCATAAACATACCAAACTGCCCTCTACTCTCTATACTAGCTTCCAATACATTTTCAAATTAAGTTCAAGGTCTCATCCTGATCTTCAAAACACTCCATGGCCTGAGCCCAGGACTTCTAGAAGGCCATCTAAAGCACTGGGATGAAGAATGGGGGAAACAACTATGGTCCTCTCATACAATGGAATTCTCAACAATAAAGAGTAAAGCTTATCTATGCGAAAGAGAGAACCTTCTCTGAGAGATGTCTGAGACCGTGGAATGAACTCCCCCAGGAACTAAGAGCCATCAGAACCTCATAACCTTCTGCTCCATGTTTCTTTGATGTTGCTTTCTCTAATATGAACACAAAGCAACAGGTACATTTTAAAAAAAAACAACAACACACACACTACTAAAACAAGACATTCCACTGCACACAACTCTCCTTCTGGGTAGAGGATGAGAGAACAACACAGGAGAGATGTGTAGTCACATTGCTTAATGCACTACTGGAACACACTCAGACACTACAGTCTAGTCACTATACAACCTATATAACACAGATCAACTGGCTCAGATTGAATACTAGCAAGACCAAGTAAATGCTGGTCAGAAGGGGGTTAAATCCCCTGGAGTAGGAGAAAAATCACAGCAGCAAGCTGACGCACTCTACTGATCAAGGGCAGTAAGAAGGAACTTTGGGGCAGGGCAGTGTCAGCCCTGCCTTTCATACCATTGTGCAGCAGCACAAGGATGCTAAGGGGACATGCATCACACCTCAAAAGGAATGGAGGTGCAATCACTCGAAGAAGAAACTTGCCTTATGGTGACTGAGCTCCTCGAGACTATCTAGCTTAACTTCTCTTTAAGAGGTGACCTGATGACAGTCTATAAGTACCTACACGGGGAATAAAAATGTGATAATATGCTTTTAAATCTAGCAGTCAAAGGTCTAACAAGATTCAATGACTGGAAGTTGAAACTAGACACATTCAGACTGGAAACAAGGTGCACATTTTTAAGAGGAAGGGCAAGGAACCATTGGAACAACTTAGCGATGCTTGTGGTGGAATCTCTGTCATCGGAAATTTTTAACTCAAGACTGGAAGCTTTTCTAAAAGAGATGTTCTAGTTCAAAGAGTTCAGAGAAGTCTTATGGGATGTGTTATATGGAAGTCAGATTATCACAGTGGTACCTCTTGGCCTTATCGTCTATGAGTCACAGATTTACAGAGTTTAAGGCCAGAAACAATCATTAGATTAGCTAGATTGAGCTCCTGTATATCACATGCCTCCAAATGGTGGCAGAGGAGCTGAACCACATTGGTTACAGCCCTCCCAGCATCACCACTCTCATCTTGTCTACCTCTCAGTATAAAATGCCAAGTAAAATTTTCAAGTTCTGAATACTGAGATGCATTGTATAGTTGTATTTATTATGAAACAAATGAGCTTTAAAGAGGAAGAGTAAATATTCATACCTTCCGTAGAAATCTTGTTTCAAAAATGAAATCTTCTCCACGGACAGAGAAACATTTGGGTTACAGTTCCTGGGGTATATTCATCTTTAAAAAAAAAGAAAAGAAAGAAAAAAAAAAGAGCTTTCTTTCAATGTGAAGTTTCGCTCCAGTCTCTTTTTCCTGAGAATTAAAGAAAAAGAAAATACTGTTACTATTCACCAAGGAAAGCCCTTGAAAGGTTACTGTGGCATGAAGTATCTTTTACATGTAACCTCACCTAATGGGAAATTTAAGTTAGACTAAAGAAAGATGGAACTTATTGTAGATGCCAAGTTTTTTGTAAAATCATTATCCCATATGAATATACTCCCTTCTATCACACTACCTGCAGCTTTACCATTTAATACTGCAGACAACTATGAACATTTATTCTGGTTTCTGGAAGCACAATGTGTTAACAGTTCCTCCTCTCTGCAGTCCTTAGACTCAGCTTGTGAAATACCTACTTCATTCAGGAACACACTTTGTTTTCCTGACATCACTCTAAAAGAAAGTTCTAAGTTGCCAAGGAAACCAAAAGGTCATTTTCCTTGTTCCAAGAATAATTACAACAGAATACATGTATTACATATTCAGTCTGAGGCCCCTATTACTTTGAAGGGACAGCAAGACACTGAACCCAGGAACTGAATATACAATACATTGAAAAGGAGACTCACATTGAGGAAAACTGTGAAAGAACTGTACTTTTCTTAGCTTCCCTTTGCTTTTAGTGAAGTTCTGTTTTAACTAGGGCTCTCGATTAATCGCAGTTAACTCAGGCCATTAACTCAAAAATATTAATCGTGATTAAAAAAATTAATTGTGATTAATCGCAGTTTGAATTGCACTGTTAAACAGTAGAATACCAACTGAAATTTATTAAATATTTTTGGATGCTTTTTTACATTGTTAAATATATTTATTTTAATTAGAACACAGAATACGAAGTGTACACTTATTTTTATTACAAATATTTGCACTGTAAAAATAAAAAACAAAATAGTATTTTTCAATTCACCTCATACAAGTACTGTAGTGCAATCTCTTTATTGTGAAAGTGCGACTTACAAATGTAGATTTCTTTGTGTTACATAACTGCACTCAAAAACAAAACAATGTAAAACTTTAGAGCCTACAAGTGCACTCAGTCCTACTTCTTCTTCAGCCAATCGCTAAGACAAACACGTTTGTTTACATTTACAGGATATAATGCTGCCCTTTTCTTATTTACAATGTCACCAGAAAGTGAGAACAGGCATTCACATGGCACTTTTGTAGCTGGCATTGCAAGGTATTTACGTTCCAGATATGCTAAGCATTCATATGCCCCTTCATGCTTCAGCCACCATTCCAGAGGACAGGCTTCCATGCTGATGATGCCTATTAAAAAAATAAAGACTTAATTAAATTTGTGACTGAACTTCTCGGGGGAAAACAGTATGTCTCCTGCTGTTTTTCTTGAATTCTGCCATATATTCCATGTTATAGCAATCTCGGATGCTGACCCAGCACATGTTGTTCATTTTAAGAACACTTTCACTGCAGATTTGACAAAATGCAAAGAAGGTACCAATCGCAGATTTCTCAAGATAGCTACAGCACTCGACCCAAGGTTTAAGAATCTGAAGTGCCTTCCAAAATCTGAGAGGGATGAGGTATGGAACATGCTTTCAGAAGTCTTAAAAGAGCAACACTCCGATGTGGAAACTACAGAACCCAAGCCACCAAAAAATAAAATCAACCTTCTGCTGGTGGAATCCGACTCAGACAATGAAAGTGAACATGCATCGGACTGCACTGCTTTGGATTGTTATCGAGCAGAACCCCCCATAAGCATGGACATATGTCCTCTAGAATGGTGGCTGAAGCATGAAGAAACATATGAATCTTTAACGCATCTGACACATAAATATCTTGCAATACTGGTTACAACAGTGTCATGTGAACACCTGTTCTCACTTTCAGGTGACATAGTAAAAAAGAAGCGGACAGCATTATCTCCTACAAATGTAAACAAACTTGTTTGTCTGATTTCAGAGTAGCAGCCGTGTTAGTCTGTATCCACAAAAAGAACAGGAGTACTTGTGGCACCTTAGAGACTAACACATTTATTTGAGCATAAGCTTTCGTGAGCTACAGCCCACTTCATCGGATGCACAGACTGGAACATACAGCAAGAAGATATTTATACATACAGAGAACATGAAAAGGTGGAAGTAGCCCCTCTGTATGTATAAATATCTTCTTGCTGTATGTTCCAGTCTATGCATCTGGTGAAGTGGGCTGTAGCCCAAGAAAGCTTATGCTCAAATAAATTTGTTAGTTTCTAAGGTGCCACAAGTGCTCCTGTTCTTTTTGTTTGTCTGAGTGACTGACTGAACAAGAAATGGGACTGAGTGGACTTGTAGGCTCTAAAGTTTTACATTGTTTTATTTTTTGAATGCAGTTATTTTTTGTACATAACTCTACATTTGTAAGTTCAACTTTCATGATAAAGAGATTGTATTACAGTACTTGTATGAGGTGAATTGAAAAATACTATTTCTTTTGTTTTTATAGCAGAAATATTTGTAATCAAAAATAAAGAGAACACGGTACACTGTGTTGTGTTATAATTTAAATCGATATATTTGAAAATGTAGAAAACATCCAAAAATATTTAAATAAATGATATTCTATTATTGTTTAACAGTACAATTAATCAAGATTAATTTTTTTAATTGTTTGACAGCCCTAGTTTTAACAAGGTATTTTTACACAATCCAGGGTCTTCTCGTCAGATCTTGAAGTGAGGTTCCAATCTTGTGTTTAAGACTAAACTAAAGCGCAATATTAACAATGAACATGCCTTGAGAAACCTTATGTATAAGGTTATGTATAAACCTTCAGTATCACACCCATGAAAAATGGGCATTAGATAGAAGCATTAGACAAGTACTCTAACATCTAGACAGTATTTCAAACTAGACTTTCAAAATCCATGGAAAGCATGAGGAGATTACAATTTATATAGCACTCAAGGAAAAAGTACTATAGTTTCTCACCTTCCCCATTCTGAATTACTTATGATTTCACCAGAATTATTAAAATTTGTGAAGTGGGTTATAGCCTATGAAACCTTATACCCAAATAAATTTGTTAGTCTCTAAAGGCGCCACAAGGACTCCTTGCTGTTTTTTCACCGCAGAAAGGATTTTGAATTCTGTTTCTAGTCATTGTGATAAACATACCACTTTAATTTACACATGGAATTAACAGCACAAATTTAAAGATTGAAATTAATCCTTTTCAGAGGCACAAATACAAAGAGAGCCTGTGATAAAACATCCCACAGTCTGAAGATATGCTAAATGATATGAGTAAGCAAACAGATGGACAACATACCAAAAGGACTGAAGATAAAAAATCCATTACAATCAACATAACACACTGACTATGGTGAGAGATTATACCACACACACTCAACGAAACTGCAGAACCACCTGATCAACATCCTATACAGCAAACAGGAGAAGATCAAGAATGAGCTCTCAAAACTGGAGACTCTCATAAAAAAACAACCTTCCACACAAACTTCCTCGTGGCTGGACTTTACAAAAACTAGACAAGCCATTTACAACACACACTTTGCTTCTCTACAGAGGAAAAAGGACACTAAACTATCTAAACTCCTACATGCCACAACAGTGGTACCCTTAACTCACCCAACAATATTGTTAATCTATCCAGCTATACTCTTAGCCCAGCAAGAGAGTCTATCCTATCTCAGGGCCTCTCCTTCTGCCCCACCATCCCCACGAACATGATACAGTTCTGTGGTGATCTAGAATCCTACTTTCGCTGTCTCCAACTGAAGGAATATTTCCACCACACCACTGAACAGCACATTAACTCACAGAAACCTTCCTACCAACGCTACAAGCCAAAGGATTCTGCATGGACTCCTCCTGATGGTCGAAACAACAGACTGGGCTTCTAGATAGAGTGCTTCTGCTGATGTACATGAGCTGAAATAGTGGAAAAGCAACATCACTTGCCCCATAACCTCAGCCGTGCAGACACAACACTATCCAAAGCCTCAGAAACAACTCTGACATTATAATAAAAAAGGCTGACAAAGGAGGTGCTGTAGTCATCATGAATAGGTTGAAGTATGAACAAGAGGCTGCTAGGCAGCTCTCTAACACCCCATTCTACAGGCCATTACCCTCTGATCCCACAGAGGGGTACCAAAAGAAACTGCACCATCTGCTCAAGAAACTCCCTGAAGCAGCACAGGAACAAATCTACACAGACACACTCCTAGAGCCCTGACCAGAGGTAGTGTATCTGTTACCCGTGATCCATAAACCTGGGAATCCTGGACGCCCCATCATCTCAGGCATTGGCACCCTGACAACAGGATTGTCTGGCTACGTGGACTCTCTCCTCAGGCCCTATGCTACCAGCACTCCCAGCTATCCTCAAGACACCAATAACTTCCTGAGGAAACTACAATCCATTGGTGATCTTCCAGAAAACATCATCCTAGCCACTATGGAGGTAGAAGCCCTCTACACCAAAATTCCACACAAAGATGGACTACAAGCCATCAGGAACAGTATCCCCGATAATGTCCCAGTAATCCTGGTGGCTGAGCTTTGTGACTTTGTCCTCACCCACAACTATTTCAGATTTGGGGACTATTTATACCTTCAAGTCAATGGCACTGCTATGGGTACCTGCATGGCCCCCCAGTTTGCCAACATTTTTATGGCTGACTTAGAACAATGTTTCCTCAGCTCTTCCCTAGAGCCCCTACTTCACTTGCGCTACATTGATGACATCTTCATCATCTGGACCCATGGGAAGGAAGCCCTTGAGGAATTCCACCAGGATTTCAACAATTTCCATCCCATCATCAACCTCCGCCTGGACCAGTCCACACAAGAGGTCCACTTCCTGGACACTACAGTAAAAATTAGCGAATCACATAAACACCACCCTATACCGGAAACCTACTGAACGCTATACTTACCTACATGCCTCCAGCTTTCATCCAGACCACATCACACGATCCACTGTCTACGGACAAACCTTAAGATACAACTGCATTTGCTCCAGTCCCTCAGACTACAGAATCTCTATCAAGCGTTCTTAAAAATACAATATCCACCTGGGGAAGTGAAGAACCAGATTGACAGAGCCAGAAGGGTACCAAGAAGTCACCTACTACAGGATAGGCCCAACAAAGAAAATAACAGAATGCCACTAACCATCACCTACAGCCCCCAACTAAAACCTCTCCAGTGCATCATCAAGGATCTACAACCTACCCTGAAGGATGATCCCTCACTCTCTCAGACCTTGGGAGACAGGCCAGTTCTCGCTTACAGACAGCCACCCAACCTGAAGCAAATATTCATCAGCAAGTACACACCACACAATAGAAACATTAACCCAGGAACCAACCCCTGCAACAAACCCCATTGCCAACTCTGTCCGCATATCTATTCAAGGGACATCATCACAGGACCTAACCACATCGCCCACACCATCAGGGGCTTGTTTACCTGCACATCATGTGCCAGCAATGCCCCTCTGCCATGTACATTGGCCAAACCGGACAGTCTCTATGCAAAAGAATAAATGGACACACATCAGACATGAAGAACTGTAACAGTCAAAACCCAGTAGGAGAGCACTTCATTCTCCCTGGACACTCAATAACAGACTTAAAAGTGGCCATTCTTCAACAACAAAAACTTCAAAAACAGACTTCAACGAGAAACTGCAGAACTGGAATTAATTTGCAAACTTGACACCATCAAATTAGGCCTGAATAAAGACTGGGAGTGGCTGGATCACTACAAAAAATAATTTTCCCTCTGTTGATACTCACATCATTTTATCAAATGTTGGGAATGGACCACTTCCACCATGATTGAATTTACCTCATTAGTACTGGCCCCCTACTTGGTAAGACAACTCCCATCTTTTTATGTGCTGTAAATTTATATCTGCTTACTGTATTTTCCACTCCATGCATCTGATGAAGTGGGTTATAACCCACGAAAGCTTATGCCCAAATACATTTGTTAGTCTCTAAGGTGTCATAAGGACTCCTCGTTGTTTTCACAGAAGTACAGGGAGTCCTCAGACTTACGATCCCTGACTTACATCAGACGCCACTTACAATGCTTTTCAATTGACTACCTGTTTTGCCCCACAACGCATTTCATCCTTATGATTCTCGATTTGCATAAAGTTCGCTTGAAATCACTTCCTGGTTGCGTTATACTGGTATGGAGCTGGAAGGGGTTGCTTCTGTTTGGCTTTGAGGCAGCAGGGTAGCTTGTTGCCAGGTAGGGTTGCTGCTTGGTTTTGATTGGTTCCCGGCCCCGGGCTCAGTCAATCAGAAAGCTTGAACAGTACAGTGATTGGCTGAGGCTCAGCATGTGTACCGTTCTCCCTGGCTTTCTGAGCCTGTGTTGCTGGCATTCTGAGCAGCCTTTGTGAGTTTATATGTTTATTTGAATGCTGTTTACAAAATACAGTGCACAGTAAATACACTGATGTTGCAACATTTGTCTATAATTCATTTAATACAAAAATCTGTGTTATTGTGATGAAAATAGTATATCAAGCCTTGGTTCAGGAACCAATCCTGCCTTCATACCATTAATTACTATGGGAAAAGTGGTTTCGACTCATGACACAATTCATTCCTCAGAATAGCATTGTAAGTCTGAGAACTCCCTCTAAATTATACCTGTTACTATTTTAAGTCCTTAGCTTACTATCATAAAGTCTCACCTATAAGCTAATCTATATATAAGAAAACATATTATAATGAAGGTGGGTGAAACCTCTTTGAAGCTGGTGGGCATGAAAGCACCATTCAGGATAACTGTAAGAATTTAATCTCCTTTTTGGAGTAAGCTGAAACAACAGTAACCACTGCCAAAAACACAGGCCACGTGCATGGCCAGTTAGAAGCTGAAGAATGAATGCAAATACAGGGAACTAGGTCCTGTTTGGTGAAAATCCATGTGTCTGCGAGCAGCAGCACACAGAAAGCCAAGGAGACAGCTAGAAAAGCACCATGGCAGTGGCCCTGAGAGAAAACCCAGAGAGATCTTTTGAGGCAGAGTGCTAGCTGGAATGGGGCTAGGAACTGTTAGCAAAGAAACTGCCGCCTGTTTGATTACATTTGCTTCCTATTCTATTCAGAGAAATGGGACTTAGTGTGCAATTCTTTGTAAATAAACCAGACAGCATCAAAGAAATACCTGACTTCATTATCACTTTCTTCTCCTAACAGATACAACCCTGAATAATGGCCAATTGCACGGATCAAAACAGGTAACAACACTACCAATGTATGTCACACTAAGCCATGATTATCTATAAAACGGGATACCTATTAATTGAAATGCCACTATATTTCTCATCTTACCATCTGCAATGGCTGCACTCACATATACCTAATCAAACTGATGATGTAACTCAGCTATACTCAGTCTTGGACAGCTAGCAAGTATCTTCCTGGTTAACAAACATAAGCACCAAAATTGGCGTAAAGTTATATTTGGTTGCAAATCAACATGTTTAATGGTAACCAACTAATAAGAATAAACTTATTTAGGAAAAGATGTAAAAAGCACAAATGCAAAACAATTAAAATCAATTAGGGGGGAGGGATAGCTCAGTGGTTTGAGCATTGGCCTGCTAAACCCAGGGTTGTGAGTTCAATCCTTGAGGGGGCCACTTAGGGATCTGGGGCAAAAATTGGTCCTGCTAGTGAAGGCAGGGGGCTGGACTTGATGACCTTTCAAGGTCCCTTCCAGTTCTAGGAGATTGGTATATATATATATTAATATATATTTAATTATTTAAATCACAGCTCCTCCTGCTTGCTCACTTAAATCATGATTAAAATGGTGATTTAAATCAATCTACTTTGCCATTTGGTCATCACATGTAAAACAGAACAAAAACAGAGTAACTGTAGACTCTCATCATGCTACTATGTTGTGATCTCTACCTGGAATAGGATCGGACTACATGAGAAGGCCATTCAGGCCTTAAAACCTAGATCCAAAATTTTCAAAGGTCATTAGTGACTCAGGGTACCTTGAATTTTTGGTTTGCCCAACTTGAGATGCCTAAGGGGGTCTGATTTTCAGAAAGTGTTCAGCACCCACACTCTAAAAATCAGAATCTCAGGTGTCTCAAGTTGGCTACTCCAAAATTAAGTCACCTAAAATCACTAGCCCCTTCTAGACTTCTGAAAATCTTTGGGCAATCTATTAAAAAAATTGGGAAAAAACTATGAAACTATTAGATTTTTCACCGATCTGGTGGGAGGTAAGTGAATTCGCACTGCCCTGGATCCAGTCATTCCCAGACAAATCCCAGAGACTCTTGATGGACACATGCCCCTTACCACCCAAGCTTCTTTACTAAAGAATCCTGTACATCTCAATACTCTCTCTCTCCCCCTTAAACTAATTGCTCTTCTTAAAACTCAACCAATGACAGAATTACACTGGCAGAACGGGGAAAATATTTTGACAAATTGGCCATATCCTGACTTCATCAACATTCAAAGTCATCAGACTATTGATTGTCAAGGTGCTACCAAGCATCAGGTCATGCAGGACTCATCACTACTTCTGAATATGCCAACAACACTTTTATTCATCTTTCACTGACTAGACTACATCCCTTCCTCCCAAACAAAGACAAACATCATGATCCACAATTTTGACTCCTCCAGGTTAGACAACCACAAATTTCTCTATATAGGATTAAATGCAACCATTTTAAGTTAGTACAACACGCACCATCAGCAATCAAAATAGTTATATTTGTACTCACAAACCCTATACTCCATTTCACAACAGAATTCAAAGTTCTGGTCCTAATATACAAAACATTTACTGGATGGAACCCAGTTCTTTCAGACTGCCTCGCCCTCCATGATCCTCCAAATAGAGTAATGCTCCACAAAAGCAATTAACATAGAGAGGCCCAACTTTAGACTATTGGGGAGGATCCCACAGAGAGTTCTCAGTGTCAGGAAACTGACTGAATTTTTGTGCCAGAAGAAATCAAAGCCCAACCCTGAGAGCATTTAGAGTTAAATGAAAGCCATCTTTCCAATTTTGCCTCCTTCACAGGGAAACACCTCTAAAAAACAAACATCGCACTTACCTTTGTACATTCTTGTACTCGAAAGACTCAAGGGAAAGCTCATCGTTTTTTGTATTTGGTCATAAATTTGTTCACTCTATATAGATATATATACACACACACACACACATCAAGATGATAAATGCCTTACAAATCCTGGGAGAGGCAGTCCATAAAACGTTACACATTACAAACATTGTAAAGTAACATAAGCCCAGGACACCACAATTATTTGCAGATCTCATACTCCATTTGGCACATTATCACTCATTTCTCCTCTCTCCTTACCTAGCTGCTAGGAAAAATTGAGGTGTTTCTCTTTTTTCTCTGCATCTCTTACATTCCCAGCCGCTTGCAGAAAAATGGAGGAATCCCACTGGGCCCAGTACATTTTCTCAGCATTATATGTGGTGCCTCTCACTTGTCAGCATAGCTTTCACTCAACACTCATATCACTCAATATGCCTAAAAACCGAAAAAGCAGTTCCATTGAAACACTATTTGCCCTAAGCTAGGGTGCCTCTAGATTTAATCAAATGAATAGACACCAACAAGAGTCATAGACGAACTCCCATACTAGGTCAGACGATGGCCCATCTTGCCCAGTATCCTGTCTCCAATGGTGGCCTGTACCACACCTTAAGGGGGAGCATAAAGAAAAGGGAAATTATGCAGTGATCCACCCATTTTCTGGTAGTCAGAGGTTTAGGGTCACCTTGAGCATGCAGCCTTAGAACCTCAGGAGGATTATTAATGGCCTTTCTATACTTCTGGCTGGTTTTCACAAACCCATCTATGTTGATGTCAGTTTGTCACACCTGCCCATAAGTAATGGTATTTGAATACTGAAAGCAACCCGCACATAAGTCAATTCAAATTTGCAAATATTAAGATTATCCAACTAAACTTTCCAAGCTCTAGATACAACTCTGACAAGATATACAAAAATGGTGCGGTTTTCAGTCTATATTACTTTGTAGTCCAGTGTATTAGCATTCCAGTATTTACATTGAGAAACTCAGAGATACTTTTCAGCTGACTGCTTCACTGCTTTCAGGCCAGTTTACAGTGTGGGGTAAGTATGAATGAAATGAGCAAATCTGCAACAAACAAGAAAGCACCATAGTCAAACTTAAGTCACACTATGATGTGATAAAAGCTCCTTAGGAAACTTCTTTGAGTATCCACTTACTATGAACTGCTGTGAACAGTATTCCTTCTCATTCATTCATTCTCTAGGAATATCTCTGTTCTATTTTCCCTATATTTGTTAATTTTAAATTCACCTATTCACCCGTGTCACTGTATTATTGATCTCTATGAAAGCATGTATAGGACAGTTTGTAAAGAAGATTCTATGCAAAATAAAGGTGTGATATATACAGATTATAGAGATCCCAAATGGAAAACACACTGAACCCATGTGCATGTAGAAGGACTTTTAACTCTTCATCTAGATACATTTTGCTGATGTGGCAAAAGCATTTTTTTTTGACACAGTGGTAAACTGATGAAACACACTTGGCCTCCTGATGTACAGCTCATACTAACAGCTCACTTTCAGTGACCTGAAAATGATTTTATACTTTTATTCTAGACGATACTGTTTTTAAAAAAGCAGCTTCACAGTTATCTTGATGTTAATTTTCATAGCATCTTCTCTTTAATCCCACTAACATCTGAAAGGCTCTGGAACATTTCTCTTTGTACCATCAGAGAAACAATTTTGCAGAGTAAATGGAAAAAAGGGTTGGTTCCAAATCCTTCAAGAAAGCCTTGGCAGCCTATTGCTCCAAAGTAGCATACTCTGGGTCTTATGGTCCATGAATAGCTAAAAAAAGCAGCATTGCTAAGTTGCTTGGTGCCCATTAACAGAGTTATAGGCTTACCAACAGCAGAAATATGTCTGGCTAGTTCCTACAGCAACATTTTCCTCTGCACCAACAGCAACACACACACAGCTACAGATTCTCTGGGCAGCCTGCCAGGTAACCTTAACTTGACAGGAAGAAACAGCAAAAAAATAAAGACTGCTAACTGAAAGATGCTTGTTCTCTCATTTCTGTTTCCTTCTCTTACCCTCTCATTATGTATCCTTGTATATAAATTACTACTCCCCACTTTTAAAAGATCATTATGCACAGATGTGAACCACACAGCACCACCAAAACCTCTGAAGAAAAAAATGTATCTGCTTACCTGAAAATTTCCTTTCTTTGAGTTAATGAAGTCCATAGATCTGTTACAATGAGTTTTTCAGCCTGCTTGCAAGTTAGAAACAGAACCATACTTGTCAGCCACTGGCAGCAGGGAACTGCCCTGCCCCCTTAAATTTCCTCTAATTGAAACAACTTCAACAGCCACGGTAATTTCAATCTATTTTCCAAAATTAGAGACTGTATTAAATATACATTGAAGAAAAAGAACAATTTATCCTACTGCAGAGCATAGGGACAATTTCCCCTAATGAAATAAACCTAAATGTTTAGTTGTCAATTTCCATCTCTATTCTGGATGATCCCATTTGTCTCTAGGAGAAGCGAGATCTGTGGGAATTGTTTCAAGGAAAGGAAATATGCAGGTAAGTGCAGAAAAATGTTCCTATTCTTCATCATGCTAAGATACAGATATCTATTACAGTAGGATTTTCAGAGCAGTAGCCTCCACGGTGGGAAGTAGGATCATCCTTTAAATATGTACATTCAAAATAGTGTAAATTATATTTCTTCTCTTTCCATGGGCACTGAGGCAGGGAGAAGACTTCCGTCAAAAATGGCACTTGCTAAAGATTGGATGACCAATATGCAGAATCTGGTGAATTTATATACTGGTGGCTACTTCGCTGCCTCGCATATCTCATTGGAGATATGACTTCTCTGCCCTGAAATTGTCAGCACTTCTATAGATTGGACTTTGATGCTTGACAGAAGGAAAAATATGTATTGAATTTCCTTTGGGCATGAATGATATGACAGTTGTAAAAACTATGTCAGAATTCAAAATACACAATGGGTCTCATTCAGGAGAGTTCCCAAGTTCAAAAGCTCATCTGATTGGAGATAGCAGTTTTCAGGAAGTCTACTTTAATGGATAAATATAATGACACTTGCAACAGGGGTTTAATTGAGGTAGTGTTGTAAGGACCAGAATGAAATGTCAAGGTTGCATTCTATAACCTGTGCAGCTGGAAACAAGGTAGTTACCCTAAGGAGGTATTTAATTTCAGGGTTTACAGATCTTGTCTTTAACATGCTGAGACCCTTGTACTAGAGAAACTTTACATTTTTGCTTGAACATTCTCATTAAAGCCCTCCTGGAGGAATTCAAATTCATTTGTTTAATGTGGGAGTTAAACACAGACTTTGCTTCTACCAATAAAATAAGTTCTATTTATCGACTTTTCTGCAGTCCATGGGAGTGATCATCACTTCATCCAAGAATCCATTTTGAACCTGCCTGGTGCTGGATGAAGGATTGCTTTTTACAACAGCAGATCTTCTCTGAGATGTAGAAACACTGGAAGGTCCAACACTAGGTTAAATCAGTCCTAGGAGCTATAGCCTCTTCAGCAAGGAAGACAAAGAGTGTCTCTGGCACTCTCCTTCCTTTCTTGTGCCTGGCTCTGGGGAGCGGTGGAAAGGAATGGAGCAGAGACCTTGCCCAGCTTTCCAAGGGATCATCCACAACCTCAAATGCTGAATCTTGATACATGGCGAGGCCACAGGGCACTTTTTGTATCTGGAAATAGCAATATAAATCAATCACCAGCCCATCAAACTGACTTACAATAAGTGAGGATATGTCTGGGTCCAGGTCCACTCTGTTTAAACCAACTTCTGCCATGTAAACCTTGGTCTTCAACTTCTCCTTGATGGTCAGTACACAGAGATAGGAAACTCTGCTCTGCCCATGAAAGGAGAAGTTGATTTTCTCTTTGGGGCAGGGCTGACCATATTCTTCCTAAATTATTTACAAAAACCTCATCAGACACGCTGTCATGACTAGACTAAATCTCTTATTCAGTGCCCAAAAACTCCATTATCACAAAAGTTAAGGTTTACTGGCAGTGCCTCTTACCCTTCCAGAACATTAAGTGCAGCTGCGTACAAACCTCTGAAAGCCAGGAAATACAGAGTTACAGTACACTTCAGACCCCACCATGCAAATTAACTCCATCCTCTGGAGCTGGCAAGATCTACTGGAGATATACTATATGGATGTTTCAGCCAAGGCTGCCTATAATAAGCAAACATGAGGAATCACTAAGTATATATGCCATGTTAATATGGTGTGATGTGTTCCACATAACTATATTCTTTTGTTAATCTGCGTGCATTCCAACTTCCTGCACCAGTCAATACAGATGACCTTAACACAGTGAAGGGGATTACTTGCAGCACGTTGCCAGAGCTCATACTGTGATACAAGATAATGTACATCTGCACCCGAAGGTATAATGGGCCCCTCATTTCTGTGCTGAATCATGCAAGAATTGTAGCACATCCGTCTGTTCTTGTTATGGGGTTTGTAGCAATCGGGTGGCATATATAACAGTGCGCTATAGGACAGAGGTAAATTCAGTGATGTTCCAGAAGGAATCCTTGAAACAAGGGTCAAGAGGTGATAAACATCTGCCAACTCTACGGTGGTTTGTGCAGAGTAGGCAAAGTGGTCAAGCATAGACTAGGCACAGCCAGCTAGTGGTTCCACCCTGAGTTGAGGGAACAGAGAATAGACAATAGGGCCTCTACCAATAGATGTGATAGGTTGAAATGTGGAGGGATAATAGGAATTACTGGATAAGGCTCATATGAACTCAGGTTCACTGAAGCATGTCTGTGCATGAAAGCAACATTCCTAATAGGATTTACTAAGAACTGGATTTTTGTTTGACTCCACTTTTTTTTTCCCTGTAAGGTCATCTTTATTTTCAGTTATCGTTCTTCTGAGATGAGGCCTTGTACCCAATAGGATTTATCATCAGCTCAGAGCTATGACTGAATTTTTCCAGAAGCCCATATTAATACCACTGTGATTTCAGGAGACCCTGAAAGCATCTGTCAGTCCAAATAGTAGTGAATGGAACTTTGGAGGGGGGGGGAAGAAGAGCTCCGTGCGCAGCGGTGCCGTGCAGGGACTTCCATCCATATGCAAACTGTGAGAATTGACTATGGAACGATAAAATGGGCATAAGACTATAAGCCTCAGATGTTTCAGAGATCCCTGTTAGTTCCCTATTCTCCAAGTTTAGGGGTATGTCTGCACTTACTGGGGATTGAGGCTAGAGCGATCGGTGCACCGGGGGTTGATTTAGCGGATCTAGCAAAGACCAAATCGACCACAAATTGCTCTCCCGTCAACTCCGTTGTTCCACCAGACGAGAAGCGTAAGGTAAGTCAACAGGAGAGTTTCTCCCGTCAACCCAGCGTGGTGTAGACATCACAGTAAGTCGACCTAAGCTACGTCAACTCCAGTTGTATTCACTTAGCTGGGGTTGCGTAACTTAGGTCGACTTAACGCCGTAACGTAGACCTGCCCTAGAAACAGGATGAGTTATATCGCTCTTATCTGAAGTAGGTAATGTACAGTTACATTCACATCCTGTCATTTCAACGGGCTGCCTGAGTTTGGGAATGAGACAAAATTGTGTCTGTGACCCTTGCTAAGCTCCAGAGAGTATCCCTCTTTGCACAGTGTCCAGTGATCTTACTGCGGCCAAAGTTGTAGGTTCCCAATTGAAAGAGCTTGGCACCATTCAGGGGTCTAACTCTAAACAGGGCTGGTTGCAAGTCATGCAAATTACTCTGAGGCAGTTCAGGGCAACTGCAATAGAACCTCAGAGTTACAAGCTCCTTGGGAATGGAGGTTTTTCGTAACGCTGAACAAAATATTATGGCTGTTCTTTCAAAAGTTTACAACTGAACATTGTCTTAATTCAGCTTTGAAACTTCATTATGCAGAAGAAAAATGTTTTCCCTTTATTTTTTAAGTAATTGACATTTAACACAGCACTGTACTGTATTTGCCTTTTTTTTCCCCTTCTTCTTTCTTTTGGTCTCTGCTGCTGCCTGATTCCAGACTTCCAGTTCCAAATGAGGTGTGTGGTTGACTGGTCAGTTCATAACTCTGGTGTTTGTAACTCTGGGTTTCTATGGGACTGACCTTGCCTCAGCTCCCTCAATTTGTTCCTCCCACCATTTGCAAAGTAGTATTCTCTCCTGTACTTTAGAGACTGTTTTAACTTGCCAAGTAATCTTTCAGTAGTGTCTGGCAGAAGCCAGGATTATAAATCTACTTCTCTGACAGCTCTGGATAGCTTTGGCTTTCCAAAAAGTTTCCCACTATAGAATTACAAGCTGGAAACCAATTTGCCTGAGAAGGCCCCCTATACCTTCATGTAAAGATTTAGGACCCACTAACTTTTGCACAGAGAAGCCCTTAGGCTTTGAAGTTATGATAACCATGTAAGCAATACTCATGCCACCGGACTCCTTGTTGTTTATATGAGCAATACTGTCCGCCCATGCTAGCACTGCCTGTGAAGCATGGGAAGAGCATCAAACAATACTTCATAATTTTTATTTCTGTCGTTGTTGGGCTCATGTGACCTGAGAGCTTTTACACCCAGGGAAGAGACTGAGGTGACATCCGCCCAGACTTGGCTACCTGCAGAGTCAGGAGGCTATCCTTTCAGATTTAAAAAAAAAAAAAGTCTCACTCAGTTAGAAATGCTGAGTCCCTGACCACCAGGGAAGATAGCCCTGTTTCCCCTTGGTAGTAACATCAGGTTGAATTTGGACTGGTGCACATGGAGGAACTTTATGGCTTTATAAAATTGAGGTTTGGGGGGCTAGAAAAAAGTAAATGATGGGCCAAGAGGCTCCTTACTGCCTGCTGCTCTTCCACATATGGGCTGTCCTCATCACTCCATGGACAGCTACCATGGAGCAGCTGTGGCAAGGCAAGGCAACCTACGACGACAGCCAGAGTCAACAGCTAATAGTTAGAGTGTAGCAACCTACACCGGCATCTGGGACAACACTCCAATACTTTCCTAATCTTTTAGGTTGGGCAGGAAATCCCCAACCTTCATCATAGTTTGTCTAGGGCACCTGCAGACCTCCTAAGCATAGATTCACAGTACTTAGTACTTTTCCTGAGAGTATCTTATTATTTGATCCCCATCTCTGATTCAGGCAGCTGGCATCCCCTAAGGAAGAATTCCCTTTCCCATCCCACTTTATGCATGCATGAACCCAGAGGAACAATTCAGCAAAGATCAAGCCACAGATCTGTGCTAAATCTGTCAGGCTGCATGTACTCTGTGAAGGTGAGAAGGGGAACTGGGCACTGATCTTACATATTTATATCCCCTTTGGGAAATTCTCCTTATGATCCTGCTTCAAAAGGAGGAGCAAACTTGGGTTTTTTGCTCCAAAAATATTTCAAGTGGTAGCAAGCTCCTGCCCTCACAGAGGCTGTCCTTATTGCCCTCCCTCCTCAACAGGGGCCCCATCTGGGTCTCTCAGGGAAGTTACTGGGGTTGAAGAATGATTCCCCAGAGGCTCACCATTTTTCTGTTATGGGGGTCCACATGGGCCAGATGGTCTGGGATGTCAGTAAGGATCCCTTGGGAGGCCTGTTATAGAGAAGAAAGTAGGAGGAGGAGCTAGTGTTGCCAGTATCTGTGCTGCGTGTACTGCCCTCCATCCATGGCCCAAGGAGAATCGGAGGGGAAAAGATGGCTGCACTCTGCAGTTGAGGAACAGCTTTGGTGCGGACTTTAGGAACTAGGGCACAATATTTCATCTTGTGCATTGCTCCTCTCATGGAAATGGGATGGGGGGAGCGGGGGTTGCTTGTCATTCCAGTCCTGTCTGGCTCTTTTCCTGCAGGGAAGAGAGGAGACACATATGACACAACGGGACTGAGGCAACCCTGCCAGACCAGGCTGAGGCAGGAGCAGAGATGTCTGAGCTTCCCAAAGAGAACTGACAGTGGGTGAAGGAGGCACTAACCCTTCCTTTTGCCTTTGGTTCTCTCAGTCTAGCTCTCTCCCTGATGTCTGCAGAGGTGCTAGCCACTGCAGACTCCTCAAAAAGGGAAAATCTCCCCAGTAAGCAAATGCAGCCCTGAGACACGGCCAGGAATTAGTCACTACTGAGCCCAAATGTTAATCAGAAATTTGAAATAAAGGACTGAAATTTCCCTCAGAAGAGCTCTGCAGCAGGGAGGGTTCAGAGAGCCATCTGCTGATGGGAAGGCAGATAAAACTAGAGGGAACTTCAAGGATCAGGATACTGGCCTGCTGCCAGAGACCAGATCTGTTTCTGTCCCAGGATGCAAATTAACTCAAATACCCACTGAAATGGATCTGTGGACCTTATCACGATGAAGAATGGAGCTGACCACTGGCATATTTTAAATCATAGTATTGTTCATTAAGAACCTCTTACGAATCACTACTAAAAAGTTGAAACCTAAAAGGTCCCCAGGAAATGCGATTAACTTGCACTGCAAACTGCTGTCTTTAGCTCATGAGTCATCGCTCAGTCAGGCAACTGAGTCTGTATCTGCTTGTCAAGAGCAGCAACAGCTAAGTAGGAAGCAGGCAAAGCAGCAACAGGATGGTTTTGATGAGTAGAAAGTGTGGAGGGATAAGGAGGAACAGTAATGGGAGTAGCCACTTAAGTTCCCCACTAGGCAATATTTAAGTACTGTAAGTTTGCTATTAAAACCTATTTGTAAAGGCATCTACTAGGAATGTTAAACCCTATTCCTTGCATTGGTTTGTGCTAGGAGATCTAATCTGTTTTTAAAATCTTAGTTAATATGAGGTAAAGTCAAATATACTTTATGAAGCACAACAGAATTGTTACTAAATGTGAATGAATGAAAGCATGCTTTTCTTTAAAACCTGTTTCACATTGGAGAGCAATGCTGCAATATTCATCCGTTCCAGTTACGTTTATACAAGATGGAACATTTTCCAAAAAAATACTGCTCAGTGTTAATTAGGAATCTCAACATTTGATCTTGATAAAAAATGAACATAAGGTTCCTCGTCACACAACGCACCGTCAACTTGTAGAACTCTTTGCCAGAGGATGTTGTAGAGGCAAAAGACTATAACAGGGTTCAAAAACAAAGTAAATAAGTTCATGAAGGATAGGTCCATCAATGTCTATTAGCCAAGATGGGCCGGGATGCAAAACCGTGCTGCGAAGTGTTCCTAGCCTGTTTGCCAGAAGCTGGGAATGGGCAACAGGGGATGGATCACTTGATGATTACTTGTTCTGTTCATTCCCTCTAAAGAACCTGGCATTGGCCATTGTTAGAAGACAGAATACTGGGCTAGATGGGCCAGTATGGCCATTCTAAGGTTCTTATACACTGTTGGAAACACACTGCCTCCTTCAAATGTACTGATATATAAACACTTCTAAAGTGACCCCCTTTGACAGTGAATGTTTATGATGTGCATCCTCTTCCATACCATAGAAAAGAACAGGTACTCCATTAAAACTTGTGACCCTGAATACATACATTAAGGTTTTGAGTCCACATTTTCAAAGGGATGTTGGAAAATTGGAGAGGGTGCAGAAAAAAGGCACAAAAATTATTGGAGGACTGGAGAAAATGCCTTACACTGAGAGATTTTTAGAAAGCTCAATCTCTTTAGTTTATCAACAGACAATCGAGAAGTGACTTAATTATGATGTATAAGTACCTTGGGGAGGGGAACAGGTATGAAAGGAGTAAGTGGAGAATACAGTGGAGAAAGGCCTCATAAGAACCAATGGCTGCAAAATGAAGCTAGACAAATTCAAACTAGAAATTAGGCACACATTTTTAACAGTGAGGATAATTAACCATTGGAACAAACTACCAAGGGAAGTGGTAGATTCTCCATCCCCCGGAGTCTTCAAATCAAGATGATGCCTTTCTAGAAAATATGCTTAAGCTAAACACAAGATATGCTTTAGTCCAGGGGTAGGTAAACTTTTTGGCCTGAGGGCCGCATCGGGTTTCGGAAATTGTATGGAGGGCCGGTTAGGGGAGGGGGCCGGTTAGGGGAGGGGGTAGTGGCCCAGCCCCCACCTCGTAGCTGCCCCATCCAAACCCCGCCCCCCCCCGTTCCCTGACAGCCCCTCCTAGGACCCTTGCCGCATCCACACACCCCC
This sequence comes from Mauremys mutica, assembly GCF_020497125.1. Taxonomy (NCBI): domain Eukaryota; kingdom Metazoa; phylum Chordata; order Testudines; family Geoemydidae; genus Mauremys; species Mauremys mutica. The sequence continues at coordinate 3,333,443 of NC_059072.1, read as the reverse complement.
ACTCCCTGTCCGCTGACCTCCACCCCTGACTGCCCCTGCCATCCCATCCAACCCCCCCTCCTTCCTGACTTCCCCCTCAGGACCCCTGCCCCCATTCAACCCCCTATTCCCTCACCCACCAACCACCCCAAACCCTATCCACGCCCCCACCCCCTGACCACCACCCCAAACTCCCCTGCCCTCTATCCAACACCCCCTGCTCCGTGCCCTCTTACCGCGCTGCCTGGAGCACGGGTGGCTGGTGGCGCTACCGCCGCACTGCTGCCACCGCGAGGCTCAGAGCACCGGGTCAGGCCGGGCTTTGCAGCTGTGCTGCCCCAGGAGCTCACAGCCCTGCCGCCCAGAGCATTGCAATGGTGCCGGAGCAAGCAAGCTGAGGCTGTGGGGGAGAGGGGACAGCGGGGAGAGGCTGGGGACGAGCCTCCCGGGCCAGGAGCTCAGGGGCCGGGCAGGACGGTCCTGTGGGCCGGATGTGGCCCGTGGGCCATAGTTTGCCCACCTCTGCTTTAGTCAAACAAATTACTGAGTTCAGTACAGGGGTAACTTGATAAAATTTAATTATCTGTGCTATATAGGACACACTAGATGATCTAATGGTCCCTTCTGGCTTTAAACTCTATGAAAAGGTCTCAGAGCTGATCGTTTTAGATAGCAGCTCTGGCACATTCTTCTCCAACCTCGTGCTTTCAATGCTAATATAGAGGATACAGAATAATTGTGATGTTCATCTGAATATTTTTCTAGTGTATTTTTAGTAACCGTGGCAAGAAAAAAAACAAAACAAAAAAAATATTTTCAGAGTAGAGTGGAAGAAATATTTGAAATAAGAAAAACAAAAACTAAGAAGTTGGCAGCTTCATCCAAAGCCCAAGAGCACACTGGAAATTTGATTTCATACTACAGGTCTAAGAACATCCTACTTAACACAATAATTATTAGTGTCCATTTTATCAACACAAGGAAATTAAATGGAAGACTTCAACTATTTGTCTTACGTTTTTCCATCCACAGAATTTCTATAGGTATCTGCTAGTGACTGCTAAAGTTATCACAGCAAAACAGCAAATACTTATATGATTTTTTAAATTAGAGAAGAACCCTTTAGGCCTCCTTTACTTTACAACTGCAAAGCTTCCTCCCATTTCAAGATTTCATACAAACTAAGCAGTACTGCAGTGACTCCTCTAACAACTGTTATAAATATGATAATCAGGAACTTTGCTCATGAGGTTCACGGAGCTCACTCCACCAGTATCTATTTGCAGTTTGGAACTCTCTTCAGACTTCAAGGTTAAGAGAACATAACAGCACTTAAATATCACTTTACATTTTCATACTGATGTACTAATTTTCACACAACTCCTGTGACAGACAATTATTCCATTTTACAGATTAGAAAAGGGACAGATAGAAAGTCCTACAGAATCAGGCAAGACAATGGATTCCTGAACACCAGAGTTAACATAATTCTTAAACATTAACAGAATCATCCTGACCAGCTGCAGACATGGACTGCAGTTTGTCAGATAGGAGGGCACACCTGCACCCCATCTGCAAACTGTAATGAGGTACTGATATAAGAATGGTCACCAGCTGACGGGAAATGTGAACTAAATTGCATAACTGTCCATCAAAAGATTCTTTGGCCAAACAGCAGAGGATCCTGCCTTTGTTTCCCTCTTCTGGATGAGTGCTGTGCTTTCCTTTGAGTAATTTTTCTTGACACCAAGATATCTCCTACTCAACTGACATTAACTGAAAATTAAAAGGTCTGTGTTTGTGGATGGACACTTTAAACAGGCACACATTAACCTAACTAAGTGTGCTTCAAAAGATTCATTCTGAAATAGCAGAGACTAAGGGATTTCCTAATAGAAAATTACTGCAGGAAAACATGAAGGATCAACGTGCCATAGTAATCCAATATGCATCGCACAGAAAGAATTAATTCTAGCTATTCTGGGGCTACGAAATCCCCGAATTAAAAAATATCAAAGATTTCCCTGATTCAATGACTAAAATAATCCATACCCACTAGCCATCCAATCAAACTTCCAGCTAATGCCCAAGGCTATTATAAGAACTGAATCTGCAGGGGTTTAGACCTATATTTTAATTATTTTTTATTAAATGTGAGAGACAGTTGCTGAATTGGCAAGATTTATGAGTAAATAATCAAAATAAAAACAAAGCACGTAACGAGCAGTAAATTTATATTGTGCTAATGGTGAATTGCAATATAGTTATAAAATGAACAAAAGGATATGCTCTAGTGTAGCCACAAATTATTCAGCTAGACACAGGGAATCAATGAAGAAATTCTATTAATCTATATTTTTATCTCAATTCCCATATGAATATGTGCAGATATTTAACAGTTAAATATTTTCAATATAAAACAAATTTTCAAACAATCTTGTTAAAGACTAAGTGACTAATTTATTAAAAAATTTAAACAAATGAAACCAAATACTAGATTATTTCAATTTTAATACTGATTTACCCTCCAACAGCATTCTTCAAATGTTCCGTTAAACAATTTTCTCTGTCCACATGTAGTTCTCACATTGCTGAACAAGACTTTGATGTCAACTATATTTTAGGTTAAAACTTGTCTAGGCCAGGAAAATTGAAACATATTGGAACTTCACAGCCAACTATAAATTCTTCCAGACATAGGCTAAGCTAATCTACTCTGGTAATAAATAATTTGACATGCAGATGTTTGCCTCTGGACTTCATCTCTTTACTACAGATGAGAGCTAGGGAATGCTGCAATTGCATCAGACCCTGCTGACAATTAGGAAGCAACATCTGCAGACTGAAAATTCCTGTTGCACTCTATTGAAAGGTAAAGTATTATAAATCAACTTCACCTATATTGTCAGTACTATATCATCATAATGGAGCAAACAAAAATCACAACGTTTGACAGTATTCCTTTAACAATATCTCATGCAAGATATAAATTGTAAAATAGTTCCAAACATTAAAATATAAAATCACATCTACAACCGTTCTACAACAATACTATATGTTAAAACGCTTACATTCTTTTGAATACTGTGATCAGAACCAGTTTTACCTCAGAACACACTGGTGCTATCAATTTACCTATATGTTCTGTTGTTATTACAATGCTGATAAAACTATCACTTTAAAAAAGATATTTAAAAAATCATTTTTAGTTCTTTAATCCTTAGAGGCAAGAAAGCAGCACATTTTACATGAGTAAATAATTAAGCCCATGATTTTAATTTTTTTTTTCCATAGCATGTCTTAGTGCTAAATATTGATCACCAGGAAGCTTCGCAACTATATGGGCAATACCCTTCAAATACACAGATTTAGCAATCCTTGCCCATCTTCTATAGCTCAGTTTGTTCTGGATTTTATGAATATAAAGTTGACGCTCATTACAGTTCAATGCATTTTAGGCACAAACTCCAGGAACAAGTTCACACTGATAGCCTTAATAGCAACTCTAATTGCCAAAAAAACAAATCAACGTACTCTGGAACAGAAAATATCAGGACTTCAAATTCTTGGGAAGCAAAAGGGCCTCTTTGAGGTTGGTGTCTTTTATACAAGATTTAATAAAGGTCTCTAATAGATTATATACACACTAACGTGAATTTCCCATAAAAGACAGGCAGTACATATTCTGGTGACTGGGCCACTATAACTACCTTAGAGAGAAAGAGTACACAATGTAATGTTCAAAGAGCAAAAGTAATTCAAAGGCTATAAAAAATTTTATTGTCATAAAACCTCAATTATAATCTCAATCTTGTCTGAATTTAAATTTTAATTGCCATGTTTTAAAAAATGAGAAAAGCTCAGGTTATTGCTTTGTATGTATTGTTAAGAGTATATCACTGTTGTGTACCAATGCCTGAAATCAAAAATAATTTTCAAACAAAGCATTTTTTCAGTGACAGACAGACCCATGTTTATCCAAATGCTATGTCAGTGGAACATTCTCTTTGATCCTTGGAGTTGCTGAGTACCATTAACTCAAACTCACTGAAGGGTTTGAGCAAACTGAAGACTGATGGCTGGGCTACACTACCGATTAAGTCAATGTAACTTACATTGCTCAGGGGCATGAAAACGACACCTCCCTAAGTGACATAACTTTTATCGACTTAAAGGGCTATCCACACAGCACTATGTCCATGGGAGACGCTCTCTCGTTGGCATAGCTTCCGCCTCTCGCAGAGGTGCAGTAATTATGCCAATGGGAGAGCGCTCTCCTGTCGGCATAGCGCGTCTTCACCAGATGATTCCAGTAGTGTAGACAAGCCCTGAGTCCCCTGTTGCAACAACTAACCACAGAATCCCCAAGTGACAGTTTAAAGAATCTGGTTAATATCATTACTGCTCCTCAGAATCTTAAGACTGTAAGTTTCAATCTACTGCTTTAAACAGCAGCAGAAGTAAGGACATGAAATGGATTGGGGAGGCAGTCTGGGTTTAAGAACATAGGAAATACCGTAACAAGTCAGACCAATGGTCCATTGCGTCCAGTATCCTATCTCTAACAGTAGCCAGTACCAGTTGCTTCAGAATTAGATGCATGAATCCCCACAGTGAACCATGATGGAATAACTTGGCCCTCATTAACATAGTGTCTGAGCATCTCCAAGTGGCTGATGTATGCCATATTTTATCATATCTAATACATGGATGGTCTCATTACCCTAAAAGAGCAGAACCTCAGAGTTATGAACACCTCGGGAATGGTTCATTGCTCTGAACAAAACGTTATGGTTGTTCTAGCAAAAGTTTGCAACTGAACATTAACTTAATACAGCTTTGAAACTTTACTAGCCAGAAGAAAAAAAAATTTTTTTTTTAGTAGTTTACATGTAAAACAGTGCTATACTGTATTTGCTGTGTATGTGTGCTCTGCTTCCTGATAGCTTACTTCCCGTTCCAAATAAAGTATGTGGTTGACTGGGCAGTTCATAACTCTGGTGTTTGTAACTCTAAGGTTCTACTGTAAATATCTCATCTTTTTTTGAATCCTACTAACTCTTGGACTAAATAATCAATTGTGGCAATGAGTTCCACAGACTAGCTACACACCATGTAAAGGCAGTTCCATTTAGTACTTTTAAATTTGTCACCTTTCAATTTCATCGGCTGTCCCTTTGTTCTTGTATTAAAAAGGATGGTATACAGCAGTGTCTCTCAAACTGGGGTCACCGCTTGTGTAGGGAAAGCCCCTGGCGAGCCGGGCCGGTTTATTTACCTGCCCTGTCCACAGGTCCGGCCGATTGCGGCTCCCACTGGTCATAGTTCGCTGCTCCAGGACAATGGGGGCTGCTGGAAGCGGCACGGGCTGAGGGACATACTGGCCGCCCCTTCCAGCAGCTCCCGTTGGCCTGCAGCGGCGAACCGTGGCCAGTGGGAGCCACGATCGGCCAGACCTGCGGACGGGGCAGGTAAACAAACCAGCCCAGCCTGCCAGGGGCTTTCCCTACACAAGCGGCGACCCCAGTTTGAGAAACACTGGTATATAGGAACCATTCATGTAACCTACAACTCTATAACATAAATTTTATATACCTCTATCATGCCTCTTTAATTTGTCTCCTCTTTAAACTAAATAGTCCAATTCTTTTCAGTATCTCATCACATACAAGTCTTGCTATATGTCAAGTAATTTTCACTACTCGTCTCTGGATCCCTTCTATTTCAACTACATCTTTTTGAAACAGAAAAATTTAACACTGTATTGAATGTGAGAGCATACCACCAATTTATATAATGGCACTTTGCTATTTTCAGACTTATTTTCCACCCCACTCTCTCTTTATACATCAACATTTTGTTTTGCTTCCACACATTAAGAACATATATTCATAAAGCTGCCCATCTTTTTCCCACCTCAACTGATTACAGTTAATTTCAACCCAATAACATACATGATTAATATTTTTTCCTTCCTACATACATTATCTTGTATTTGTCAACACTGAATTATTGTGCCATCATGCTGCCAATCCACCTAGTTTCATTAGGTCCTTGAGTTTCTCTCAGTCATCATACTGATGTAAATAATTTTTGCCATTTGCAAAAATTATTAAATCATTAACTCACTTTCCTGATCATAAATTAATACATGAAATGCACTAATGCTTTTACAGATCAGTGTTTCCCACTGATAACCTTTTGCCATGCTGAAAGCTGTTTTCTGTCTAGTAGCCAATTTCTAATTCATGACAGTACTTAATTCTCATCCTATGACTACTAAGTTACCTTAACTAATTCTTGTGATGCCCTCTGTCAAACATTTATTGAAAGTCAAAACACATCAATTGCTTCTCTTTTATTCACTATTTTACTGACACATTCAAAGGTTCAAATAAATTGGAGATAATCTTCCTGCACAGATGCTGTGCTCGTTCACCCCTATATTATGTTCATTCATGTGTTTTATATGAAGTGCTTGAAAAATCCACTTATTCAAAAGTGAATAGAAGCTTTGTCCAGGTAAGTGGAATTAAAAAGATGTAGTCCCCTCCTGTGGAGGCAGGATAAGAGCAGCCCAGGTATTGCTGTTTTAAGAGGAGGGGAGGGAGTAGAGTGCCCTCTGAGATGCTACTACTTTATGAAATGGAGTGAGAAGCAGAAGCTGGGAGGCCATGGGCCACCAACACACCCAGTATGGGAGGATGGCAGCAGCAACCACACCCAAGGTACTGATTGATTAGGAGATGACATTTATTTTTTGTAGGGACCATAACTGATTGAAATGAAATGTGACAAAATTGATTGAGGAATAAAAATGATACACTGGGAAGGAACAATTGATCTCTTAAGGAGACATGGGTGGGTGAGGGGGCAGAATGCAGATGTGCCAATGGAAATCAAATACGCACATTTTGAGGACAATACCACAAGTTTCCTCAACAGGCATAGTAGATTTAACCTCTGGACAAGTAGATGTCAGGAACATTTTTCAAGCCATGTTTCTAACTATTTTTAATTATTGTTTCCATAAATGTATGTCACTGTTCCCTATAGTAAGGCTCACTGGATTGTAACTATCAGGATCACACCTAATGCCTTTATGTAAGAGTTGCTATCCTCCAATCCTCTGGTATAGGAGCTAACATTAATAAGTACAGTAACTCCTCACTTAAAGTCACCCTGGTTAACATTGTTTCATTGCTGATCAATTAGGGAACATGCTCGTTTAAAGTTGCCCAATGCTCCCTTACAATGCTGTTTGGCCGCCACCTGCTTTGTCCACTGCTTGCAGAAAGAGCAGCCCGTTGGAGCTGGTTGGTGGGGGCTTGGAACCAGAGTGGACTGAGAGCCCCCCCATCAGTTCCCGGTTCCCCTAAGTTCCCTGGGCTGCAGCTGCCCAGCAGGCTATCAATTGCCCAGCAGTTCAGCTGTCCCTCCCCTACTGCCATGCTGCTCCTGCCCTCTGCCTTGAGCTGCTCCCTGGAGCCTCCTCCTTGATGTGCACGGGGGGGGGGGGAATAATGTCAGGGTGTCCCCTTCCACCCCATTCCTTTACCCTATCTCCCCGGGAGGAGGTGGGGGGGGAGAATATGATAGGGCTCAGGATGGAAGGAGCTTGCGGCAGCAGCTGCTGTCTCAACTTGCTGATCCACTTTAAAAGCCAGTGTACTTATGGTACATCTTCACTACCCGCCATATCGGCGGGTAGCAATCGATTTCTCGGAGTTCGATATATCGCGTCTCATCTAGACGCGATATATCGAACTCCGAACGCGCTCCCGTCGACTCCGGAACTCCACCACCGCGAACGGCGGTGGCGGAGTCGATGGGGGAGCCGCGGACGTCGATCCCGTGCTGTGACGACGGGTAAGTAATTCAAACTAAGGTACTTCGATTTCAGCTACGCTATTTGCGTAGCTGAAGTTGCGTACCTTAGATCGAACCACCCCCCTAGTGTAGACCAGGCCTTAGAGTGGGGTCAGCGTACTTAAAGGGGCAATGCTCGTCTCTCTCACACACACACACACACACACAGTGTGTCTTCCCCTCCATTCGTGCTGCCTTGTAGAGTGTGAGGCAACATTAACAACGTGTTAACCCTTGAGGGCTCAGCCAAGTGCTAGTTCACCATTTAGCAGTAATATTTCCCAGGGAATGCCTCTCACCCTCTTCCACCCTCTGACTCCACCACCTCAGCCAAGCTTCACAATCATCATTGCTGCGTACCGTATTAAATTCTTTGTTTAAAACGTATACTGTGTATGTGTGTATATATATAGTCTTTTGACTGGCGAAAAAAATTTCCCTGGAACCTAACCCTCCCTATTTACATTAATTCTTATGGGGAAATTGGATTCGTTTAACATCATTTCGCTTAAAGCAGCATTTCTCAGGAACATAACTACAACGTTAAGCGAGGAGTTACTGTAATCACATATTTTTATCAACAACTCAGCTACTTCAGTTCCTACAGAATTCATGAATGTGCATCATCTGGTCCTGGCGACTTGTCACTATTTAATGCTCTTTCTCCCAGTAGCCAGAGCAGGGTAAAGTTGGGGCTTCTATTATTATTAGGCATTTGTATTATGGTAATGCCCATAGGCCCATGTCAGGATAAGGATCAGGGCCCCACTGTGCTAGGCACTGCACAAACTTATAGAAAAACATATGGACCCTGACCTAACACGCTTACAATCTAATTTGAAATAAGGTGCAATAAGTGATTACCACAAACAGCATGAGAGCAAAAGGAAGGAAGGATAAGGGAGAAAATAAGACAATAAGGTTTCACAGATTATTTATTTATTTGTATTTTAACTAGGGCTGTCGATTCATCACAGTTAACTCATGCGATTAACTCAAAAAAATTAATCTTGATTAAAAAAATTAATCTCGATTAATAGCAGTTTTAATCCCACTGTTAAACAATAGAAGACCAACTGAAATTTATTAAATATTTTGTATTTTCTTCTACATTTTCATATATATTAAATTGTGTTGTAATTGAAATCAAAGTGTATATTTTTTATTATAAACATCTGCACTGTAAAAATGATAAACAAAAGGTTTTTTCAATTCACCTCATATAAGTATTGTAGTGTAATCTCTTTGTAGTGAAAGTGCAATTTACAAATGTAGATTTTTTTTGGTTACAGAACAGCACTGAAAAACAAAACAATGTCAAACTTTAGAGCTTACAAGTCCGTTCAGTCCTAATTTTTGTTCACACAATTGCCAAGACAAACAAGTTCATTTACATTTGCAGAAGATAATGCTGCTCTCTTCTTATTTACAATGTCACCAGAAAGTGAGAACAGGTATTTGCATGGCACTTTTGTGGCCGGCATTGCAAGGTATTTCCGTGCCAGATATGCTAAACATTTGTATGCCCCTTCATGCTTCGGCCACCATTCCAGAGGACATGCTTCCATGCTGATGACACTCGTTAAAAAAATAATGCATTAATTGAATTTATGACTGAATTCCTTGGGGGGAGAACTGTATGTCTCCCGCTCTGTTTTACCCGCATTCTTCCATATATTTCATGTTATAGCAGTCTCAGATGATGATCCAGCACATGTTCCTTTTAAGAACACTTTCAGATTTGACAAAATGCAAAGAAGGTACCAATGCGATATTTCTAAAGATAGCTACAGCACTCGATCCAAGGTTTAAGTATCTGAAGTGCTTTCCAAAATCTGAGAGGGACAAGATGTGGAGCATGCTTTCAGAAGTCTTAAAAGAGCAACACTCCAATGCGGAAACTACAGAACTGAAACCACCAAAAAGAAAATCAACCTTCTGCTGGTGGCATATGACTCAGATAATGAAAATGAACATGCATTAGACAATACTGCTTTGGATTGTTATCGAGCAGAAACCGTCATCAGCATGGATGCATGTCCCCTGGAATTGTGGTTGAAGCACGATGGGACACATGACTCTTCAGTGCATCTGGCACATAAATACCTTGGAACGCCGGCTATAACAGTGCCATGAGAACACCTGTTCTCACTTTCAGGTGACATTATTAGCAAGAAGCAGGCAGCATTATCTCCTGCAAAGGTAAACAAACTTGTTTGTCTGAGCTATTGGCTGAACAAGAAGTAGGAATGAGTGGATTTACAAGCTCTAAAATTTTACATTGTTTTGTTTTTGAATGCAGGTTTGTTTTTACATAATTCTACATTTGTAAGTTCAACTTTCATGATAAAGAGATTGCACTACAGTACTTGTATTAGGTGAATTGAAAAATACTATTTCTTTTGTTTTTTTACAGTGCAAATACTTATAATAAAAAATAAATATAAAGTGAGCACTGTATTCTGTGGTTGTAATTGAAATCAATGCATCTGAAAACGCAGAAAACATCCAAAAATATTTAAATGGTATTCTATTACAGTTTAACAGTGCAATTAATCGCGATTTTTTTTAATCACTTGACAGCCCTCATTTTAATAATACCTAGAGGTCTCAGTCAGGATCAGGAATCCAAACATGTTGTACACATATATATGCAAGAAAGCTTATAATGTAAGTAGTGCACAACTTAATTGTGCTGAATCATATAAAAAGGTTATACATAAATACAGGATATTCTTGACACGCTCAACATAGCTTTTATCAGTTGGCCAATTTCTTGTAGGCATTCAAATGTATCCAATGCCTAGCAAGAAACTGAAGTGAAAAGATGGGAGCCACTGAGCAGAGTTCACGGACATCATTCTAGGAGGACTCTCCATATCCTTACCTTTTCTAGTAGCTAGAGTTCCAAATTATCTTATCACACTTGGACAACGGGGTCCCCATCTTCCATATGAACCTTTGGACAGTAAGTTTAGTTCTCTGGCTATTGGTATTTAGTGAAATTTCTATGCCCTCTGAGTGGAGATGAAGGTGTGAGACAGATGGGATATGTTATTTAAAAAAAAAAAGTAAGGCATTGGGAAAGAGACTGATTTGAAGGGGACAAGTGCCAGAAAAGGGAGACAGAAAATATAATGATAACATGGGGAAATGGTGGAGGGCATAATTTAAAGAAAGATATGTAAAAGGGTGGAGGGAGAGCAAACGAAGAGAGGAACACACAGAAACAACTCTGGAAAAGATTCAGCTTGATCTGTTATAGGAAAACGGAAAAAAAGGAGAAGACAAGAAGGGAAAATAGATATAACAAAACCAAGTCAAGATGCAAAAGTTACTTTTAAAAAAATTATTAAACAGAAAGATGATTGAGAATATTAATAAAGTTCCCGGTAAATGGCAAATAACTATTTTAAATTGCATGGAGTGCGACTTTGGAAAGTAGTCTTTCGGACTATAGATAGTTAGTAGGCTTAACTCCTGGGCTAGTAGGAGCTGGCTAACGTTTAAGCATGCTAACAGGTATCCATTCAAAAAGTGGAAGACTGGCCAAAATGAGACCAACCGAAAGGAAAAAATAATAGTAGCTACAATGTCTGAGGATATTTTGCAGGGTTACTAGAGAACTGGAAGAGCAATAGCTAAAGACAATAAATAACAAGAAATTATTCATATAAGAACCAAGAAACCTGTGAAATAATTGGCGGTGGTCTGCTGGCCTCCCAGGAAGTAAAGGGAGCAAGTAAAAAGGATAAAGCCACTAAAGTGAAGCTAAAATATTTAATCTGAATTTGTTTTCATTAGAACATACTGGGGATATAGTTACCTCAGATGTATTTTTTCAGCTAATACAGATAAGACTGCCAAAGACAGAGGAGTCAAAGGAGGCAGGGCCAGAACACATTGAAAATTTCACTGCTATTCCCTCCCTCGGTCTCCTGGGGCATTGTGAGGGTGAGTAGGAGGAACTCCACTACTGAACCCCACCCCCCAACATCCATTTTTTAATCCTTCTTTCAGAAAATAGCTCCAGTATCTGTCTCTATTGCTACTGCTACTCCTAGCTTTGCTAAACAAAACCAGAATCAATTTGACCTAATACTTGTCAATTTCATTGCTGTCCACAGGGTTATGAACAGAAGCAATGAAAACTGACAAGACTGATTGGTATTTTTACTCTGCTTTAACCAGGCAAAGATAGGAGCAGCAGCAGAGGTATGAAGCAGTGCTGTCTTAAATTTGAAGACAGATTGCACAGGTTACTTTTGATTCATGTTTGAAAGGGTTGTTTTTTTGTTTTTTGCAACCATAAAGGTTAGAAACTCAGTTTTATTTTGTTTCAAAATACACCTCTACCCTGATATATACCCTCGGGAGCCAAAAAAATCTTACCGCGTTATAGGTGAAACTGCGTTATATTGAACTAGATTTGATCCGGCGGAGTGCACAGCCCTGCCCCCCCAGAGCGCTGTTTACCGCATTATATCCAAATTCATGTTATATCGGGTCGTGCTATATCGGGGTAGAGGTGTAAAAGCTTAACTTCTACAGAATCTAATAGCACTTGCTTAAAAAAGCTTCCTATTTGCACAGCCCAGTAGAATTTTCAAGCCCTATCTGTATGGCTTAAATAACCTACTGAACTTTGCCACTTAACCATAATGTTCTTTTCTCTTGCCTTCCTGTTTCCTTTTTGTGTAGGGGTATGAATGAGTTCATGACTGCCTAAGATTATCACTTATTATTTGCATTGAGGTTGCACCTGGGGACCCCAGTCATGGATCAGGGCCCATTGTACCAGACCCTGTACAAACACAATATGGAGATGGTCCCTGCCACAAAGAGCTTATAATCTAAGTTTAAGATGAGAGACAACAGATACAACAAGGACAGAGGACCACAAGGAAGCAGTGAGACAATACTAGTTAGTTGTCACCAGCTGCTTATCTTCTCCATGCTCAGATTAAAGATTTTGATTTCCTTATGTTTCACTTCAGGTTCTTTTGAACTAGCGTCTTAATTTTTCTCAACTCCCCGCAGAGTTCATGTTTGGTATGATCCCTCCCATAAAGATGCTGACCTTAGTTACACTCTATTCATGGCTATGTAATGTTTCTACTAGAGTTACTTCTTGCGCCAACGTGTGCGTTATTTAGGACTAAACTTAGAGTAGCTTCCCTTGTTTGTAAAACTAACTATTCAAAAGAGCAATCGTTTAAGGGAATGGTGTCACACTCCCAGCCTGCAGGCCAGATCTGGCCATTTAATGCATTCACGTGGCCTGCGTGACAAACTCAAATTCTGAAAAATCTGTGTTTTTTGCTGGTTTGGGGGCAGGGATTAGTTTTGGTTCTATCCCTGGTTTTGAAAGATCATCTTCCAACTGTGGAGTGAATGTAACCAATACAGTGAAGTCTTCCAGAATCTGCAAACAGATAATGCCTGAAACAATTGTGTGTCAACCTGCATCTCTCACTAAGGTGTTAATTCTAAAGCCTTATGACAACATGTTAATGTCAACATTAACTATTTTATTGCTGATTATTTTAGCAGGTCAAATGGAACAGAGAAGAGAGAAGCCTATGGCAGGGGGAACTGCAGAGGGAAGAAAGGAGGGCACACAAAGACAGGGAAGGGGCAATAAGGAAGAAAGAGAAACAAGAGGCTTAGAAATAGTAGTGGTCATAAAAGATTGCATATTTTCCTGCTAAGTGATATTGACAAAAACCAAGGCATTTAAATAGTAATAATAGTAACTAGAAGTTTAATTATCACCTAAGGGCCATACACTGTCCTTGATCTTTGTATAAACCTATTGATATCAAGGAAAGATTCACCATGGAGAGAAGGATAGTATGTTGTCTTATATTTGTAACCTAGTCCACAGACCATAATCAAATACAGAACTCTGCCTTCTCCACAGAATAAGTAGGAGACCCCGTTAAGGGTAAGATATGGACAAACTGCTTGTTTAAATGTCTCTCAACATTTGACCAGTTTATACAGATAGCTGAAGTCACTCATTAATTTAGTTGTATTAGCTCTGAGCTATCTCAGCACTGTACAATCTTTCAACTTCCTGATTTAGAAACTGGTAGAGAAACTCTGCTAGTATATTTGTATTCTTATGACTTGGGATTTGTATCCCTCCAAGTCCTCTTCACTCAGAAATTTCATCTTAAAAAATTCTATGGAATCTTTTAGTTATAGTGCTACTCTCCCACCTCTTTGACCCAATCTCTCCACTTTATACACAAGTACTCCCAGGATGTTGGCATTCTACCATGTTTCAGAAGTACCTATAATATCAAGATCCTCTTCCATTTTCAAGCATTCTACTTCACCTATTTTTGTTAAGCTTCTCACATTGTTAAATAGAGTAGTCTCCCATCCAGGGCTCTTGAGGCTTCAACTGTGTTAAGAAAATGTATAGTTGACTATGAATTTTAAATATTTTCCCTGAGCCATGACCTGCTATTTTTGAATGTAAGTGTTTGAATCGGAATCAAAAGAGCTTAGCTTCCCCACCAGCCACAATAATGAGAGCCAGGAGAGCTCTAAGCAGATGCTCTCTACTCCTGGTGAAGCTGCTCAGCAGATCTCCCACTTGCCACCTGCAGCATCACCGGGGAAAGTGAGATGTTCTGGTTGGGTTTATTGCCTGCTTACCTGCCAGACTGTGAGCACCCCAGGAACAGCAAGGTAGTACTCAACTGGCTATGCCTGAACACAGAGCAATGCATAGAAAGGATGGCTCCCCTCCCACATACAGCCATCAGAAGGGAAGAGAATAGGTACAGAACCATGTGATTCCCTCTCTCAGCCCACGTTAGAACAGTTTTCAAGATCTGGGGAAAGCCGCTGTGCAACTCATGCCAGCTAGTTCCTCACCCAATGCAACCCATGCATCACAGGGTGCAGGGAAAGAGGTGTCTTTACCAGCTCTATATTCACTTGTGACTTCTCTCTACCAGAGGAATCCTCAACTGGGGGGACCTGAGGTTGTTTTCTGCTCCCTGCTCACAGGGACCACAAAAGGGAAGAGACTATGCCCCTAAACAAGTAATGATAGCAGCTCTTAACCTTTCCTAAAGTAATACATTCAGCCTCCAAGCTGAAAAGTCTAGACACTACTGGAATAAAGATATTAAAGATTTTATTTTTGAATCATGTGCCAGTTTTTATTTAACTCTTCTATGACACACCTTACTTTACTGAAACATACATCTGTGATGGCAGCCTCTCTCTCTCTTCCAGCCCAGCTGTAATTTCTGTTCTTTTCCTCACTATTGGGTTACCTTTACATAATTTGACATCCCCAGCATCCGGGCTTTTTCCTACATAAGTGCCTTTCAGCACCTCTCAACTTTTCTGCACCTCCAAGTAAAAGTGACTCCCCCAAAACATTACAAGTTTTCTATGCCAGCAATCCATTTCTCCTTTGGTTAAAGTGGAGCCCATCCCTTCTTTATGGGCTCTCCCTTCACTAAAAAGTTTCTCCAGTGCCTAATAAGTTTTCCCATGATTCAGGCCAGGATACTGTCTTGGGTCCCCAAACAGAAGCCCCACCAACTATCTAACTTTTGAATATGAATCATCATATTCTACAACAATAAAGTACAGTAGTCACAAGTTAAAATCCAGCACCCCAGAAACAAGGAAAAACAGTCAACTTCAAAACAATTGTGCTCATATCCAATCTTCCGCCATTCTGATGCACCAACATTTATTATTAGGGATGTTTCAATGAAGGCATGATCTTTATCTGCTTCTTTTGCACATTCCAAAACTTAAACCAATTTGCCATGGTATCACAATCAGTTACTATGGAAATTACTATAACACCACCACCAACTCCCACCACCAAGACAGCAAAAGTTGCCCTGACAGTTGGGGCGGGGGGAGGGGGAAGGGGGAGTGTTAAATCACAAGAGTCACAGCAAAAATCAGTTTTTATAATTTTTTTTCTATAACTCGGACAAACTGCCCTAAGACCACCCCAGGTCTGCAAATATTTACTCACATGCTTAACTTCAAGCACACGCATAATTAAATCGGCTTCGGTACCCAATGACTGGAAGTTAGCTAATGTAACGCCAATATTTAAAAAGGGCTCTAGGGGTGATCCTGGCAATTACAGACCGGTAAGTCTAACGTCGGTACCGGGCAAATTAGTTGAAACAATAGTGAAGAATAAAATTGTCAGACACATAGAAAAACAAACTCTTGAGCAATAGTCAACATGGTTTCTGTAAAGGGAAATCGTGTCTTACTAATCTATTAGAGTTCTTTGAAGGGGTCAACAAACATGTGGACAAGGGGGATCTGGTGGACATAGTGTACTTAGATTTCCAGAAAGCCTTTGACAAGGTCCCTCACCAAAGGCTCTTACGTAAATTAAGCTGTCATGGGATAAAAGGAAAGGTCCTTTCATGGATTGAGAACTGGTTAAAGGACAGGGAACAAAGGGTAGGAATTAATGGTAAATTCTCAGAATGGAGAGGGGTAACTAGTGGTGTTCCCCAAGGGTCAGTCCTAGGACCAATCCTATTCAATTTATTCATAAATGATCTGGAGAAAGGGGTAAACAGTGAGGTGGCAAAGTTTGCAGATGACACTAAACTACTCAAGATAGTTAAGACCAAAGCAGATTGTGAAGAACTTCAAAAAGATCTCACAAAACTAAGTGATTGGGCAACAAAATGGCAAATGAAATTTAATGTGGATAAATGTAAAGTAATGCACATTGGAAAAAATAACCCCAACTATACATACAACATGATGGGGGCTAATTTAGCTACAACGAGTCAGGAAAAAGATCTTGGAGTTATCGTGGATAGTTCTCTGAAGATGTCCACGCAGTGTGCAGAGGCGGTCAAAAAAGCAAACAGGATGTTAGGAATCATTAAAAAGGGGATAGAGAATAAGACTGAGAATATATTATTGCCCCTATATAAATCCATGGTACGCCCACATCTCGAATACTGTGTACAGATGTGGTCTCCTCACCTCAAAAAAGATATTCTAGCACTAGAAAAGGTTCAGAAAAGAGCAACTAAAATGATTAGGGGTTTAGAGAGGGTCCCATATGAGGAAAGATTAAAGAGGCTAGGACTCTTCAGTTTGGAAAAGAGAAGACTAAGGGGGGACATGATAGAGGTATATAAAATCATGAGTGATGTTGAGAAAGTGGATAAGGAAAAGTTATTTACTTATTCCCATAATACAAGAACTAGGGGTCACCAAATGAAATTAATAGGCAGCAGGTTTAAAACAAATAAAAGGAAGTTCTTCTTCACGCAGCGCACAGTCAACTTGTGGAACTCCTTACCTGAGGAGGTTGTGAAGGCTAGGACTATAACAATGTTTAAAAGGGGACTGGATAAATTCATGGTGGCTAAGTCCATAAATGGCTATTAGCCAGGATGGGTAAGAATGGTGTCCCTAGCCTCTGTTCGTCAGAGGATGGAGATGGATGGCAGGAGAGAGATCACTTGATCATTGCCTGTTAGGTTCACTCCCTCAGGGGCACCTGGCATTGGCCACTGTCGGTAGACAGATACTGGGCTAGATGGACCTTTGGTCTGACCCGGTACGGCCTCTCTTATGTTTATGTTCTTATGTTCTTAATTTATTACAGGACTGTGGCCTAAATATGCAACACAAATTTTCTTCCTTCTTGAGAGGGAAAAGGTTTCACTAAGGAAATAAGCTTCAGTTTCATCTTTTACTAGGTTAACAAAATGAATATAATATTTTTAAGATTATGAAAATACCTCAAAGCCTTTTAAAGCTTGTCTTAATTTCTCCTTTTTCACTTCCTAATTTTCTTTAGCTAGTACAAAACAAGCCCTTCAAATTAGGAAAGAAGCTTTCACTAGATTTGTCAAGAAATACAATCTTCCTGTAAGAAAGTTCCAAGGCTGAAGCCACAAATGGACTTGCTACAATTCCCACCACAATTTCTATATAATCACAGAAGTAGTGTATTACTGTTATTTCATATATACAATACATACCAAAGCCCAATGGCTTCCCTAATTCAAATCTAGGCAATACAGATTCAAAGTCACTCATTCCTCCTAATCAAACTGACCATGGACTCCACATGACCTTGCCAACATGATCTCCTCTGCCAGTTTCAGTGTTTAGTCAACTGTTATGAATGACTCAGAAAAGGCTAGGCTGTAATATTCTCTCTCACTCTTCCTCACCACCTTTTACAGAAGCCCAGAGAAGCAAGCTTTAATGTCTCCAATACAAGAAAAAAGTGAAATTTAAACAAACTTTTTATACAAGACCCTGAAACTTAGAATTATTCACCCAAATCCTATATTAAAAGGATAAAATAAGACTCAAAACGTTTGATAAAATAAGACCCAAAAAAAGGAATTTCATAATTAAAGGTACTTGGAATTTCTGAAGCAGCTGGCTATTTTTTAAATAAAACAGTAACAAAAACAATTTAGTAGCATGTAGTTAATTGTGGTTTGAGGATTAAGAGTGAGTTTCAGTAATTAAAAAACTAATTTCTGTTCAAACGGACAAATATACAGGATGTAGTAACGAATACGGATATTTTATTATGCACCCTCAAATATGACTTGGATAAATATTTTGCCTTGAGAAGTTCTTCTGAAAGATGAAATCTAGGCTGTGAACTTGAAATAAGCAAAACTTGTAAAGGGTCAAAGAAGTAGCTAATACAGCTAAAAAGCCCAACGGGAAAGTAGGATGGTGTGACAGAAAGAACACACAGGAAGGGGCATATTGTTGGGGCTGAGGCTGGGGATCAAGATCCTCATGACTGGAGAAAGGGGAGGTAGAGAGAGATGTCTTTGAAGACACTTAGCTTCCCCAGCATCCACAGGCTGGAACCCCTTCAGGGAAGGCAGGTGCCTTTCAGCTAGGGATGGGAGAAAAATACTATCAGATTTGGGGACCTGGCAAGCAGATACATCTGAGGCTCAGGGTGTCACAGGGTGGCAGGTCGGGGTTGCAAGTGGGAGACAGACACTGGGCTGAGAAGGTGTCATGGTGGGAAGTAGTGGGCTGACAGATCCAGGGGTTGGGTAGGAGGGGTAATGGGGGAGGTACCACATCCAGGTGGGTCAGGTGTGGGGGGGGACCATCAGGAGGCTGACATATCTAGGGAGGATCAGAGATGCGCTGTGGAGGCAGACACATTTGGGGGGAGGAGGAAGGCAGGCTAGGGGGTAGACATTTGGGGGCTCTCAGGGGGCAGACACACTGAGGGAGGCCTAGGAGTGTCACGGTGGGGAAGCCAGGGAGGCAGGCGAGCAGACACCTCCGGAGCTCAGGCTGTCACAGAGAGGCAAGGAAGGGGGCTAACGCGTCCAAGGGGGAGGCAGGCACAGGCTTATCTGAGGGGGGCTCAGACACATCTGGGGCGGGGGGCTCAGGAAGGCAGGCACCTTGGGCCGGACTCAGACACCTGGGGGGGCTCAAGACTGTCACTGGAGGCTGGCTGGGGAAGGCAGCCGCTGGGGAAGGCAGCCACTGGGGGGGCGGGCTCATGATGGCTCAGACCCCTCTGGGGGGACAGACACCTTGGATAGGGGGGCCTCAGGGGCAGCCAATGGGCACAGACACCTCGACTAGGGGGGCTCAGGCACCTCGGGGGAGGCTCGCGAGGATAGGCCCGCCCGCGGGGGGAAGACACCTGGGGAGGGGGCGCAGGGGGGCAGGCGCCTCGGGGGTGCCGGGGGCAGGCAGGTTGGGGAGCTCAGACAGCCCCGAGGCCGGGGGGGCTCAGGCACCTCCGGGGCAGGCTGGGGGCGCCGCCAGCAGGGGCTCGGCCGCAGAGAGCCGGAGGCAGCACCAGCCGCGGGTCTCACCTGCTCCGGGCCCGGCCTTCCCCGGCGGCGGGCCCGCAGCTCCGCTCCCGCTGCTCCCTGCGCTGCAGAGGCCGGCAAGGCCGCGGACATGGGACACGTCCCCGGGCCTGGCAGCGGCTCGCTCCCCGGCCGGGCTGCGCTGTCACCGAGCGCCGGGGCTGAGGGCTCGGCCACCACAGGCTCGCTCGCTCGCTCGCTCCAAAATGGCGGCGGGAGCGGCCTGCCCAGACCCGGGAAGGGGGCGGGGCAGGCAGGGGCGGAGGGAGCCGAGGGGCGGGGCCTGCAACAGGGGCTGGGCGGGGCCCGGGGTTAGAGGTGGGCGCGTGAAGCCCGGGGGCTCCGCGCAGCTGCGGGGGGTAGTTCTGCCGAGGGGGGATGGGAAAGCTCCAGGAAGGGAGCATGGGAAGGTTCCATGCGAAGGGGGGGATGAGAAGGTTCCATTGGGCCGGGGGACGGGGGAGGGCTTCATGGCCCTGGGGATGGGAAGGTTCTGTGGGAGGGGGGAGCTTCCACTGGGCCTGTGGAGGGGGGGTGGGCAGGTTCCTTGGGTCTGGGGAGGGTAAGGTTCCATGACAGACGGCATTAGGCGAGGGATGGAATGGGGGGGTAGGAAGGTTGCATGGAGGCGGGAATGGCGTTTGGCGAGGGATGGAATGGGGGGGTAGGAAGGTTCCGTGGAGGCGGGAATGGCATTAGGCGAGGGATGGAATGGGGGGTAGGAAGGTTGCGTGGAGGCGGGAATGGCGTTTGGCGAGGGATGGAATGGGGGGGTAGGAAGGTTGCGTGGAGGCGGGAATGGCGTTTGGCGAGGGATGGAATGGGGGGGTAGGAAGGTTGCGTGGAGGCGGGAATGGCGTTTGGCGAGGGATGGAATGGGGGGGTAGGAAGGTTGCGTGGAGGCGGGAATGCCGTTTGGCGAGGGATGGAATGGGGGGTAGGAAGGTTGCGTGGAGGCGGGAATGGCGTTTGGCGAGGGATGGAATGGGGGGTAGGAAGGTTGCGTGGAGGCGGGAATGGCGTTTGGCGAGGGATGGAATGGGGGGGTAGGAAGGTTGCGTGGAGGCGGGAATGGCGTTTGGCGAGGGATGGAATGGGGGGTAGGAAGGTTGCGTGGAGGCGGGAATGGCGTTTGGCGAGGGATGGAATGGGGGGGTAGGAAGGTTGCGTGGAGGCGGGAATGGCGTTTGGCGAGGGATGGAATGGGGGGTAGGAAGGTTGCGTGGAGGCGGGAATGGCGTTTGGCGAGGGATGGAATGGGGGGGTAGGAAGGTTGCGTGGAGGCGGGAATGGCGTTTGGCGAGGGATGGAATGGGGGGGTAGGAAGGTTGCGTGGAGGCGGGAATGGCGTTTGGCGAGGGATGGAATGGGGGGTAGGAAGGTTGCGTGGAGGCGGGAATGGCGTTTGGCGAGGGATGGAATGGGGGGTAGGAAGGTTGCGAGGAGGCGGGAATGGCGTTTGGCGAGGGATGGAAGGAGGGGTAGGAAGGTTGCGTGGAGGCGGGAATGGCGTTTGGCGAGGGATGGAATGGGGGGTAGGAAGGTTGCGTGGAGGCGGGAATGGCGTTTGGCGAGGGATGGAATGAGGGGTAGGAAGGTTGCGAGGAGGCGGGAATGGCGTTTGGCGAGGGATGGAATGGGGGGTAGGAAGGTTGCGTGAAGGCGGGAATGGCGTTTGGCGAGGGATGGAATGGGGGGTAGGAAGGTTGCGTGGAGGCGGGAATGGCGTTTGGCGAGGGATGGAATGGGGGGGTAGGAAGGTTGCGTGGAGGCGGGAATGGCGTTTGGCGAGGGATGGAATGGGGGGGTAGGAAGGTTGCGTGGAGGCGGGAATGGCGTTTGGCGAGGGATGGAATGGGGGGGTAGGAAGGTTGCGTGGAGGCGGGAATGGCGTTTGGCGAGGGATGGAATGGGGGGTAGGAAGGTTGCGTGGAGGCGGGAATGGCGTTTGGCGACGGATGGAATGGGGGGTAGGAAGGTTGCGTGGAGGCGGGAATGGCGTTAGATGAGGGATGGAATGGGGGGGAGGAAGGTTCCGTGGAGGTGGGAATGGCGTTTGGCGAGGGATGGAATGGGGGGTAGGAAAGTTGCGTGGAGGCGGGAATGGCGTTTGGCGAGGGATGGAATGGGGGGTAGGAAGGTTGCGTGGAGGCGGGAATGGCGTTTGGCGAAGGATGGAATGGGTGGGTAGGAAGGTTGCGTGGAGGCGGGAATGGCGTTTGGCGAAGGATGGAATGGGTGGGTAGGAAGGTTGCGTGGAGGCGGGAATGGCATTAGGCGAGGGATGGAATGGGGGGGTAGGAAGGTTGCGTGGAGGCGGGAATGGCGTTTGGCGAGGGATGGAATGGGGGGGTAGGAAGGTTGCGTGGAGGCGGGAATGGCATTAGGCGAGGGATGGAATGGGGGGGTAGGAAGGTTGCGTGGAGGCGGGAATGGCGTTTGGTGAGGGATGGAATGGGGGGTAGGAAGGTTCCGTGGGGGCGGGAATGGCGTTTGGCGAGGGATGGAATGGGGGGGTAGGAAGGTTGCGTGGAGGCGGGAATAGCGTTTGGTGAGGGATGGAATGGGGGGGTAGGAAGGTTGCGTGGAGGCGGGAATGGCGTTTGGCGAGGGATGGAATGGGGGGTAGGAAGGTTGCGTGGAGGCGGGAATGGCGTTTGGCGAGGGATGGAATGGGGGGGTAGGAAGGTTGCGTGGAGGCGGGAATGGCGTTTGGCGAGGGATGGAATGGGGGGGTAGGAAGGTTGCGTGGAGGCGGGAATGGCGTTTGGCGAGGGATGGAATGGGGGGGTAGGAAGGTTCCGTGGAGGCGGGAATGGCATTAGGCGAGGGATGGAATGGGGGGGTAGGAAGGTTGCGTGGAGGCGGGAATGGCGTTTGGTGAGGGATGGAATGGGGGGTAGGAAGGTTCCGTGGGGGCGGGAATGGGGGGTAAGAAGGTTGCGTGGAGGCGGGAATGGCGTTTGGCGAGGGATGGAATGGGGGGTAGGAAGGTTGCGTGGAGGCGGGAATGGCGTTTGGCGAGGGATGGAATGGGGGGGTAGGAAGGTTGCGTGGAGGCGGGAATGGCGTTTGATGAGGGATGGAATGGGGGGTAGGAAGGTTGCGTGGAGGCGGGAATGGCATTAGGCGAGGGATGGAATGGGGGGGGTAGGAAGGTTGCGTGGAGGCGGGAATGGCATTAGGCGAGGGATGGAATGGGGGGGTAGGAAGGTTGCATGGAGGCGGGAATGGCGTTTGGCGAGGGATGGAATGCGGGGGTAGGAAGGTTGCGTGGAGGCGGGAATGTCTTTGGCGACGGATGGAATGGGGGGGTAGGAAGGTTGCGTGGAGGCGGGAATGGCGTTTGGCGAGGGATGGAATGGGGGGGTAGGAAGGTTGCGTGGAGGCGGGAATGGCGTTTGGCGAGGGATGGAATGGGGGGTAGGAAGGTTCCGTGGAGGCGGGAATGGCGTTTGGCGAGGGATGGAATGGGGGGTAGGAAGGTTGCGTGGAGGTGGGAATGGCATTAGGCGAGGGATGGAATGGGGGGTAGGAAGGTTGCGTGGAGGCGGGAATGGCGTTTGGCGAGGGATGGAATGGGGGGGTAGGAAGGTTGCGTGGAGGCGGGAATGGCGTTTGGCGAGGGATGGAATGGGGGGGTAGGAAGGTTGCGTGGAGGCGGGAATGGCGTTTGGCGAGGGATGGAATGGGGGGTAGGAAGGTTCCGTGGAGGCGGGAATGGCGTTTGGCGAGGGATGGAATGGGGGGTAGGAAGGTTGCGTGGAGGCGGGAATGGCATTAGGCGAGGGATGGAATGGGGGGTAGGAAGGTTCTGTGGAGGCGGGAATGGGGGGGTAGGAAGGTTGCGTGGAGGCGGGAATGGCATTTGATGAGGGATGGAATGGCTACTTAGTTTCGTAAGTTTGGTGAAGATCCTTGTCAAAGTACACTATATTGACTGAATCACCCTTATCCACATGCTTGTTGACACCCTCAAAAAATCCTAATAGATTGATGAGGCATGACTTCTCTTTACAAAATCCATGGTGATTCTTCCCTAACATAACACGTTATCTATGTGTCTGATAATTCTGTTCCGTACTATAGTTTCTACCAATTTGCTGGGTACTGAAATTAGACACACCAGCCTATAATTGCCAGGATCTCCTCTGAAGCCCCTTTTTTAAATCAGCTCAGTTGCCCTGTACATTCCAGCACTGTACAAGAAAAGAATTAATTGAGATTTGAAAAATGTCACATTGGATCACTTCCCCTAGTCTCTGAATGTGTCTTGTCATCTCTTTGCCTGTTTTATTTAGGCTCTCATCCTGCAAACACTTACGAACATATTAATTTTCAGCATTTGTGTAGTTTCGCTGAAGTCAAAGGGGTTACTCATGCGTGTAAAGTTATTCACATGTAAGCATTTGCAGGTTTGGAGCCTATGGCCAGGTCTCCAATAGAAAAGATTTTCCAGTAACACTATACCGGCACACACCCCAATGTAGACACAGGTTATATGGGCAATAAGGTGCTTTTGCTAGTATAACTTATACACAGGGCCTGTGTCTTTCACAGAGGTCATGGAAGTCATGGATTCTGTGACTTTCCATGACCTCTCTGACTTCTACAGCGGCCAGTGTGGCTGACCCCAGGGCCAGCTGTTCAGGTGGCCCCAGGGACAGCCACACTGGCCACTGCTCGGGCGGCCCAGGCAGCTGGCCCCAGGGACCACCCAAGCAGTGGCCGGTGAGGCTGGCTCTCGGGACTGCCTGAGCAGTGGTCCTGGGGGCGGGCAGCAGGAGCAGCCGCTGTCAGCGGCCCCTGGCAGTGGTCCCAGGGGTGGTGGGAGCAGCCACTGTTCGCAGCCCCTGGCAGTTGGTGCTGCTGCCCCTCTCCCCACCAAGCAGCAAGTAAATTCTTGTCTCTCAAATGGTAACAATGTAGTTCTAATATGAAGTAGAAAGGTTTCCAAGGTGATACTTCTTATTGTGAAATATTTGTGGGGCATATTGTGGGCAGTTACGGCTGTATCTTTTTAACCTAAAGTTCAGGGGACTAAACTGACCATTCTCCATTAGTCTGGTTACACAAAACTAAAGGCTCCAATTCCAAATGACTGTGATGGAGTCTCACGCTCTAGGAACATGATATGGAAATTGTGCATATAAAGGGAAAAGAGAGCATGGTGGCAGACATGCTGTCCGGGAAAGAGGGCTCTGACCTGTTGCCTCTGGGTCAGCCAGTGGCTAACCCTCCTGCAGCTTTTAAGGGGGGAGGTGTGACTGAGTGCACCCCTGTATTCACCCCCTACACACTATGGTAATAATCTTTGTACAAAGTATGTCTTGTGAGGTATCATTTTAAAACTAATAACTCACTTCTCTGGATTGCACCCTGGAATGTTACAAGCACAACAGCTCAACAAAGCCAGAGCTTTGGTGAGGATCGGTTCTGAAATGCTCTTAAATTCTGCAGGACCTTAGGTGCAAAAATGTGGTCCAGCAGAATTTAGGAACTTCATAGGCCTGAAACTCTGGACCTGTGGTACTTAGATGCTTCACAGAAACTGAGCTCTTGGGAGGCTGAGCCCTCTAGAGTTTAGGAGCTTACCTTCACTGCAGGAAAGGAGCTCTTTGCATCTGTCTCCTGCAGAATTCCTAAATGCCACAGGCCCAGAACTCTTGGGAAGCTTAAGTCTGTCGCTACGTGGAAGCTCTGATGCTTATTTCCATTTAAACCCCTCACCTTCTTATTTTCCTTTAACAAAAACCTGGGAAATTAAATGTAAAAGCTCCATATTAATACAATATTAAAGTGAAATGCTCAGGGACTGAGCCTCAGAATCGTCAGAACCCCTCAAAAGTCAGGAAATATCAATGTTGAGATTGAATGTCAAATCCGACCTCAGTTCTCATGGATGTGCATTCTGGTACAGTCTTTAACCATGAGATCACAAACTGTTTCTCAAACAACACAATATTACAATGCAATCTTTAATTTGTGGATTCCAGGATCTCAGATATACATGCATCTAAGGTTGCAGAAAAAATTGTATTATGGTACACTATTATCTGAGAAGTACTGTAGTATGCAACCACACAATTAATTATTCTGTTGTAATATATAAATGCAAGGCGCCAAGATAAGGTTTTTTATTCTTCATATTGTTGAGGGCTTAACCTGTTCAATCCAACCCACTGCACTGATATACTTGTATGAAAATTGGATTAAATCACTATTCTGCAGAGGTCCACCATAAGGCCTATATACCATTTAAGTCCCACTTAAAAACACAAAATAGCATTAATGTGGTGTTGGCCCGCTAGAGAGGACTGAATTTCTCCCTTGATAACTATATAGGATAAGTTATTGAGGCAGACAAATGAAGCATAGATTAAAAAGGATGTTAAGAAAATTAAAATCCCTGTTTATTTCTAGAGAAAGGGCTTGAGGGGCCTGATGAAAAACATTAAAGTGGAGTCAACATGAACCAAAAATACCAGCAAATTTAGCCAAACCACTTTTTCCCATCTTTAAAATGCCTTCTGCTCCTATGATCAAAGAAACTCATACAGCTGTAGCCACCACACATATATTATACCTGGGCTGCTGTTCACCAAAATATTACTGTGAATAAGAATGGTAATGATAGTTCTAATAATATCTGAGATGCATACAAACAATACATAGCCATAATTAATATAGAAATACACACTGTCACTTCAAACAGGATCAATAATAGGCATGAGTCCAGCACAGACCCTGGGTGATCTCCAGTTGTCTCCCTTGGCAGTTACAGCTTCCAAGACTCAGGAGCCTGCTCTACACTACAAAGTTAGGTCGACATATGCCACATTAGGTCGAGTTAATAATGTATGTATCTACACTACTGAGTCCCTTCCGCCGACCTAAGGGGCTTGTAAAGTCAACTTCTGTACTCCACCTCCGCGAGAGGCGTACTGCTTCAGTCGACATCCATGCGTTGACATGAGGATAGTGTAGATACAGCGCTGTGTAATTAGAATGAATTGGCCTCCAGGAGGTGTCCCACAGTGCTCCACTGTGACTACTCTGGAGAGCACTTTCAACTTCACTGCACTTCAGACAGGTACACAGGAAACAGCCACCCCCCGGTTAAAGCCCCGGTAACTTTTGAATTTTAATTTCCTATTTGTTTGGTGTGGAGAGCTTGTCAGCACAGCTGACCATGGATGCTCAAGGCCGCAAACATGCTTCAGCATGGAGCACACAGGAGGTAGTGAATCTGATTGCTGTGTGGGGAGAAGAGTTTGTGCAGGCAGAGCTCCAATCCAGCAGAAGAAATGCTGACATCTCTGCCAAAATCATGCAGGGCATGGGGGAGAAGAGCTATACACAGCAGTGCCGCGTGAAAATAAAGGAGCTTCGGCAAGCGTCCTAGAAGACAAGGGAGGCGAACAGTCGGTCTGGTTCTGAGCCACAGACATGCCGTTTCTATGAGGAACTGCATGCGATTCAAAGCTCCACTCCACCACTACCCCAAAACACTCTGTGGATACCTCCCAGGAACCCCAGGCAACAACGAAGAGGACACTGTTGAAGAGGAAGAGGAGGAGGAGAATGTGAGGCAGGAAAGCGGAGAATCCATTCTCCCCGACAGTCAAGAACTTTTTTAAACTCTGGAGCCCATCCCCTCACAGGACCAATTGTCAGCAGAGCATGATGCCTGGGAAGGCACCTCTGGTGAGTACACATTTTCAATCAAACTGTAGGAGTCACATGCTATTATTTTTAATGTTGAATCTGAATTAAAAAATTGGGATAGTAGTTATCAGCGGCCACTCCAGCTATGCAGACGGTGCTCTCCGAAAAAGACTGTTTATCTGCCTGGGGATGCCCCAGGAATCCTCCCTTGAGATCTCTAGAAAGCTTTCATGGAGGTACTCTGTAATCCTTTGCAGAAGGTTTCTGGGAAGGGCTGCCTTATTTCGTCCACCATGGTAGGACACTTTCCCGTACCACTCCAGTATTAACTCGTCTGGCATCATTGCGGCACACAGTATTGCAGCATAAGGACCAGGTCTGTACCCAGATGCTTGCAGCATCTGCTCCCTTTCTGCCTCTGTTACCCTCAGGAGAATGCATCCCACAAAGTGGGTATTCACCCACGAAAGCTCATGCTCCAATACGTCTGTTAGTCTATAAGGTGCCACAGGACTCTTTGCTGCTTTTACAGATCCAGACTAACACTGATACTCAGGAGAGTGATAGCTCATATGGTCACCTAGGGGAAACGGGGTAAGTTTTAAATGCTAGCCCATAAACCCCAAGCAATTTGACAAGTAATCCACCCGTCTGGTGAATTCTGGGTCACACAACCACACTTTCCCGAGCATGCCCTGGTTGTGGCTGTATTGCAGCCAGCATTTAAAAAACAGGGTTGGGGGCAATGCTTCCTGTTTGTCTCCCTTCCACCCGAACTCAGTGCTGCTTTTGTAACAATCAAACTATTTGTGGGGCTTTACGCTGGTGCCTGTCCTCAAGCACCATCCAGGTTGCTATGGGAAATGGGGCTTTTCTGAGGTTGGAACCACTGATCCCAAGGATGTCTTCACAAAATCTGCAGCACAAGACCTCTCACCCATAACTCATGGCCTTACTCACCATGCCTCATCAATCTATTAGGACTTTCCCAGATTAGAAGGTGGAAAAAGAAGGCTCAGGAGGACATGTCCAATGAGTTAAGGCGCACCGCCGAGAGTGACAAGACGGAGCTCAGCGCAGGATTGCACTGTCCAACAGCCTGCACAAGGACCGCGAGGACAGGAGAGCATGCTGGGAACACAAGTGTGACACGCAGGACAAGATGGTGTGGATTATGAGGGAGCAGACAGATATGTTGGTGTGTCTGGTTGAGGTTCAAGAAAGGCAGCTGGATGCTAGAGTCCCACTGCAGCCTATGCTGAACCTGCTGCCACCGTTGCCAAGTTCCACATCCTCCTCTCCCAGAAATCCTAGGATGCGGGGGCTTGGGGAATTCTGGTATCCCTTGTACTAAACTCCAGGGGAGGGTACAAGGATGAGAAGGCGCCCATTCCCACACCTTTGATTGTTATTGCAGCACAACTGTAAGCAAGCCGTCCTTGTTTCTCCCTGCCCTCCCCCAGTGTTATCAGCCCCTTAGACCCAGATTATCTTACTTGTCTTCGCTGTCTCTCAGTGTTTGTGAGCATAATCAAAATTAATGGATTGAGGAGAAAAGGCTCTTTATTAATTCAGCACACTGTAGGGGGTGTAGTTCACAGGGGAGTACATGCAATGAAGGGGACACCTTGGTAAGGAACAACACACATAAGTGTCGCATTACTGTGGATCATTGATGAAACTAGTTTTCAAAGCCTCACGGAGACACAGTGCGCCTCAATGTGCTCTTTTTACTGACCTGGTATCTGGCTGATCAAAATTGTCTGCCAGGTGATCTGCCTCCACCCCTGACCCCACGCCCCACCAGAAACTTTTATCTTTTTGTTTCACAGATATTATGAAGCACACAGCACTCAGCAACAACAATGGGAATATTGCTTTCACTAAGGTCTAACCTAGTTAGCAAAATACACAAGTGGGCTTTTAAACATCCAAAGGCACATTCCACCACCATTCTGCACTCGCTCAGCCGATGGGTGAACCGCTCCTTACTGCTATCCAGGCTGCCTGTGTACGGCTTCATAAGCCATAAGAACAACGGGTGGGTGGGTTTCTCAGGATCACAACTGGTATTTCAACATCACCACTGGTTATTTTGCAGTCTGCAAAGAAAGTTCCTGCTTGCAGCTCCTCCTAAAGAGGTGCACGTCATGCACCTTTCCCGACCATCCCACGTTGATGTCAGTTAAACGGCCCCTGTTCCCCACCAGTGCTTGCAACACCATTGAGAAGTACCCCTTTCTGTTTATGTACTCTTTGGCAACATGGTCTGGTGCCAAGATAGGGATGTGCATTCTGTCTATCGACCCACTGTAGTTAGGGAACCCCATCGCAGCAAAATCTCAAACTCCCACTATGTCCTGGACATTTTCCAGAGTCACTACCCTACTTAGCAGAAGTCCATTGATGGCTCTGGCAAGGTGGATCACAGCAGACCCCATGCCAATATAAAGTAGCTGAGACAGGCCTACCAGAAGGCAATGGAGGCCAACCATCACTCTGGTGTGGAGCCAAAGACACATTGCTTCTACAAGGAGCTGCACGCCATACTCGGCAGCAACTCCACCTCCACTGCTAAGAGCCCCATGGATACTTTGGAGGGACTGGAGGCAGCGGTCAGCAGATTCAACCCCAATGACAAAGTGGTGGATGAGGAAATGGAGCTCGAGGACGATATGGAGCAAATGGCAAGATTGTCCAGTGGTGTGATGAGTCAGGACCTCTTTTCCACTCTGGAGGGGTCTAGCCATTCTCAGCACTCTGGCTCTGGCACACAGGATGCAGGGGAGGCAAGCTCCAGTAAGTGCTCATTTTGCTTTGATACTGCATGGTGACAGGAGAGTGTGCTCTCATGTACTCTTTTATATGGCAGAAGAGGGATAAGGGACAGATATTAACAACAGAGCCTATGCAGCGAGTCCATGGTGGAAAAGTTTGTTAATGTACACGGGGATGTCCCTGGAATCCTCCATAGTGATCTCTAGGAAATGTTCCTCTAGGTATTCTGCAATCCTTTGCCAAAGATTCCTTGGTAGAGCTGCCTTGTTTCTCCCCACACTGTAGGAGACTTTGCCATGCCACCCAGCAATTATTTCTGCAGGGACCAGAGTAGCACACAGGTGAGCAGCATACGGAGCTAGTCTGAAGCAGCACACATGCAGGAGATACACCCTTGAATTCTGGGTTACCCTCAGGAGTGAGATATCGGGTTTGATTACTCTAACACAGGGGTCGGCAACCTTTCAGAAATGGTGTGCCAAGTCTTAATTTATTTACTCTAATTTAAGGTTTCGCATGCCAGTAATACATTTTCATGTTTTTAAAAGGTCTTTTCATAAGTCTATAATATATAACTAAACTATTGTTGTATGTAAAGTAAATAAGGTTTTTAAAATGTTTAAGAAGCTTCATTTAAAATTACATTAAAATGCAGAGCCCTCCGAACCGGTGGCCAGGACCCAGGCAGTGTGAGTGCCACCGAAAATCCAGCTCGCATGCCACCTTCGACACGCGTGCCATAGGTTGCCTACCCCTGCTCTAACATGTGGAACAGGGTGCCAGTATTCAGAATAGTCTCCCTAACCACTTTTAGTGACCCCCCTTTGCAAACCACTCTTTATAACTTCTTGCGCATTCACCCTTGCCACCTCTCTCCCCCACAAACTCACCATATTTGGGACTCATGCCAACCTGTACGCTAGCTCAGGGACAGTGAGAAAGAGGCGTGTATAACTTTTGTGATTCACAACTGTGAGTGCACTCATAATATTGTCTCTGTTCATTGTTTCTTTGGCTTCTGCAGATGTGCCCTTGAGAACCCAATCCTCCAGCAGAGTGCCTCCATCAGATAAGGCGCAAATCAGGAGGAGTAAGGAAGATATGTTTCATTAAGTGCTGCAGTCAATAGATGCAGCACACAATGAAACAAGAGCATGGAGGGAGACAGTTAATGAAAGACTGAGGCTGGATAGCCTGGAAAGGACCTGTGGGAAGGAGTGGATGATAAAGATACTGGAAGGCTAGACAGAGATGATTAAGTCCCTCATTACCCTGGAATCTGAGCACACCCGTGCACGACTCACCCTGCACCCACTACAGAACTCCGGTCCATGCCCTCTCCAAACTCCCGCACTGCAGTCCTCGCAAGTTCCCAGGCCCTCACAGTACCCTGTGCACTCCACGCCTAGGATCTGGTTTCCCAGTGAAAGCTGGAGTTACACACAGCTGTGAAAGCCCTAACTGCGAGACTGTTACTCATTGCCCATGTCACCTGTTTGACCAAAAAATTGTGTTTTGTCCTATTACTAAACTTGAGTCTTTGAAATAAAGTGATTATTTGTGACATACATACATTGGTTAGTGCTAACACTGAAACACAGTGGCTATAGATAGGACTATTTGCTCACTGCAATTAATGGTGTAATTCAAGGCAGCAAGTAATCACTGCCTGGTCAAATGCCTCACATAAGGACACATTACTGGAAATTGTTGCCAAAATACTCCTTCAAAGCCTTCTTGATTGGAATAGCTTCCCACTGCATCCCTCTAATTACCTTTGTATCCGGCTGCTCAAAATCAGCCAGCCAATCAACCTCAGCAGTCCACCCCTGGGGAAACTTTCCCCCCTTCACTTTGCAAATATTACATGCAGTACAGCAGGCTGCAATGACCGTTGGAATCTTTTCCTCACTGAGGTCTAACCGGCCAAAAAGACAGCGCCAGTGAGCTTTTAATCAGCCAAAGGCACATTCAATGGTCATTCAGCACCTGCTGAGCCTGTTGTTGAAGAGCTCCTTCTCACTGTCTAGGTTCCCAGTGTAAGGCTTCACATGCCATGGAAGCAAGAGGTAGGCGAGATTTCCAAGGATCACTATGGGCATTTGCACATCCTCCACTGGAATATTCTGGTCTGGAAAGAAAGTCCCAGCCTGCAGTTTTCTATACTAGGCTGCATCATGCACCTTCCCTGACCACCCTGCACTGATGTCAGTGGAATGGCTCCGGTGATCCACCAGTGCCTGCAAGACCATGGAGAAGTAGCCCTTTCAGTTGATGTACTCCATCACAAGATGGTCAGGGGACAACATTGGGATACGTGTTCCATCTATCGCCCCACTGCAGTTAGGGAATCCCATTGCCTCAAAACCATCAATTATTTCCTGCACATTACCAAGCGTCACAGTCCTTCGTAGCAGGAGACAATTAATGGCCCTGCACACTTGCATTACTGCAACCCCCACGGTGGACTTTCCAACCCCAGAGTGATTCACGATTGATCGATTGCAGTCTGGAGTTGCCAGCTTCCACACAGTGATCTCCACTCACTTTTCCACAGTGAGGGCAGCTCTCATTCTGCTGTCCTTATGCTGCAGTGCTGGGGCAAGCTATGCATACAGTTCCATGAAGGTGGGTTTCTGCATCCAAAAGTTCTGCAGTTACTGCTCACCATCCCATACATGCATCACAACGTGATCCTGACACTCAGTGCTTGTTTCCCTAGCCTAGTGCCAACAGTCCACCCTGGCAAGCTGCTCTGTGAATGCCAGCAGCAATCTTGAATTATTTGCTTGGCAGACAGCAGGGCAGGCATCACTAATTGACTCTCCATTTAGCAGTTCATTAAATACTGCAGGACCAGCCACATTGTGTTCATAAGGCTCATCACCAGACTGGTCAGCAGCTCAGAATCCATGCTGTCAGGCAGAGGTGGTGGGCACACAGTTTACAAGGGTGATTGAAAAATGGCACAAAACAAGTAGGAAGTCCATGGAATGATGGGACAGAAAGAATTTCATCACAAGATGGTGAGCATGTCCCCATGATGCACCGCAATCCATTCTCAGAACTCCCAGAGGCAGAGGGAGACAAAGGATGGCGAGTTACACAGTGGAATAACTATCAATGATGCAACGCTTTCTCTGTCAAAGCAAGAACAAGTACTGTGGACGCATTCTGCTGACACAAGGAGTGTTGTGTGGATGTGCACAACTGATGTTATTAAAGCGACTTATGATCTTTGACATAACTTGACTTAACTCAGTAGTGTAGACATGGCCTAAATATAATGTAATGTTTCCTGTATAGTCTTCCAATCCTCTTGTCTTGTCACATGCCCAAACCATCTAAGCCTGGACTCTCTCAACTTTTCTATAATTGGTACCACCTTTCCCCTACTTTGTTCATGCCGAACATAGTTCATCCTTGTATCTCCAAGCATCCATTTTAACATTTTAATTTCAACCATATTAGAGATTTGCTTCTATTTCTTTCTCAGTCCCCCACCATTCACAGGCATACAAAAGTGCAGGCCAGATAGCAACTGTGAAAAACAGGACGGGGTGGGGGGTAATAGGTACCTATATAAGAAAAAGTCCCAAAAAACGGGACTGTCCCTATAAAAATGGGACATCTGGTCACCCTAGGCCTGAATGCAAGATAAAATGATGATTATTTATACTGCAGTAGCGTCTAGAAGCCACAGCCCCACTGTGTGGTAAGAACTGTACAAACATATAACAAAGAGACAGTGTCTGCCCCATAAAATTTACAATATTTTTTAAAACCTAAAAATTTCTACTAATAATACCTTAGTTTACTAAACTGAAAGAATTAAAAATATCTAATTTACTCTTCATCTTTCCTTTAACACTTTGCATAAAATTCACCCCGGGCATTGGGTCTCACAAGGCCTATGCACCACTTAAATTTCACTTAAACCTTTAAGTGGTATATAGAGACTAGTGCAAGTTATGTATTTTACTTCACTTACTGGAAACAGGCTGGCCATTTTCTGTGTATAATCAGTTTCAGTCTTTTCTGCTCATGCACTAACACATGCCGCATGCAGAGATTCAGGAATAGGCTTAGTTTAAAAGAAAAAGGATGTATTGTGAGATAACAGGTTTATTATTCGGATACTGACTGGTGACTATTTCCATCTTCAGACTCCCTCCTTAACTGCCATCCACTGAAGAGTGGATATAACAGCAGTTGGGTGGACAGAAGATGCTACCTGCTGTTATGTCTGTGGTGAAATTGATCTTAATTCACAGGATCTCCTGCACTACACCAGCTCTTGAGTGTTGAAGTCTCTTTTATTAGCATGTTTGAGAATCTTCCCTAAAATGATCATTTCCAAATTATTTTCAATGTAACTAGGAATGTTAGGTGGTTTGTTGTTTCAGGCTTTTGTTTTTTTATTGAATGTGAGGCAGCCAAATAGCATACAGTAGAGGCAAGTGCAGTGAAAGCCTCCGACACTCAGTTTTGCCACCACACCTCAATTTAACAGCATGCCTGCAGTACTATTCCAGTCCCGGGTTCTACACACACCATTCTGCCAATTCATATTAATTCTGACCAGCGCTGCACTTTCACAGCCTGCTATTCCAGTCCCAGGCCCCCACACAGGTCGGTGGACACCTTTGTAAGTTTGTCCTGTGGAGCAATCAGAGGTGCTGCTGCGGTAACGCAGCATTGTTCAGGCAGAAGTCTCTCCCTCCCCCTTGTTAATTTTGACTTCGCTTGCCTGGCCTAGGGCGTGAGGTGGTAAAATCCGGAGCAGTGGTGGGGTCCTTTAGAAAGGTTAATGGCGCAAGGGAAGGCTTGGCATTTATACTGTACCCGAGGCCTGCCATGAAAGGGGCAGTTCCCTGCGCTCAGGGGCAGCAGTGTTACCCCCCATGGTAAACTGAGGCACAGAAGGGCGGAGGGGTCACACAGCGGGGTCGGGGGGGAACCCAGGAGTCCTAGCCCCCACAGGCCGGGGCAGTACGCGCCCCCTTTCCTGCTATCACCCCCCCTCCCCGTTACCCTGCAGCCCCCAGCCCGCCCCACGCGCGGCCCTGCCTCACAGCCAGACTCGCTGGCTCCCTGCGTTCCGGAGAGCCCAGGGGCGGCCGCTCTAGCTGGCTGGAGGCTGTCTCTATGGTCATTGCCCGCGGAGCGGGTCCTCCCGGGCGGCAGGGGGCGCTGCGGCGGCGGGCGGGCCCCGGCCGTCACGGCCGCGCGGAGGAGAGGAGGGGAGCGGCCGCCGCCGGCTGCCATGGACGCGCTGTGCAGCGCCGACCCCCGGCCTCGCGGCCGCCGCGGGGAGCCGCCCGTGTGCTCCTGCCCGGAGCCGGGCCCGGCGGCCTCCCTGCTGCCCTGGGCCCGCTTCTCCGCCTGGCTCGAGTGTGTCTGCGTGGTCACCTTCGACCTGGAGCTGGGGCAGGCCATGGAGGTGAGGGGGGCGCGGGGCTGTGGGGGGCAGCGGGTACGGGGGGCTGTGGGGGGCAGGGCGAGGGCGCCGATGGGGTGGGGCTCTGGGGCCGGGGGAGCGAGGGGGGCAGGGGTACGGGGGGCTGTGGGGGACAGGGTGAGGGGGGGCAGGGGGTACGGGGTGTGGTGGGGGGGCACGGGCCCGTGGGGCAGGGTACGGGGGGCTGTGGGGGACAGGGTGAGGGGGGGCAGGGGGTACGGGGTGTGGGGGGCCACGGGCCCGTGGGGCAGGGTACGGGGGGCTGTGGGGGCAGGGTGAGGGGGCCGGTGGGGGGTCAGTGGGTACGGGGTGGTTGGAGGAGTGAGGGGGGGCTCTGGGGCTGGGGGTGTGGGGGGCTCTGGGGCCGGGGGCCTGTGGGGGGCAGGGGATATGGAGTGGGAGGGGGCTCGGGCCAGCGGGGCAGGGTACGGGGGGCTGTGGGGGACAGGGTGGTTGGAGGAGTGAGGGGGGGCTCTGGGGCCGGGGGTGTGAGGGGCAGGGTGAGGGCGCTGGTGGGGGTGGGGCTTTGGGGATGGGGGTGTGAGGGGCAGAGGGTATGGGGTTTGGGGGGCTCGGACCGGGGGCCTGTGGAGGGCAGAGGGTACGGAGTGGGGGGGACTCGGGCCAGCGGGGCAGGGATACGGGGGGCTGTGGGGGACAGGGTGGTTGGAGGAGTGAGGGGGGGCTCTGGGGCCGGGGGTGTGGGGTGCAGGGTGAGGGGGACCCTGGAGAGAACAGGGGTGTGGGGGGGAATGGGCTGAGGGGGTCTCTGGGGCCATGGGAAGCAGGGGGGGTCATGGTTGTACGGGGTGAGGGGGGGCTCTAGGGCCTTGTGGGGTACAGGATGAGGGAATGGAGATGACTAAGGGGTACGGTGGGGAGGACAAGTATGGGCAAAGGGGGGCCATGGAGGCGTATGGGGGGACCTGAGGGGAGGAAGCCATGGGGTGAGGAGGGGCTGGGGAGTATGGCATGAGGAGGGTTGGGAAATACACCCCTCCCCCTGTATGGGGGGCCATGGAGGTGAGGAGGGTCTGGGGGTATGAGGTGAGCGGGAGGTGAAGGAACTATGGCGAGAGGCCTTAAGGGGGAGCAAGGGAGGTGGGGGGGGGTGTAGGTGGGCAAGGGGGTGCATGAGCAAAGGAGGTCCATGGAGGCAAGTATGAGGGGCCCTGGGGTCAGAGCTGTCCCTTGGATATGTTGAATCGGGGCAACTGCTCTGGGTCCTGTGCTTTGAGGGATTCCCAGCTTCAGTGTGCCTGTGTCATGTGGGGGGCGCTAGGCCGGCCAGGGGAGTTGGGGTTAGGGGTGCCTGGGGGGCCAGGCCAGCCTGGGGGTGAGGTTAATGGTTTGGGCAGGCTAGGCTGGCCAAGGAGTTAACAGGGGGCCTGGTGCCGGCAGTGAGGGTCAAGCCTGCACTAACCGGTGGGAAGCGCGCATTGTATTTCCTTTTCTTACTCGTCTGCCGCCGCACTGGCCTGGCGCATCCTAGTACCGCCAGAACACGCCAGGCTGACCCCATCCATTGCCCTTCTGCCCCGGACCTTCCCTTTTCTGGGACCCCCCTGCACAGGGGTCCCCTCACCCTTGGTACAGGTGCTACCCGGTGCCTCTCCATCGTCCCTCACCCCCCAGCACTGGTGTCACCTCCCCACACCAGATTTCACCTGTAAAAAAATTTTAAGGGTACCCATACAGGTTGATTTGTCTCGGGCTCCACACTCTCCTAGGGAAGACCCTGCATGGGGTAATGGGGGAGCTGAGGAGGGGAGGCCATGGGGGTGGGGGCAGATGGCTATGGAGGTGAGGGGATGAACAAGGGTAAACTTTGGCCCCCACCTGGACCCCATAGAGAATTCCCCATAAGGGATAGAGAGAATTGTTTGGGGATGGGGAACACTTAACTGAAAGGGCTTGAGTTGCCTCCTTGGGAGAACATGGAGCCTGAGAGGGGACCCTGTGGAGGAAGGGAATTGGAAGATACACAAAGGGAGCTAGGTGTATGGGACATGTGAGGCGGCTGAAGGCTTGAAGCCCACCCTGCTCAGAGGAGAGCTTGAGGTCCCATCATAAGAAAGGATCTTGCAATAACAGACATTTCCACTGATTGCACTGAACCCCAGGTTTGAACCTCATCTCCTGCCTGTCACTCACTGTGTGATCACAGGAACTACCCCCTCTGTGCCGTTTATTTACAGACTGTAAAACGGGGAGGATCCTGACCTCTGACTCCTAGAGAATTGAGACTTAATTATTGTTATAGCACTTTGAGGTCCCTAGATGGGAGGAGCTAGAGGTCAAACTAGCGCATCCCTGCTTAGGAATTGTTTGGGTGAGTTTTTTGCTTCCTGGACATTTACATTTATTTTTACTTTCTATGCAGTTTGAAAATAAAATATATATAAAAATAAAATAATTTCCACCCTGCAATTCAGTCAGTTTTACATTCCCAGTGGACTTGTTTCTTCACAGCCAGGTCTACTAAATCCTGGAGAGAACATGCAGATCTGGGGGCTGTGGTGGCATATCAGGATAATTTGTAGCATAAATATTTAATAGATCCTAATGAATATTTAACCTGAAAGAAGTTGAACTCTCACCCTTCACTATCTGTCCATTGTTAGATGAGAAGTGTGACTTGAACTTGCATATAGTTGACTTGGCAACGCAGCAAATCATCTTGAAATGGGATAGTCTCCTTCTGTTTGGTGTAAGGGCGTGGAAAAGCACTTATCTGACAGCACCAGCTGCCTGGAACATAGTGGGGCCACCTCAGGATCTTGGTGATGCCACATCCTCTTTTTACCAGTTTATATCTAGGACAGGCCACGCTGTCTGGTCCTTCTCACCTTTGTGGGGAAGCAGAAGGGGAACCCCACAGTGTTATCTGCAGCAAGGGAAAGAGTTTGGGGAAGAGGAACGATGTGGGTGGAATTAAGCATGGAAACTCAGAGTGTTTCCTGGGTGGGAAGGAAGCAAATGATTAGAGGGCTCACGCTGTTGTGTTTTGGTAGAGAATTGTAAGAAGGTAATTAAAAAAAAATCTTAAATGGTTTTGAACCATCGAGATATACGCTAGTTAGCGTCTTTAATCCTGTGATGTTATCATCATTTCCCTAATCCTTCCACACACACATCCGTTCCCCTCCTATTCTCTCGCTGGTCTTAAATTAGGTCCTGATCCTGTGATTGACTCCACTCGGACAGATCAGTGCATCCACACAAGGTCAATTACAGGGTCAGAACCTTAGACTGTAAGCTCTTTGGGGCAGGGAGAATGTCTTACAATATGTTTGTATGGCATCTGGTGTGATGGGACCTCAGTCCTGACTTGGGTCTTTGGATGCTGCTGTAATACCGCACCATTGAGATCAAGCCATTAGAGAAATGTGTGTCTATATGTGGCCCAGTA
This sequence comes from Mauremys mutica, assembly GCF_020497125.1. Lineage (NCBI taxonomy): Eukaryota > Metazoa > Chordata > Testudines > Geoemydidae > Mauremys > Mauremys mutica. The sequence continues at coordinate 3,294,421 of NC_059072.1, read as the reverse complement.
TGCTTCTGGAGAGATGTTTATAGTTATGGTATGTCTACAGCAGCTGAGGAGGATGCTTCCCTTGCTTCTTTGCTCAAGCTAGCGTGCAAAAAATAGCAGTGTGGCTGCGGTGGCACAGGCAGCGGCAGCTCGGGCTGGCTGAGCACGATCCCACCCGACCACCTGGGTGTGTACTTGGATGACTAGCCTGAGCTGCAGCTTGTGTCACTGTGGCCACACTGCTCTTTTTAGCATGCTAACAGAGCTAACATGTGCCTGTTTACCCAGGCTGGGAAGCACTCTTCCAGCTGCTGTGCAGATCCTCGGACTGACACTTCATAAATACTTAGAAGAAGAATTTTGCCTTTGCCAGTGGCATTGCAAAATGGATATAGAGGTGGGGAGAAAAGCTTTTCTGCTTTGCCCAGGTTGAGTGTACACCATACTTCTTTGCAGCAACCTCTGGCAATCTGTGCATGAAGAGGCACCGGTGCCAAAAAAGGCTTTCGTTCTGCATGTTAGTGGAAATCCATTAAACAGCAGTGATGTGTCTTATTCCAGAGTAGGTGTATTCCACATATGGCCACCACAGTTCTGCAGTAGAGGTAGATCTGGTTGGAGCAAGATTTGCATTCTGAGACCTGTAATTATTATGGGCTGTGCCTGTGGATTAAGCAACAGGGAAGCTGCATTGTACTCCTTTGGATACAAATTAGGCGAAGGGCACTGGTTCCGCCAATTTGCCTATAGCCTATGTTGAGACTAAGTTTGAGAATTCTTAGTGTGTGCCTTACCTTTGCCGCTCTTTGGCACTGCCTGTTTGGCCTCTCAATACATAAATGGGCACTAACATTGTTCCAACCCCTATCCCACCCTTCAGACTTTGCCTTCCACATCTGAGACAGGAGAGTGAAAAATTATTCCTTCTGTGTACTTTGTAGACACAGAGTCATCCTGGACACATTAATTCTAAACACTGGGATTTCTTAACTGTTTACTGGACTTTATTTTATTTTTCAGTGCCTAACTAGCTTTTGGAGATGTATAAAAAATAAAAACATGGGAGACCTAATCAGCCTTGCTGTAGGGTTCTTCGAAACTGTGCAGTCTCAAATATTTTTTTCTGAATAAAACTCTTCCGGATGGATCTGATTGGATGGAGCTTTCAGTGTTATTAAAATCAATGCATTTCTTCCTTCCCCTTGCTGCTCTAGATCAGTATAAAAGCCATGTAATTGGAGCCATCCTGGTGCACAGTTCTTGACCTTTAACAACAATATGCATGAAGGCAAGCCTAGTTTGTATTGTGGATCCATCAAATGGAATGGGAACTCTTAATACACCTTTACAGCTGTCACTGTAGCCTAGGGATTGCACGTTTCCAAATGTTGCATGATTTGTATGTTGTCTGCACAGCAATCACCAAGCACAGATATTCAATCAGTCTTGAACATAAAGCGTTCCATTGGCTTAAGCCTTGGTGGTGTTCAAATGTATAATATAATACAAACCGTAATAGGTGCTACGAAAGGAAGAATCAGCTGATGCAGGAATCAGATAGAATTACACTGGCTATGAGTCATGCACCAGCATGTTTCTTCAAATAGCCTATGAAGTGACTATCTCAGTTCAGGGCAACTGCACCTGTATTTCCCCTCAGTGGTCCAGCAAGGGCACTCACTCTCAGACTTCCAGTTTTCCAGCTGTTGCCTCTCTTCGGTGGAGAACTGCATCTCAATCCCTTCTGACCAGGGTACGTCCAGGCGGAACAGTTCCTGGCCTTCGCTGTATTTCCAGCACAGATAGTCTGCCTAAACAGACTTGCTTGCTTTCTCTTCAGAGATTGATAACAATGATTGTCAACGGTTGTAAGTTACTGCACAGTTCTTTCTAAGCAAGCCAAATGTAACGTTTAAAGCATTACAGAGAAGATGCATTAAAAACAATAAAAGAACTTACACACATGCTAATAAGCTTATCTGGAACTTCTGAGTTCCTAACATGGATTCTGGCAGATGAGTCCTTCAGTCCCCTACCCTACAGGAGACCCTGTGGTTACCAGTTCCTCACAACTCCAGCTCAGAACAAGCACCCAGTCTTACGAGGCCTCAGTAGGCCAAGTCCTTCCAATCCTTCCCTAAGGATTGGGGCCCTCCGTGGACCAGAGGTCCTGTCTGCTTGCTGTATGAGGAAGAAGGCCCTGAGGCACTTTAAACCCAGGCTTTTTATCCAAAAGTCTCTTCTTTGTCTCTTGGTCTCTGGAGAATTCAGTTTGAACTAGTATCTGTATATATCCCTGCAGGGGTGGGTTCCAAGCCTGATAAAGGATGAAGTTCATTAGCATCCCCCTTTCCTACTAGAGAAGGTCTGTACAATGTCACAACACATATACAATTGCATTGTTAATACAATGTACCCCAAAGATATTAACCTTTGTAAGTTTATCTTAATTCCATAAGGCTATTACAGGATTTTGTCAGTCTGTCACCCTGACAACAAAAATAGCAGGGAAAATTTCAAAATATTTTCCTATCTTTTTTTTTGGTTTTTCTTCCTCCAGTTAACAGTTTGGAGTCTGTAGGTGCTGTTGGGAACAGATCTTACTAGCACATTGCTTTTGAACTCTACAAGGGCCCTGACTGCTCGGCTGCTGCTGTCATAGAAACAGACAGTGGAGTGCTGAAAATGGGGTCTGGTAGTTCTAAAATAACCCATTTCACAAAAGCACAACCCCTCCCTTCCTAAACCCCTCCAAACACAGGCGCTTTGTGCAGCAGGGGCTATTTTAAACTACCAGACTCCATATTCAGGGTTACAGTTTGCGTTGCTATGACAGTAGCAGAGCACTCGGGGCCCTTGTAGATTTCAATGTGGGAGCCTTAGTGGAATGACCCTTTCTCAACAGTACAAGCAGGCTGCACACTGTTAACTTAGCTTTGGTGGGAGAGCTCCTACTTCACAGAGAATATTGAGTGACTTCAGCCAGTTGGGGCTCCTGTTTAGATTTCAAGGGATCTTTACAATGAAATGTTCCTTTTTATATACAGTACATTTTTGCAATTGAAAAGTGCTATATCCTAAATATTCTGGATTTTCCTTTCATCCACAAAGTATTTAATGAGTATTAACTTATTCCCAACCTTCTCCTGGGTGGGTAAGTATTCTTAGCTCATTTTACTGGGGAAGGAAAGCTATAGACATTAAGGATCAGACTTTCAAAAGTGACCGTTGATTTTTGAGTGTCTCAATGTTTGCGTAGTCAGCCTGAGACATTTGGGCCTGATTTTCCAAACTGCTGATCGCCTGCAGCTCCAATTGAAGTAAATACTTAACATCTCTGAAAATCAGGCCTAAATCAGGGGGCCAACCTCAGTGTCCACATTTGAGAATTTTGGTTTGAGTGGCTTGCTGGAGGCCATAGAAGATGTGGTATCAGAATTAGAATTCGGTTCTGTCTTCCAGTCCAGCACTTAGACCACAAGCAGTAAGTCTTCCAGAAAGAGTGGTTGTACTGGATTCGCGAAATGCTCGGTTGGCTGATAATTTGAGAATGAATAGACTTCAGGCATGCAGGACTCCACTCTTGTTGGACCCTTTGCTCTGTGTGTGATAAATTGGAAGTTACAGAAAGAAAAATTGGACTGAAGATCAAATTGGTCAGAGCCATATGAGTTTGGAGTCAGCTGCTCATTGTAAAAATACATCAAGCATTTTATGAAAATAATTGCACTCCTCCTGTGCAGTTCTAATGCATCACATCTTGGTGTCTAAAAGCATAGGTTCTTTGGCCTTGCTTTTATCACACATCTGCCCCTTCACTGCTGCACTGTACCTGTCATAACTTCACTCCTGGCGTTTTATAGCTTATGCCTTTTTTGTGTGGTGAGGCTGTACTGTCAGCGTAGTCTCTAATAGTTAACTTGACTCATTTTCAGAAGCTGATTAGGCCAGCCTGCCAAAGAAGCTGTGAGGAATTACTAGAGCTAGGACAGGCTTGATCCTGTGAACCTTCAAAGCTCTGGCTTGAAGCCCAGAGTAGCTATTAATAGACAGGTAGGAGAAGCCAAGTTTTGAAAACAGCTTCTGATTTGAGTACCAGGTGGTCCTCATACTGTCCTGAAACAGAACTACCTCCTGAGACCCTCAGAATTAGACTGTGCCTAGAAAATCCCTGTCTTGCAGGTCATCCAGTACAAGTAGCTTTCAAAGTGCCAGTAACCTGCCTGCCTAAAATTCCCCCCTGCAATTTCACTTGGCTACGTTATTCTTCATTTTCTATCCAGAAGGGCTGTTTGGGGCAGCTGCTGCATGGTTTATTAATAAAGTGTTGTAAATACTTTAGGATCCATCTGGGTAAAAGGTGGGATATAAAGCTTAATATCATTATCACTGTGTCAGAATTCCTCACGTCTCTTTGTATTTGTGATTGAGATTATTGTTCTGGAAAGAACCTTGCTGGTGTATGTCAGTTGCACACAGATTTTTGTACGTGCCACTGAACTGAGAAATGCTGAATGAGTTTACTTCTCCTTAGCTGGGTTACACTGTCTACAGGCACATAGATGCAACGCTAGCAGCACTTAAATATTTCAAGTACAAAATGGAATTTGTTTTCAATTTAGATACATAGAATCAGTCTAGGTTCTTTTGCATTTGAAGCATTAGGTGACAAATCCCACTGACTTTATAGCATAATTCTTTAGGCATTTGAGGTTGGAGTCAAACATACAACATGTCTCATCAATCTGTTAGAATTCTTTGAGGGTGTCAACAAGCTTGTGGACAAGGGTGATCCAGTCGATATAGTGTACTTGGACTTTCAGAAAGCCTTTGATAAGGTCCCTCACTAAAGGCTCTTAAGCAAAGTAAGCTGCCATGGGATAAGAGGGAAGGTCCTCGCATGGATTGGTAACTGGTTAAAAGACAGGAAAGAAAGGTTAAGAATAAATGGTCAGTTTTCACAATAGGGAGAGGTAAATAGTGGTGTCCACCAGGGGTCTGTACTGGGACCTGTGCTGTTCAACATATTCTTAAATGATCTGGAAAAGAGGTGAACAGTGAGGATGCAAAATTTGCAGGTGATGCAAAACTACTCCAGATACTTAAGTCCAAAGCTGACTGCAAAGAGTTACAAAGGAATCTCACAAAACTGGGTGACCAGGCAACAAAATATAAGATGAAATTCAATGTTAAGTGCAAATTAATGTATATTGGAAAAATAATCCCATCTGAACATACAAAATGATGGGATCTACATTAGCTGTTACCACTCAAGAAAGAGATCTTGGTGTCATTGTGCATAGTTCTCTGAAAACATCTGCTCAATGTGCAGCGGCAGCCAAAAAAGCTAATAATGTTAGGAACCATTAGGAAAGGGATAGATAATAAGACAGAAAATATCATAACATCACTACATAAATCCATGGTATGCCCACACCTTGAATGCTGCATGCATTTCTGGTTGCTCCATCTCAAAAAGATGTATTAGAATTGGAAAGTGTGCAGAGAAGGGCAACAAAAATGATTAAGGGCATGGAATGGCTTCTGTATGAGGAGAGATGAATAAGATTGGGACTGATCAGTTTAGAAAAGAGACAACTAAGATGGGGGTGTGTATGATAGAGATCTATAAATAATGAATGGTGTGGGAAAAGTGAATAGAGAAGTGTTATTTACCTCTTTACGCAACACAAGAAACGGGTCACCTGATCAAATTAATAGGCAGCAGGTTTAAAACAAACAAAAAGAAATACTACTTCACACAATGCACAGTCAACCTGTGGAACATGTTGCTATAGGATATTGTGAAGGCTAAAAGTATAACTGCATTCAGAAAAGAATTAGAAAAGTTAATGGAGCACAGGTCCATAAATGGCTATTAGCCAAGATGGTCAGGGATGGAATCCCATGCTCCAGGTGTCCCTAAACCTCCAACTATCAGAAGCTGGGACTAGCTGACAGGGCTTGGATTACTCAAAATTGTCATGTTCTGTTCATTCCTCTGAAATGAAGGCACTGGCCATTGTCAGACGACAGGATACTGAGATAGATGGACCATTGGTCTGACCTAGTATGGCCATTCTTACATTCTTATATGTTTGCTGTTCCATTGCAGTGGTCACAGGATATGGTTCCCTCTGCAGCCTTCTGAACACTTGGACCATTTTAAAGAAACATAGGTGCTGCCTTAGCCAGGTTCAAAAGCAGAAAAAAACAACTATAGATATAGGCCCATGCTTAAGTGCTGTCTTGAATGGAGATGCTTTCCTGAATTGGGGCCATAAAGAGGAAGGGACTTGGAAACAATTTCAGGCTGAATGAGGATAATTCTGTTTGGCTTCCTCTAGAGAGCACAGTCACCAAATCAGCAATCTCTGCTATCAGGTTTAAGCTTCAGGCTACTTAGTTTTTAAAGTTCAAAGAACTGCTAGTTTTTAAACCAGGGATGTCAGAATTAAAATGTGAATGATTCTTTCTGTCTACAGATTGGTTTATCTAATAAATGTGGCTTCTGACACTGGCTGCCTTTTGTTAACTCACTGTACTATCAGGTTCTAAATGGGTATGTTTACCTGTTAATAGTGTGAGCTAGAGTCTGTGGATTATATAACCTGATTTTTTCTTACAGCCAGGAAGCAATGTACATTTAAAAACATTGGCCTGGTGGGGGTGAGTTTTGGGGGACGTAGCAATGGCCGGAGTCTGCAGCTTGTCATCTCTTTTTTGTTTTGTAGTTGGTGTATCCTTATGACTTCAGACTGACAGAAAAAGAGGTAGGATTGTTTCTTCTGTTTTAAAGATCGGTAGGTGTCGTAGAGAGGGTGTCTTACAATGTGTTCTTGTTTGTTACAGAAAACCAACATATGCTACTTGTCCTTCCCAGACTCCTACTCAGGTAGGTGGCATCTGTGGGCTCTGCATGGAGAATGAGGATGGTTCCTGTTGTTGTGAAAGAGACATTAAGGTTAATATTAGAAAGAGTGAGTCAGCATCTGTAATGTAGCAGAGAGAACAATGGGCTGTATCTTCCAGAATGAAGACCTCAGAGAGCACTCTGGCATCAGGGCTGCATGGAGAGGTTTCCAGTTGAATTTTGATCCTTATCTAAATAGATGCAGAATCTGTGATCTAGCGGCTGACTGGAGAATTTCTCTATGTGCAAGCTTTGCTCATGCTTTTCAGGTGCCAGAAAAAGTATTACAAATAGTAATCAGGGCTAAATTTCCCCGGATTTGCAGCTGTCCATGCTGATATCAGCATTTTGATGCAGAAGATGGCTCAGCACAGGGAGAAATGTACTTAGCTTTTCTGGGGAAGGGGTTCTCTCCGAACAAAACACAACAAATTCAGAGTCTGTGTTTGCGAATCAGAACGATAGCTATGAGATGGAAAGCTGTATTAGGCCACTTCCCGTAAATCCCTCCATGATTGTTTCCTACAGTCTGCTCTCCAGGGCTTTGGCCAGTTGAGTTTTAATTGTCCTTAGAGATGGTGCTTCCACCACTTCCTTTCTGAGCCCTTTCTACTTCTGCTGTCCATCCCAAACTTTTCTGTTCTTAGTGTGATCCCTTTATTTCTAGCTGTACTCCTTCATAACACACAAAATAATCCCTTTCCTTCCTTGGGGCTTAAGCATCTAAAAAAATGTGAAGGGTGTATCATGTCTCACCCCTATGTAGTGCATTAGTTATTGATTAGCCTAAATTAGTGTTTAGCCAAGTTTTACATATGTAGCTCTCATCATAAATCAGCCCTTCCAGCTTCCTGCTGTAGTTGCTGTGGGTTGAACGTGTATATTAGAGATGATAATGGCAGCATGGTAGAACTCTGTGGGCTGCATTTTGCCCATTCTTGGACCGTCGAGTCAGTTTTCCATAGACCTGAATATCAGTCCCAGTTTGGCTCTCCTTTCACATGCCTGATGATGATTTGGGGCCTAAAATAATGTGAACTCACTTTGCACATATTCTGTAGGTGTCTCTCTGCCCATCCCTCCAATCTGGGGTATCTCTGGAGAGAATTTCATGCTCTGGTACCATGTGCAAAGTGTTCTCAGTGTGGGGGTTCCCAGCTGGGGAACTCACTCAGCTTGGCCATTTGCCAGAACAAGTACATCCTGGCTCTCAGGGTACGGTGCACTGGCTGTGTTTTCAGCCAAGGCTTTATGCAGTTTTGGATTAAAACTATATATGTGTAGGTTTCCAATCTGGTGTGGATGATAGGGGGAGGGCTGCAGCTGCTCAGTGTGGGCAGTACTGGCTGATGTTTTTAATGTTCCCAGCAAATGAGTGCATAATAAATACATCAATACAAATTCCTGTGATCTGCTGCATCTCCTTCCTAATTGATCCTACTGTTTTGCTGTTGCTCTCTCACTGCTAATTTGAGTTTGATATATTTTAACTGGTTTTTACTTCCTTACATTTTTTTGATAATCAAAGTCCCTAGTCCTTTCTTTACTGAATCTTCTTCTTGAGTGTGTGTGATCTTGTCTCTGTCTCAGGCGGCCTAGGAGATACTCAATTTAGCTTCCGTCTCCGTCAGTCTGGGGGGCAGAGAAACACTCATTTTGGGGATGATGGCGAATATAACAGAGAAGCCCCCCTAACACTACAGGTCAGTTATTGCACAGTATGCAGCTTGCACCTGCGAAATGAACAATAGCATTCATGTGTTTAAAAACAAAATGTGAACATGGATTTATTTTTTCTGTAAATAATTGTCCTGTTTGACTGGGAATAATCATAAAGGGGTAAATTTTCAGCATAAGGATTCCTATTCATCTTAATGCGAGTAGAGGGACATACTGCCGAGGATTTAACCTCTCTGTGGGAATAAAGATCAAGATATGATGTGTTGGAATGAGCCAGGCTGAAGGAGTGTTATTGCTCCGCTCAAACAGGGGACGAATGTTAGAGCTCTGGTGACCTAGAAAAGCTTTCTACCCCTGGAGTTCTGGTCTGTGATGCTCTCTTGTACTGGCTAGTCCATTTCACACAGAGAAGGTAGGTGTGGCTAGGTACTGATTCTCCTGCTAGAGCAGGAGTTTGTCCTTACTTCCTCTTCCTTCTTCCCCTGTTTGGTGTCAGGGTCCCTCAGGTGCCTGTGTAAGGTTTCTTAACGCCTGCCATCATATGCCCTGGGGAGTGACTCATGGTGACTGCTGCGCAGAGAAGGAATTCTGGGAATATTCTGGACTCTCTCATCACCTAGTGGTCTCACAACACACACAATCGCATTGCTCTCCAGTCAGCAAGGGAGGGGGGCCTGCTCAGAGATCGCACCAGGTGGTGCTAAAGAATTGCCAGGGGAGCAAGACTGCTAAAAAACTAGATGCTGCTCCTGGGAAAGTAATGTGTTATAAGTGCCACGGTCAATAGAACTCTGACACGCCAAGGAATAGTAGGCCTGGTCCACTGTGACTCCATCACTACCCCAGTGCCAGTTGTGGGAATGTAGGGATGTTGTAAATGCCAACTAGCGGTGAGGGATTTTTATCAAATCATGTGGGTTTTTTTTTTTGCCTTACAAGCTCTGTCCTTCAGGTCCTTTGTCAAAGCTACTGTCCTAGCTAAAGCCAGAATGGCATTGACTCAAGAGTTTGTCTGGCGAGAGTGCTATTGAGCGATGGAGGGCAGGCATCTCTTCCTCTCAGGAGATGTGTTGCCCCCACAGCACTCCAAGCCCATCTCTATCCCAAGAGGGAAGCTGGAAATCAGACAAGAGCTTGCTACATAGCAACAGGGAGTTACCAGGATTAGATCACTGAGCAAGCCCAGCTGGTTCATTCCAATGGGAACAGCAAGTAACCCTTTTAATAAGGGCCACAGATGGAATTACAGTAGTGGGTGTAGTACAAGGGGCTGGGTGACACCCTGGAGTTCAACTCCTTATGCTGCAATTGTGAATTCAGTGGGCCCAGTCTCATCCCTACATGGCCATTTAATAAATTCTGCCGTACAGTTTGTCATTGACAGTTGCCTCACAGAGAAGACCAGGCCTGGAGTAGTGGGGGGTGCTGTAGTTCAGGGCTGAGATGTACTTGCAGATCTCTGAGACGAGCAGTGGTGGGCAACATGCGGCCCATCAGGGTAATCTGATTGTGGGATACAAGACATTTTGCTGACGTTGACTGTCCGCAGGCAAGGCCCCCCGCAGCTCCAAGTGGCCACGGTTCGCCGTTCCCGACCAATGGGAGCTGCAGGAAGTGGCGGGCCACAGGGACGTGCTGGCCACAGCTCCCATTGGCGGGGAATGGCAAACCGCATCCACTGGGAGCTGCAGGGAGCTGTCCTGGTGGACGGTCAACGTCAGCAAAATGTCTCGCAGCCCGCAGTCAGATTACCCTGATGAGCTGCATGTGGGCCGCAGGCTGCCCTCCACTGGACTAGAGGGAGGCTCAAGACTGGTGGCGGAGGTAGCAGGTTCCTTGACAATGGTATTGTTGACCTCTTTCTTGCAGCGGGAGTCAGCTCATTACTTTGGCTATGTGTACTTCAGGCAAGTCAAGGACAGCTCAATGAAGAGAGGTTATTTCCAGAAGGTGAGTATTGAAACTAGGTAACTTGCTGCTTTAAAGGAGTACCTAGCTGTAAAATGGCATCTATCCATGGTTCTTAACAATCTCACCATTCCCTTCAATGACACCAGAAATGTTCCTCAAGGAAACAGGAAGGGCCACAGGGAAAAAAGCTGCAACAGTTGGACTACATGGAAAGTGTAGTCCGAAACAAACTTGCAAGACGCTGCCGTACTAGATAAATCATGTGACCAGTGATTTACAGTCCATTTGTGCCATAAATTCCTGAGAAATCTCTGAAGGAATATCTCCCTTCCCATACACTCCAGCTTCAGGAGCACAGAGATGGTGTATTTTGTTGTTGTTTGTATGATGGTACCACCCACAATGTGCTGGACACTGTCCAAATGTAGAGGAATACACAACTGGTGCCTCAAGGAACATGGAATTTCAGACTAGTTCTTTTTCTCAAGTCTAGTGAAGGAAGATTTTCCAATTCATTGCAGGCATCTATTTCTCTTTCTTTTATCTTTATCCATTGAATTACCAGTTTTGTTTTGATCTTCCCATCAAAACTAAAGTGACCTCCTATTAAAGAGTTTGAACCAGAGGGGAATTAAAACTATCGTTCAGAGACCTCTGCTTTGCAATAGGCCAGTCTGATAATTTGACAGAAGATTGAGGCTCTTTTGCTCCTATAATTGTTTTGTGCACTTCTCCTCTTCTATCCTGCTCTGTGCTCACACCCCGGAGTATCTTCCAAAGAGCAGTCTTGTCTTAACACTCATCAACTTGTGTCCCCAGTAAAATAATCGATCAGTCACTGAGAGAAAAACAACACTTAAAATCAGCGACAAAGAGTCCTGGTGCCACAGGACTCTTTGTCGCTTTTTCCAGATCCAGACTAACATGGCTACTCCTCTGATACTTAAAATCAGGAAGATAATGGAAAATTGGATCGCACTGGAGAGTTTCTGTAAAACACCTCTTGCCATGCTAACTTGATTGCTTTTGCGATAGAATTACAGCAGTAGAGGATAATGTAAAAGCACTGGATACAATACACTGTGACACTAAGGGCTGGTCTGCACTGCCGCATTAGGCACAGCTGCACCAATACAGCTGCGCTGCTGTAGTGCATCTGGTGAAGATGTGCTATCCTGACGGGAGAGCGCTTTCCTGTCTGCATAATTACTCCACCTCAACGAGAGGCGGAAGCTATGTCAGCGGGAGAGCGTCTCCTGCCAACAGCATGGGGTGGGTATTGCTTTAAGTCACTGTAAATTGCGTCTCCTGGGGGGATGGTTTTTCACACCCTTGAGCAAGGTAAGTTACATTGACTTAAGTGGTAGTGTAGACAAGGCCTTAGATGGGAGTAAAACGGAGGGCTAGACCAAATGGCAAAGTACATCTCTACCCCGATATAACGTGACCTGATATAACACGAATTCAGATATAACGCGGTAAAACAGCGCTCTGGGGGGCAGGGCTGCGCACTCTGGCAGATCAAAGCAAGTTTGATATAACACAGTTTCGCCTATAACGCGGTAAGATTCTTTGGCTCCCAAGGACAGCGTTATATCGGGGTAGAGGTGTACTGAATTGGAGAAAGTGTCCAGGAGTTATTGAAAAGATTTGAGTTGGAATAATTTGAAAAACAGAGTAAGCAGCACACTGAGGGGATACTGAATTGGAAGGTGGTATAAAAACCAATGACAGAGATGGTATAAAGGGACCCAGTGAGATTAGAAACATGGGCAGAAAAAGCAAAATGAAATTAACTTGGAAAAATGATCTCTCATTTCCCTTATTTTGTTTGTCTGCTTCAGTCTTCCACATATCAGTTCCCTGCCTGGTCCCTGATTCCTGCTCTGCTGATTTGTTCCCCTGTGCCTGGTCTCTAGCTCTACTCGGTACCCTCCTCCCTCAGGTAGCTCCTGGTGTGCTTGCACTGGCAGCTTTGGATCTACTGGCAATCACTGGCTCTTTACACTGGTGATCTTTTTTCTGCTGGGCTGCAGATTCATCTCTTATGGTTGCAGTGGTCCCTAGTGGAGGCTGCTAGACTGGCTCCTTCCGGCTTACAGCTGCTTCTGCAGACATCCAGGCTCTTCCCTGAGCGTGGACACCTGGAGAATCCAGTACAAAATAACCATCAAGTGTTCCACAGATTGTGAGCAAGTGCACTGAAACATCATTTTGGGCAAAATAGATTCAGCTTCTGGGCTCCTGGCAAGAGTCCATTGTGGACCTCCGGTGGGCAGAGTCTGAACACCTCTTGTAGATGGAGTGCTAAAGGTGCTGACGATGGTGCTACTGTGTATCTATTTCAGTCTCTAGTGCTGGTGTCACGCTTGCCTTATGTGAACCTGTTCCAATCTCTGCTGCAGCTGATTGCTCCTGAGTACTTTGACAAGCTGGAGCCGTGCCTGGAGGCAGGTAAGGAGAAAGGGTGGGCATGAGGGTTTTGTCACGGGGTTAAAAATCTAATATTAGTAAATGTGGAGGCAAATGGGAGATGTATGCCATGGAAAATGGAAAACAAATTGATAAGAAAGGGTTGCAGAGCTGCACGTTACTAGTAGGGAGAAACATCAATTAGTTCCATTAAACAAATATATATATATTACACACGCACAGCTGTTTTGACCATTATTAAGGCTGGAAAGTCAAATGCTCAAAAGTTAGGAAGTGCAAGAATTAAGATGGTCTGTGCAACCTTAATTTGGATCCTTTGTGTGCACGGATTATGATATAGTCTTTAATCACATGATCATAAACTATTTTTTTCCACATTCTCCCTGAGGCACAGAGAGAATAAGGTCAAAAGTATCCACTTAATTTCGGCATCCAGTTTGAGACACCTAGGACCCGATTTAATCAGAGTACTTCATGTCACTGTGTGTGTTCAAAGCGCAGCTCCCATTGACTTCAGTTGCTGTTGTGACAGCACAGGAATGACAGTCTCCCAGCTCTCAGTTATTGTCCCTGGACCTATCTAGCCCCTAGGAGCCCAGAGCTGCTATGCATAAGAACATAAGAATGGCCAGACTGGGTCAGACCAAAGGTCCATCCAGCCCAGTATCCTGTCGTCCGACAGTGGCCAATGCCAGGTGCCCCAGAGGAAATGAACTGAACAGGTAATCATCAGGTGATCCATCCTCTGTCGCCCATTCCCAGCTTCTGGAAAATAGAGGCTAGGGACACCATCCCTGCCCATCCTGGCTAATAGCCATTGATGGACCTATCCTCCATTAATTTATCTAGTTCTTTTTTTAACCCTATTATGTAGTCTTGGCCTTCACAATATCCTCTGGCAAGGAGTTCCAGAGGTTGACTGTGCGTTGTGTGAAAAAGTACTTCCTTTTGTTTGTTTTAAACCTGCTGCCTATTAATTTCATTTGGTGGCCCCTAGTTCTTATGTTATGAGAAGGAGTAAATAACACTTGCTTATTTACTCTCCACACCAGTTATGATTTTATAGATCTCTATCATATCTCCTCTGTCATCTCTTTTCCAAGATGAAAAGTCCCAATCTTATTAATCTCTCCTCATACAGCAGCTGATCCATACCCCTAATAATTTTTGTTGCCCTTTTCTGAATCTTTTCCAAGTCCAATATATCTTTTTTGAGATGGGGCGACCACATCTGCACACAGTATTCAAGATGTGGACGTACCATGGATTTATATAGAGACAATATTATATTTTCTGTCCTATTATCTATCCCTTTCTTAATGATTCCCAACATTCTGTTCACTTTTTTGACTGCCGCTGCACATCAAGTGGATGTTTTCAGAGAACTGTCCACAATGACTCCAAGATCTCTTGAGTGGTAACAGCTAATTTAGACCCCATCATTTTATAAGTATAGTTAGGAATATGTTTTCCAATGTGCATTACTTTGCCTTTGTCAACATTGAATTTCATCTGCCATTTTCTTGCCCAGTCACCCAGTTTTGAGAGATTCTTTTGTAGCTCTTCACAGTCTGCCTGGGATTTAATTATCTTGAGTAGTTTTGTATCATCTCCAAATGTTGCCACTTTACTGTTCACCGCTTTTTCCAGATCATTTATGAATACGTTAAATTGGACTGGGCCCAGTACAGACCCCTGGGGGACATCACTATTTACATCTCTCCATTCTGAAAACTGACCATTTATTCCTGCCCTTTATTTCCTATCTTTTAACTAGTTACCAATCCATGAGAGAACCTTCTCTCTTATCCCATGACAGTTTACTTTGCTTAAGAGCCTTTGGTGAAGGACCCTGTGAAAGGCTTTCTGAAAATCTAAATACACTATATCCACTGGATCTCCCTTGTCCACATGTTTGTTGACCCCCTCAAAGAATTCTAGTAGATTTCCCTTTACAAAAACCATGTTGACTATTCCCCAACAAATTATGTTCATCTATGTGTCTGACAATTTTGTTCTGTACTATAGTTTCAACCAGTTTGCCCAGTACTGAACTCAGGCTTACCAGCCTGTAATTGCCAGGGTCTCCTCTGGAGCCCTTTTTAAAAATTGGTGTCACATTCGCTGTCCTCCAGTCATTTGGTACAGAAGCTGATTTAAATCATAGGTTACAGACAACAGTTAGTAGTCCTGCAGTTTCACATTTGAGTTCATTCCGAACTCGTGGGTGATACCATCTGGTCCTGATGACTTATTACTGTTTAGTTTATCAGTTTGTTCCAAAACCTGCTCTAATGACACCTCAATCAGGGACAATTCCTCAGATTTGTCACCTAAAAAGAATGGCTCAGGTTTGGGAATCTCCGTCAGATCCTCAACCAGAAAGACCGATGCAAAGAATTCATTTATTTATCCGCAGTGGCCTTATCATTCTTGAGTGTTCCTTTATCATCTCGACCATCCAGTGGCCCCACTGGTTGTTTAGCAGGCTTCCTGCTTCTGATGTACTTAAAAAAAATTTTTTGCTATTACTTTTTGAGTCTTTGGCTAGCTGTACTTCAAATTCCTTTTTGGCCTTCCTAATTATATTTTTACACTTCATTTGCTAGAGTTTATGCTCCTTTCTATTTTCCTCATTAGGATTTAACTTCCACTTTTTAAAGGATGCCTTTTTGCCTCTCACAGCTTTTTACTTTGTTGTTTAGCTACGGTAGCTCTTTTTTTGGTTCTCTTATTAGCAAGCAGAGTTAGATACCTTATCCTGTAATAAAGACCAGCAGCAGTGGTGATATGTTCACAGCAGGATTCACAGAGACTACCTAAATCGGCTGCATTTGTCCCTCGGGTTGAAGTTTTGCCTTTTGTCCATGTTTTTGCAGTGTGCAATGAGATTGATCAGTGGCCACCTCCGGTGCCAGGACAGACGCTAAACCTTCCTGTGATGGGAATTGTCATTCAGGTACTTGCTACTGCTATTCCACTCTCAAATGCTCCAGCCACAGGCATTGATGGACTCTGAACCCGAAAGGTGGCATATTTCCTTTATACTCCTTTGGATGTTAATGTTCCTGACGGCTCTAAATTCTTTCCCTTTGTTCCTAGTCTCTGCACATTTAGACATAAACAGGAAGTTTTCATGCCTGCCAGCTGAGCCCATCTCCCCAAATAACCTCTCTGTGTTCCTGTTTGTAACCCAGGTGAGAATCCCATCCAGGGTGGATAAACCCGGATCAAGTCCTCTGAAGCAGTTCAATCAGGAGGTGAGATGAAGAAGAGAGTGGTGTAAAATGGCCCAATAGCAAGCAGAGTCTAGATTGCTGAGTAAGAGAAGGGTACTGTAGAATTGGAGCTCTTTGGAGCTTGTCCAACGTGCTCCCTGGAACAACAGCTTCCTAAATATTCCTCTCGAGTGTTTTCACTCAACTCTTCAAACTCCTGCCGAATAAGAATGACACTAACCCCTGTCTGGGCAGAGAAATCCCTGAGTGATGCTGCTTCAGCCTCTTGGGTAATTTTACATCATTGCTCCTTGTTCTGCCATCTTAACCCCTGCCAGTAATCCCTTCTCCTTCCCTCCTTTGTGCTATTACCTTTCACACATTTCTGGACTCTTAGCATCCACCACCTTCCCTGATTATCATTTTCCCAAGCTCTGCTTGGATGCAGTGGGAAGGCTTGGAAGGCAGGGGGTTTTTGGCTGGCGCCTGGGGTAAGAAATGAAATTCTTACACCTCGACTGGCTCAGCAGTTTACCCCCGGTCCGTGCTGTCCACGTTTGCTCCTAGCTTGGCTCTCCAAACGTTATCTTTGTCTGAGCTTTTTGATGCTTTGGTACTTACTGTAGATGGAATGTCTTTCTGTGACTGAGGTGGGCAACTCAGAGTGACAGTAGTTTGTGCTCATTCATTAACTGCCTTTCTCCTCTCTCCCATTCAGAACTTGTTACCAGCCCCGTTAGTTCTCCCCAGTGTTCATGAACTGGATCTTTTCAGGTGGGAGTTAGCTTCTCTCAACGCACTCCTCCCATCCTACCTCCTTCCTCTCTGCTCATGATGTTCTTTAACTGAGTGGGCGGTTGTGGGTATTGAGTGTGATCTTGATACTTCTTGTCGGTAAAGTGCATCAGTCTGAACGTGGGGTTAGTAGGAGCTGCACAGTGCTTAAGGGCATTAGGGAGCTTTGTAGTGCATGTATGGGCTTCTTGTATGCACAACCACCTGGACTGTAGAGACAGGAATTTCTTCCTGACTTTGGCTGGGGATCAGCCTATGCCCTGGCAGATTAGTTACATTAAAAATGTCCAGGGTAACCAATCTACTGTAGATCCTATTCCAGTGTTTCTCAAACTGGGGTTGCTGCTTGTGTAGAGAAAGCCCCTGGGGAGCCGGGACGGTTTGTTTACCTGCCCTGTCTGCAGGTCCAGCTGATCACGGCTCCCACTGGCTCACAGCTGCAGGCCAATGGGAGCTGCTGGAAGCAGCGGCCAGTATGTCCCTTGGCCCGCGCCGTTTCCAGCAGCTCCCATTGGCCTGGAGCAGCAAACCACGGCCAGTGGCAGCTGCAGTCGGCTGGACCTGCAGATGGGGCAGGTAAACAAACCAGCCCGGCCTGCCAGGTGCTTTCCCTACACAAGCGGCGACTCCAGTTTGAGAAACACTGTCCTATTCCCTTTTACATGTATCTTATTTTGCTTAAAATATATCAAATAAGCAGTGAGATCCACAGGGTAACTATATATTGCTTAAAATGTTTCCTTTTAACAGATTTGAAATGGTTTACAGGAAGTGTGTGTGTGTGTTATATATATAAAAATATAGTTACCTTGTGGAACTCACTGCTGCAGGATATTAGAAACCCATCCTAGACCTTAAATGTGCAGATGCAGAGGAGTAGCTGAATGTGCCTATTACCAGAGTCTGTTCTTTCAGGAACTCCATTTCTAGCCTTACCCTGTTACTCTCTCTTTCATGAACAGATGTTTCCAGCCAGTGCTAATTCATATCCAGATGCTGTGGGAGTTGATGCTACTTGGGGAGCCAATAGTTGTAATGGCGCCATCCCCTACAATTTCCTCAGAAATGGTTCTCGCACTTACCAGGTAATTTGTTTGAATCACAGGTGACTGTCACAGGATACTATTAATTCTCCTCCCTTTAGAACCACTGCTCTGTCCAATAAATTGCATCGGATCTAATTTGTGTATGCAAGTACAGTAACTCCTCCCTTAACATCGGTTAACGTTGTTACATTGCTGATCAATTAGGGAACGTGCTCGTTTAAAGTTGTGTAATGCCCTTATAACATCGTTTGGCTGCCGCCTGCTTTGTCCACTGCTTGCAGAAAGAGCAGCCCGTTGCAGCTAGCTGGTGGGGGTTGGAACCAGAGTGGACTGACAGCCCCCCATCAGCTCCCGACTCCCCTAAGTTCCCTGTGCGGCAGCCGCCCAGCAGGCTATCCGTTGCCCAGCAGTTCAGCTGTCCCTCCCCTCACTGCCATGTGGTGACGCCGATGCAGAGCGGGGCCACCAAGCCGGTGGGGGCTGATTTGTCCTGGGCTCCGCACCCCGCTAGGGATGGCCCTGTCAGCGGCACTCTTAGGGTATATCTGCACTTGGAGCTAGAGTGTGATCCCCGTCTCAAGGAGACATACTTGCGCTAGCTCTGATAGAGCCAACTCAGTAAACACAGAGTGTAGCCATGGCAGTGCGAGCAGCAGCAGGGGCTAGTTGCCCTGAGTGTGTAGCCGTGGGAGACCGTAGGCACGTATTCAGGGTGGCTAGCCCCTCCTGCCACTTGCGCTGCCATGGCTACGCTTCACTGTCACCTGCTGGTTCTGTCAGAGCTCGTGTGAGTGACTCATCCATCTGGTAATGACACCTCCAGCTCAAAGTGTAGACATGCCGCCAGTTTAGAGAGGGAGGGAGGGGAAATCCTGTGTTTTTCATCTGGCAGTGCAAAGCAGTGACCACTGGGAAACTGGCCTGTCCCAAAATTGTTCCTCTCCAACATGATCTGTCTTTCGTGATGACTACAATACTCCTGTATTATTCTTGCAGCTGTCTCACCCCTCTTAAGTACTGCTGTGACTATCGTCCATATTTCACTATCCATGACAGCGAGTTTAAGGAGTACACCACCAGGACACAAGCCCCGTAAGTACCCTGGTTGTGCTGTGTGAAAGGAACCTCGAGACTCATTACTCAGTCAGCACAAGCTACATGACGGAACCTTGGGGGCACTGTTGCTCTGGATTCCACTTTCGTCTCAACCTTCTCTCTGTAGGCCGAACATTGTCGTGGGAGTCACAAATCCTTTCTTCATCAAAACGCTCCAGCACTGGCCTCACCTTCTTCGGATCGGGGAGCTCAAAATGTCAGGTAAAGCTCTAACCCAAGCTCGTCTTTCTGCATTAGACTCAGAGGTTGACGGTGAGCTGGCCCATGTAGTGGTGTCTCAGCCACAGTTTCATGTGCACATCACCATCTCTCTGTGGATTGGGGACTCAGAGAGGGTAGTTCAGGCTGCTAGCCTGGGAGCTGAGGTGACAGCAGTAAAGGCAAAGTCTTAAGAAAATTACAACAGTTAGTTTTTCTTTCTTCTAAGCTTTAAGGAAATGGAAGATGGAAGGGAATAGGAGGGAGATGCTTGGTAGAGAGACGCTGGTTTTATTTTCTGAAAAGCCAAGAGCGCTGCTGTAGGCTGGGCTGAGGAGGAGTTCTCTACGTGACTCATTATTACCTTTTTCCTGTCACCACCGTGGACTGGCAGAGGCAGGTCTGAAAGCTCCCGTAGCAGTTGGGATACCAGCACTAGCTCAGGATTCATATCACAGTTTGGCATGGATGGTCTAAAGTGTGAGTCCTCTCACGTGTGCTGTGGCTATGAGGCTAGAAGTGCCGCCTTCATAACCTGGTACTAGACACTGTGTGTCTTTCCACAGGTGACTTACCCAAACAAGTCAAGGTGAAGAAACTAACCAAACTGAAAACTCTGGACACTAAGCCGGGTAATTCCCATTTAACATCAGATTTGGTTTAATTGCGTTGATCCTCCCTCTTTGCTGAGTTTGAAGGCTTTGCAGCAATGTGTGTATTGTGGGCATTGCCCTCTGCCTCAACTGAGAGCAACTCCAGGGCTGTAACTTCTTCCAGCTCCTCTGCTGCTGTGCAGTAATTCTTTATGGTTACGTGAGTGTCCTTCCTGACTTGCACTCTCCTGAGCTCTCCATTGTTACTACTGGGCCATCTAAAGGCTTCTGATACGGAAAACGTGGAAGCCCCCCCCTCCCATCTGGTTTTAGAAACCTCCCTGAGGAAGACTCTGTCTGAGGAAGGAGAAGCCTTGGAGATGGTAGAAGCCTCATTAGAGGTTTCCCCCGGTGGTTGTTGGGAAGTACTTGTGTAGCCTGATGGCTCTGACTGGCTGAAGAAGGTGGGGTTTTGTGGGGCTGGTCTGGGGCTGGACTGAATCACCTGTCTATTCCCCCTCCCCCAGTGCGGCTACTCTTATCTCTGCATTGCAGTGATACAACTCAAGCTTCGCTTCTGCTTTCCTTATTCACCCCATTGTGCCTAGGCATTGCAGCTCACATGAAATAAGGGAGACTCAGAGCCCAGGTCAACTGACTTGAGCTCGTGGGGCTTGCTGAAAATAGTAGTGTAGACACTTGGGCTCTGAGACCTCCCTCTGATGGGTTTCAGAGCCCAGACTCCAGCTCGAGTGGGAACAGCTGCACTGCTATTTTTAGCCCCATAGCACGAGCCTGAGTCAGTTGACTTGGGCTCAGAGACTTGCTGCCATGGGTCTTTTTTTTGCAGTGTAGACTTACCCTGAGTCTTCACAGGTTTGCATGAAGTCTGGGGCTCTAGCCCCTTTGCAGTGAATTAGCATTTCTAAGGAAACATCAGTTGGTGGGTAGGGACATGGGTAAAAGCATGTGCTGGGGAGTGAAGCATCAGAATGTTTCACTTGTGTATAACTTTCCTTTAATTGTAGCATCTGGTTAAACCCACTATCGGTGCTGGTTGGCTTGGCCTGCCTCAGGCCAAATGAGTCCTGAAAGTGGCAAAAAGCACCCATGTCCATCTGCACCTAGCCAGAAGACACTGCCTCATCCTCTCAGCCACAGACTTGGTCACAGTGATCCATGTGTTGGTGATAAACTCTCTATAGCTAATACACTAACAAAGCCTCTCGCTCTGAAAAATGCACCGCCTACACACTTAGCAACAAGATCACATGCATACATTGTGATGGTGCCCTACGCTCTGCACTGGCTCCCGTTGACAGTCCAGTTCGTAGTCCCCTCTCTGGAACTGACCCTAACTATCTGAGCAGTTAGCTCCCCCACCATGACCTCCCAGGACAGTTCTGTTGTATGAGTGAAATGAAGCTGTTGGCCAATAGGGAGAGACTCCTGAGGTGAGAGACAGAACTTTCAGGGGAGCTGGGCCTAGACTTGGAGAATAGGTCCATCAATGGCTATTAGCCACAATGATCAGGGATGCAACCCCATGCCCCATGTATCCCTAAACCACCAACTGCCAGACGCTGGGACTCGGTGACAGGGGATGGATCACTCAGAATTGCCTTGTACTGTTCATTCCCTTGGAAGCAGCTGGCACTGGCCACTGTCAGAGACAGGTTACTGGGCTAGCTGGACCATTGGTCTGACCCAGTATGGCCATTCTTATGAATTCATTTCTGCAGGAGATGAGGCCACAGGCCTTGCCATGCTCAGAACTCATGCTGAGACTTTGGATATGTTCTTGTCACAGGCACACAATACATCCCCTTGCTCTCAGATGTTAAACCCTCCAATATAAATTATTCAGGCTATTTAACCTGCAGGTTGGGAGTGGAGAGAAATTTATATCACTTCTGTTGAGTATTTGGGAGGCTGTCAGATATAGTGAAGGGACTCATAAGTACCTAGGTAGGTAGATACAGCTGTCTAACACCACTGAACTAGTCAACTTAAGTCTAGTCCTGAGCTAATGCTGCTGGTTACGTGTCTTTTCCTGTGACATTTTTTGGGGGAGAGGGGTGCCCCGGGACAGTTAAAAGGTCTCTAAGGTTAATCCTACTGTGAGTGCTGTTGTGGCAGCAACTCTTGTCATTTTAGGAGGTTTCTGTCATCAAAGCTTTTTCTCTTCTAACTAGCCAGAGTTGAGATTGGGAAATTCACCTCCCCTGCCTGTGAACAAGGCTTTACTGCACAATAATGTGACCTTGAGAAAGTGGCGGCGGGGGGGTGATTTGTTTTTAAGCATTTCTATATTTTTAATCTAGGAATCTACACCTCTTACAAGACATTTCTGCACAAAGACAAAACCCTGATAAAGAGATTGTTAAAGGTGAGCGTTTCCTGTCTCTATCCCCCATCCTGTAAAACGCTGCAGGAAAGCAGTGCTAAAGTCTGGATTAAACCATTGAAGCCCAAAGGAGAAATAGTACTGGTTTTCCCTTTGGCCTGAGGCCTTTGACTTCACCCTGACTCCAGTCATGGTTTAGTCCAGGTTATCCAAGTGTGGGTTAAAATTACTTGGACAGTCTTCTCAGGGTGGTGCTCTCCGAAGATTTGCACTTGATTGAGCTCTGGAGCCTAATGATATCTTAACCGTTAGCATTGTTAGCAAGAAAGGAGAGGGATGATCATATTAGGCAGATTTAAACAATCTAGTCCATGTGAGTGGCATCTTACTTTAGTGTCACAAGTGAGTGGAGCTTGTGTTATGGGCCAAGCTTGGGGGAATGCACAAAATTATTCTTTTCCAGTCTGCCCCTTGACTGGCTGCATGCAGCTGCCGTGTTTTGCTGAGAACTGCACACACTTGCCATAGCCTCAGCTCTTACCTACTAAAGCTGCTGGTTGTTAAATGGTATCTTCATGAGCTCTCCTCTGTGCTGTAACTTCACTCTCTACCTGCAGGGGATTCAGAGGAAGCGCCCGTCTGAAGTCCAAAGTGCCCTTTTGAGGCGCCACCTGCTGGAGCTCACACAGAGTTTCATTATTCCCCTGGTGAGTAGGGGGTTGTTGATCTGTGTGGTGAAGGAGTATGGGAGGAATGAACAGCATATGCCTGAATGCTGGGTTCCACCCTCCCCTCTAGGTTATTCTACAAAGACAGGCTCTGTGCCAGAGCCCTGAACACCATCATAGACATTTTAATTCTTCTTAGAGAAGAATAAACTTGTCTTCCGATTGGCAGGTTCTAGCAGGTTTGACTGATACTGTGCTTGGCTCTACAGTCCTGACACCCAGCACAATGTTTATAAAGGGAACAAACCTTTTCTCCTGTACAAGAATTAACTTCCCCTCTGATTGGTCTCTGACACCTATTCTGCTATCTTAGCCTGTATCCAGCTAAGAAATGGCAAGGGAGACTTTTACAGAGGTGAATGAGAAGCTAACCCCAGGGTTCCCATCAATTTTGATTGGAACAATGGGCTTAAATCCCACACACCAGTTTGAAAACTTCCCCTGCTGTGTGTAGTATTTAGTAGGGCTTTCAAGCGATTACAAAAATTAATTGTGATTAATCGCACTGCTAAACAATAATAGAATACCATTTATTTAAATATTTTTGGATGTTTTCTACATTTTCAAATATATTGATTCAATTACAACACAGAATACAAAGTTTACAGTGCTCACTTAATATTTATTTTTGATTATAAGTATTTGCACTGTAAAAAAAAAAAAATATTTTACAATTCACCTAATACAAGTACTGTAGTGCAATCTCTTTATCATGAAAGTTGAACTTACAAATGTAGAATTATGTAAAAAAACCAAAAACCTGCATTAAAAAACAAAACAAAATGTAAAACTTTAGAGCTTACAAGTCCACTCAGTCCTACTTCTTGTTCAGCCAGTTGCTCAAACAAGTTTGTTTACATTCGCAGGAGATAATGCTGTCCTCTTCTTGTTTACAATATCACCTGAAAGTGAGAACAGGCATTTGCATGGCACTGTTGTAGCCGGCATCGCAAGATATTTACGTGCCAGATGTGCCACAGATTTCTATGTCCCTTCATGATTCAACCACCATTCCAGAGGACATGCTTCCATGCTGATGATGGGTTCTGCTTGATAACAATCCAAAGCAGTGCGGATTGAGGCATGTTCATTTTCATCATCTGAGTCAGATGCCACCAGCAGAAGGTTGATTTTCTTTTTTGGTGGCTTGGATTCTGTAGTTTCTGCATCAGAGTGTTGCTGTTTTAGGGCTTTTGAAAGCATGCTCCACACCTTGTCCCTCTCAGATTTTGGAAGGCACTTCAGATTCTTAAACCTTGGTTTGAGTACTATGCTATCTTTGTAAATCTCACATTGGTACCTTTGTGTTTTATCAAATCTGCAGTGAAAGTGTTCTTAAAATGAACATGTGCTGGGTCATCATCTGAGACTGCTATAACATGAAATATATGGCAGAATGCGGGTAAAACAGAACCGGAGACATACAGTTCTCCCCCAAGGAGTTCAGTCACTAATTTAATTTAATTAACACACTTTTTTTAATGAGTATCATCAGCATGAAAGCATGTACTCTGGAATGGTGGCCGAAGCATGAAGGGGCATACAAATGTTTAGCATATTTGGCACGTAAATACCTTGCAATGCCGGCTACAAAAGTGCATAACGAATGCCTCTTCTCACATTCTGGTGACACTGTAAATAAGAAACGGGCAGCATTATCTCCCATAAATGTAAACAAACTTGTTTCACTTAGTGATTGGCTGAACAAGAAATAGGACTGAGTGGACTTGTAGGCTCTAAAGTTTTACATTGTTTTGTTTTTGAGTGCAATTATGTAACCAAAAAAAATCTATATTTGTAAGTTGCACTTTCACGATAAAGAGATTGCACTACAGTACTTGTATGAGGTGAATTGAAAAATACTATTTTGTTTATCATTTTTACAGAGCAAACATTTGTAATAAAAAATATCAAGTGAGCACTGTACACTCTGTATTCTGTGTTCTAATTAAAATAAATATATTTAAAAATGTAAAAAAGCATCCAAAAATATTTAATAAATTTCAATTGGTATTCTAGTGTTTAACCGTGCAATTCAAACTGCGATTAATCACAGTTTTTTTTAATCTTGATTAATTTTTTGAGTTGATCGCATGAGTTAACTGCGATTGACAGCCCTAGTATTTAGTTCTTGAGGGTTCAGTCCCTACCATAGCATTTTTAAGAGCCCTGCCTGGATGGCTGTTGCTTTACTGCAGAAGGTAATGGTTGCCGTTTTCAACCCCTCTTCTCTTCCTGCCCTGTGAGAGAGCTACTTGCACCTATGGTAGACATTCCAGTTAGAATCGCATTGGCTTCTCCATCTTCTTTGTTCCAGTGAGGGGAGTTGTGATGTTACCGTGTTTTCTGAGTCTCACTCAGCTCCTGCTGTTGATTCCCTCCCATCAGATCTCATCCTGTGTGGCATTCTTAAAACTTCCACAGTAGCCAGTTCTGATGTCCTAGCTTCCCGGGGCAGTGGGGATCCAGGGGGAGATAAGCAAATGAGCATTTGGACTTGTGGAAATCTACCCACCAAAGAAGGGGAGAAGAGAATGGAAGGTTGTTCACTGAATGTCGTGTTGGTGGCTCTTAAAGCACAGCGTGACACCTAATGACCTTGGGAAGGGCTCTCTAATTAGTCTAAGTTCTGTTTTCACTGCTACTCCATAGGAGCATTACATTGCGAGTCTGATGCCTCTACAGAGGGCCATTACTCCATGGAAGGTATGTCCAGTTTAATTTGATTTCCTTATAGAGATTTGGAATAGTTACACTTTTATGCTGATCATTCTCTTGGGAAATTGTCCCGAATGCAACAGTCTGCTCAGATGTGGGAAAAGTACCCAAGGTCAGGCCCTCTAGCGCTCCTAGATCTGGGTCACATGATCTTCTGAGAGTGCCCAGGCCCTCCAGGACTTAGATCTGGGTGTGACATTATCCAGGATACAATCTAGAATGATGGACAGCTGTCCCCCCCTCAGTTCTCCAACCTGGGTTGCCTTTTACCTTGCTTTGCTGTGAAAGCAACCGCTCCTGGTCTGTCCACACACAGCCTCCAGCATGTAAATCATTCCCAGCTACACTGGATGAGTGCTATAGCTAGCCACTCCTGAATTACATTTCAGGGCAACGCCAGCAAACTCCCAGTCCCAGACTTTCCACCAGAAATGAGCCTCTTGTATTGCTCAGAATCCTCCTGGACAATACATGCTCATATGAAGTCTGTAATTTACTAATAGAAAATTATATGCACAGATCCTTGTTATCCCAAATGGAGTTTCCCAAACGTACTGGTTTAGATAAAACAACAAAAATGTGTTAACTGCAGATAGATTTTAAGTGACAATGAGTAATGAGGCATACAAACAGAATTGGTTACAAAGAAATCAAAGGTAAAACCCAACTAACACCTAACTTAACAAGCTAAGTGAATACAAAGCAAAGGTCTCTCTCATCACATGTTCCAGCCGTCTTACTGGCTGAACCTCTTTCAGTCAGGGTCTGCTCCCCAGTCCAGTGCTGCTTCCTTGTTCTGCAGGTGTTGATGGATGCTGTGGGTAGAGAGCAGGGAGAGATGTTTTGGGGTGTCTGTCCTCTCTACTTATAGCCTTTTCTCTTGCACAAGAATCAGCTCCAGCTGATGTTCAGGAGACAGAAAGTCTCTGGGGTCAAAAACCCTAAGGTGCTTCTTTGTCAAAATGTAGATTTTTTTGCCCACACCCTCTCTCCTGCCCAAGAGTGGCTACTTAATCAGGTGATGGTCCATTTGGTCTCATTGACACCTGCCTGAGGCATTGGCTAGCTTTTGTCTCTGGAGAACTTGTCTGTGACTGCCCTCCAGAACATGCTGGAACATGTCTTGATACGTTATACTGTGGAATCTTACCTCTTTACATACCAACCATTTTACCAGGACAGTCATGATCAGCAAATCAGGAGTTTTCAAATTATACCTTATGCTTTGTACAAAATTTAACACAGTCTTGTAAAAGGGGTGAACAGAGGGGTACAGACTGTCACACTGGGTCATAGGAAAATCCAAGGTTACCCAGCCTCAAGGAGCTCATCCCCTCTCCTCCATCCCCCAGGTAGGACTGTTAGAAAAGATGTAGGAATCTGTGAAATACTATGGCCCACTCTCAAACTGCCCTTGTTGCAGGGACAGGATTGTTCCCTCTGAAAAGGGAGATAGAATGAACACTGGGACAGATGCTTCCTCCTTACAGTAGTTTTCAGCTCAGCAAAGCTGTTAGAGATCTGTAACGTAAACTCTCCTAGCAGAATTGTTTGAGATGTGCCGTTTCAGGCATGTGGTGGTTCTCCTAGATTTTCGGTGTATCCTGCATAGACTTTTCCTAGGAGCTCTGAGCCTCATTCCCAGTACTGGGGGCTGCATTGCGATGTATTATTTTTGTTGCACAGAATCCTCCCCAGATCCGTCCTTTCCGACAGGAGGATTTCATGAAGACCCTTGAACATGCTGGTCCCCAACTCACCTGTGTACTTAAGGGTGACTGGTTAGGCCTGTACAGGTAAGAACGTGGTGGTTGGTTGTCTTGTCTCATCAGCAGTAGGTAAAGGGTATAACGAACATACCTGCCAAATCCGGGCTTAGACTCATCAGGAGGAGAGAGCAGCTTCAAGGGAGAGACCATTCCCTTTGAAAAGCTTGATGCCAACAAGGAACTGGCCAAGTTATAATGGGTGGGAGGAACCGCAAACAGAGCTAATCCTGCTTATGTATAAATAATATTTTAAATGACATGGAACTGTCAGATTTTAGTAGGACTTTAAACTCTCCTGTTTCAGGGTTTAAGCGAGTCCATGAGTGTGATAGGTTTGGGGAGAAACTTCCCCAGAGGCACGTTATTCCATCATTGTCCACTAGAGAGTTTCATGTACCTTGCTCCTGAAGCAGCTGGTTCTTGCCACTGTCAGAGACAAGGTATTGGCCTAGATAGATCACGGTTCTGATCCAGTATGACAATCTTTGTGTGTTTGAACAGTACCCAGCCCAGTGGGACCCAGATGCTGATTGGGGCCTGTAGGTCCTACCTTGTTATAGATAATAATACAGGGTCTTTAGGGTAAAGTTTGAGATGACTTGTATGAGGGTTCCCCCCATTATTATTCTAATGAAAAATTAGAGAGTTGCAAACAGAACAGAGCAAATCTTCACCAAAATCTGAGGGGGAAAACTGAAACCAGATACTCGTGGATAGGAGAAATACGGAAGGCATTGGGGTCCACATTTTCAGAGCTATTTAGACCCTTTGAAATCAAGGAGTTAGGTACCTAAGTACCTTTAAAAATCTGAACCTGTTGCTGAAAGAGACCCAGAAAGTGGACAGGCACATTATGTATGGATTTGGAACATAAGGCTGCAAATAAAGTCAGTGCAATTGTAGGTTAAATAAAGCCGCAGGAAAGTGAATAGCTGCTCTCTCTGCAGCTTTGGTGTGACAATAACTGCAATATTCAACTACCTACCTACCAGAAAAATATTGGCAAATAGGAGAGAGTTCAGAGAACATGACCAGGGTCTACAGGGCAGAATCTTGTGTGCTCTGCAGTTCTTAGCTGTGGAACTTTCTGCATAATCCATCCCTCAGCACAGAATAGTGCTCCAAAATCTAAGCTTGAATTTATAATAATAAAAAAAAAAAGTGTTTTATGGCAGCACTCAAAGGCCTCGGTTGAGATTGGGGCCCATTGTGCTGGGGCACTGAGCCTTTATAGGGTTACAAAGAAACCTTTAAACGCATGAACTGAGTGCCACTGATAAAGTGCTGTCTGCTTGTATCTGCAAATAGCAGTTTTTTTTCAGGCTATAATGAAGGTCTGAAATTCTCCATTCTTAACCAGGGATAAACTTTGAAACGTGGCAGCGTAGATCTCAACAGTGTTAGCTGATTACTTTAGCATGAATATCCAACTAATCTGCATATCCCATAATCACAAACTGCCTCCTACCGTCTACGCCTTCTCAGATGTCCCTTGCCAGCTTCCG
Source organism: Mauremys mutica (assembly GCF_020497125.1). Taxonomy (NCBI): domain Eukaryota; kingdom Metazoa; phylum Chordata; order Testudines; family Geoemydidae; genus Mauremys; species Mauremys mutica. The sequence continues at coordinate 3,265,472 of NC_059072.1, read as the reverse complement.
TCTGACAACTTCGCCATGTCATTTTTCATTCCAAGTCTGAAATTCTGCAGCATCCTGAAAATTAAAAATGACGGGGCTGTGTAAAACTAATGAGCTGTGCTAATGCTTCATTTCCGTATTTCATTCAGTAAAAACCTCCATTTGTAAAAAAAAAAAAAATCACCCATCGGCTGCACCGTGGAGGGCTGCAGCCTCCAAACCTTTGGCTACAGCGTACACAAAGCCTTGTTTATAAAGAGAGAAAAAGGCCTAAATGTGTGGAGTTTAGCTCCATGACAACAATAAGTGTTTGATGCAAACACCAAGGAGGGAGGGGAGTTGCGGTGCAGAGGGACGGAGCTAAGATTGTTAAACTGAGAGGGCAAGTTTAAGATGATTAGAAAACACACACTGGCGCTGCCCTGGACGTGGCTGTGGAGTCATTTCCCCGTGGAAAGACCAGGAGCACCATTTCCTGACACACTGGAAACCAGATTGGGCAGAATTCTAGAAAATGAACACGAGGAGTCTGTGGTGGGGCCAAGAATAGAACCCAAATCTTCTGTGTTCTAATCCAGTGCCTTAACCATAAGACCACACTGCCTGCCCAGAGGTGGGAAGCACTCACCATTGCCTGCCTCAGGGCAGCCAACTCGCCAGACACTAGCACCTACGTATTGTAGGAGAAGCCAACTTCTGAGACTAAGAATAAATCAGGCCACTGATATGAGAGGTTAGGGAAGGTGGGGTCAGAAAGAGCCTTCTCCATAGCAACCTATACTTGACTATAACAGGGTTTAAGACTATAACAGGGTTAAAAAAAGAACTAGATAAATTCATGGAGGATAGGTCTGTCAGTGGCTATTAGCCAGGATGGGCAGGGATGGTGTCCCTAGCCTCTTGTTTGGCAGAAGGTGGGAATGGATGACAGGGGATGGATCACTTGGCAATTCCCTGTTCTGTTCATTCCCTCTGGGGCACCTGGCACTGGCCACTGTCAGAAGACAGGACACTGGGCTGGATGGACCTTTGGTCTGACCCAGTATGGCTGTTCTTAAGTTCTAACCTATCCACATCCCTAATTACACTGAACCAGGGATTCTGTGTCCCCTCCAACATCTCTGTTTTGGAACCACCTTTTCAATGGATGAGAAATCCCTAGGAGTAATGAAGAAACCAGACAGCAAGTACCATTCCCCAGAGCCCGGTCCACTCTCTCTCCCCCTCTCAGCTTCACGTCTCTTCCTGCAGACGTTTCTTCAAGTCTCCCAACTTTGATGGCTGGTACCGTCAGAGACACAAGGAAATGACCCAGAAGCTGGAGGCCCTTCACCTGGAGGCGATCTGCGAGGCGGTATGTTCCGACAAAAGGGGGTGAAAGCAAATGCAGGGATCCCTATGCCTGGGTGTCATTACTGGTGATGGGGGATGCCCACTGTCACATCCTGATTCAGCACTCCTGGAGGGGGGACTGCACTCAGGTATTTGGGGAACATCCACTCCACATCCCAGTCACTGCCTGAGTCTCAGTGCCTGGGCATCCAGTTTGGGGTCAGACCAGCCTTCCCAGGAGCCAGCACAAACCCTGCTCTGCCTCCTGCTGGCAGCTATTTTAATTCTTCAGGCACTTCCAGAGCCAGCTGAGTTTGTGATCAGATGCCTCTCCGCCTGCTTGATTCCTTCCTGGGAACTGAAATAGACAGCAGTTCTGACAGCAACTCCCTAGAGCACATTTCTCAAATTGCAAAGCCTGCTGGGATTGTGCCAGTGCCTCTGGCTCCTGCCGAGTGCATGGTCTGAGTGCAGTGCCCCAGGGCAGCACAAAAATCCTACACCCATCTCCTTTTGGCAGCTACGTGTGGCAAGAGGAATCTGCAGGAATCCTGGCACTGACCGGGAGTAAGAGAACAGAGACCATGCAAAGCCTGTGTATTGCCACATCCTCCCTGCACTCTCGGCTTGGCTGGGAGCGGATAGTGTTGCCACAGACAGAAAGCTGGGGAGTACATTGTCCTGTTCAGCCAGCCTGGAAGCCATTGTGCTGCATGCAGCACATGCAAATACCTAGGCTTGAACACAGCTGTGCAGAGGAGAAGGACCTTCTGTCTCCATCCCTGCCTCGGTACTAGGCTTTGCTTGGGAGATAGCTCTGAGGGGAGCTGCTGTATGGAAGTTGATTCCCTTAGGAGAACTTTTCTTCTCTTGCTGTAGAACATTGTGGCCTGGATGAAAGACAAGTCCGAGGTGGAGATTGTAGACCTGGTTCTGAAACTTCGTGAGAAGCTGGTGAGTTTCCTCCTCCTGCTTTGGTTCCTGTGGGCATGGGCCCTTCTGGTGGTGAGTGGATCACACACAGTGTATAGGAGATGGTGTATTCCTGCTGCTCCTCCCTGATGAGCAGCATATGAAGTCAGCCAGGGAGCTGTGAGCCTCCCTTATAAATGCTAGAAAAAGGACCCTACAGTCCTGCTCTTCTCACCCCTACCCTTGCATCTCAAACCATCTCCACAGGGGCAGCACTGCTCAGGGCCTGTATATCCTCCCAGGTAAGGGAGAACCCATGGGGCTCCCTTAAGTTAATGGCACAAGCAGAAAGGGGATACTTGGAGTCTGTATTAAAAGTTCCCCCTCCCCCCAGATCAGAGCCAGGTGCCATCACCTCCCTGTGAAGGAGGAAACGCTGCAGCGAGTGGGCCTTTACATCGAAACCGTCATTGATTCCTTGCCTGAGGATCTCCAGACTGTGCTGCACCACCACTGAGCCACCCAGCACCAGGACTCCCCCATTCACAGCATCTCCTTCCGAGCTGCAGGGGGCTGCAGTCAGGTTTGAGGAAGAAGCTTCTGCCCTGATCCAGCACCACGCTGACCTGGATTCTGCCTGCCAATGCGTGTGGGTGTGAGTCCTGAGCGCGGGGTGGAACTGACGACGGGAAGGTGAACTGTTTCTGTGCACAATTGTTTGCTGTTCGGTCCTGCTCTCCCGGAGGAGCTGGAGGAGGAGAGCTCTGTGTGGCCGTCAGTGAGGCAGAGGGAGGCAGCCAGGCTTCCAGTCCCATGTGGTAGGCTGTGTAGACCCAACACAGACATCCCCACCCTTGCCCTCACACTAGGCCCATTGATACATACATGTCCACATGCCCACTTGTCATGGTCCGAGCTGTAGAGACAGGAACACTCTGTGTTTGGGGTTTATGTACAGAGCCTGCAGGAGAAACCTGACGCTGTCACTAATCTTGTGATTCCAGACCCCTTCACACAGGGGAATGTGGAAAATCCACCACGACCCCCACAACAGGGGCACCCATTGCTGGAGAGAGCAGTCGCTGGCCTAGTGAATTGTTAGTGGAGCTGAAGGCAGGATAAAGGGAAGCAGGAGAAGTGACTGCTGGAAGGAATGGAGCTCTCCAGAGCAGTGTGTGTTAGACAGGCTGGAGCTCTGAGCACACCCTGCTGGGGTGCTGGAGCTCTGGTAGTGTGTGAGCAGGTAGCAGTCTCCTGTGCAGTGAAGTGTCTGACCAGAGCATGTCTAACGAGCGTTTCTGTCCTACAGATTCTCAGCCCCCTTGCCCGTCAGGGAGGACTCAGCACCACGGTTTACACCCTGCATTACCCTCACCAGTGGGCACTTGCATAGCACTGGCTCCCTTGTGGGTACAGAGCTTGGTGCATATACTTGTACTGCCAGTGAGATGCTCCCCTGTCCTTACCCACAGCATCAGAGGACTCTGGTACTGCTGCCTCTGTTATTTCCGGGGGACGGGAGGAAAAGGGGAAGGGCTGCACGCACATACAACGGATGAACGAATGATGAGCTGGCTTTTCTGCCAGCGCTAAAAGGACTGACCGCTGCCTTCCCCCTTTTCAGAGCAGTGTTTCTCCAGGTTCTCTGAGCACTGGTTTAACTCACCCCCGCGGCTGCCCTCTGAGAGCCAGTACCAGGCCCTCATGCTTCACCCTCTGCCACTCTGAGCACGGCCCAGAGCGTTCTTGCCATGGAGTGTGTGTGTCCTGTGCTCCGTGGGGCAAACCTGGTGTCCAGGGCCCGCACACTGCAGAGTAGGGATGGTCAGGGTGTCAGGCGGGACCCTGCACTAAGGCGTCCTGCGAGCTGTGTACAGGGAGCGGGGACGAGGGGTGTGATGGTGGGGAGGAGGAATGTTCTCTAGCAAGTTCTGCCCTCCATCAGACTGTTTCTCATTTATGCAGAGGGGCCAGTAAAGCACAAATGCCGGAACCCTCCCACCTCTCTCTGCCACCGACTCTGGGGGATGGTTCCTTCATCCCCCGCCACACGCAGTCTAGAAGAAAGCAGGGCAGCCGTCATGGTAGTGAGCGTTTCATTGCAGCCCTGAGCCCTTCTTCATGGCTACCCTGCCCTGCCCTGCCTCCCTGCAGGCTCCCCGGCTGGAGAAGCTGGTGCCAGGGCCCTCCGTGCAGTAAGTTACTCTGTAAACTGCTCCGTAGTGACAAAGCCCAGTCTGTATAGTGTATAGTCTGTATAGAGATGTGCAGTGCCCACAGGAGGGATTTAAATCGCTACCGTATAGTAGTAAATGTTACCTTAAAAAACGCCCTCTTGTCTTGGCGCCTCCGTGGGCTGGGCTGAGCTTTGTTCTGAAAAGAAACGGGCGTTTTCTGCACCCTGTGCTTGGAGTAAGAATAACCCCAGGTGCAGCATGCCCATCATCCGCAGCTAGCCTCTTCTCGACGGTCAGCGGGCCATTGCCCAGGGGAACGGCGCCACCCCCAAAGAACTCGGGTTCTTCCCACTCCATGGAAGAGCAGCCTGGATTCTGTGCCTTCTCATGCTGCACGAGGGTGGATTGTCTCTGGCCCCTACAGTTTATTGCGTCCTCCCAAGGGCAGTGTGCGCACAGTATTTTAACATTCTGCAGAGTGTACTGGTCAAATAAATGGGGAGGCTCCACCCTGGCAGTGGGGCGCGCAGGCCACTGGCTGCACGGAGATGGGAGATTACCGTGCAGCTCCCCCTCCCCCGGGACCCAGACTCAGCGGTGAGGCTGCACCCAACCCTGACAGCACAAGGACCAGGCCTGCCCCAGAAACACCCCAGGGCCCTGCCCCTCCATGCCAGGTGTGGGCAGGCAGGTGGGACCAGCTGTGGGTTCAGAGGGTTCTGGGGGGGGCCTGTCTAGGTGGGGGGGTCTGGAGGCACAGGGGCTTGTTGGGGGACTTCTGTGTGCAGTGGTACTGAGACTCTGCATGGGGGGTGAAGGTGGGTGGGGCACAGCGGGGGAGTGGGGCTCAGTGGGATGGTGAGCCACGTGCAGGTGGAGTGGGGCTCATCAGGGGTGTTCTGTGGGGGTGGGTGGGGGCTGCACAGGCACTGGGTAGATAGGGGAGCAGCTCCCTGTACAGGAATCCCTCCCCCTGAAGCCGGGGGAGAAATTTGGGGGTGGGTCTGACCTGGCCCTGGATGCTGTGCAGGGGAAGAGGAAGTCCTGTCCCCCCCAACCCAGCCGGGACTAGCAGCTGAGCCTGGCACAGGGTAGGAGCCACTAGCCAGGTCTTCCCCAGTCCCCCCCCTCCCCCGCCCCACAGTGATTTACCTCTCTGCTGGCTGCCCTGGGCATCCACAACGTACTGCTGGGGAGGGTCACATGACCGCTCGCGGCTTCCCTTTGCTGCCCCATCAGAAAGTCAGATTTTTCTGAGGGGAAGCAAAGAAATCGGGGGGACGGGAACGGGACGGGCCAGGAGACACATTCTGCACATGCGCAGTGGTGCCGAATTCCCCCAGGAGTAAACTCGTCTGCTATGCAGCTCCTAGGGGTTTGGGTGGCAATGAATGGAAAGGTGGCCTTACAGCACCTGGATAAATATTTGGGCACAATGGGGCTGGTTTGCTATGTGGGTCAGGCCTGACTCATTCAAAGCCAGATGTGGCTGGAGAGTTCAGAGAGGTCACCGCTGCTCCAGCACCGGCCCTGTGGACAGGCAGGGCTGGTGTCTTCCTCTGCCCGTACGAACCAGCAGCTGCTGTTCAGTGAGGTGCAATTTCAGCCCTTGGGAGCCACCACCACCAGGGCCAGACATGAGACAGGGTTGGTCTGGCTTTTAACTAGCCGGGGGCGAGGGGGGTTAACACTGACAAGGCGCAAGCCTGAGTGCGCACAGGAGGGAGCAGGAGAGCTTCTAGGGCTGTCAGCTGTATTCATTCTGGGGCATTAGCCAAGAACCCCTTCATCCCCGGCAGAAAAGGAGGTGAGCCGCTCCGGGGTTGGGTTTTGTTTCACCCAGGGGCAGGAAGGATGAGGAGCAGCTAAGCATCCGCCTTTGAGCCCTGCGAGGTGCCCTGCCACCTTGCACGTCGCGGAGCTGGGGGAGGGAATGCAGGTGAAGCCAGCTTGGGAAGAAAGGGTTAAGGTTTTTTATTCTCAAGTGGGTAAAGATGGCAATTGAGGGCCAAGCAAGCTCTCCTGCCTCCTCTGGCCAGCCACAAGATTCCATTGCCAGTAGTGGGGGGATGCCCACATCCCTCATGGGAGCTCTCTGCACCCCAGTTATCTCTGTCCATGTTGTTTGAATTTATGGGCTGGAAAGAGACCCTGTGAGTTCCCAGGCCACGAACGCACTCAGAGCTGGGTACAGCGCCTGGCACAGACAGGGGCCTGCTCCATGACTGGGGCTCTAGGCCCCACCGATAATGGAATCAATCAATTGTGCAAGAGAATTGCTCCACAGAGCTTCTCCTCTAAATGCTGTGGCCTTGTCGTAGTGATAGCCATCGTTCCTTCAAGCTCCCGTCCCTCTCACGGAAGCCTGGAGCAGCCCCACTGGGGAGGTGAGGGGAGGCTGCCACTCCCAGCCTTTTGCAGAAGCTACTTTAGAGATGAGGGAAGGACAGTAGTGTATGGGGGAGGGAATTTGAGTGAGATCTTGGCCTCTTCTCCCTTGCAGCCAGCATCAGCTCTGGGCCTTTAACACTCCTTAAGCAAACCACAGTTGGTCACACGACAGTTGCTAATGATTTTGCTACTTTGATTAAGGAGCAGCCTCTCCAGCCAGCTTGCTTCCAGGAGCAGGTGTGGCTATAACTCTGTGTTTGCAAAGTTATTTCTCAAAATCCAGGAGGGTGGTGAAATCAGTGCAGGTCCCTGTTTTCCAGGAAGGCTGCACCACAAAGTCAGTACAGGGCTGATTCCTTAGTACCTAACTGTTGCCTGGTGCAGTGTCCAGGGGGATCAGCCCCCAGTGGGGAGAGAAGCTGTGTAGTGCCCATCAGCAGAGAACGATGCAGGCACTCTCCTAGCACTCAACCCCAAACGACTCATCGTAGAAGGCTTTGAGGCCGGGGTAGTATCTCAAGGGGAGCGTCTCCCCCAGAGCCTCCTGGCGGAAGTTCTGCCGCAGCCAGCCATAGACCAAACTGTGCAGGAGCCCTTGGAGGGACATGGTCAGGGCCTGCAAGAGAGGGAGAGCAGCACCTTTATCAACTCCTCCTGCCACTGTGCCATTTCTGCGCTGCAGGGCCATTGCCCTCTGCTCTGCAGGCCTCCATGTCCGGGGAGAGGCGGGCAGCTCCTCTCCCAACACAGAGTCCATGACAGAAAGTGGAAAGTTAGATGACTGCGTAACCAACTGACAAAGGGGTGATGGAAACAGAGGAGCTTCCTCCTGCCACAGCCAGGATTCCAAGGAAAGCAAGACTGACACGGCCTCCCACTGGCAGGGTTAGCAAAAGACTTTGCATCAACAGCCAGGAGAGGCAGCAGGAAAGAGCAAAGGTGCTGAGCTGAGCCGGGCCGGACCATGGAATCGCTCCCCTCAAGCCGGTGGTCTGTATTTCACAGGGCCATTTATTTACATTTTGGCAGCCCCAGCAGAACTTGTCCGGCCCTTGGAGATGGTTTATTTCATTTCACTGTGCAGGGGCCACTGTGCCGTGTGCATGGACCAGTGCCTGCCCCCTCCACCCATGCACCCGCATTGCCTAGCATACACTGACAGACCCCGGTCTGTAGAGCAGACTCATTTTCTCTCTCGCTAAGTGGTCTTTGGGCCACGAGATGGGACAGAACCCCACACCCAGGAGGGGTGTGGGTTACACTAGCAGAGAAGAACCTGCCCTGTCAGCACCTGAGTGCTACAGGCACACAGCGGAAGCGGATGCACAGGCACCGCGGAGCTGTAACAGAAGCAAGCCCTGCTGTCTGCATGCTGTTTCACTTCCCTCCCTTTAGACTGGCCACTGACCATTCTGCACTCCCAGTACTTGTCTGGTGGTAGCATATACAGGTCCCCAGTCAGGGCCCCATCGTGCTGGGCACTGTGCAAAACTCATCCAAAGACAGTCCTTCCCCTAACAAGCTCACAATCTGCGGCAGCACCTGCCTGTCAGGCTGACGAGACTTCCTTACCATGGCAACATGCAGTGCAAAGATGGAGGTGGGCTCGATGCTGGTGAAGGAGAGGAGGCTGAGCAGGAAAGCTGTGGACAGAAACAAAGGAAGGTGCAGTCATGGTTTTATCCTGCTCATCTCTCTTGCCGTTTACTTCTGCACCTGCCTTTAACACGCAGCCCTCAGAGTGCTGCTGCCTTTGCCCCTGCTGGCCAGGCCCTAAGCCTCAGCGGATGTTTGGCCAGCACCTTTCCCCTGAGGGTGGGTCCCCACGTGATTTACCAGTGCTTCTGTACACACGCAGCTTCACTGCGAATGTGCAGCCCCTTCCAAGTGGAAGCCAGGCAGCCTGCAGCGGGGAGAGGAAACATTGGCCTGTCCTGCTCCTGGGCACCTGCACAAAAGATTAAGGGCTCGTCTGAAAGAGCCGCACCTGCTGAAATGAGGGATTCAGCTGGTCTAGCAGGGGAGGAGGAGCCGAGCCAACCCAGAAGGAATCGGAGTTCTGTGTTTCTAGGGAAGCCAGAGACTTCAAACCTGATGCTTAAAGCACAGAACATTGGTCCTGCTTTGAGCAGGGGGTTGGACTAGATACCTCCTGAGGTCCCTTCCAACCCTGATATTCTAACATCTCCTCAGGCACTGAGGCCAGACCCTTCCACTTCTCCTCAGCCAGACCCAGGATTGCTGCCAGTACTGTTGCTGTAGCCTCCTGCTCCTCAGCCTCTCCCTGAACACACACATCATTCTCGGCACAAGGATCTCACGGGGGAGTGGAGAAAAGTGGGACCAAATGTTGGCCGGGGGTGGTGGGGGAGGCTGCACGTTTGCACTTGATTGCACTGTGAAGGGATCATGGTGCACACAGAAGAGGGGACCAGTCATCAGTCTTGATCTAGTAGGAGCAACTCACCTGGTGTCCAACAGATCAGGAAAACCAGCTGGAAGCAGCGAGAAATTTTGCACACGCTCTGGATGTTCCTGCTGGCGAAGCCGTCATTCTCCATGTTCAGCAACCGCACCTCATTGTTCCTCCTGCACCAGCGCTTCACCCTGCAGTAGAGGAACTGACAGAGACAGCGCCGTTAAACTGGTGCACGCACACTCACTCTCCACCCCCGTGTCATTCAACAGGCGCACGCACACTCTCCCCCCCGCGCCGTTCAACAGGTGCACGCACACTCACTCTCCACCCCGTGCCATTCAACAGGCGCACGCACACTCGCTCTCCGCGCTGCTCAACAGGCGCACGCACACTCGCTCTCCACGCCGCTCAACAGGCGCACGCACACTCGCTCTCCGCGCCGCTCAACAGGCACACGCACACTCGCTCTCCCCCCCGCGCCGCTCAACAGGCACACGCACACTCGCTCTCCGCGCCGCTCAACAGGCGCACGCACACTCGCTCTCCCCCCCGCGCCGCTCAACAGGCACACGCACACTCGCTCTCCGCGCCGCTCAACAGGCGCACGCACACTCGCTCTCCGCGCCGCTCAACGCGCACGCACACTCGCTCTCCCCCCCGCGCTGCTCAACAGGCGCACGCACACTCGCTCTCCCCCCCGCGCCGCTCAGCAGGCGCACGCACACTCGCTCTCCCCCCGCGCCGCTCAACAGGCGCACGCACACTCGCTCTCCCCCCCGCGCCGCTCAACAGGCGCACGCACACTCGCTCTCCCCCCCGCGCCACTCAACAGGCGCACGCACACTCGCTCTGTGCCCCAAGCCACTTGCTGAGACTCCAGGATACGACAAACTCGTGCTCACCGTGCTGCAGCTGAGCACCAGCAGCAGGTACATGAAGAAGAGGATTTTCATCTCCAGGCCGGTGTCCTTCCCGCCCACGTACTGGGAGACACAGGAAAAGCGCGGTGAGGCGGCTGCTTGGGGCTTTATGCTGCCCCCTCCCCTGCCAGCAGCTCTTCCCCCACCCGGGCACCTTGTTTTACTGCTTGTGGCAGCGAATGGTGGGTACTCAGACCTGCACTGCTCCGGGTCTACGTGACGTTAGTATTTGTTAGTCCCAGGCCATGCCAGGCACTTTACAGAACAAACACACAGCTGGGCGCCAGCTGAGCCCAGAGGTGCAGCCCAGCCGAAGTTTCAGTTCTTAACAGAGAACCCTGCTGGGGCATTAGCCTTCCATCCTCCATCTGCCCTTTGCCTGTCATGCACCCTGATCCCCAGCCATTGCTCAGCTGCCTCTCAGCTCCATTTTACCTTTAGTCCCAGGTGGCAGCAGGGGTCGGGAGAGCTGCCCCATGGGTAGAATGGTGGGGCGGACGGGAGGAGAAGCAATGTGTACTGGTTACCCAGTAAGGACAGTCCCCCCCCAGCTCCCGCAGGAGGGTAACAGCCACGAGCAATGGAGATTGGAGGACAGCTGCTGCCTGGGAGAGCTTTTGAGGCAGGCTGAGGCTTTCTGGCACCTGGGTGCTGCTCAAGAAAAGGGAGGGGGAGGAAGCAGAGGCCGGGGAGCTCTCACCTTATAGCAGACGTCCTGGGAGCGGTGGATGAGGATCAGGCAGCTGAAAGCACAGTGCTGTGTAAGTGGCGCTGGCTCCCAGCACTATCTCAGCATGTTCCCCTCGGGAAGGGGGAGCTCCCATCCCGGCAGTGTAGTCTGCCTGCCAAGGCCATGGACCAGCGCCGTGCCCCAGAGCGCAGGGCCTTGTTCAGGGCACCTCTCTCCAGGGCACGCGCTGATGCTGGCTGAGTTCAGTGACAGGCTCCAGCAGCTGAGCAGCTCTTCAGCAGCGGGCATGGCTGGAGCAGCTTAAGGATCCAGCTGTCTCTGCAGCTGCGGTTCTGCAGTGCCAGGGGAGTTGGGCATCCTGCCCTGAGCCCTGCTGCTGGGCGCCACCCCACCTGGGTGCGGGATGGGACTCAGGGAGACCTGCAGGGGCAGGACTCGGAGCTAGTGTCACAACCCTTGGCTCAGGATCGTTATGGACTGGGCCTGCTCACTTCTGCACAGACCCGGGAGTAACGGGCCCGGCCCCAGAGCGCACTGTCTAGTGCGGAACAAGAGGCAGCCGAAGGCTCCGTGGGGCCTTCCTGGGGGAGGCTCAGGCTGCTGCTGCGAAGGGACCGAAGCGCTACCTGGAGCAGTACAGGCTGTCGGCCCCTCGGGAGCGGTTGGCCGTATGGGGCATGACGGGTTTGAGGGAGGTGGGAGCGATGTCTCTCACCGACGTGCCTCTGAACAGCAGCTGGCCCAGGAAGGTGAGGGCGGGGAGCAGCCTTGGCAGAGACAGACGGGGAGGGGAAAGGAAGAGCGTGAGAGCCTGGGCACGCGGCGGGGAGTCGCCCCGTGCACTGGGAAGGCTGGGCCTGGCCCCAGGTTGCAAAGGCGACAGCACACCCCAGCTGGGGCTCCCAGGGCAGCACCTCTGCCCCTGCATTAGAGATGGGGACCCCGAGGCCCAGGGAGCTGCAGTCACTAGTCAGACTGGGGCTGTGTTATGCTGGTCACTTCCCCCAGGCCAGGCTGCACAGCCGTGGCGGAGCCAGGAGGGGAATGCAGGACGCCCTCGCCTGGAGCTGCGAGCCAGGACAGCCTGCGGCTTCCCCGAAGCAGGTGATGCTGGCCAGGGGTCCCGCAGGCTCTGCGGCTGCACCGCATTTCTCACTGCTCGCAGGCCTGAGGGGCAGTGACGGGGGGGCCTGGGGCGAGCAGCTTTGTACCAGTCCAAACCCACATGTCAAAGAAGCCCAGCGGGGCAGCACCTACCAGGCCAGGACGTAGGGCAGGCAGTGCTGCGCCCTCTCCATGCACCTGCTTCTCTCCTGCAGCGGAGAACAGCTGGGTCAGAAAGGGCCGCAGCCTCGCCCCAGGGCTAGAGACGGGGCCTGGATGCTGAAACTCGAGCGTTTAGCGCTGAGCCGGGTCCAGGGACGGGGCCCATTGTCCCGTGAGACTGGCAGGAACGTGCAGCCCTGAACAGTGGCATTAAAACCACGTAGGAGGGGACCACCTGGGGTCCCGAAAGCTGCTGCTCTGCACTGGCGTGGGTGCGTCTCTGAGCCCCTCACTCAGGCTGGCCATTCTCAGAGCAGCCCGGGCCCCCAGGGGCCCCCAGAGGGCGAGCTGGGGGGCCGAGTGCTGTGCCCGGGGACATGGGCATCACATCACAATACACACATGGTAGAATAGGGAACAGGCTGCCCCAGGCACCCGCTTGCCGCTGTTCGCGTCCCATTGACACAACACCCACTACTAGCCAGGGCACCAAGGTAACCCGCTGCCAGCGAGAACACTGAGACCTACTCGCTGCTGAGCAACCTGGCTAGGAGCTTCTGGCCCATCCTGCTCCCTTTCCTCCCCTACCAAGGGGTGGGTGGGTGACCACAGCACCACCCCCCAGTCTCAGGCCAGGGCCAGGGGCTGGCAGGTCTGAGGGACGCTCACGGCATGGGCTGTCCCTGCCCGGAGGCATGTGGCGTAACTTCCTCCCGTTTGTCTCTCTGGTCCCCCTGTGGTGTGTGTCTGGTCTTCTGAGGAGCTGCCACCAGCAGCTCCATCCGGCCCCTGGCCTGGCTGTGCCCGGTGGGAGGGAAGGGCGGCCTCAGGCATTACAGCAGGATGGGGAAGGAAGGCCTGGTCAGCCCCTACCTGCGGAGCTGGCTCGTGCGTCACTCTCCAGCCACGGATGGTGCGGTTCACCTCGTACGCGTAGACAATGACCATCAGGAAGGAGATGGCGTAGAACATCTGAGCAAGAGAGAAACTGAGGGTCACACCTAGCAACAATCCCACCTGCAGGCTTCTAGGGCAAGCCAGGAGCCCCGCTGGAGCCCCATTCCCACTAGCCTTTCCTGCCTCCCCCATGCCTAGGGGCCTGGTGTCAGCGCTGCTCCCAGTAACCCCAGGGGATGTGAGCATGTTGTACCAATATAATAAAAACCAGCAGGATCTTATTAAGAGGGATAAGGCAAAGATGCCACATTTATTGTAAATACCATAACAAAACAAAAGACAATGTTTTCCTACTTGTTTCCATTACTACTTATTCCTTATACACACACACACATATATTCATCCACACAATCATTCATTCAGGTTCTGTATAGATGTTATAGTTACCAGCCTAGATGTTGCTCATGCCAAGTTACTGGCCAGGTATCTTGGTCATGAGGATGGAGCCGAGTCTGTGTCAGATGCATCTGATGCTCTTGGAGGCTGGCAGCAGAACCATAGACTCAAAGTCCTTATTCTTTAGAGTCCAGTTTTATAGGGATATTTCCCTATGTTAGTTCATAGGAGTTGCTTCATTCTGCTGTTGCTAAATCAATCAGCAGATGGCTGGCTCCATGTTATTAGATGTTTTGTTTTTCCTTCCTTTGAGGTGTGGTGGGTGGATTCCAGTTTGCCCTCCGGGGGTCATCTGGTTGATCCCACTTGACACCTTCTTCAGTCGACACTGAATTCTTCAGGCTGGTGACTCCCTAACCATTCATTCATTGTTTAAACTAGGCATGCATTCACATACATTCTCTATCTTAATCACATCTATTTCACTGTCTCTTTACCTTTTGGGGTGTTACCAATTTATGTGAGACTCCCTGTCTTTTAACAAGCAAAGATAAAGTGAGATGAAAACTTACAGAGGGTGGGGGTCTCTATCTATACACTATAACAGCTACTGTTTTGGCTTACTTAGAGATAATGTTTAACAAGTTTTATACAAAGTATTTCTTTGAGCAGGCTTTACACAGACACAGCTGGTGGCTTGCAGGTTAGAAGCTAAATGTTGGGAATCACAAATTTACTTCTAACATAAACCTTAAGTTATAAAGTATTAATTAACAATAAATCAATAAATCATTTCTCATATAAACCATGTTTAATATAAACCTTCTTTAATATCCCTACAAGCATGGTCCAGTCTGGTAACGACACCGCCACGGCTCCAGCATGTCGGGGGAGGGGAAAGGAACCAGCACCTGGGCACGAATCTCACCCCCCCGCCCATATCCATCCCCGCAAAGGCTCAGGCCCCTTACTGGGGCCTCCCTCGTGGCTTTCCAGCCATGCTGCACAGCAGGGCCTGATGGCGGCCATCTTGTCTGACACACACGGGTTCGAACCAGGACCATCCGGAGCTGAGCACATGAGTTGCTGCAGCCCGACCTCACCAGCCAGGCTCCGTAGCGGGGCCCGAAACAGATTCCCACCAGCGCGGCCACGTGACGCGCTGACGAGCGGATTCCACACACTCCCGGTAGCGGAGCTGGATCGGGGCAGGCCGTGGCACAGAACAGTCCTGCGGTAGCCAACAGGCTCAGCCACGCAGTGGTCCCCGGCTCCTCTAATGACACATGACCACGTCCCCGAGACACGTCCCCCACCCCACAGGTTAGCTAAGAGGATCCATGTGGGCTCAGGCTTAGCACTCACAACCGGCTCCAAAACAGGGTTCTTCCCCCAGAGCTACGGGAGCCAGTGGCTACCACCCCAGTGCAAAGGGCAGCAGGTGTCCCATCTCTGGACTGCAGTAACCCACATGCGACCGTGTCTCCTGAAATCTCAGTTGAGCCATTGGCTCAAACGGGCTTGGAAAAGACATGGTCACGTGGAGTCAAAACTGTCTGGAAGACCTTCAACCCAGAGCTAGCAGAGCAGGCCGGCCCCCTTGAGAGCAGGCCCCAGCAGTCGCCGTTACTGGGGCCGGCCCGTGAAGGCATTTAGGGTGGTTCTGCATCCCAGGGGGCTCCTGTGGCTGGCACGCCAGGGCTCTATGAATTGCTGAGTGGCACTCAAACCCAGAGGCCCTGCAGGCAGGTGGAGCAGGAGACAGCGAGCAAGGGGCTGGCTGCCGGGGAAGGCAGGACACGCCGCACAGGAGGGGCTGAGGGTAAAGTAGCAGGAGAAAGCGGCTGGGGCAGCGTGGGGCGGGTAAGGGCTGGAGGCCCAGGGCAGGAGGCCCAGGGCAGGTTCTGGTTCAGGCACCCCAGGCCAGTGTTGTCAACAGAGGCGGAAGGAAACCCCACTTCCACTGGCATCACCGGGGGGGCTCTGGAGCCACAAAGCCTAGGGAGGGAGCAGAGCCGCATCGCCCTGGGGTGCTGGGGCGAGCGCTGCACCTGGGGCGGCTGAAGGGCTGAGGTGTGGCACCGTCTCCCCAGGGCAGGGGTTGAATCTCCATCCTGGCACAATCCTGGCCCCCGCTGGTGGGGCCTGTGAGGGCTCTAACATTCCCAGAGTAGAGGGCCCAGCTCGGCACACCGCGTGCAGGGGCAGCCTGACACACCCACCGCGCTAACGGTTACAATCTGCAGCTCTACCAGGGGACGCGGCTTCCAGAGAAACAGCAGCAGCAGCAGCCACTTTTGAGCAGGGCACAATCATCACCAGCCCCGGCCCGCACGTCGACCCTCGTGCAATCGCACCCCCACCCCCGCCGGTGCTCACCATGGCCAGCATCAGGCCGTAGGGGCAGAACTCGTAAGCCAGGATGAAGAGCTGGGCTGGAAGCAGCTGGATGGCAGCCGTGATGATCAGCACCAAGGCAGCCAGGAAGTCTGCCAGGGAGAGCAGGAAGAGGGGGCGCAGCTGTGGGGAAGGCAACAAGGTTCGTTGGGGACGATGCTGCCAGCAGGGAGCAGCCCCTTTTCCCCTGCCTCCCTCCCCAGCACCTATCAGTCTCCTTTGCTCCGCATGGTGTGTGGCCCAGAGCTCCTCTGCCCTCCTGGCCTAACACTCCATCTCCTCCCACGTGTGCCCTCTTCCTCATGCTACCCCTGTGCCCGGAGGGGGGAGGGAACAGGCCAAGGAGAGCCACCATGGATTCGGTGCTGCAGCCAGCCCGTAATTCCAGCAACCAACGAGCACTCAAAGCAAACGAGGCTCTTGCTGGGCTGCCCAAGCCATGGGGCAGGCCGGCCTAGGGCAGCTGTTGCCCCGCTCCTCCTTTCCCCAACCCAAACGGACTGGGCCATCGCTGATCTCTCAAGACTGCCCTTAGAAGCAGCCACCTCACTGAGTCCCACGCAGAGAGCCGTCTGACCAGCTCCCGCCTGGTGTCAGGGGAACGCACGCAGCCTGGTAGCAGGGGCTCTGAAATCCCCATGGATTATGGGATTTTCCCCATGACCCGCAGCTGCTCCAGCTAAACACCAGGAAACACAGATCCAAAGAAATGGGTATTCCAGGGTTGGCCAGGGCTACAGTGAACTGGCCACGGGATTAGGATGGACTATTATGGGGCAGGATTAAAACCCCTTGGGCATGAACTGCCCCGTGAGATCGCACACTCTCCACTTCTCTAAAAATCCAGGGAATCTCGAGTCTGCAACAGACCTGGCTGTGGAAGCACCTCCTCCTGAGGGTGGCTACAGCAAGGACCGAGCTGCTGCCGACAAGGCTGAAATGGAAATACAGCCAATGGTTAGGCTCCGTCGCACACAGCCAGCCATGCATGGTGTCCATGGATTAGTCTGCACACAGCACAGCTAACATCCCTTGAACCTCTCCTTGAGCCTGGGCTCGGACACGGGTCTGGGGCTCGGGGAGGTCCCCACTTTGCACCCAGTCTCCCAGCTGGGATATCTGAAGTGCAAGGCGCTCGTGTGAGTTACCAGCAGCTGGTTTCCGAGCTGGGAACAGGATCAGAGTCCAGAACCCTCCTGCGTCCCAGCCCGTAATGTCCCAACCTCTCTCCATCCTGGTCACCCGGGGGGCTGCTGCAGTGGGGCTCATGTTGGTTCCTAGACTGCACAGAGAGAAGAGCCAGGAGACAGTCGGGACTGGAAAGGAGCTGGCATGTGGCAACGGAAAAGCACTGAGGGGGATGGCTTCCCGCTGGACTGCTGCCTCCTGCTGGTGGATTCATGCACCAGCAACCTTGACACAAGCCCCGCCGTAGGCTGCTCACTTACCTCCACAGTGGAGATGACCATTGGTGGCTTCCAGGGATGTTAGGGGACGTGGTGGTCTCCAGAAGGAAAGGTGGATTCCACAGCCCCCTCCCGCTGTGGACAAGGCTGGACAGGATGAGGGGGAAAACCCTGGGGCTGGGGATAATGCATCCCAAATGACCTTGCAAGCTGGATGCAGGAGCATGCAGGGTCAGACCCCAAAGGTATCACTATGGCTTGGGACCTGCACTGGCACTGCCTGGCTACCTGAGAGCACCCCCAGAACCTGGCTCCAGCCTGCATGTGTCCCTAGTGTAGGGATGAGCAGAGGCCTCGATGACGTAGATATCTCAGTGTCACGGAGTGTGGGGGAGTCAGGGCCCTGCACCCCCGGCTTCCTGCGATTCACCAGGACTCTCAGCCAGCCAGTAAAGCAGAAGGTTTATTTAGGCGACAGGAACACAGTCCAGGACAGGGTCTTGCAGGCACAGATAACAGGATCCCCCCTGTTAGGTCCATCTTGGGGCCCCATGAGCCCCACAGCCCCCATTGGGGAACCAGAGCCCTGTCTGTGCTTCCCTTCCTCCCCCAGCCAGCTCCAGTCTGCCCAACCCCCTCCAGCCCCTCCTCTCTGCTCAGCTTCTTTCCTGGGCCAGGAGTGCACCTGACCCCTTTGTCTCCAACACCTGCAGTTGCACCTTTGCGGGGGAGGGGCCCAGGCCATCAGTTGCTAGGAGACAGAGTGTCAGGCATTCGGTTGCACCGGCCTTTTGCTTTGCTAGATACTTGGAGGCCTGCACCCAGCACTCCCAGCCCCCAGTACGAACAGTCCCACTTCGTCACACTGAGCTCTTACATTATCTTCCCACAGAAGGGGGGCAGCAGCCAGCGTGGGGGCTACCAGGGGAAAGAGCTTGGCCAGTGGCCAGGAGCAAAGTGCATCCACAGTGGCCCCTGCCTATCCTGACCCCAGCAGGTCTTGGGACAGGCCTCAGGTAAGCGGACCCACCTCAGAGATAAGGCCGCCAGGTAGACGCGAGTCAGCACAAAGATCTAAAAGGAGAAAGGGAGATGACAGCGGGTTAATCACGTGTCCCGTGGCCTTGATTCAATTCCTCCCCAGTGCAAGCCGAGGCTCTGCCCCCCCCGCGCTTCACCTGGCAGCAGCGCTTGGCCGCCCGAGACCCCTCGACCCTCCCAGCCAGGCCACCAGCAGGGAACTTGCCCCAGCTGAGCCAGCTGTTTGTCAGTGGAACAGAGCAAGACATTGAACCCTGGGCAGGCTCCATTCCACTCGGCAGTGTAAACAGCCAGAGATAGGGAGGCGGGGAGGAAGGGGCTCTAACTCGCAGCAGGGATACACTAGAAAATAGGCAGAAAAGACCCTGGTTTAGCATCGCAAGCACGGAGCAGTGCGTGTTACAAGCTGGGTGCAGAGTCCATGCGGGGGCATGCGTTGCTGCGGGCGAGGACGCTCACCGGCTGGCTTGCAATGCTGCCAGGGAGCTGGCTAACGGGGGGTGATGGAAAATGGGTTTTCAGACAGAATTTAAAAAAACGAGTCTGGTTGGGTGTGTAGAACCAGTTTTTTTCCCCCAGTAAAGCCTTGAGTTCTTGGCTTAAAAATACCCCTGACGGGTTGGGGTGGGGGAGAGGTCACTGGTTTTGGTTTGGGGTTTGGTTTGTTTTACACTGAAACGGGCTTAGAAAACAAGGCTTTTATAGGGTTGTTTTTTTAAATCTGGATCTCACACAAGGCATCATCTGGTATTTTTCAACCAGCTCCAGGAGCTATCAGAGAAAAATGGCGACTTCTCCCAGACTCTCCTTGGACAGCAGCAGGAGTAGGACTAGACAGAATTGGTGCCTGATGCTCTGCCATTAACAGCAGGCCTGGGAAAACTGGTCTGATGATCCTGGGGTGTGCTGGTCTCCCAGCAAAGGGACATCCAAGCCAAGCAGGATAAAGGGCCAGAATAGGGAACAATCCTGCCCTGGCCTCAGGAGCTTGGCTGGAGAAGGTCTTTACCCTCTGCAATCACTGCGTGCGCCTGAAGAGGAGTAGGTGGGGGGGGGGTGATTTGGCTCCGGTCCCCTGTCCTACCGGTATCCTGGGTGGGGTTTCCCCGGCTTCTGCCAGGCGAGCTCAGGAGAACAGCACAAAGCGCTTGCCAGGGTGAGAGACAGAGAGGAGCAAAAGGTGCTTGATTCTCCCTTCAGTGTCTCTGGGAGCCCAGCAAGAACCCCTGCTCTGGAGTTTGCTCCCCCTCATTCCCAGACCGGGGTGCAGCCCCCCTCCCCTGCTAACAGGGGACATGGCTGGTTGCTGTAAGGTGAGGAGCAGCCCTGCTTTAGCCTCAGCCCATGGGATGCTCCCCTGCCAGCATTGCTGGGCCATACAGACTCCTTTCCCTCTGCCTCGTGTGGGTCACAGCAGCCTGGGAACGGGGAGTTCCTGAGAGCCGCTTCTGGCTACATCGCCTCTCTGAAACGCTGTGTCTGGCACCGTGAGCCCCCCAAACAGTACAGCTTCCCCAGTTACAGATGGAGAGAAAATGAGCCATGAAGAGAGAGATGGGGTTGAATGACTCAGACAGAGACAACTAAAGCCCCCAGAGAGACAGGCCATCCTACAACTCATTCGGAGGATAGAACGGCTGAATCCTGGTAAGAAAGAGCTAGATTGACAGGCACAGAGCATAAGCTACAGCCTCTGAGAAATGCAGCTCAGTTCCAGAGAAACACAATCATCTTCCGCACAGCACGAGCGGGAGTCCTACAGCATGCACTGTGCAGCTGGGAAATACATCAGTTCCACCTCCCTGCAGGCTGTCAGTTCTCGTGTGGACCCAGGAGTGTCCCCTGAGCCCATCTACGCTGGACATACTGTTCAGTGCATGGGGAGGTGACCTGCTGGCTTCCACTGAGCTGGTGAGTGTGGCGACACGGGCTCTGAAGGGCACCTTTGCAGAGCCCCTGTGATTTTGCTGGGGTCTCTACAGCCCTGGTTCCTGCGTGTGGGTTGGTACCTTGTCGTTGGACAGCGCTGACACGTTGTTCCCTCCACTCGTCGTGTCCATGCTGCTGGCTGTAGCCTTTTCTGTTGATTCCAGAGCAAAAAGCCTCCCAGCTCCTCCTCCTGGGCTGAGCTCCTGCAGGCGGTGGTGGTGCTCAGCACCCAGGCGCCTTTCTCCCTCGCAGGCTGCTGTTGACTGAACTGCTGTTGTAACCTTTGCTTGTTTGGTTTGTTCCACACCCGTCCCGGGGAGGGGGTGGCACCGAACACAGCCTGGAGAGCGCGGCTGGAGCAACTCGCCCAGCCAGCCTCCCACTATCTCACAAAGGGGCCGAGGGAGGAGCCTTCCCTTGATGCCCTGCAGCCTCCCAGAGCACCCTGGAGCCACCATGGCTGGAGCAAGGTGGGGATTAGATACCTGGCCCAAGCCGCTGAGTCCAGAGGGATTGCAAGAGGGGACAAGTCACCTCTCTGTGTGCATGTCTCATCACCCCGGACTCCCACCCACATCCCCGCTACATCACCCAGGGAGGGGGCGGGGGTGACATAACTCACAAGCTGAGGGGCCAGACAGGAACCCAAAACCCTAAGAGGGTGTAAAAGGTGCAAAATTCAACACTAGCTGCCCCCTCCCCCGCTTCCTTTCAGTCACACCTTCACCGGCTCCTGAGCATGCACCTCCCAGCCGCTCGGCCCAATGCGGGGCTGCAAGTCTTACATCACCTCTCACAACCGCTCGGAATTTAACCCATTGCTTCAGTGCCACTCAGCTGCCCCTGCTCTTGTGGCTCCGGCGAGTGACAACACCGTCACCACTTCCCCGACGTGGGCAAACACGATCTCCAAGCTGCAGCAGCGGGAAACTAAGGCCTAGAGTGAGGCAGGGAGTCTCCGCGCCAGGCATGCCAGCTCCCGGCCCCGCGGCACAGGATGCCATGCTGCCGTCAGAGATGGTTTCATTGGCTCCTCGTGGGCGGGGCCATAGCTGTGACTAGGAACAGTGTGTGCGGGGTGTGTGGGGCTCTGCGCTGTCAGGGCATGAGCGAACACAGCCCAGTTCTTTCCAGCACAGCTCTTTGTTGCCTGTAGAATCAGTCGGAACATGACTGAAATTAGCCCAGTCAGAGGAGGGCAGCTGAGAGAAGCCTTTGAGGACAGGACAGAGGCTAGTCAGCAAGCGGACACTGCAAACACAGGAAAGGTAAGTCTGGCCGTGTTGGCCAGGAACATGCAGAAGGAAATTCACACGATAATGCAAAGGAACAGACTGCATGTTTAATGAGGCCCATGTTTAACAACCGTTGGCACATGACTTCATACACACACACACAAACCCTTCAATAAAAACATTCCCAACGCTGTAGGGTGAAGGATGTCTGTGCAAAGCCCCACCCAGCTGCAGCTCTCCAAGTGGGAGAAGGGCAGAGACTGACGCTGAGTCACTTACTGGCCCGAGCGCAGGACTGGAGCCAGGAACACCCAAGAACCTGATCTCTTCTGATACCACCTCCCTTTGCAGATTTGGGCAGGTCCCAGGCTCTCTGCCTCAGATTTCCCCCGGTGGGAGATGGACCAATCCTTCTCTTCTGGGCAGTGCTTTGAGAGATGCAAAGCACCACACCGCAGAAAGGGGGAAGCTACTGTGATAAGTATTGAAGTTTGAAAGCCACCTTCTGCCTTGTGGCAGTCTGTGCTAACTCCTCGCCACTTCCGTCAGCCTGGCTGAGGAGCCCCAGAGGGCTTCCAGGGCAGCGACGTGGCTACATGGAATGGTTCAGGCTCAGAGCTGTCTGTTCACCAGCTGCCACATTCTCAGTACAAAACGCCCTCGCCGCACTGCTGACCCCAGGAAAGGGACATTGGGGGAACAGCTGGATTATGTAGATTTGAGAGGGAAACGCATGAAATCTAGGACAGAGCATTTCCAGCAGCAGGGCAGGGCTTTCCCCACTTCCAGGTAACCCGTTGCTTCTCAGACATAGCTGAGTACTGGCAGCTCCCTTCACTCTACACAGCAAGTCCATGTAACAAGATGCCATTCACCCAGCAACAAGATTATGAAGTCAGGGACAGCACTGAAGGCAGAAGACTCAACCCTGCTGCTCCCTTTTGCTTATGTTTCAACACATGGCCTCGTTACACCAAACTGTCTGTTAACACCCTATATAACACAAACTTCTCTCACACCCTCCTGCTCAGTGTGCTGCAGTTCACACTGACAGACATACTTCATTTTTTAAATCAAAATAAGCCAAGATTGAAGAAAATCAGTTACGGAGTGTTAAAGTTATGAACATTTCAAGTCAGTAAGTTGAAACTTCTGAGGTTAGATCAATTCAAACTCAGAGCGGTTTGCACCATTGCAGAGCCAGGAAGCATTTTAGCTTTGATTCTGTCTGATCTGTGAGCGCTGGCTGCTTGTTCTTGTGATTCTGAGAGCAGCCCTTGTTCCACTGCAGATTAGAGCATGCACAGCTGACTAGCAGGGCCGGCACACAGGCCCAGTGTTGAGGGGCCATGAGTACTAGTCACCAAGCTTCAAGGACCAAGGCTTGTTCACAGAACAGTGACTGGGAAAAGCTCAGCGACAGCCCTGGAATAAGCTGCCACAGATGGATGGAGAATCCCCATCCCTCTAGATTTTCTAGGCTACAGCAGTGATCTTTCAGGCACGGTCTTGGGATGATCAAGTCAGTCCTGCCATCATGTACAAGGACGGAGTAGAGAAACCACCATTCATTCTCTTATTCTACAGTCCTTTCCAAAGCATCATCGGACTGGAAGGGAGCTCGATAGGTCATCTTGTCCAGCCCCCTGCACTCATGGCAGGACTAATTATTATCTAGACCAGTGGTTCTCAAACGTTTGTACTGGTGACTCCTTTCATATGGCAAGCCTCTGAGGGTGACCCCCTTAGAAATTAAAAACACCTTTTTGTATATTTAACACCATTATAAATGCTGAAGGCAAAGTGGGGTTTGGGGTGGAGGCTCATAGCTCACAACCCCCTGAAGGGTCCTGACCCCAAGTTTGAGAACCCCTAATCCAGACCACCCCTGACAGGTGTTTGTCTAACCTGCTCTTAAAAATCTCCAATGATGGAGATTCCACAACCTCCCTGGGCAATTTATTCCAGTGCTTAGCACCCTGACAGTTAGGAAGTTTTTCCTAATGTCCAACCTAAACAGCCCTTGCTGCAATTTAACCCCATTGCTTCTTGTCCTGTCCTCAGAGGTTAAGAAGAACAATTTTTCTCCCTCCTCCTTGTAACACCTTTTATGTACTTGAAAACTGCTATCATGTCCTCTCTCAGCCATCTCTTTTCCAGACTAAAAAGACTGTTTTTTCAATCTCTCCTCATAGATCATGTTTTCTAGACCTTCAATCATTTTTGTCACTCTTCTCTGGACTTTCTCCAATTTGTCCACATCTTCCCTGAAATGTGGCACCCAGAACTAGACACAATACTCCAGTTGAGGCTGTATCAGTGTGAAGTAGAGCGGGAGAATTACTGCTTGTGTCTTGCTTACAACACACCTGCTAATATAGCCCAGAATGATATTCACTTTTTTTGCAACAGGTTACACTGTTGACTCCAGCTCCCTTTCGGCAGTGCTCCTTCCTAGGCAGTCATTTCCCATTCTGTATGTGTGCAACTGATTGTTCCTTCCTAAGGGGAGTACTTTGCATTTGTCCTTATTGAATTTCATCCTATTTACTTCAGACCATTTCTGCAGTTTGTCCAGATCATTTTGAATTATAATCCTATCCTCCAAAGCACTTGCAACCCCTCCCAGCTTGGTATCATCACCCCAGCAGAGGCAAAACATGGCCCATCTCCTAACAGTCTGGAAACACACCCATGGGGTAAGCTCAGTGGCACTCAGAACGGCTCTAGTCAGTGGCAGCCTGAGCAGTAAAATTGCCAGTCTGGAGACCCCCCTCGCCCATTCTAACTCTGGGCCTTATTCTGCCCGACATGCTGAGTGGAACCTTACTTTGTGAATAGTCCTATTGGTTTCAAAGGTGCTACTCAACGGAAGGTTGGCCAAAGTGGGACCATGGAGATTAGGGGAAGCAGACTCCTCCTTCAGACCTCTCAGCAGGGTCCATAGCAGTAACTACCTGCACTTCTTAGGGTATGTCTACTACCCGCCGGATCAGCAATCAATCCAGCAGGGGTCGATTTATCGCATCTACTCTAGACGCGATAAATCAACACCCAAGCGCTCTCTCATTGACTCCTGTACTCCATCGCTGTGATAGGCACAGGCGGAGTCGACGGGGGAGTGGCAGCAGTCGACTCAGCACAGGGAAGACACCACGGTAAGTCGATCTAAGTACCTCAACCTCAGCTATGTTATTCATGTAGCTGAAGTTGCGTAACTAAAATAGTTCTCCCCCCTCCCCCCCCGCCAGCATAGACCAGGCCTTAAGAGAGATGAGACACACAAGGCTGAATTCTGCTCCCCGTTACACTGCTAGCAACCTGGAGTGACTCCACTAGACTTCAACACAATAGCAAAAGTCTGATCCCACATTTCATTGAAGAAACTCACTCAGGCCCCATCCTTTCCGCTCATGTTCCCAGCAGCCCGACATCCAGTGAAGTGGAGGTACCCAGCCCCTCTTCTCCTGGCACCATCTGATGAAGTGTTTACTCCTTGGTTTTTCGGTCCCTTTCCAAGGTTTCCAGCAGGCACAGAATCTGCCTGTGGAGTTTTCTTTTCTTCTGCGAGTTTGCTGGGGGAGCAAATGGCAGTGGAGGACTGAGGTTTTCCATTTAATAATCAGTTTCTGGAATGGAATGGAAAGACCCTTATGCATCACCAAGTCAGATGCTTCCCTTTGTGGTTGGCAAAGTGATCACCACAACAGCAGTCTGCCAGCATCTGTTATTCACTGGCCAGCCCAATGTTGACTAATACATGCTGGTTAGCATACAAATATATATCATAGTAATCATATGTATTATCAGCACCATATATACATATTGTACATGATGTTAGTGTGTGTGTGTGTGTGTATATTATACACACACAAAGCACCAATAATGTAATAGTGATAGAACCTAATCTGGTCTGTATCATAATCCTGTTCACTTATGCTAAGGATAATACCTGGCATTTGCTGAAGTCAGCATTTGGCACAAGCTGATAGGAAACTTGTCAAAATTAAGACACATTCGTTCTCTGTCATGGTACAAGCTAGGGAAGGACCTTCATGGATCAGTACATGGAATGCTAATGTTCAGAACAAAGCTAAGGAAGGAACAGAACAAGAAGTTAGGGAACTGGAACAAACTGATGGGTTGGATTTTAGTGTCGCATAAAGAAATGGATAACTTGTAAAGAAGCAAATAGCAGCAGCCGAAACCTGTAACTTAAGGAGCACAACTTCTGCATAAGATTAAGGTACCATCGCTGCATGCGACTACTCTTTGGAGACTGGTATGGTCTAGAAACTTTTTCCTGTATCGCATTAATAACCCAATGTTGATCATTTGGTCTTGAGTATATTTCAAACGAAATAAACCAAAGTGTGGTCAAGCAACTGACTATACAATTTATCAACACTGATTGCCATGGAGGAGAGGGGCTGCTCGCACAGCACTTTGAAAGAGTAAAACACTATGTACAGGAGGCTATTAAATTTCACTGCTCATGCTCTCCATAACTCCCCCACACTCGTTACAGCTGTCACTCAGAAAGCTTTTTCTCCCAAGAAATCTTTGCTGAGACACTGCTCTCATCTGACTGCAGCTGGAAAGCCCTGCATAACTCATGGGCCTGGTCAGAGCCACTTCCTTGAAGAAGATCCCAATGCAACATTGTGCCGATTCCAACGAAAGTGCCTAGGAACCCTAGCTAAGCAAAGAACATGTTCTTCAGCACTCGAGCAAACAGCACGTATGTTATGCTGACGCAATTGAGTCCACTTGGCAGCTGTGGCCTGGAAGCATTAAGGGCTGCTCCTCCAACTTTGCAGCATACTGCCAGCCTGCAAGGGCAAGCATGACTGCCTAGATACTCAGCACCACATCCCTGCAGCACTGCCTGGGTTGTGTGCCAGGGAAAGAAGTCTCCCCCAAGGCTGTAGAGCAACAACTCCAGCTGATTAAATTAAACCATCTACTTCCTGTCCCAGTTCCAGGGCTCACCAGTGGAATGGAAACCCAGCAGGAACACCACACGACAAAGTGCCAGGAAGGAAGCTTAAAACAAGGTCAAATGTATGTGCTTGCAAACAGGCCCGTCTGTCCTGTGGCTGCAGAACTGGGCTCCAGAATCTCAGCAGTCATTACAAACAAAAAACCCCCCTGAAAACATGAATGGAGTGTAACCAGTACAGGGCTAGGTTCTAGAGTCTACAAGCAGCCTCCAACAGCAGCTCTGAAAGGTGTGAACTGCCCTGTTCGTTTCAATGTGGTGCTGGTGATTCCAAAACGTAATGGTAGTTTAAACGTCAATCCTATTTTACTGTTGAGCATGTTAGCAAAAGATCCAGCAAGCGTGATTATCACAGGCCCAAAGTTCCCCCTCACAGTTTTGCAGGTGGGGAGTTACTAAGTAGATTCATAATTTTTGTATGTAAATTGTTAAAATCCTCCATTTTTAAATTTAAATGAGACTGCCACAGAGTCTCCAGAGCGCCATAGAGCCCTGGCAGCTTAGGGCCAGCTTGTTGGGAGTTGTTTATAACCAAGCCAGCGTTTACACTCACAGCCTCTGCTGAGGACGTCCAAGTGCTTTACAAACGCTCCTGTGAGATAGGAGAGTCCGATCAAAGTGTCCATCTGGGAACAGGCCCCAAATCCCTGACTCTCCAGATTGATCCTTGTGTAACCTGATCAAAACTCGGTTTAATGATGCAAGATTTGAGGCCAATAATTATCCACCAGATCTGTGTGTAAACTGAGACAGGCTCTGATATACCTATACAACAAGGGCATCAGTGGTTAAATTCAAAGCTGAATGATGGGGAGGGAAGCTAGAACTTTAGCCGTGTTACCACCACAGACTAGAGGGTGCCGCCTTGTGATCTGGGTGTGCCAATGCACTATGGAAAGGAAAGTGTTAGCTTCATACATTTGGGTACCCAGACAGCCTCTATGCTTTCCCCCCAGAAAGGCAAAGCTACCCACAGGAAAAGGAAAGGGAACTTGTTGAAAGCTCGATTCCTGTCTACTCTCACGCCTGTCACGTCGGTATTCATTGCCGGGGGTGGGGGGAGAGGAGAATGAAAAGAGACAGGGGTTAAGGCAATCTGCTCCCCTGCTAGTTCAGCACAGAGAAATACAGGCTTGACCGTGTGGGACTTGCATGTGAAGAGGCTTCTACTTCCTAACCAGGCCAGCCACGGGGTAGTTGTCCCTTACTCCCAAGTGAGAGCCAAGGATGTCCCTTTCAATAGCTCAGCCTCTGCAGCACACTCAGGCAAGGAAAAAGGACTGGGTCACATTCCCACTGGATATGCACCATGGAAAGCAGGGGTTTTGCACACACAGACTCCACCTTCCATGGCAATCCAGAAAGACATGGGTTTTCCACAGACAGGATAGACCAGGACCCAGCCCCCTTGGCGGTGTTGCAGCGCTAGGCTGGTGCATGTTATATAACACAAATGGGATCAGAAGGTGCAGAGACATACACGAGGAAGCAATGGTACCAATACACTTCGCGTCAGACTACCCTTCTCACCCAGCCAGCAGACTCCAATGCTCAGAACCCACAGCCTGATCTTCTGCCCAACCCCTTCCCTGCCTGGCTTGTTAGAGGCCAGTCCTGCAGCCCTTACTGAAATGAGTAGTGCTGCTGTCGTCTCGGGCGAGTCAAAGCCTCACATTGGGCGGTGTAGCAGCCATCAGTCTTGCCGAAGGGCTCCTGGGCACAGCCAGAAGGGATAGTAATGCTACTGTTTCCAATGCTATATTTGCAGTGGCCCACCAGAGAATGGTATTTCCGACCTCTGGCTGCTAATCTCAGTTAATCCTGGAGAAGTTTTGGCAGAACCTCTGGATTAAAGTGATAGTGGGCCAAGCCCACACACACACACACACACAGGTACTTTACTGCAAATCATATTTCCCCAGTGAGCTACTGGGTTCTCTCTGCTCAACAGACTGGCTTTCCCACACCCTTCACTGCTTCTTCCAACTTCTTCAACAGTTGTGCTCCCCCCTGAAAAATTCTGAACAAAGAGCTAGTCTAAGAATATCCAGGATGGTGGACAAGCCCCAGAAAGCCTAAAATGATTGCTGGAGGTCAGCTTGCCATTGCAATCCCAGGCTTTCGTCACCACCTTCCTGGGATCTAACACATTAACACTGGATTCCCCTTTGCCCACGAAGGTTAGAAACTCAGATCTAACTTGATGAGACGGGCACGTTGTCCTTTTTGTTTTAGAAATGGCATGGAGCCATTACTCAGCCCCTTGGTTCCCATACTTGGCAAAGCAATTCAGGGTTTTTTTAAATGCTAAGTGATTAGATCACAGCGCTGCCCAATCGGTTAAGTGCTTTTCCTTTTATTTTTAGGCCATGAGCCCATTTGGGGTTTTAAGACCCAAGCAAGTGAACTAACTTAGTAAGTTCTCCCCACTCTATACCTGACAGGTTTAAAAAAAAAAAAAAAGGAAGGAAGGAACATTTGATTAAAAAAAAAATATATTGATCTCCTCAGTGGGGAGCTCTTTCTATGAAGTCTTAACCCCAAGTGAATTCTTGTGGCATAGAAAGTTGTGGTCCTAGTGGAATTACTGAGATGACAATTTGTTTTTTGGCCTAGTGCTAATTTCACGAGTTTAAAAGCTCAGTACTCTGCTGAAGGCTCCTGTGCCCTTGACACATGATGGACACAATTAAGTGCAGAGGTCCTGGGAAGGATGGTTAGTTCTTCTCATACAGTTAGAAATCAGGAACATGTCACCATAGAAGTAAAGTAGTTATGAGCAGGACCCGGGTTCTCATCTCTTCCCAGAAAGCCACCAACTGCTGTTAGCTGAATGTCTCATAATAACCTGCTTCTCCTCTGGACTGAAGTGCAGTATAGTCAATATGGCAGTTAGAGTTTGCTGACGGCCCAGTGAGTCCGGTAAGGTCAAGAACCGATAGACAATGTTCTTGAGATATTCCAGGTTGGCTCCCTCTCTGCTCTTATCCCTTAAGTTCTTCTGGATATGGTCTTGAAGGGTGGATACCTCTTCCCTATGCTTCTCTTCCTCAACCAAAAGTCTCTCCTGGAGCTGGTGAACTTCCTTCTCCAGTTTGTGCTTCTGCTTCCTTAAGGCTACAATGTCTACCTCTTTCCGGGCCAGCTGCTCTGCATATAGAAAGAAAGTGGGCTCATTGGTGGCAGCAAGATGCAGAGCCTGGGTGAGGTTCTCAGAAGAGATTGCACCCATTAAATCATCACCGCTAATGTCACTCCCTGGTGCTAGGTAGTTTTTGGATCCTTGAAGTCCGTAAGGTATGGCTAGAGACCTCAACTGCTCCAGCTCTTGGTCCTTTTCCGACAGCACAGCCAGAGCTCTGTCCCGCTGCTTGTGCATCTCTTCCTCCAGCTTTAGTGCCCTTTCCCTGTAATCCAGCTGGCATTTCTCTAGGTCCTGTCTGTGGACCTGCTGAAGGTGGGACACCTCTTGCTTCTTGGCTTCCATTTCTTGCTTGTGTTGCTTTTCCATCTCCTCACAGGAGAGCCGAAGTGCAACGTATTTCTCCTTCAGCTCAGCCAGCTGTTCCTGGGTGTCCTCTAGCTCTTTGGCCAGGTTGCCATCTTTGGCTGACTTGTTCTTGAGGACCACTTGTGCTCTCATCTTGTACCTTTCAAATTCCTCCTTCAGTTGCTTCAGCTCTTGCTGGTAATACAGAGCAGTAGCCTTCTCCCCATCCCCAGCCTCAGTGCCCTTTGGCAGCTCCAGCTCACAGAGCTTCTCTATGTCCAGGGCGGGCTGACTCTTCTTGGCTGCCATCTGCAGCAGCTTCTTCAGCTTCTCCATTTTGTCTTTCAGAACGTTAACATCCAGGCTGGCTTCCTCAATGTGAATGTCCATTGGGGATCGGCTGGAAGCAGCGATGGCCAGAGTCTTGTTTTCCAGGTCTAACTGCACAATGCGGTCCTTTAGTTTCTGAATGGTCATTTGGTCTTTTTGTTTGGCTTTTTCGTAAGTGCCAAGCAGCTCTGACACCTCAGAGACCTGGCTCTCCAAGCTGGCCACTCGGCGCTCCTCCATCTGGGCATGCTGACGGAGCTGCTCTTCTGCCTGTGCAGTCTGGAAACAAAAGGAGCACAGACAGGTTACACGTCTGTTTTGTTTTACCCTGGAAATTTGTGGCAGGAATTAACCTCGGTCTCCTGAAACCCAAGCTAGTACCCTAGCCACCAGGCCATCCTTCCTCTCTCACAATCAGGTCTGGGCCATTACACAGCAAGTCTGGCCCATATTTAAAGGACAAATAAACAAAGGATCAAATGAAACAAGAAACAATTTTCTATTTGCATTCCCCATTCTCAAGCAAGAAGTGCTGCTATGCCACACCGGCACTGGCAACGAGAAGCATGCCAGCGCTGGATCTCTTAAGGCCCTGTTTTTCTTATGGGATTTCTCAAAACCTGGGTGTAATCTAAAGGATGCAGTAGACGCAACTGCACTGGGTACAACTGCAGCATCTTGCAGAGCTAGAATCATAGCCAAATTCAAGTAATCTTCTCCACTAGTCAGACTCCCCTGGGAAATCCTCTTATTAGAGGCCATTTTCCAAGGACAAGCTCACAGAGCAGGGCCGCCCAGAGGGGAGGGGCAATTTGCCCCAGGCCCTGGGCCCCACAGGGGCCCCCACGAGAATGTCGGAGGCTCCCCCACCCACCTATCCCCCGGTGCCTCAGCGCACCACGTCCAGGAGCGGCCCTGGACAGAGCTAAAGCGGCCTGGCTCCAGCGGGGCCTGAGCTCCTCCCACTCTGAGCTGTGTGCTAAGGGGGTGGGGCCTGAGCTCCTCCCGCTCGGAGACGTGTGGTAAGGGGGCGGAGCTGCAGCTGAGCAGCGGGAGCTCGGGTCCCGTGGAGCCAGGCCGCTGCAGCGCTGACTAGGGCCGTTCTTGGACGTGGCATGCTGAGGCTCTGGGAGAAGGGGGAGGCGGGGATAAGTGGCATGGTAAAGAGGCCGAGGGGGCGGGGGCAGAGGAGTTCGATAAAGGGCAGGGAGTCCTGGGGACAGTCAGGGCACAGGGAGGGGGCAGAGGTTCGGGGGGTGGGGACGGTCAGGGGACAGGGGTTGGATGGTGGGTGTTCCGGGGGTCTGTCAGGAATCGGCGGGGGGGGAGGGGGAGAGGTGGATAGGGGTCAGAGCAGTCAGGGCACAGGAAGTGGGGGGTTCCTGGGGGGTGGGGTCCCGGGGGAGCAGTCAGGGGACAAGGAGCAGGATGGGTCGGGGATTCTGAGAGGGCAGCCGGGGGGCAGGAAGTGGGTGGGGGTCGGATGGGGGCAGAGCCAGGCTGATTAGGGAAGGGAATGCTGTGCCTCCCCAAAGCTCATTCAGCAGTTTGAGGCTTGCAGACAGCTATTTAACACAAAGATCCAAGCTGTTATCTTTTCCCTTAGGGCTACCATCCCTTTCACGTCTCGAATGCCAAATTATAGTCTACATTTAATTTCAGTGCCATAGGGAGATTCCCGCCAGGGGAGGGGAGCTTCATTAAAATTAGCCACTTTAGATTAACAGCGATAGAGCCAAGAGAGCCATAGGGCAGGGATCACATGAGAAGAGCAATATTCTACACCACCTACCTGCTTCCCAACCCTTCCAAGGGAG
Source organism: Mauremys mutica (assembly GCF_020497125.1). Classification (NCBI taxonomy): domain Eukaryota; kingdom Metazoa; phylum Chordata; order Testudines; family Geoemydidae; genus Mauremys; species Mauremys mutica. The sequence goes on along the minus strand of NC_059072.1, from coordinate 3,233,445 downwards.
ACCCCCTTCCCCTGCATTCCCCAAGGCTCCAGAGGGGTTAATTCAGTGGTTCTCAGACTTTTGTACTGGTGACCCCTTTCACACAGCAAACCTCTGAGTGTGAAACCCCCCTAATAAATAAAAACCACTTTTTTATATATTTAACACTATTATAAATGCTGGAGGCAAAGCGGGGTTCGAGGTGGAGCTCACAACCCCCAGTAATAACCTTGTGACCCCATGAGAAGGCCCGACCCCCAGTTTGAGAACCCCTGAGTTAATTTAATTTTAGCACCCTGTGTCCCTTCACATGCATGTGCTATTTTGAGCATTTCAGTTTTCACAACATAGGCTCATCCCAGATTCCGGAACAAGCTCAAATGCTCAGTTCGTGGCGTATGTACATAAGCTATACTAAAGACAAACCCACAGTAACCATCTCCAGTTTGTGAGGGATCCCATGGAGCCAGTCTCTAGGAAACAGATTAAATTAATGGAGGTTAAGTCCATTAATGGCTATTAGCCAGGAAGGGTAAGGAATGGTGTCCCTAGCCTCTGTTTGTCAGAGGGTGGTGATGGACGGCAGGAGAGAGCTCACTTGATCATTGCCTGTTAGGTTCATTCCCTCTGGGGCACCTGGCATTGGCCACTGTCAGTAGACAGATACTGGGCTAGATGGACCTTTAGTCTGACCCAGTATGGCCATTCTTATGTTCTAAGCTAAATGAACCCAAAGTTATGGAGATGGCTATGAGTCAAGGAAACCAGCAGAGTATCAGAAACCTGGAAAAATCTCTGACTGCATGTGCTCAGGCATTTGGTCACAAGCTAAGGTGGTTCAAAACATTTGGATTTTTTTTTTTAAAAGCAGTATTTTTTTGTTTCTTTAAACAATCAAACACAGCAAGCAGCAAATATTTGGCTACACACTTCTGAAACCCCAAACCATGTTCAGGTTTTGGCAGACTAATTTCAGCTTTTCAATTAAAAAAACCACAACAAATTTTGAAGGAAAGCAGACATTGTCCGTGATTTTTTTCTGCTTTTTAAAAACCCTTAGTTTTCGATCCAAAAAAAGTTTTGATGGAAAATATTTGTCCAACCCTTTTGATGAGCTTTAGTGCCTTTTAGCACTAGCTGATGCTGAGAACCAGTGATACCTTGTAAAGGTGACTTGAAAAGTTTTCTCAAAACTGGGTTTGTGCCGAGATGTGGAAGGTTTTTAAATGTTTATTTTTCCCAGGGCAACCCAAGGGGGGGGGGGGCAAGTGGGGCAATTTGCCCTGGGCCCCGCAGGGCCCCCCCCCGAGAATACAGTATTCTATAGTATGGCAACTTTTTTTTATGGAAGGGGCCCCTGAAATTGTTTTGCCCCAGGTCCCCCGAATCCTCTGGGCGGCCCTGCCACAGAGGAGTGCGAGACCAGAGATAAAATGAAATTAATGCCCATGTGTTATCTGGCGGAAGGAATTTTCTAGACATTTCCAAATCCAGAGGGGAAGAAAGAATTCTGGAATGTTAAGAGGAGGAGTTGGAGATTTTATTCTGGAATTCTTTTAGCAGCAAATCCAATTACTGAAGATGATTTCTATCCCCTCTTTAATCTGGGTTCATCTACTCATCGCTCTCTCCTCCGTATCCCTGGTTTCTGCCCTTCTCTCTCCCTACCTGCACATGACAGGCCTTTGCCCTGTTGTTCCCCCCGCCAGCCAAACTTCACAGAGAGTGATCACAAAGGGGCTCAACAGCAGAGCTTCCCCAGGAATACCATGAAACTTACAAGGACGGCACAAGACACATCAGTTTCACGTTGCTCCCACCAACATTGAGGAGCAATTGCCAATGGCAGCATAAGATTATTCTCAATGGAACAGACAATGGTCCTTGTAGTCTGATATTTGGCTGCCAAGGAAGGTGTGAAACTGTCAAAATGCATCTCATTGTGCATGCGGCACAGTACCAAGAAAAGAGGAAAGATTTTTTCATGACCCCAGCTGGTGATCAGCTCAGCCCCTGAAGCTGAAGGGTTAAAAGCCCTTCTCATTTCACTTTATCTTACTGAATTATTTACCTCAGCATCCATTGATAGGGAGTTCTGCTGATTTACAAAACATTACATTAAAATTATTTCTATAATAATTTCCATTTACACCGCTCTTTCACTGCAGGATCTTGAAAAGTTTTACAAAAGTACAATCACAGGAACTGCCACAATGGCTCAGAACAGTGTTCTATCCACTCCAGTATCTGGTCTCGGACAGTGGCCAGGATAACATGATTCTGAAGGTGGTGTAAGAAACTCTATAATGGACAATTATGGCATACCTGTTCATAAAAGAAGTTTCTTCCTACTCCCACTGGTTAGTGGTTGACTTTTGCCCTGAAGCATGGCAGTTTGTATCCTTATTAAGAAGTTATTCCTTCTAGTGGAACAGTAGATTTTTTTTTTAAATCTCTCTTATTTATGGTCCTATGAAGATGCAGGATTTATGTCAACCCAAACTCACTACAAATCTCTATGTACTCACTATTGGTCTCTTCCTATACAAGATGTTGGCTAGTGCACCCTGGTGTACAAACAGAGAATTACCTTTCTCATCTCTTGCAGCAGCTGTGCTTGAAAGTGACTCTTGAGGCTGGACATCTCATCCTGCAGCTCCTGCAGCCGGGGGTCTGGCTTGCGGTTTTCTTCCTGCACAGCCTGCAGTTCTCTCTTCAGCTCCTCCACCACCCTGCTCAGCTGCTTAGTCTGCAGTTCAGACTCTTCCACACGGTCAGCCACGTACACCCTTCCAGCCAGTGCTTCCCTGGTCTCCTCCAGCTTTAGCTCCACATCCTGGCGCAAGGTCCTCTCATTTTGCAGCAGCTTCTGTAGCTCCCGCAGCATAACGGCATGGTCACTCTGCTCCTGGGCCCGGTCATGTTGCTGTGTGATTAGACGAGCTTTGGTCTCTGCCAGCTGCTCTTGGACACACTTCATCTCTGCCTCCAACTTGCTCCTCTCTTCCTCAGCCTTTTTGCTGGCCTCATCCAGGTCCTGCTTCATTTTTTTCTTGTCTGCTAGGTATGAGGCTTCCATGCGTGATTTCTCTTGGGTAACTGTAGCCAGGGAGCTGGTCAAGGTGGCCAGCTGAGTCTTCAGCTGGAGCACCCTTTTGTCAGCCTCATTAGCAGCGGCGGGCACATCCCCACTGCCAGTGCTGACGCCACTCTCTGATCCACTCGCCTCCTCCGATTTCATAAGGGAAGCCCCAGCTGTAGTTCTCTCATCTTCTATCCCCAGTTCACCCTTGGCACTGGTCAAGCTGGCAGCAGTGTCCACACTTGTAGCTGTCCCCATGCTGTCTTCGCTATGAACAGAACTCCTGTCATCAGCAGAGTCAGCAAAGGAAACATTGGAGCTGGCAACATCTTCAAGGTGAGCTCCACTCAGGCCAACGTCTGTCTCATGAGACACGGACAACACTTTTAAGCTAGCTTCCAAGGCTTCCTTTTCCTTGAGCAAGCTCTTGTAGGCTCTAACAACATCCTTCAGGCGAGTCTGGTACTGAAGAAGCTGTTTCTTCTGAGATTCAATAGTTTCCAAAAGATCTTTTTTGCTAGGGCCGCCCCCAAAGTTCATGCCAAACTTCTCCATGGCTGCTCAGCAGCGGTTCAACTTCGCTGCTCACGCAACCTGAAAGGAGAGGGAGAAAAAACATGAGTGAAGGCTACACAAATAGCTTTAGCAAGTCTTAAAACAGATGAGCGCAGGCTACTCTATGAGGCCACAATGCTGAGCTCGCTCCAGCCACATGGAGCTCAGGGGCTAACAAATCTGCAGAGCAGCAGCAGCCCAGGGCACGACGGCAGCCTGAGGCGCAACACACACATCAGAAGGCTCTGAACGCCAGCGAACTCTCCTCCTCGGGAGAAGGCGCAGCCTGGTCACAGGACTGGGGAGCTGGGGACTCCAGTTCTGTCACCGACTCCATGGCGAAGTCCCTCCCCCCTCGCTCGGTACCTCACTTCACCCGCCTGTAAAAGGGGCTAACACCCACCGCTCGGAGCGGCTGCGCGGCCTGGGAGCGCGGCTCAGAGCCGCCAGGGCCTCGCCCCCGCCAGGCCTGCACCCCGCGCGGGTCCCCGCCCCGGCCGTAGGGCCCCGGGGCCACCTCACACCCTGACCCCAGCCAAGGGCGTTTCTCCTCACCCGGATCCCCACCTCCGGCTCCGTCCGACCGTCACCACGCATGCGCGTATCCCATAGGTCCCAGCCCTCGCGCCTGCGCGTATCCCATTGTTCCCGGCTCACGCGCCTCGCGCCTGCGCGTTCCGCACCGCTTCCTCCCAAAGCGCGTGCGCGTAGGACGCTGGTTCCCCAGCATATTGCTTGCTGCTCATGCGCGAATCCCCGTGGCTCCCTGCTAACGCATGCGCATATCTCGTAATCCCGGTCCAACACTCGCCGCGCCTGCGCGAATCCCCGAGGCTCCCTTTCAACAGTTGACGCACATGCGCCTGTTGGTCCCCTTCGACTGTAAGCGCGCGAGCGCACGCTCCGGTCTTTCCGCCGCTGACTCTTACTGCGCATGTGCTGATTGCAATAAACTCTTACTCCGCCGCTCGCAGATGCGCATGCGCCCTCCTGGGGCAGGGCGGGGCCTATGAGTTTGGGGGCGGGGCCTCTTGGTTTGCAGCTGCAGCGCTGTGTCTGGAGACCCAGGAGTGGGGTGAATGTCCCCCTAGCGAGTCTCCTGGCTAGGGTGGCCAGATGTCCCGGTTTTATAGGGAGGACAGTCCCGATTTTTGGGTCTTTTTGTTATATAGGCTCCTATTACCCCCCCACCCCGTCCCGATATTTCAGACTTGCTGTCTGGTCACCCTACTCTGGCAGTGGGCACAAGAGAGGCCCCGAGCAGAGATCCCTAGAGGGGGAGCTGAATTTGCTGCAGACCCTGAGTACCAAATCCGGAGGGGGTCCCGAGAGGCGGAGGTGCTCAGGCGGTGGCATGCAGAAGTGTTTTAAAGCCCAAGGGAACGTGACTCCTTCCTTTCTAGGGACTGTCCTTGCGGGGTGGGGGGGGGGGCTGTCTCACTGTAGAATAAACCCCCTTCTCAGGCGGAAGGCTTGTTCCTTCCAGCTCATCAGAGGAACCTTAGTCTGCCTCTTGCTCATTAGCAGGATCTCGATTCTGAGGCAGGATACCCAGAACTGTTACGGATAGCTTAATATGGCTCCATTCTAGAATTCAATAGCCCGGTATTAGTCGTGTAGTTGTAGTCATGTGTCATTCCCAGGATATCAGAGACTAGGTGGGTGAGGTAATGTCTGACCTGCTGGTGGAAAAGACAAGCTTTCGAGCTTACCCAGAGCTCTTCTTCAGGTCCAGCAGAAGTTGGTACAATAGAAGCTACTCCCTCACCCACTTCGCCTCTCTTGGGTGGATTAAAGCACTCACCTTATGGAGGTTGGACTTGGTCCCCATCACTGGAGCCACTTGTGATCGGAAGCTTAGCTTTCATTTTAAAAAACTTTGACGTGCAAAATGCAGGCCAGGCGCACCAGCTGTCCAGGCCGCCCAGAGGTGGGGGCAAGTGGGGCAATTTGCCCCAGGCCCCGCAGGGGCCCCACGATCCCTGGCCCGGCAGCGGTCCGGGTCTTTGGCGGCGGGGGGCCCTTCAGTCGCTCCGGGTCTTCAGCAGCATTTCGGCGGCGGGGGGCCCTTCAGTGCTGCCAAAGACGTGGAGCGACTGAAGGCCCCCCCGCCACCAAAATGCCATTGAAGACCCGGACTGCTGCTGGATGAGTACAAGCGCCACAGCTCCCCTGCTTTGCCCAAGGCCCCCTGAATCCTCTGGGCGGCCCTGTAGCTGTCTGGTAGACACCCTGAAACAATAGTTCCAAAAGGTGTGGACTATCCCATTCAGCTTAACTTCAAAAGCTGGTGCCACTTCCAAGGGACAGGACTACATGGCAGGGCCATGGCCCAGGGTGGGAGGACCATGAGCGGCATGCCTGGAGCTGCAGGAAGCCGAAATTTCGGGGGTGGGTGGGTGTTAGGACTCTCTCGGGAAGTGGGGTCTGACGGGATTTAAGGCTATAGAGATGTGGCTCTTTCAGGAGGCAGGCCAGCTCCTTGGGGGTGGTTAGCACTTTGAGAGGCGGGGCTTGTGTTGGTAGGGGGCGGGGCTATTGTTACAGGGCAGGGCTTATTCTTCCGAGGATTGGGCTGTTACTTGCTGGGGTTGGGGAACCCCGAGGAGGTGGGGCTAGTGCTGCAGGGACGTGGCGCTCTCAGGAGGCGTGACTAATGGTGCCCAATCAGGGCTCCTGCTCCCAGGGGCAGGGCTAGTCTCTTCTAGGAGGTGGGGCTAAGGCTGACGGCAGCAGAGCTCTTTTGGGAGACGTGATTGGCTAACAGTGTTGGGCCATGGCTCGTGCTCCCAGGGGTGCGGCTAGCGTTGAAGGGGGCGGGGCTGTTGCCGGGCCTGGGGCTGTTTCAGGAGGTGGGGCTAAGGCTGCTGGGGGCGGAGCTGTTTCAGAAGGCAGGCAGGGGCGGAGCTAAATCTGTCAGGAGGTGGGACTAAGGTAGGCAGGGGCAGAGCTCCCTCTGGATGTGGGGCTAAGTCTGCCAGGAGGCGGAGTTAAGGTGGTGGGAGTGGGGCTCTGTTGGAAGGTGGGGCTAAGTTGGGCGGGGCTCTGCCAGGAGGCGGAGCTAAGGCGGGAGCATGGATCTGTCAGGAGGCGGGGCTAAGGGGGCGGGGCTCTGTCCAGAGGCGGGGCTAAGGTGGGCGGGGGCGGGGCTCTGTCCGGAGGCGGGGCTAAGGTGGGCGGGGGCGGGGTTCTGTCCAGAGGCGGGGCTAAGGTGGGCGGGGGCGGGGCTCTGTCCGGAGGCGGGGCTAAGCGGACGGGGGCGGGGCTCTGTCCGGAGGCGGGGCTAAGGTGGGCGGGGCTCTGTCCGGAGGCGGGGCTAAGCGGACGGGGGCGGGGCTCTGTCCGGAGGCGGGGCTAAGGTGGGCGGGGCTCTGTACGGAGGCGGGGCTAAGCGGCGGGGCGGGGCTAAGGCTGCCAGCAGGCGGGGCTGCGGCTGGTTCCGGCCAGGCCTGCTCGCAGCGGCGGTATCGGCAGCCTCGGGGCTCGTAGCGCGGCCTCCCCCCCCCCTCCCGCCGCCATGGGCCTCACGGTCTCCGCCATCTTCTCTCGGATCTTCGGCAAGAAGCAGATGCGGATTCTCATGGGTGAGGCCGGGCCGGGGGGGCGACGCTGGGGCCCCCGAGTCCCCTCCCCGCTGGGCGGCTGCTGCCCGCGGGCGGCTCTGCCGAGCCCCCGGGGGAGGGGTCGGGCTGCAGGGCCCTAGGGCTGGGGGTGGGTCGGCCCTCCCCAGGGCCGGAGGGGTCGGGCTGCAGGGCCCCGGAGGGTGGGTAGGGTCCCCCCTGGGAGGTTAGAGGGGTCGGGCTGCAGGTCCGTGGGGGTGGGTAGGGTCCCCCCTGGAGAAAAAGGAGTCTGGCTGTAGGGCCCCGGAGGGTGGGTGGGGGGTGGGTAAAGTCTCTCCCCACCCCACAGCAGAGGGGTCGGGCTGCAGGGCCTTGGGGGGTGGGTAGGGCCCCCCCTGAAGGAGTAGGGTTGGGTTGGGTTGCAGGGCTGGCAGGGGAAGTGGTGTTAACCCACCCCCATGGCCAATCCCTCTGGGGTAGCTGGGCCCGGTAACATCCCCTCCTGCCATGGGCAGTGTGGTTGGCAGCCTGCCCGCTGCTCCCAGAGCGGTGTAGGGGGAGCCCCGCCCTTGCCCAGCGCCAGGTGCCTGCCCCTGCGCTGCCAGCGCTAGCCCTTATCCCTGAGAATCGGGGACGGCATCCCTGCTGGAGAATTGCCCTGCCTTTGTCCGGTGGAGCTGAGCAGCCCTGCCAGGCATGGGCATCTGCCCTCCCTGCATCGCTGGGGTGACGGTTATCGCTGTCTCTTGCCCTCTTCCAGGAGGAGCACAGACTCGTCCTCCCTAGACCTTGAGACCTATAGGGCTGAGGGATCCTGTATCCTTCCCCCTTATGGGGCATTGATCTCTGCTGCAGGCTTTATAGAGAGAGTCCATCCAGCAGAGCAGCCCTCACGGAAGGGGAACCCCCCCTCATGGGCTGGGCGATGGGGACCTCTGGGCATAGGCTCCTTGCACATTCCTTGGCTAGAAGGGCCTCTGCAGGTGGCAACAGGATTCAAGGTTGTAATTTCTGGGTCTGCTCCGTGAGCCCTTGGTGACAGAAGGGCCAGACTCATGTCCTTGAGTCTATCCGGTCTGGCTGAGCCCACAGCCATGAGAGAAGGCTCTGGAGAGTATTCAGCTGTCCTCGGTGCGGGGCTTGAACCACGTAACTGTCAGTCCCCGAAACGGGGTGTTTACTCTGAAATGTGATTCTGATTGGGCCCTAGAGCATATATTTATCCTTGTGGCGGCTGGACACCTCCAGCTAACGGACTCTTCTGGTGTGGCTGGGCACGCCTGTCTTGTCGAGAGATGCTGGAATTCAGAGATGGGATATGAACCACTCAGCTGGGGTCAGCGGGACTGTGTTTCCCAGGCTCTGTCTAGTGCATTTTAAACGTTGTTGGAAGGGAAGTGCCACCAGACAAAGGCTGTGCGTGTGAAAGATGCTGACAGTCTTCGGGTCAGCTCTTCTGGGTTTGAGTTTGCCGAGGCACTTCTGGCTGGTCACTGTGCGGTGCATAATGCAAACAGATGGCTGTGAACCCTGTCAGCAGAAAGCAAGGGGTTTACAGAGACTATCCAAGCAGGAGCTTGACCTGAGCTGGGATCTCTCAGCCCAGGTGCAGTGCAAATAAGTAACAATAATGGAGGATTTTTTGGGGGGTTCCTGCAAGATATAGTAGTGCTTCAGCTCAGTGGCAGGGCCCTAACCACTTTTAATGTGCAGAAGGTCCTAGCTTTTTGACACGCATGCTGACCAGAGTTCTCCAGCTGCATGAAAGGTGTGGCCCAGGCAGTGTCTGTGCAAGCTCCTTTCTACCTCCTCGTGCCCTGTTTCTGACTTCGAGGGGTGTTCAGTCTCCATGAGCCAGTCGAGGGCCAGCAAGGCAGGGCCTCTTGTGCTGGTAGTTCTGCGAGGTGGACAAGCTGGGCTGAGACCCCAGCTCACTACTTATAGGAGTCCCAGAAGAGCCGTTGGATGGTAATGGCTCTTGGCCAATACTGACATGAGCCGGATCAGAACAGCGCCTTGGGAGTGTGAGTCTCCTTAGCCTATTACTCTTACTCTGGGCCATCCTGCTCCCCGGGTAATGCCCTTCTGAACCACCCTCCTTGTAAAGTTTGGGACTACGATGTCGGTCAGGTCAAGCAGAAGAGAAAAGGGCAGCAGAATTCTCTAGGCTTGCAGAATTCCCCATAGATTCCTATTGTCTCTGTAGGATGCAGCTGTTCTATTGACAAACACCTTGTCTTTCCTGAGGGGGGAACTCTAAACTGTGTGGGTGTTCACATGTTCTGCCCTGCACCGGGCTCTGCCTCTGAACTGGAAATGACCCTTCTAGATAGGGCTCTAGAGACATCTGCTCTTCTGTGATGGGGATTACAGAGCTGGCCTACGCTAGCAATTCCTGCCCTGGGCATCATGTCAAGGACAGACTGAAGTGACTCCTCCACAACTGATACCAGCGGCCTAGGACTGAGCAGAGTGGTGACGGAGGGAGTGGAACATTTAGGAATCTCGCCTGATTCTCCCCTCCTGGTGCTCATAACTGATCTTCACAGAGAGCTTTGTGGAGGGGACAGTTGCTGTTAGATCTCTGCCCCCCAGCGTGTGGATTTGCTTGGTGGTCTCTGGGATAACTTCAGGCTTGGAAAGCCGCAGAATGCCGCAGGGGCGGTGGGTTTCGTTCTGGGCAGACCTCTTGCTTGCTTCTCTTGAATGAATGAGGTGTTGCTGTTTTGGGGGTGAGCTGCACACAAGGGGCCGTGGGTGGGTTTGTAGACTGTAAATTTGGTAGCCCTTTGTAAAGCTGTCTTGCTAGGATGGCTCTGTCTGAGCCTCTGGGAGCATGTACTTGGCTCTTGGAGCTGTTAGAATTGTCTGCAGCATCTCCTAGAAAGAGGGGGTGCTGTATACTGGGGCGGTCAGACTCAGGAGGGAAACAGGTTATGGGGGCTTTAGGCAGGAGCCATGTGTTTATCTGCACCCCGGTGCTGGCAAGTGACACTGGCCTCTCCCCTCTCTCTCCCCATTTCAGTCGGCTTGGACGCTGCTGGTAAAACCACCATCCTGTACAAGCTAAAGCTGGGCGAGATCGTCACCACCATCCCCACCATCGGTAAGTGGTGAAAAGCCGCGCCCCGGCTCTGGTTTGCCTCCAAGGCTGGGAGAGGGGTAATCTGCTGCGGTTCGCAAGCTGTGTACAGTGACTCCGATCTCTCAGGCTGAGTCGCCAGTGGGGTTGTGCTTCCCTGCAGCTCCCTTGCTGGTTAGCTGGGGGCCATCTCTGAGCGGGGGCTGTATCGTGGCGCTGGAATTAGAACGGTTTTTGAAGTCAGCAGGGATGTGTCAGGATGGCTCCTGTCGCATTGCTGAGCTGTGCCTTGCTGGGCACTGGCTTGACTGGAGGAGGTGCCCACGTCTCGTGGGGCTAGACTTCCCAACAGGCCAACGGGCGAGACCCAAGCCCAGGTCCTTGCACAGTCCTGGCCTGAAGAGCTAACAATCCAATCGCCTGATAAAATGGAGCCATCCCGGTGTCTCTAATGCTGGGGAGGTCGGTCCTGCACACTGGCTGGGCTGGGCAGCAGTACGAGTTCAGACCACATGCAAGGGCAGTCATTGTCCGTATGTTCCTAACCGCCCATGCTCTGGTGTCTCAGCCCTGCTCGCTTCGGACACAGCATACGAGGAGCTGGTCTGACGGGTAGCGTGACTGCAGCAGAAGAAAGAGGCTTCCTGTCGGTTCGTCTCTGTGGTGTTTATCTTAAATGTTTTATGTGACGCTAGTGTTGAAAGTGATGGACTTGCCTGGGCAAGGCACAGCAGAGGCAGATGCTGTGGAAACGCCCCCACACAACGCTGTCAGTAGACCTCATTTCTCTGCTGTTAGTGTCCTGGGCTCCTTGCCAAGTTCTACCGATTCTCCACTGCCCGCAGCCCCCTACTGTCCCAGCCCTGGGCTTCCCATCCACAGCTCTTCTGATACCCCCCAGTCCCAAGCGGCCACCCCCCGGTATTCCGTTCCCTGTCACCCCACCCCCATGTTTCTGTCACTGATGCTTGTAAGTCTGAGAGCTGCCAGGTCTGCAGTGGCTGCAGAGGTGCCAGTGGTGGCATGTGCACAGGTTCACCTTAGAAGAGCAGATGACTGGGTTGCTGGGACGGATCGTTGGGTCACATGGTCTGATTGTAAACATCATCTGACCTTAATTTGGTCTTCACAGTGAGTCCAGCAGAGCTTGTATTTCTCAGCTGTGCAGAGCTCTACTGACTGTGGTAAATGTCTTTCTCGGTGCATTTTTAGAATGGGGGTGCTTGTGGGTTGCTTATTTCTGATCATGAGAAATGTGGTCAGCAGACAAGGCTATAGATGAAAGCTGAACAGCAGTTACCTTAGTGCAATTCTAGCCTGAGATGTAGCTGTGTAAATATGTCTCCATCTGATGGTTCTTGACATCTGCTCACCATGTGTATGCAGAGTTGTCTACCTGCTTGAGAGACAAAGTAGATAGATGTGACTTGTGCACCACTGGACAGAACCACTTAGTGAGTTCTAGGGTTGCTAAGTCAGAGTTTGTCGCACAGAATCCTCTGCTAGCAGTAAAGGAACACCAGCCTGGGTGAGTTTACTGGTAGTGGCTGGAAGCAGCTTGCTGAGGGAGCAGACTGTGAACATGGACCTGTGCTGTCCCTTTCTTAGTCCCATTGCAGAGCAGAATGACATGGTGGATGGATCTGCTGTCTGGGGTGGGATCATCCATTACCCCTTCCCCAGAAGTGCTGGTGGGAGGAGAAGGATGCTGCACTCCATCTTCATCTTACTTAACACACCCCTGTGACGCTCGTCACCCCATGAATCCTCCCTCCCCCGACTCAAAAATCCCCTGAGATCTTGTGGCGTCTCTGCCGGCAGTGGCTGGTGTTTCCTGTAGTGCGCGGCTGTGGTCTGCCAGTTTTCAGGCTGCCATGGTGATTAACCATCTTCAGCAGAGACTCGCTTGGGTCTTAAACCCTGTCTCCTCTCTCTCCTCCTGTCACCCTCGCAGGATTCAATGTTGAGACAGTGGAATACAAGAACATCTGCTTCACCGTCTGGGATGTAGGTGGCCAGGACAAAATCCGACCCCTGTGGAGACACTACTTCCAGAACACACAGGTGGGAGGAGCTGCAGAGGCACCGGGAAAGAGCCCTCTGGACATGATGATTGTACAGGGATCCACTGAGACCTCCCCTCACCTGCCTGCCTCAGGATAGGAATAGGAGATCGCAACTGCTTCCATGGCAAAGAACTGGGGATGAGACGTGGACCTAGTCCCATGGATGCTGCTCCTGCCCTGCTCATAGGAGCTAGATCGCTTTGGCCTTCCCAGCATTTCTGGGTGACCCTCTGACCCCTCTCCCTTCTAGCGGGGGAAGGGCAGTAGCAGTGTCACATTGGTAAAGAGATGGATAAAGAGGCTAGGGCTTGATTGGGCATTGGTAGTGGCAGGTTGTCCTCTTCCTGAGATGATTTAACCAGGGAGTATGGCTGGAAGGCAGCTCCTGGCTCCCCCCACGCAGCAGCCTGCGTTGGGCTTATGGGAGTTGTCTGCACCTTCGCTGCACCAAGCTGGTGCAGTGACCCTGCCTCTGAGTCAGGCTCTTTCAGAATGAGGCAGGGAAGGCGCCTCTGCTCTGAGCCATGAGTAACTTCCTTTGTTCAGCGCAGCAAGGTGCTGAACGTGGGGCGTCTGAAAACTACCCCAGGGCATTTCCCACCCCTGGCCTCTGCGCAGCAGAAGCGGCAAGAAGAGATGTGGGGTTTTCCATTGAATGAAGATGCATGCAAGCCCTTGTTGCTGATCTATAGAATAGCTTTGGAGAAGATACGTGGTTGGGGGTATGGTGGGAAGCGGTTGCCACATTGGCAGTGATCTCAGTTGCCGTTCCATAGTGTTCCTCTGGGTTTGTGTAGTGTGCCCCTCGCTGTGGCATTGGTGCCTGCGCTGCGTGAACTGTCTCATGTCTGTCTGCTTTCTTCTACAGGGCCTCATATTTGTTGTGGACAGCAATGACCGAGAGAGAGTGCAGGAGTCTGCAGATGAGCTGCAGAAGATGGTGAGTGGTGGGGGTGGTTTGGAGAGAGACTGCATCTTATCTCCGTAGGGTGACTTGGGCTGGGGGAGACTGGTGGGAAGGGGGAGAATAGTTAGGTGGGCTCTTTCTGGTGTGAAAGCCTAGGAGCTGACAGGGCTAGTAGGACATGGATCTAGGGTGGCCGAGGCTCTGCTAGAGCCCGTTGCAGAATTCCTATCTCAAGGTAAGTTGGCGTGTGTGGAGCAGGAGCTCAAAACCAGCGGAGCCTGCTTCCCAAATTTGCTTATCCCTAAGACTAGGCATCTAGATGCTATTGCAATGGACTCTCATGCATGCGGAGGTCACTTATACAGTCCTCAAAATCCCTTGTGTTTGGAGTAAATGTAACACTACTGCTTCTTCCATAGTCATGCCTGCTGTCTACTGACTCACTGGGGGGATGGGGATGGGGGGTGACTGATATTCTGACTCTTCGGGTGCTGAGACATGAAGTCAATAGGAACTTAGTACTCAGCATCTCTTACTGTGTTAACCTACAGGGTGAAATGCACTAACAGCTAGTTCCAGAAATCAAAATTGCATACACTATCCATGCCATCCCTTTAGACTAAACCAGTGTCTGCCAGAAATGTTCCATACAACCATAGGTGGGACACATTAAACTCACTTACTAAAACAAACCAAAATTAACCAGAGCCAAGTATAGAAAGTGTCTTTGTGTTGGCCCCAGTCTAGCTTTCTCTCTGGATGCAGAGAAGGCCTTTGAGTGGGTGGAATGGACATATTTAGTGGAACCCATGGAATGCAAGGATACGGGATGGCTCCTAGAAATGCTGTCTCTCACCAATGGCTGTCAAAACCAACCTGCAAGTAAGTGGAGGCCTGGGACTGTTTCCTCAGCGTATGTTGAACATCAGTGTTACAGGGAAGCTTTTTCATGTAGATCCAATAGACACATTTACCATGTGGCCATTTTACCAATGTGCTAAAAAGGACAGCTCATCTACCCCTAAACTGTACAACCATTACCACTTTCTCACGTGCGGAGGGCTTGATAATTAGTGTCCCATTCCAGCTATAAAATGCCAGTCCTCTCCTGCGTTTTCAGGGGGATACAATTCATTTTTCTGGTAGAAAGTATGTATTTCAACCAGTAATCTCTGTTCTGGGCCAGTGGGTCATATGCCCACTGTTCTGGGGCAGCGGGTCCTATGCCCACTGTGACCCCCCTATCAAAATACAAAAAGCAGCTAGATGACCTGCTTCTTCAAATACCACTCCTCTACAGCAGTATCCCATTCCTGTTTTTGCTGCCTGTCTCACTCCCTCATCTACTGTTGTAGACAAGTTTGGATTATAAGCCCCACAAGACAGAGATCTATTCCGTACAGTGCCATGTGCACCCATGATGAAATACACATGCGGTGCTCACTTTGAAAATCTGATCACAAGTGTCACAAGCACTTGGCTGCTGGTGTGCACCAAAATGCTGAGCTTTCCTGGAAGTCTCGCCTATTGGTAATAACCAAAAACTGGCTCGAGTGGAGCATTAAGGCTGAGAATCCAGGTCAGGCAACTCCAAAACTGAAGATTTCTACTGAGAAGTCAATGGGGCGCCAATGGTGCCCTGGTGTGTATCCCATGGATAGACTCCCAGAGCGTTCCTGGTAACAAGGCTGTCAGGAATGGACAGTACATCCTAGGTAACATCGCAGGAGAAACCTTGACTCTTGAGTGCTTGGTCTCTCTGTTAATGCTAATTTTTGGATGTGATTTTCTCCAAGCACTGCTCCCTGTCTGTGGAGCTGCAGCCTTAGCTGGGTGCCTACTGCCCTGAGCCAGTCTTGGGAGAGCTCGGGCTTCAAGCACCCCCCACCCTAAAACCACAGACCCCCTACTCTTCCATCCTCAGTGAGGATGAGAAAACAAACTGAGCCTGAAAAGCTGCCCAGTGTTCGCTGTTGTGAACTGGGTGCTGGTGGCTCCTCTGGCCTGCATAGGGCAGCAGGAGATCACGCCCACAACTCAAGCAGCTGAACCAGCTTTTCTTCAACTGAGAAAAAGAAATTCCCTTTGGGCCGAGCCTGATTGTAGGCAAATCCCAGGCCCAAAGCCTGGGAGTTGGGGCCTCTTGGCAGCTGCAGAGGCAGGACGAGAGTGGGAGCTCCACCAGAACCTTCAGGCTCTTTGGCCAGCAAACACCGCAGTGAACTCCCCCTGTCCCACCCCAGCAGAGCAGGGCTTTGGTGCTCAGCTCATGCTGACCCAGTCCTTGCTGCATGTCTCTGTTCATCCGGCAGGTGGCAGCAGCACTACCTCCACTCAAGCCTTACGACAAGGGGCTGGGGAAAAGTGGGTGCCTGGAGGAGAGGAGTCTCGGTCCCAGCCCTGATGAGCTCACAGGCTGAGACCTGCAGCAAAGGAAAGGGGGAAGGAAGGTGTAGGGGTGCCTGAGCGCAGCGTTGTGCCATATGCAGCTGGTTGGTTCTGACTTGCCTGACTGTGGTCTCCAAAAAGGAGTATGTGCAGCTAGAGCACCGCCTGGCGACCCGAGGGAGGAAAGGGAGCTGTTCCAGGTGTAGCATATAGCATGGAAATAGGTCTGAGGACACACCGCCTGAGGGAGTGGGCTGCTCGGTTAGTACCTGAACTTAAAGAAAATCCATTCAATTAGAAAAATCCTTCTCTTGAATCCGCGAGAACCTTGCACTGGTACAGAGCAAAGCCCCGACCGTGTGTATCTGTTGCGGAGCAGGCCCGCACGACACTAGCCACAGTGGGGGCTGCCCATGGTGCAGAATACAGGAGTATTTGCCTTATGGCTACATGGCATGTGTTTGCACCCAGTGGCCCTGGGGGCCAGACTGTCAGAGGGAGAAGGCCGAGAGCCGGGTGTGAGCCGAGGAGGCTGGAGAGGGGAAGAAGGAACACGCTCGAGTGGAGCTGGAGAAAGGGGGGTTCCGTTTTGGCCATAGCTACCCTGGGGGATGGTGGGTGTGACGTGAGGATGAGACGTTGGATAAGCTGGGAGGGATGGAGAGGTAACGACTGAAATGCAGGGAAGCTGAGGAAGAACGGACCCTGAGGGATGTGGGGGGCCCAGCAGAGGGCTCAGGAGGAGGTGGCCGAAGAAGCTTTAAGTTGAAGCCTTCAGCCCCTCACGGTAGAGCTGTAACGCGCAAATGGTCTTGACTGTCTGTGAGATCAGGGCCCCACTGCGCTGTGTGCTGCACAGACACTCTGCCCATGGAGCTCACAGGGCCAATACACAAGACAGGTGAAAATGGGGGGAGGGAGGCAGGGTTTACCCCCATTTTAGCGGCTGGGGAACTGAAGCACTGAGAGGAGTGTCTTGCCCCAGGTCACCCATGGCGTCTATGGGAGAGGTGGGAATTGAACCAGATTTCCTGAGTCCCGGCTCAGTGCCCTATCACTGAGCCGTCCTCTCGTCACTGGTCCCTAGGAGACTGCGGTAGACTAGAGCGGGCCAGCTGGTTTCACAGGCCTCCCTGCTCGGCCGTGGCTTAGCTGCTTTTCCTGCTCCGTTCCAGCTGCAGGAGGATGAGCTGCGGGATGCAGTCTTGCTGGTGTTTGCTAACAAGCAGGACATGCCCAATGCCATGGCAGTGAGCGAGCTGACCGACAAGCTGGGCCTGCAGACGCTCCGCAGCAGAACCGTAAGTGTACCCAGGGTCCCGCGGTTACCAGGAGAGGCTGTCCTGAGATTGCGGGAGGGACTGTAGCCTGACTGCCTCTCTGCCCATCTCAGCGGCTCTCCTTGGCACAGTCTCGTGGGCTGTGACGCTGAAGCAGAGCTGGGGGGCCTGGAGTGGGTCACGCTGGCTGCTGCAGGATTGAGAGGTGACTTGGCAGAGTGGTGTGCATGGAGCTTGCACTCTGCCTGGCCCTAGCTGGCACCGTCCATCTAATTTAATAATTGGAGATATACCAATCTCCTAGAACTGGAAGGGACCTTGAAAGGTCATTGAGTCCAGCCCCCTGCCTTCACTAGCAGGACCAAGTGCTGATTTTTGCCCCAGATCCCTAAATGGCCCCCTCAAGGATTGAGCTCACAACCCTGGGTTTAGCAGGCCAATGCTCAAACCACTGAGCTATCCCTCCCCCCCCCCCCTTTCTCTGATCAGCACCAAACTCTGTCTTGCTTCCCTTTCCGACCCCCCAGTGGGTTCTCCAGCAATTGTCTCCTATAGGGCTGAAGAGAACTGGAGAGCTTGCTTGCTGACAATGATACATGGCATGTTACAAACTGGCCTATCCATCCTCATTTCCCAGGTGCAGTAGGGCGAGATCATGATCCCCATTTTACAGAGGGCAAAACTGAGGCACTCAGGTCACACCGCAAGCTGAAATAGGATTAGGGTTTGGTGGTGCTTGGCTCCCGGCCCACTAAATGTTACCTCTCGGCATTAGCAGCTCTGTCTTGCCTGTTGCCTGATTTCCTTCCCTTCCCTTGTTTTTCAGTGGTACGTGCAGGCAACGTGTGCAACTCAGGGCACTGGCCTCTATGACGGACTGGACTGGCTATCGCACGAGCTCTCCAAGCGCTAGGTGGGTGGCCAGCTGGCCCACAGACCAGACGAGTGTCGTGCCCACCTGGGATCTCCGTGACGGGTTTAGTTTAGTTTTTGGGTTGTTTTTTCCTCCCCACTGTGACCTCGTCTTAAATGATCTGTGTGTGTATCTGGTAGAACTTGAACCTTGAGGACTCTTCAGGCAGCTCCACTAGCTGTGCTCCTGCCTTCCGCTGCCCGGACGGCACTTTCATGCTAACCATCCTACCCAACTGCATGTGTTCTTGTTAAGTGGAGCCTGTGCCGTGTCCCAGCGGGGCCTGTTGGAAGAAAGGGAGGGAAGTGGGGGCGGGGTGTGTCTAAGCACTGAGCGGGTGGCGGTGTTCCAGTTACCTCCATTGGCAGCTGGTGAGGAAAGCCGTAGGTAACTGCTTCGGCCGTCACAACACTGCAGAACAGAACCGTTTCTCCTTTTTATCCTTCCACGAACTTTATAATTGTTTCTCTTGGGGAGGGTGGGGGGCAGGGCTGGGCTGGGACTCTGACTGTGTAATGTGCTATTGTATATCGAGTAATAAAACTCCACCAGTTTGTATCCTACGCCCTACCTCTTTCTCGCCAGCAGATGGTCCCGGCTTTTGTGTGTGAGGGTCGGGGTAACTAAGGAGGTTAACATGGGGAGCTGCAGGGCCACCCTGTGGGGTGGGAAGCCAGAGGATGAAACGTAGAGAGACTCCTGCCCAAAAGCCCCTCTCAGGCCCTGGAGTGGCAAGGCAGAGTCCCCAGCATGCCGTGTGCCTGGCACCGGTTTGAAAAGGAGGGGGCTGGGTGCGCTCTGAAGGCAGGTGCCAGAAGGATTCTGGCCTGTGGGTGCTCGGCAAAGCACGGTTTATTGCTGATTGTAGCTCCCAGTGTCTCAGGTCATCACCTGAGTGACCTGCCCAGGTGTGGCACCAACAACCTACAGGATGAGACTGGGTGTCAGCAGCCAGCTGCGCCAGATGTGGAAACGGCTGGTGGGATCCAGCTACGTGTCCGAGTGGGAGCTTAACGCAGCGACCTGTTGGCATCTGCTTGGCCGACGGGCTCAGCGGAGCTCTGCGAGACCCTCCCCTTCTCTCCAAGTAGTGATGTGCTGCCCGCGCCGGTGCTGGGGGAGAGCGGTGCACATGCTGCTTCCCCCCTGCCCCTCCCCTAGCCGCAGCTAGTGAAGCGCTCCCTGAAAACTGGGCGACTTCTCTTTGGGAGCTTAAAACTAGAAGGGGGAGGGGAAGTGCTAATTCCAGGCACCAGGGCTTGAAAACTCTGTCCCGTCCCCATGACTTGTGGGGAGGCTGGTGATCAGTCTGCTTCATCCCAACACCTGCCCTCTGCCATCTCCCCCCTCTACCCAGAATAACCGCCACCTCCCCAGCTCACGGAGTTATGTTGGCAAAGCCCCTTACTAGGCCAGTGGTGTTACCTGGCCCCTTGGCTTCCTGCATGTCAGTTTCAGCGTGGTGGGGGCCTGGCTCATGGGGAAGGAAAGCGGAGCGAGGGATGTGTCTGCTGCCTTCCCCAGGCCACCGGAGAGCTCGGCTGGGGTTCCCTTGGGGCGCATGGGCTCGTAATGTCTGTCCAGTGTAATGTCGTGACTAATGGAGACAACCTGCCCATTGCAGCACAGCTGTGATGAGAGCGAGCACACCCTCGCCCACAGCTGGACAAGGCTCCCTCAGGCGGATGGGAGTGGGAACCTGGAACCTCGGCGTTTGCCTGCCTGGTTCCTGTACATACAGACAGCTACATTTGAGGGTGGTCAAACTAGTGTAACAGTATGAAGCTGGGCCAGAGAACACTGAGTATCCCTGTGATATTCTTGCCTTAGACAAAGCGGTATCCGAGAGTTCCCCCCGCAGAGCGATGGCTAGAGTGAGGGGAGAGTTTGTATTTTTTTTAGTGCTCGCTAACTGAGAAGGGTTCTTCCATAATAGTCCTCTAGGACTAGGGGATTTCTTGGTCCTTCTGGTGCTGGCCGCTGGGGCCAGGATGAGGGTATTGAATTAGCCAGGCCATGCCCTGGTAGGAAAATTCCTACCCACCACAGAGGCACTTTTGTGCATCCACAGGGCTCTGATAGCTGTGTGGGACGAGCAGTTCGTAGGTGGTGCATGGACAGCGCCTAGCACGAGATCTCAGGCAGGGCCTGTGGACGTTACTGTAATGCACGTCATTAACAGTAATAAAGTTTTTAAAAGCTCTTGCTGGTGCGCCCCTCTCCCCGGCCCTTCAGAGCAGGCGTTTTATCTGCCAGGTAGTGACGAGGTTACAGCGGCTTTAGACATGCTCTGTCCAGCCCCGGGAGCTCCTGCCCCCACTTACAAGGAAGAGGAGAAACGTGCTGTTATCTGCCAG
Source organism: Mauremys mutica (assembly GCF_020497125.1). Classification (NCBI taxonomy): domain Eukaryota; kingdom Metazoa; phylum Chordata; order Testudines; family Geoemydidae; genus Mauremys; species Mauremys mutica. The sequence goes on along the minus strand of NC_059072.1, from coordinate 3,213,276 downwards.
CATTTCACCCTCGTTGCAATAACTCTGTCACTTGGGGGGCTGGGTGCCCAGGTGGTGGGGAGACCCCGAAGGCCTGGGGCTGGCCTAGCGGGGGATGTTGCCTGGGGGAGTGTGGGTGCTCAGTGGGGTTGCACTGCTAGTTTTCTCCAGGGAAAGGGGGATTTGGAAGGGAGTTGGACCGTCACCCATGAAGGATGTATGTTGGACCTGACCCAGTGCTCACTGAAGTCAAGGGAAAGTCCCCCCTGGACTCCAGCAGACAGGGGGTCCAGCCCATTATGAGGCAGGACTTGCCGTCTCTCACCAGCTGCCGTGATGTAAGCTGCGTGTCACAAAGGCCAGGCCTGCAGGGGCGGAACGTATGCAGGGATCCCTGCCCAGGTGGCCCCCTGGGGTGCAATGGCTCTCCCTGCTTCCTGGCTGCCCTTGGGAGGGATCTGATGGCCTGTGAAGGTGACCCTAGGGCTGAACTGGGCCTGACGGAGTCATCCAGCCAGGCGTGCGTGCGGGACTGATGTCCCACAGGACCAAGCAGTCGCAAGTTGCTGCCCTGCTGTGGAGCCATGAAGGTTGGGCTGATTAACTGGGCCGGGAGTTACCTCACCAGCGAATGCTGCGGGGATGGCGTCACTGTCCTGGGAAACTCACTGGGCAAGAAGCAGGTGAGTGACGCTAAAAATCCACCGTGATGCCAAAGATTTGCAACCTGCCCCTGGAGCAGAACCAGCCGTGCTCCCCGCAGGCTCGGAGCTGCCCCCATCGGGGTGGCCCATGATGTGACAGCGTAAGAAGCTGGGGTTCAGCCTCTATCCCTCACCCCCGCATGAATGTTGATTCCCCAAGGAAGGGGTTTTTTCTGGGGGTACATCTCCTCTCCTAGCAGAGCGCACTGGGAAGCTTTGCTTCCTGCCCGAGTGCAGTGCTGCTGAGATCACCGTTCCCGGCCCTGGCCAGGCAGAGACGCTGCTGCCTTCTGCCTGCAAAGATGGGCGTTCCTGCCCTGCAGGCCAGGATGGCCGAATTCCACACGGGATAGGCACTGTGGGCCACTGCAGTGTGGTTATAATCCAGCCCAAGGCAGAGAGGTGCCCTCAAAGGGGAGGGGCAGGGACCCTGCTGTAGTGTGCCCCCCCCTACGTTCCCCCAGTGCTAACTGCTGCCAGCCCCTGAAGATTATTGGCTCCCAAGGGGGTGCCAAACCTCTCACAGGATAAGTAGAGAGACGCCATCCTTCCCTGGCAGGTTTGCAGACAAATTCCAGAGGTGACCTGTGGAGGGAGCATTGGGGTGGAAGGGGGAGCAGACAGAGGTAACATCAGTGGGTAGCAGGGTTACACGGTGGAGGGCTGCTGTGCTGCATGACGGAGTGAAGGAAAGGAAGCTACCAGCTAATTTCTTGTAGGCTTCTTGGAAGGCCTGGGGCTCATGGAGGGGTGGTGGCTTTGCAGGCCAGCTCAGGGAGGGGGTCCCACATGTAAGGGGAGGTGACACGGACGGAAATGCAGCTGCGGTTGCAGGAGATGCGGGGTTGCAAGTCTGGCGTCCTGGGCAGAGCAGCAGAGCTGTGACGGGCCGGAAGGGGAGGATAAGCAGCTTGAACTGGATGTAGTGGCGAAGGGAGAACCAGAGGAAGTGGGGTGAGGTGGGGGTGGAGGGCAGGGCTATGGGCAGGTTGATAACCCAGGCAGCTGTGATGTGCATGGGCTGGAGAAGGGTCATGTGGGGGCCAGGGAGGCTGGAGAGGAGCGGACGAGACGTGACAGGCTCCTCATCCCATTTGCAGCCCCCCCTTGCTTCCTCGAAGAGCCCCACTAGACAAAAGCCAAGAAGCGAGTCCATTGCTGCGGCATGCCCAGCAAAGGCCTCCAAGGGGCGCTGGGCCCCCCCCCCACCACCCTGGGACTGCACAGCAGGGCCAGCCGGGACTGACCGATCCCAGCTCTGGGCAGATTCAGGCAGGAAGAGGCAGGGATCCTGTGGAAAAAATAGCACGTGATCATGCGGTTGAAGACGTATAATCCAGCCGCATGAGAAGCTGAAGTGAGGTTGCACAAGCTTTGACTTTCGAGTGCTTGATGTTCCAACCTTACTAATGGTCTGTTCACACAGGTGTTTTTGTAATTTCCTATGTTTTTAAAGAACCCAACTGAAATTCCATCATATGGCACCATACTGACACCCACCTGGGTCATCAGCGGGACCTTTAAATCCTCTAAACAGCCCCCTGCCACTTGAGTAACTGGTAGCAGTAGAAGGCCAGCACGAGAAGGGTTGAGACACACACGGTGCCAGTGAGTTTCACAGCAGAGGGATGGTGAGACTCAGGTCTTGCGGGTTCCAAAGCGGGCTCTGGAGGGGAGTGCGCTTTAGTGGGCACAGAGTCTGCTGCTCATTCCCCCCGCAAGCCTGACCCCTTCTGTCCTGTCCCCTCCAACCCGTCCTTTTCCCAGTCTGGTCTTTCCCCAACTCTGTTCATCTCCCTAGTCCCAGTCCCCACTCCTCAGGCTTCTCATTCCAGCGCAGCCAGTCCTGATCTCCCCCCTGCTCCGGGTGTTTACCCTCTCAGACACTCAGGGAGTTTTCACCTCCTCCCGCCATCAGCAGAGCTACACTGGGCACGCCTAAGGCTCATCGGCCGCCCTGTGACTTGGCTGGGGTTCAGCTTAGGGCCCTATTTCTTAACATTGACCATCACAAATCACTCCCTCAAGCATTTTTCTGACCATGATGCAAAATGAGCCTGCATCTCTCTCTCTCAGGGCTGGATTTAGGGGCAGCGACTGCCTGTTGTTAAGGACAAAAGGGAAGATAGAATGTTTGAGGTAACATATTTCAGGTATTCCATGGGTGGATTCATTTTTCACTAACCTCCTAGAATGTTCCAGATCTTTGTAGAATCTCGTGGAACCTTCCAGACTTTCCGAGAACTACCTTTTCCTCGAACCTCCCAGAATGTTGTCAGTCAGGCCCTGGCGGGTATCCAAGGGGCGCGGCGTCGCCAGTCAGTCAGTGAGATATAAGAACGAAGTGAAGTGAGAGCCCAGCTGTGGCATTGTGAACCTTGTTTTGTTGTGTAATGGTGAAAGTGTACTTGTGTTTTAAGTCTTGAAGAGTGTAAGTAGCGACTCTCTGATGCTGTGTTTCAGTTCACGAGAGCAAAGGTGAGAAAAGCGACTTTTTGAACTAAAGCACTAGGGTAACATTCTAAGGCTGTCACCTACTGTACCACTAGTTAATGCTGGTCTGCCCAATGTGGGTGCACAGTTCCATTTCTTGATGTTAGTGCCTTTCAGTTATTCTTAAAATTAAAAAGTTTCTATAAGCTTAGTGGAAACGTTTTTAAAATTCACTTATACATGGTATGAATAAATACCGATTTACAGATCCTAGCCTGCAAATGTATCGTCTTATATGACAGGGATAAATCATGCATCCAAATCGTGCACCAGAGTCGTGAAATGGGCTACAAATGCAATAAAAAATTAGATATTCAAAAGTTTAACAAATGGAGGGGAAGTGCCGAAGACACTTCTCACCTGGGGCACCATTTTGTCTAGGGCCAGCCCTTGTCTCTCTCACCAGGACGTTATACGCTTCTCAGGTGCACCGTCAGCTGCCAAACATACCACCGACAGTTTCTGGTAGCTGCCGTTCCATGACGGTTTGCGTCAGCCTCTTGCTCCACCACTGAACAATCAGAGCTGGGCCCATTGTCCGTCGCCTCCTCTCCCAGCAGGTCCCTGCATTCCACCGGACAGCTCTGCAGAGCTCTCCAGCTGTCTGGATTGGAGTCGGTCAGTTCTCAGCAGATGATGGCCAGGGGCTGTGAGAGGTGCCAGGCACAGGAGCAGACTAGCCAAGAGCCCCTGTTCAGGGAGGTGTTTTCAGCGTGTCTGGATGGCTTTGTTCCTCACCACCCTGGCTGCTTCCAGAGCAGGGAATTAAGATGACAAAGAGTCCACGCTGCTCCCAGGGCTTCTGGCTGTCACCGCTGAGAGATTGTGATGTCACATAGGCTGTTGGAGGAGCCAAGGACCGCGGGAGCCAGGAGAACCCCCAAGGTTCTAGACCCAGTAGAGCCACTGGCGCCTGCAACTGTTGTTGCTTTTTGTTCTTCTGTTTGCATCCTTTGTTGCTGGTTTCTGTTGTCCTCTGGCACCAGTTGGGCTGCTGATACTTCTGACACCATGTCATATATTGCTTGTGCATGGTAGGCTTCAGAGCAGGCTCTTCAACCAGGCACGGCCTGGCACCAGAGCTCCCAGTGTAGAGAGACAAGATGAGTCACTGTAGGATCCTTTAATGGGCTGCCATGTGTGGCTGAGGTTAGCCCAGGTATAAGGACTGTTGCACACTGTGCCCTCTAGTGGTCGAACATCCAATACAAGTTCGCATTCCTTTACACTCCCTATGCAGGGGTTCTCACAACACCTTGGGTGGTGGCCTCAGAGTGCAGCCACCCACTCTTGCTGGGGGCTGCCCTGACAAATTTTCCTAAAATTCTGAATTAACTTTTAGGAAAAACAAATAAAGATGCACATCGACACATCCAAATTATTGTAATTGATTTAGGTAGGGTTTTTTTTCTTTGCAGACCCAATAATAAAAATAATGTACAGCTGTATTTTGGTGCCTCTGGCCTCCGCTGCCTTTCCCTGGCCCCGCACCATTGCCCCAGGCTCCCTTCCGCGGCCTCGCCCCCCAGGCTCACCCCACTCCTTGCCTCTTGACTATGGAGCCTGTAAGGCCAGCCCCGCTGAAGCCCAGAGCCAGAGCCCCACAACTGGGGATGGGAGGGTGTGGAGCCCTGCAGCTGAAGCTGGGAGGGGTGGGGTGGAGGGCTGAAGCCCGCTGCCAGAGCCTGCCCCTGGGTGCTGTAGGGAGGGGCTGCTGCTTTGCCATCTCCTCCATCTCTGCACCAGAGGCTGTCATGGCCGCAGGAAACCCCCCTGGTGGCCACATGTGGGAAATGCTGCCCTATGGGACATCGCTTTCCAGAGCAGGTTTCCTATAGTGCTCCTCCAGCCAAGCACTCAGCCCGCCGGGCACCCACATGGTCCCAGATTGAGGTGGGGCCACATGCAGTGACCGGGGCATCCCCTAGAATCCTGGTTCTCCATGAGAGCATAGGCAGTGACAGTGGCATCACCTTCACTGGCCTTCGTCCGTTCCCAAGGAACAGTTAATTCCTGTGGATCAAGCCACATTTAACTTCCTACACTGGGTTACACGTTCACTCTGCACACACCCGCTCCTCAGACAGGGAGCGCCTCCAATATTCACTAGTCTGGTGCCAGCAATTCAGCGGAAAGCCGGCTGGCCCCCGGCCGTGTGTGGGGAGTGTATATATGCAAGGCACAGCTCCTGCCGCTGTGCAGGAGGGAGGTGCATTCATATGCAGCCAGAGCTCGCCTTGTGAAGGTGCTAGCTCCATGGAGGATGCGGGATCGGGACAGATACGTGCTGGTCCTCAGACAGGAATCTGAAATCTGAAGTTGAACTATGGCCTCAAGTAGAGCTAGTCAGGAATTGGTCAAGGAAACTTTTTTTTTTTAATCAAAATTAAAACTTTGTGTGGAAAAGGGTCGTCTTTGATGCATTTCTCAACTTGAAAAAAATCACTGTTTTTTAAAAATTTGTCAAAAGGTCCCATTTTGGCATTTTCAAAACAAACATTTTATTTTGTTCAGTTCTAAATGACCTTTTAATTTTGAAATGTAACCTAATTATAGCACACGTTTCTTTTAAAAAAGAAGTGATCCAAATCAAATAAAAACATTTTGAAATCATCAAAATGTGACATTTTGATGGGACTAAATCAATTTTAAAAAAAATATTTTTGGTTCACAACATTTTTTTCAAACTTTGACTTTTCATCCTGATTTGAGGTAGGAAAAATGTCTGAGATCTCAGACATTTTTGCAGGATAGGAAAACAATTTTCTGCCCGGCTCTAGTGCCAGTCAGTGATCAAATCACACGCTGGTCGTCTTTATTATAGAAGCAAAGAGCTTGAGGAGAGTGGAAATGTTCTGTCTGGTCCGTGTCACCTCCACCTCCACGGCATGCCGGGGTGAGAGCGTACAATCTATGCATCTAGACAGGTTTTTATATGATGTCTATTAACATATCCTCTAAAAGCCTCCCAAAATTCTGTAGTACGCACACGAGAGCTCTCTCATTGGGGTGTGTTTTGCCAGCCTGTTTTGTGTTGCTGGTGTTACTACAGGAAGGTTAGGATGAAGAAATGGGTTTTGTATTGTGCTCTGAAGCCAATGGGGTAGCTGCCTGTAGCTGCTGGCCCATCTTCCTGGCTCATGAAGGACTCACTGCCTCACCAGGTTTATTCTCCCAGTGTAGAACACAGGCAAAACCTCAAACACAAAATAGTTCCTCCCCTTTGATGGTCTCAGTCCCTCCTGCTTCAGGGGTACTGCAGGAGCCCATCTCCCTCCTACACCTCCTTGGTCCTCCTCCAGGTCATCTGCCTGGGAATTACCCTCTCCAAGCCCTACCAGAGAAGCCAGCGGTGATTCAGCTCGTCCCTTGACTGAGCCAGCAACTGGCTTTTGTAATCCCTTACTTCCTTCCCTCCCAGTGGTGTCTGATAACTGAGCAGAGCCGGCTGGCCCCTGGGTCTTAAAGGGGCTGATCACCCTATTACAGCAGCACTCATCCTGCTCTCTGCCCGGAGCGAGCTCCTGCTGCATGGGCCAGCGGCTGAGAAAGCCCTGTCTCTCGCACGCACGCCTACTGCACCCTTGGCACTGACAGTTCTCTTGCTCCAGTGGGACGTAGCTGTGGGGTGAGGCCATGGCCATGCAGGGTGAGATGGTGCCTCAGGGAGCTTGGAGGGCTTTGATGGGGAGGACCAAACACTTGAGTGTGACCCAGTCTCCAACAGGGAGCCAATGCAGAGGCCACGGTACGAGGGGCTGGGCTCTCAGTGAGGCCTGCCGGGCGATGGGCGCTTGGTGGTTTGTGTTGCTGAGCAGGTAGGTTGTAGCTTTCCTCAGGTCGTTGGTTTCACACCTAAGTACAGGGAATTACAACAAAGGGGCTCAAGTATGATGTACGTGAGCTGCTACCAAAACTTCCTAATCTCTCCTTAGTGACAGTGACTACTCCAGAGGACTGGAGGGTAGCAAAGGCTGTCCCCAGATTTTAATGGCTGTAGGGTTGAGCCAGGGAGTTAGACCTGTTAGACACTTTACATCCATTCCCAGCAAATTGGTTGAACTGATGATTAAAAACAGGCTAAGTAAGTATCTGTGAGGCCATGGTCTGATAGGGTCTCGCTAGCAGAGATTCCGCAGAGGAAAGTTGTGTCTCACTAAACACTGAGAATTCCTTGAACGTGTCAATAAGCTAGTGGATAACGGAGAACCAGGTAGCAATTTATTTAGACTTTCAAAAGACCTTGGACAAGGTCCTGCCCAAGGGGTTCCTTAAGGAGCTAAGTAATCGTGGGTGAGAGGCGAAGTACTGGCTAGGAGACAAAAGGCAAAGAGGAGGATTCAGTGGTTCATTTTTACATGACAGCAGTGTGATGGAGCAGGGAGCCGGGCGGATTTGACCTGGGAATGTTGCCGAGGAGTTACAGTGGGGATGCGAAGGAAGCTAGCTGAGCTGTAACCTGAGCCAGGAGGGGGATAGGGAGAAGTGACACCTTCTGCCCGGAGACTGTACAAAGGAGAGGAGGAGCAGAGGGGAGGGGGAAGAAAGCTGCTGGAGGGATTTTTAGGGTCAGTTGGGGCTGGGTGGTGCAATGCAGGGAACCCCAAGCTGGGGTCTAAGCTCCCTGAACCCCCAGAAGGACTTGATTGAGGGGTTCTGGTTGTACCTACACGCTCTGCTTGGGACTGTGCTCCTGTCGTCTAATAAACCTTCTGTTTTACTGGCTGGCTGAGAGTCACAGTGAATCTCAGGAAGAGGGGTGCAGGGCCCCCCACACTCTGTGACAAGCAGGTTAACAGCAGGGCCTCAGGGTTCCATACTAGGTCTTGTGGTTATGTATTTATTAATGATCTGGAAAAGGGAAGGGAGTGAATAGTGAAAGGGAAAAATTTGCAGATGACACAACATTATTTAGGTTAGTCAGGACCAGACAAGACGGTGAGGAACTGCAGAGAGACCCAGGGGAGCGGGCAACATGATGGGAAATTAAATTGAATGTAATGCACGTTGGAGGGACCCACGTAAATTACTCACACACCTCCTAGGAGTCTAAATTAACTGAGCTTCAGAAAGGGATTTGGGTGTCCAGTGGAGCCCTCTGTTCAAAGCGCAGCTGCAGTCAGAGAAGGAAGCCGGACGTTTGACTCTATGAGGAAAGGGATGGAGAATAATACCAAAAACATGCTCATGCCTTTATAATAAATCAATGGCGTGGCCTCACTGGGGTACTGTGCACAGTACGGGTCACCCCCGTCTCCAAAAGGATATTGCAGAACTGGAGGGTGTTCAGAGAAGTGTGACCAGAATTATCCAAGGCCTGGAAACATGCTCCTAGGAAGAGAGATTGAAAAGGCTGCAATTGCTACTTAGAAAGGAGACAAGTCAAAGGGACCCTGATAAAAATGTATCAAATCATTAATAATTTAGAGCAGTGGGTCTCAAGCCTATTTGGTCGCGCTCCCCCTTCTTTGTGTGTGTTATATCCCCTACTCCCCCTTGCTCCTGCCACACAAGTACATATGCTGCCATCCAGCTCTGAAGGCAGCGCCGGCGCCAGCAGCAGCACAGAACTAAGGGTGGCCTGGTATGGCATCGCCACCCTTACGTCTCCACTGCTGCTGGTGGCGGTGTTGCCTTCAGTGCTGGCACCTGGCTAGTAGCCGCTGCTCTACTAAAGCTTCTCATGCCCCCCCCAATACATTCTGTGCCCCCCCCAGAGGAGCGCCCCCCCCAGTTTGAGAACCTCTGGTCTAGAGAAGATAGAGTGGGAGTTTCTGTTCTCTCTGTCTCATAACACAAGGACAAGGGGACAGTCAATGAAATTCAAAGATGGGAATTTCAAAACTGCTAAAGGGACATACTTTTCACTCCGGGGTCATTCACCTGTGGCACTCACTGCCACAGAAATTCCTGGAGGCTAAGAACTTAAGAAGATTCCAAAATGGATTGGACATTTGTATGGATAACAAGATTATCCAGAGTTATCATAATTAATGGCAATAATAATTCTGGCAGGAGATATTAAACCTTGTGTTTCAGGGTTTAAGCCAGTCTCCAACTATATACGAGACCATGGATTCACCAAGGGCAAGTCATGCCTGACTAACCTGTTTGCCTTCTATGATGAGATAACTGGCTTTGTGGATATGGGGAAAGCGGTGGACGTGATTTATCTAGACTTTAGCAAAGCTTTTGATACATTCTTCCACAGTATTCTTGCCAGCAAGTTAAAGAAGTCTGGGCTGGATGAATGGACTATAAGGTGGGTAGAAAGTTGGTTAGATCGTCAGGCTCAACGGCTCGTCGGGATCAACGGCTCCATGTCTAGTTGGCAGCCGGTATCAAGCCGAGTGCCCCAGGGGTCGGTCCTGGGGCCGGTTTTGTTTAACATCTTCATTAATGATCTGGATAATGGGATGGACTGCACCCTCAGCAAGTGCATGGATGACACTAAGCTCGGGGGACAGGAGGGTAGGGATAAGGTCCACAGTGACCTAGACAAATTGGAGGATTGGGCCAAAAGACATCTGATGAGGTTCAACAAGGACAAGTGTAAAGTCCTGCAGTTGGGATGGAAGAATCCCATGCACTGCTACCGGCTGGGGACCGACTGGGTAAGCAGCAGTTCTACAGAAAAGGACCTGGGGATTACAGTGGATGAGAAGCTGGATATGAGTCAGCAGTGTGCCCTTGTTGCCAAGAAGGCTAATGGCATATTGGGCTGCATTAGTAGGGGCATTGCCAGCAGATTGAGGGAAGTGATTATTCCCCTCTATTCAGCACTGGTGAGGCCACATCTGGAGTATTGTGTCCAGTTTTGGGCCCCACACTACAAGAAGGATGTGGACAAATTGGAGAGAGTCCAGCGAAGGGCAACAAAAATGATTAGTTGGCTGTGGCACATGACTTATGAGGAGAGGCCGAGGGAACTGGGCTTGTTTAGTCTGCAGAAGAGAAGAATGAGGGGGGATTTGATAGCAGCCTTCAACTACCTGAAGCGGGGTTCCAAAGAGGATGGAACTCGGCTGGTCTCAGTGGTAGAAGATGACAGAACAAGGAGTAATGGTCTCAAGTTGCAGTGGGGGAGGTTTAGGTTGGACATTAGGAAAAACTTTTTCACTAGGAGGGTGGTGAAGCACTGGAATGGGTTACCTAGGGAGGTGGTGGAATCTCCTTCCTTAGAGGTTTTTAAGGTCAGACTTGACAGAGCCCTGGCTGGGATGATTTAGTTGGGTTTGGTCCTGCTTTGAGCAGGGGGTTGGACTAGATACCTCCTGAGGTCTCTTCCAACCCTGATATTCTATGATTCTATGACTCAGATGAGACCTATATGTGGGGTGGGGGGGGCAGATTATCCCACATCTGTAACTGCGGGTTTCTTATACCTTCCTCTGAAGCATCCGGGGCTGGCTGGTGTCAGAGACAGGATATTGGGCTAGATACACCTGGGTCTGATCCAGTCTGGCAAATCCTGTGCTCCTAATAACCAAGCTGAGGGGAGGAGGGGAGGTCACAAACATGGGATCATTGGCGCCAATCCAGTTCCAGCAGCAGGGGGCTCAGTCTCTCACACAGTCACAGGTGGATAAGGGGGTTTTCCATGGGCTTGGCTACTTGTGCATCCAGGAGCAGTGCAGAGTCTGGGGGACACCAAGGTTGCCGAGATCTTGGTGACCTGACAGCAGACGCCCTCAGTGGGGGGTGATTTTATGGCAATGGCAAATTCTTCAGCAGGCTGCTAGCTCCCCACCAGCATCACTTCAGTCTGCCCAGGCTGTGGCTACAGCCAGCTGCCCTAAATCCAGCTGCTGCTGTCCACTGTGGCCTTGTGCGAGCCAGGGGGGATGGGGCAGGTTGTGTTTGCTTTGTCCAGTCTAGAAATAAGTGTCCCAGGCTTCCCCTGCTCTGGCTCCTGCTCCCTTTGGTTGCTTTTCTCTAAACTCCCGCTGCGCTGTCAGTGCCTTCCTGATACAGAGGTGTCGAGGTCCGTGCTCGGTATTCCAGGTGTGTCTGTACCCCAGCAGTGCAGGGAGGAACTATCCCGGCCCTGTCCCATGTCTCTCCACAGGCAGCCCCCAAACTGCCCTGGCCTCTTTCTGCTGTAACAGCACATGGGAAACTTACACCTCGTTTGCTCCTTCCTGTCCCACAGGTCTCTTTAGCCAACGCTGTTTCCAGGGTCCCCTCTCCCACGGCGGGGCTGGATTTTGGGTTAGCTCCATCTTCCCAGGTCGTGCGAGTCCTGCCCAGGCTTCCACCTCTTTAGGGCCCTTTGTATTTTCACTCTGTCCTGAGCTCTGAATTTACTGACCTTGGCTAAAGTCATTCATGGTCCGTGGCCTTCTCCGGGTTATTAATGAGCCTGTTAAGTAAGATGGGACTTAACCTGGTCCCGCGGACGTCCGCGACTTGCCTCTCCCCAGCAATCTGCATTGCCGTTGATCTGGGTCCCCTTTGCCACTTTCTGTTTCATGGCAATTAACCCAGGAGTCTTGCAGGAAAGCCTGGCTACTAGCACGGCAAAGCCAATGGCCCAGGCTGTTCAATTTTAAATGGGGCAATGTAGGTACAGCCGGCTCGCAGCACCCCAAGCTCTGGTGTTGGGAACGTGCCGCTGAGAGGTGGCGGGCGCGGGGACAGGGATGGGTGAGAAGGGCTGGCATTGAGCAGGGAGCTGGCTAGCGGCTCAGCTGGGTGTCAGACTGGGAGCACAGCAGACAGACAGTTCCAGAGGCAGCGAGTGGCCAGTGTTTCACCGAGGGGTGGGGGAGAACAGGCAGAATGCTTGGAGGGAGTTAGACCATGGAAGTGGCTGGCTGTTTTGGCAGGGCAGCATGTGGGGGTGGGGTTATAGGGCCCAGTGAGATCTGGGAGCTATTTGGGGTCCTGGCTGTGACGGGCCCTGGAGATGCAGAGAGTGGTTTTTATTGTATAGAAAGGAGAAGCCCCCAGCAGCCTCCCAGCATGGTGCTGTGCGTACGTGTGTGCGTGACTGAGAGGCAGCGGGAGCTGTATTTGTGTTCTGGCAATGACAGGGCTTGCACCTCCAAAGGAGGGGATTGGTCACTGTCTCTGGCGACGGTGGGGCAAGGAGCGAGTGGCATGGAGCTCTGGCAGGCGACGTTCGCACTGGGTCCTAGGAAGAACACTTAGCAATCAGGGCAGTGGGATGACCCTGGTGGGTCACTGGCACTGCAGACCCCTGGAGACAGGTTAGAAGCAGCGGGCATGTCAGTTCACAGCTCAAGGCCAGAGGGGTTTCTCTAAGAGCTAATCAGCTGACTCTGGCTCATTGCTTCCTCACAGACCTGGGAGCTGCAGGTCACCATGAAGCAGGGGAAGCAGACTGTGGTGGAGCTGCTAGGCCATCAGGGCCGCTATCTCGTAGTGGATCCTGACGGATCAGTCCGGTGCGGGAAGCCAGCATCCGTCCAGCAAAGCCAGTTCCTGCTGGAGCTCCATGGCAGCGGCAAGTGGACTCTCCAGTTGTTGGACAGCAAGAAGTACCTGGAGTCAGACGGGGAGGATGTTTTCTGCGTTTCCCGGAGCCCATCCCCCTACCAGAAGTGGCTGCCCCAGCTGGCCATGCACGTCCACATCGTGCTGTACAACGCTACCCACCAGTGCTACGCCCGAGCCGATGCAGACTTGGACAGGGTGTGGGTCGACACCCCGGTGCCTTACCTGGAAGAGTGCGGCTTCGTGCTACGGTTCAGGAACGGGATGTACCACCTGGAGACCTCCAGCCACAAATTCGTCTCCAGAGCGGAGAAGCTAGCCAAGAAACCCTCTGCACAGACGGCCTTCAACTTAAACCTGAAGCCCAGGTGCCTGGCTTTCCTGAGCGACCAAGATGGGTGTGTCCTGTACCCTCAGGGCAAGCGGGGGCGCTTGTGCCTTGGAGACAACCCCAAAGAGGAGGAAGAGTGGTTCGTTATAAAGAGGTGTCCGCAATGGGTCAGTCTGAAAACTAAGGCCAAGAGATACGTGTCCATCATATGTGGCAAGTAAATTCCATTTTCCAGTCTGAGCATGTGTGGAGGGCCCAGCTGAAGGATGCCAGGACATGCCCCCTGGACCTAAGTCACCACCCTGGTCGACAGTTCTTTGGACAAGTCCTGCCCTGCCTTAGCCCTGTGAAGCCCACCCCTGACTGCGGTGAGCTTGCACAGAGGACAAGCTGGGGTAGAATATAGGATTATTTCGGGTGCAGGATAGCTGGGGTATGGAGCCACAGAGCCAGAGTCCAGACACCAGTTCACATCCCGACCATGGCAAAGCTGTTACGAGGGGCCCAATACCCATGAGCGGGGATCACATGAAATGGGGTGAGCCGGGGGGTGGGGGATGTCTCAGAATGGGACATGTGCCTACATCACCAAGACCCACCAGCACCCCCATTGCTGTCCCTAGCAGGGGACGGAGGATTGAATAGGCCATGGAGAGGGATCACAGCAATCTCTCCAGGACAGGGCTTGCTACACCTTGGCAGAGTAGTTGGGGGGAGCTTGTCCGGCCACTGCCCATGCGGTACCTGTGATGAGGATACATACAGGACTTGCTCATCAGAGCTAGCAATAGCCAGCACTCAACACTTTAAAATACAGTGATAGGCAGAGCAGAGACAGTGGTGCATGTGACGCGTACAGTGAAACCTGCCTAACACTTTCCGCAATAAGTAACGGCAAGCAGGGTATTATAACCTCACCACACTTACAGAGTCTGGGCTGAGATTTCCCATGCCAGGAGTCTGCCTGGGGCCAAACTCTTCTTTTGGTAAGTGGCAGATAAATTGGCTCAGCTGGTTCTGTGACCGAGACTAGGGGGACGTGGGTTCTTTTGCCAGCGTTACAAAAACCCTTAAAACTGCTTTATCGAGAAGCTCTCACAAGGTTGCCAACTCCTGCAACTTAACTGTGAGTTTTGCCATTTTTTGCTGTTTTTCTTAAAGCCCCAGCTCCTGGAGGCATGTGACTGGGGAAAAATTCAGCTTTCTTTTTTTTTTTAAAAGGAAGTTTTTAGCCCACCTGTTTAAAATGTGAACCCTAAAGATGATGACAGTGGTAGGCAAGTAAAAAGAATCCATATGTCGCTATTTTTAAGTCTCATGACTTTAGAGCCAATGTTATGATTTTTCGAGGTCCAACCCTTTTTGAACACTTGAGGTGGGCAGGACTTTTCCTGCCATTTGCTGCTCCTCAGTGCTGGGGGCTGCTGTGCCACTGGGCACTGGAACTGTGAGCAGAGAGACTATCTCCCCTTTGCTCTCAACCCCTCCTCCCCCGCGCTGGGGACCTGGCCGTGAGGAGGAGAAGGAGGAACCTGCCTGACTCTAATGCAGAGGGGTGGGGGGCAGGGGAAGGAAGAGTTGCAGGCCTGGGAGGGGCAGGGGCAGAGCCCAGCAGGAAGGGAGAGTAGGAGCAGCGTGGGAGGAGTGTGCAGAAGAAGAGGCGGGGGGGGGATAGAAGCTAGGTGGAGAGAGACAGGAGCTGGGGAGGGAGGGGATGGAGCAGCAGAGGACAGAGTGGTGTGGACAGGGGCAGAAGGGTCTGTGGCCACTAGAGCACATGCCCCTGTGGAACCTGGAGATGAATCCATTATCCCTGAGTGTCAACATTCCTCTGCTGTCAGCAACTAGCTGTGAAACCCATGGGCCAGCTGGGTCTCCAGCCCCCGAGAGTGGCAGGTCCATATGGAAGATAACAGCCTATCGCTGCTGTTTTCTCAGTACTCACTCAGCTAGCTCCAGTGGAGGGCTGGGCTGTGGATCTGAAGATTCCCAACCCTGGGGATCAACTTATTTCTACACGATGGAATGTTTGTTTTGAAATCTTTTATGTGGTTTTTTTTTTTAAACGTGGGAAGTTACATAAACCCACCCCCCACACTAGAGAACATTAAGGTTGAACAACATAGAGCACTCAGAGTTAGGAAATGCCAGAACTGAGCTTGTTTGTGCAACCATCAATCGACCTCCCACGTGCATATGGGTTACAATAATCACTTGATGATTCCCGTTCTGTTCATTCCTTCTGAAGCACCAGGCATTGGTCACTGGATTAGATGGACCTTTGGCCTGACCCAGTGTGGCCGTGCTCATATTCTTATGATAGTCTTTAATTACATGGTCACATACTTTTTTTCCCACCGGACCCCTGCCTCATTCAGTGTCCAGCATGGCTCAGTGCTGTAGGCCCCTGGCTGCATTTGCTGCAGACATTGGAAGGCAGAGGCAATGGCTCAGGGAGGGCATGCGGGGTCACTCTCCCCGCTAGATTTGCTGCTTGGCTTGTACTGAGCATGCTCAGAAACACCTGCTGAAGCTGCTGCCCTCACTCCCCCCCCCCCCCCCGCCACTATCTGCAGGCCCGAGTCGTCTCTGTGGGAAGTGTGCAGGTTTGTAAGGCTGGGGACTGAAAGATGGGAACGGATGTCTCAGGATTAAGGCAGAGCTGAATGCCATTCTGGCAAGTTGGTTTCTGGCCCTGCCTTGACACAGAATTCCTGTGTGATGCTGGGCAAGTCCCTTAAACCAAGATTTTTCAGGCAGCCACTGCGTGTTCGTCATTTTCTGCGATCCCCACTTGAGACACCGGGGGTCTGATTTGCAGAAGTGCTGAGCGCTCACAGCAGCTGGAGACATAAACTGCGAACTACACTGAAGAATCAGGCCCACAGCATCTCAGTTTGGGTCCCCACAATTAGTTGACACGTTGGGCGTTAATCTCAGTGCGTCAGTTCCCCACATGTGAAATGGGGATTCTCCCCCTCCTCGTCCCTCCCTGGGGTGTTGGGAGGATAAATTCATTCATGTTTTTAAACAATCAAGATACAACAACAAGAGCATAGACCGCTGGGGCCCTGATCCCAGACTGGGAGCTCTAGGAACTGCTCTAATTTGGGATCCGAATCGCAAATCGACCCTGAGCCAACGGACGGCGCCGTGTCTGAGTGCATTTGGCTTGACATGGGCTGATTTTCTCCCCGTCTGCGCAGACATGGAAGTGTATGCCGGCTCGGACAAAGTGACCCCAAAGTCTGTGTTCCACTACGAATTCGATCCTGAAACCAACGCGGTGCAGCTAAAAACAGTTAACAACCACTACCTGGCCCAGGTGAGTGAACCCTCTCCCGGCTCATTGGGCGACGCTGTCGGCCCAGAGAGCCTGAGCCTGCCACTGAAGCAGTGGGCGCTTTGTTCACCATTGTATCGCTTGTCTCCGGACCACTTCTGTTTCTAGGTGACCAGAACGCAGCACATTATTCCAGGGGAGGGCGTCCCGTCGATTTACACAATATTATAATAGTCCCTTAATGAACCACAAGGGATAGTTCCATGGACTAGAGACATGGATATACAAGGCAGTATCGCCAGCATTCATGCTGTTTCTTTAAGATGTAAACTACCCCCACCCGATCCCCAGGGAACCTCCTCCCTTTCATGGCACAGGGCTGCTCTTCTTGAGCGGAGTCCTGGCTCTCCTGACTTCCCGGTGCAGGGCACTGGTAGGAAGGACACCCTGGCACCAGCTGGCGGGAGCTGACCTCTTTCCTTCCCTTCCCTGCAGAGGAAATTCAAGAGCATAGTGGCAAATGGGAGACGCATGGAGCCAGAGACCAACTTCCGTGCCCTGTGGCATTATGGGAAAATCTTCCTGCAAGCTTTCAACGGCCGGTACCTGGGCACCATGCCCGTTGGGCTAGTGGTGGCCAGTGCTATGCATCCAGGTAAGGCAAATGGGTGGGGGGACCCCTAGGAACCTGCCAACAGCTGAGCAATGCAGCCCCTTGGCATCTCTGTGGCACTTGTCTGAGACTTCAGGACTGGTTGCCTCTCCCGTGTGGGGAGGGGTGCGCGTTCTTAAGCCTCCCTGCCAGGTGTCACTGGACCCACCCGGCTGCACTCGCACCAACACCCCTCTGGTCTCTCATAGACGATATGTCCCCACCCACCTTGCTCTGAGAGCAGGTGGCATTTCTCTGAGGGGCCCATCACCCCCACTCTGGGAGGGGTCACAGATGAGGGTCTCCCTCCCTTCCTAGGGGCTCCGCGTGCTGCCTCCGCCCTACCCCCAGCACCTCAGGGAGCGAGAGAGACCATTGCAAGGAGAACTTTTAATTCTTAGTGAGTGAAATATGGGTTCAGAGGCCATCAAGCCCCATAAGTCAGCATCCAGAGCTGAGTGTCCTCCTTGCCCCTGGTCTGAGACTCCACCTCGCTAATCCCATGTCTCCACACTTGGGCAGCCCTGTATGGCCAGCTGATGCCAGCTCCCCTCGGTGGCTCTACCAGCAGGAGGCGCTC
This sequence comes from Mauremys mutica, assembly GCF_020497125.1. Taxonomy (NCBI): domain Eukaryota; kingdom Metazoa; phylum Chordata; order Testudines; family Geoemydidae; genus Mauremys; species Mauremys mutica. The sequence goes on along the minus strand of NC_059072.1, from coordinate 3,195,795 downwards.
TTGTAACAAGTGGCTGTAGCCCTCTCCTCTCACTTCCCCCTCCGCCCGCTGCATGAAACATCTGGGCTGCAACAGCTCAAGTGACCGATACTCTCCTCAACTCACCCCCCAGCTCACGGTGCAGCCCCAGGCCTCTCCCACTGAGACAAGGAAGAGCTCGTGTGTCAGAGCTGCTTGGGACGGGTTAGGCCCCCTTTGGGATGCCACCTGATGTACTGGGGTTTCACTGAGCCCCTGGGGTCCCTCTCCCTAGGTTCTCCGGCCCCTTGCAGTGCACACACAGGTATGGCCAGTGATGAGCTGCCAAAATCTTAACAACGGGTTCCCTATAAAAAGTTCTGATTTAACAACGGGTTCCCTATAAAAAGTTCTGATTTAAGGGATGTGCGACAGCATGTATTTTTTGTACCAATAGGGTTACCATACGTCCATATTTTCCCAGGAGGTGATTAAGAACCGAAAAGCCTGACATGTCCAGGAAAATACAGATGTATTTTAACCCTACCTAAAGTTCTTTTTTAAAAAGATGGGGCTGAACTAGAAATGAGCTCCGTTTCACATGTGTGGGTGGTGATCAGGGACAGTCTCAATTTTTGGGTCTTTTTCTTATATAGGCTCCTATTACCCCTCACCCCCGTCCCGATTTTTCACACTTGCTGTCTGGTCACTCTAGGGTGTGCACATGTGTGGGTCCCAGCTGCTCCCTGCCCCCCCCTCATTAAAGCAGGTGTGCAGGGTTACTGCCCTGGGAACTGCAGGGCACCAGTGGATGTGGGGCTGGCTGCAGATAGGGGCGTGGGGCAGGGCTAGCTGGAGGCAGGGAGTGACACGGGCTGGCTGTGGGCAGGTGATGCAGACGGGCGGGCTGCGGGTGGCTGTGGGCAGGGGGTGGCTGCGGGCGGCTGTGGGCAGGGGGGTGGGGCTGTGGGCAGGGGGTGGCTGCAGGCGGCTGGGGCCAGGGGCTGGCTGTGGGCAGGGAAGGCGGGGGAGGGGCGCAGATACTCACCCGGGGGGGGGGGGGGCTGGGAGCAGCAGGAGGCAGCCGGGGACTCACGGGGCAGCAGCAGGAGCCCCAGGGCCAGAGGTCCAAAGAGCAGGAGCAGCAACAGGGCCAGGAGGCAGCTCACATGGCTCTCGCAGCACAGCGCAGCGCCCCCCGGCGGCCGGGAGGAGGAATTACAGGCTTCCCAGGCAGAGCCCATCAAAGCTTCCCTCGCAGGGAAGCTAGTTAACAAGCGGTTCTAAAACCGCTTCTAAATTTAACAACGGGTTCGCGCGAACCGGTGCGGCTCCAGCTCACCCCTGGGTATGGCCACACCCAGCTGCAGACACAGACCGAAGTCAGCTTTGTGTGAGAGGATTCACCCAGCACTCACGTGCACACTCCTTCTGGGGGGTAAACCCAAAATAATACTGTCTTGCACTGTATAGAAAGATCTGCACAGCGCAGACTCATAAAATTCGCCCTCTCCCTCAATGTGAAGAGAGATATGCACAACTTCTTGCCCCCGCAGTTAGCAATTGCACAAGTTCTGTTTCATAATAAACCAAACAAATGTATTAACTATAAAAGGCAGATTTTAAGTGAGCATAAGAGATAACAAACAAAACAAAGCAGATGACTGAGCAAATAAAACAAAATACTCAAGCTAAGCTTAGTACACTCAAGAAACAGGTTACGAAATGTAATTTCTTACCCTAAATGTTAGTTTAGGCAGGTTGCAAAGTTTCTGTGGTTCAGAGTTCCAGTTATGCCTCTTTTCAGACTGGACTCCCCCCTGCCTTCCCTTCAGGTGTCTTTAGGCGTCTTTCTTCTTGGGCAGACAGGCCATGGGGTAGGGCCCCGTTTGCCCTCCTCCCCACCCTGAAATAGGATTTACATAAGGCGGGAACCTTTTGTTTCCCAAACTTGACCCCCCATCTCCTTTTAATGGAAAGTTACAAGAAGTCCCCAGTAATGTTTAATATCAGATGGCAAGACCACCTGACCTGGTAGAGTCACAGCTACATCCCAGGACGCCTCCCAGGAGGGAGGGAGATTAGTATCTTCACAGTCTTGACTGTATCTTCACAGTCAAATCTGATGGCCTGTTTGGTGGGTGTCTCCTAATTGTAATTGTTACATAGTCCATACTCCGAAATTTAGATACAGAAAAGATACATGCCTACAAATTGGATAATCACAGTCTGTAAATCAGAACCTTTCCAATGATATGTCACAGGACCCATCTTGCCTAAAACACATCTTAGTTATTCCATATTCATATCGTAACAATATTTCCATGAAGAATATGGGGTGTAACGTCACACCGCTGACCTGCCTCTGTCACCCCTCCCCTCCCGCAGGGCCTGGCGAGGCCTTTGGAGTGCGCCTGGCCAACCGCTCCTTCCTGGTGCTGCGCGGCAGGTACGGCTATGTGGGGAGCTCGGCCTGCCATGATGTCCTGCAGTGTAACCTGTTGGACCCCGACTGCATTGAGCTGCTGCCCTGCAAGCCGGGCATTTACCACTTCCAAGGTAAGGGAGTCCTGGGAGCCCTGGCCACTTGGTGCTGAGCCCGGCTCTGCCTCGGGGCAAACGGGGCCCACATGAACCTGACCTCAGTCCCACTCAGGGCAGAGCAGGTCAGTGCTGCGTGGTAGGGGGTGCAGCAGCAGCAGCCAGGGTGGGGCATGCCGGCTGGGGAGGGAAGCAAGCTGTATGCTCCAGCTGCCCACTCCCAGGTCTCAAGGGGTGTCCCCGTTTCACCAGATCTGCAGCCCTGGAGGCAGAAACCGCTGGGAAAGCCAGAGTGCAGGGTGGAGGGTATTTGCCTCCGGGCACCTTCTTGGGCTGAGATTAGAGGCAGCCCCCCCCAGTTGGAGGCAGATGGATGGCACCAGCCCTTTAACAAGCAGGGGGGTGGAGTTTGGGTCCTTACTCCTCAGCCTGGCAGGGGATGCAGAGTCAGCACATTCGGCTCATCACGGGGGGTGGAGGGAGCAGACCTCACTCGAGCCATTGCAGGGGCATCAGGCACCACATGGAAATGTTGATGACTAAGGCAATGAGCCTGTGGGCTCTGGGCTCTGAGAGGGGACCCAGCGGGAGGAGAAAAGTGCCTAGCTTAGCCAAGAGTAAATGGGATTCGCTGGTGAAGATGAGCGTCGAGTCTCCAGGCCGGTTGGGGCGTGAATGTGAGTTTGGTGACTGCGCTCTAACCTACAAATCCAGTGTAATCAGGAGAGCCCCTTGGCCTCTTCAGCGAATCCTCGCCCAGGGCCTGCGTGCCTGGGGTGGAATGGGAGCTCCCCAGAGCTATCACCAGCTCTCCTTCCTTCCCCAGCCCACGGCAGGAGCTTTTGGTCTCTGAGCTCAGACGGCACCTTCAGGACCTGGGGGAAGTTTGCCTTGAACTTTTGTCTGGAGATCCAAGGAAGTAACATCCTGGCCGTGTTAGCCCCCAATGGGTACTACATGCGAGGAGACCGGAGCGGCACCCTCCTGGCAGATAGCGAGGAAGTCACTAGCGAGTGCCTCTGGGAATTCTAGATGGAGGAAGGTACAGAGGAGTCTCTCCTTTCCCATATGTTGCTGGGCTGGCTGGGTAGCCACTATGCCATTGTCTAGGCGCGCAAAGACCATGACATATAATGCTGACCAGTATTGTCTCACTGTTTCCTTGAACTCCTCCGTCTGTCTCCGCCTCTTGTCTCTTCTCTTATATTGTAAGTGCTTAGGGGCAAGGACTGTCTTTTTGTTAAAATAACGAGGAGTCGTGGCACCTAGAGACTAACACATTTATTTGGGCATAAGCTTTCGTGGGGTATAACCCACTTCATCAGATGCATGGAGTGGAAAATACAGTAGGCAGGTGTACATACACAGCACATGAAAAGATGGGAGTTGCCTTACCAAGTGTGTGGGGGAGTCAGTTCTAACGAGCCAATTCAATTAAGGTGGAAGTAGGCTATTCTCAACAGTTGCCAAGAAGGGGTGAATACCAAGGGAGGGAATATGAGGTGCTAATGAGGCCAACGTAATCAAGGTGGCCCATTTCAAACAGTTGACAAGAAGGTGGGAGTATCAGCAGGGGGAAATTAGTTTTTGTAGTGACCCATAGTGGCTTATGGCCAAATAAATGTGTTAGTCTCTAAGGTGCCACGAGGCCTCCCCGTTGTTTTTGCTGATACAGACTAACACGGCTGCCCCTCTAACTTGTCTTTTTGTTGTGTGTCTGCACACCGCCCAGCACAGTGGGTTTCTGATCCATCGCTGGGGCTCCTAAGCACTAATACAAATATTAAATAATATCCAGCCGGAGTCCGGTAGGTCTCAGAGGACAGGACAACCCCCCTCTTCTCCCACCTGCCACAAACACTCCTGATAAGTCTTAGCAGAGAGGCCCAAATGAGGGGGTGGCTAAGCGACTGGGGAATGACCTAAAGTGTCTTTCGGTGCTAAATGGCTGGTTCTAATCCAGGCTGCGTTAGTAACGACTGAAAGTTGCAACTATTCTGGGGCTGGCATGAGTTCTTGTCTACACATCACAAAAGCTACCAGGGTCCGCGGGGAAGCCAAAGGCTGAACGCTGCTAGGGGTGGCTCCTTCAGGCCTGTGCTGTCACTGTTCGTGGATTTAGCATGTCAGTTCTCAGGCGCTGTTGGTCTGGCACCTATCACCAGCACTACATTCTGCCGGCTGATCTCTCCATCAACCCCTTTGTGCCAGTTCCAACACACCCACTCCTCTCCCCAAAATCCTGTTCCTAAGATGCCCACTTGACCCCTTCTGCTCCCTCATGGGAGACAGAGCCGGGTGATTTTTGATAAACAAAATCTTTCAGTAATACCATCTTTGATGATTTTTTTAAAAATGATAAAAATGGAGCAAAACTTTCTGCGAACAGTGACAAATGTGAATGATGTTTGCTGCCTGTTTGTTGTGAAAATGTTTGTTTTTGATAAAAGGATGAGTTTTTTCCCCTAAGAAAAACCTTTTTGTTTGGAAAAAATTCAACTCACGGGCATTTAAAACCAGCCTGGCACAAAAGCACGGGAAAATGGGGCCGTCCGGCCCTGGACCCTGGGCTGGTGGAGTGGATGGGCTCTTCTAGCTCTAATTTCTAACGGAGCATGCCCTGGGGGGCCAGACCCTCATCTGCCATAAATCAACACAGCACCGTTGACTTCAATGGAACAGGTCTAACTTACACCAAGATCTTCACTTCTGTCTACAGAGGAACACGCTCCATTTTTACTAATGCAACATGAGTCAAACACTTTCCGTATTCTGGCTTGCTAAGGGCCTCCACCTCTGTTTTTTCATCTCTTCTTCTGAGTGCTAAAGTTTAGGGGGACTGATGGATTTGTTTTGCCTCCTGCTAGGTGGGGCGGAGGCCGCTGGGCACTGGAGCCCCCTGGGAAGAATGAGGGCATGGCATCGGAGAGGCTGAGCGCAGTGTGTCCATCCAGCATGTCACCATTCCCCGCGGCTCCTGGATTACACAATAATACTCAGCAGCTTGTTCACACTGGACATGACTCTCTCTGCACTTGGGTTAGCAGCACAGCTCAGCAACCAAAAGCGATGGGGAGCGAGAGCGCCTTAAGCCAAGCTGCATGGCTGAGGGCTGCCTGGATAACCTGCCGGGAGTCTATGGCCCGTGCCCGATCTGTATGAAACAGAGCAGATGGCAGCTGCCCCCCTCTCTAATGGTACCCTGAGGTGTGGCCCACAGAGGCTGCAGGTTCCAGCATGTAAAAAGGATCCAGGGACCTGTAGTCTCTGTGGGCATCGTCTCCAGTGGGGAGAAGAAGTATCTGTTAATCGCCATGGCAGGGCAGCAGGAGGAGCACTGGGAAAGAGAATCAAAAGGTCTCGTGCATCAGAGGTCAGGGCCCCTAGCAAAGGAACCCACCCATGTGCTTCAAGCTATGTAGCAATGAGCCATGCACTGGACCTGGCTGGAAGGGGCGCTGACCTTTCCCAGCCTTAGGGGTGTTGCTCTTTCATCACCCAGAGGGGTTACTGTAAAGGTCACATGACACTCGTCTAGTCCCTCTGGGCCTCAGTAGCCTTCTCTCCCTGCCAGCCCAGACCGCTAAGGCCTGATTGTCCAAGGTGCTGAGCACCTGCAGCCTCCATTGGCTTCAGTGAGGTAGGCGTGTCTCAGCCCTCCTGCCCATCAGACCAAGAACCAAACCCAGGATCCCCCCATGGCATGACAGAGTCCCCACACAGTGCGGTGGGTAGGTCTTTCTAATATATGGAGATATACCTATCTCATAGAGCTGGAAGGGACCCCAAAAGGTCCTTGAGTCCAGCCCCCTGCCTTCACTAGCAGGACCAAGTCCTGATTTTCCCCCAGATCCCCAAGTGGCCCCTTCAAGGACTGAGCTCACAACCCAATGCTCAAACCACTGAGCTATCCCTCCCCCAGAAACTGAACCTGGATCTCCTGCGTGGCAGAACGCGAGCCCCTGCGATCTGTGGCATTGCAGCGTCCCTGATTCCTAGCCAAGTGATGCTATAGCATGGAGGCCCTTTCAGCTCCCCACCCGTCACTGGACGTGGGTCAGAGACAGGAGAATGGAGTGGGAGTGGGGGTGGGGGAGGAGGGTCTCATGGCTGACGTACCAGCTCAGGAGAATGGGGTTTGAGTCGAGGAGGGTCTTGTGGCCGAGGTACCAGTGCAGGAGAGTGGAGTTCTAGTCCTGGCTTCCTGTCTGACCACAGCCGCTCTTTGTGCTTTGTTTTCTCCACCTGTAACAGGGTGGGAATTTCCACTGCTCCGGGGGTACCAGCCATTAACGGTTGGGATTGTTGGGTGGAAGGTGCTACGGTCACAAGGTGCTTTTTGTTCTTTAATAATCTTGGCGTGCTCCTGCCCCCGGATTTCATAGAATCACCTATTGTGTGGGCCGGAAGGGGCCATTGTAATCACTTAGTCTGACCTCCTGCATAGCCCAGGCCAGAGAATCTCAGTAATGGCTGCATCAAGCCAAACCGACTTCTGGGCTCTGTCCCCTCCCCAGGTGTGTGGCACTGGCCACCAGGGCCGGTTCCCATTCACAAGTCAGGTGCCCTTTAAGGTGCATGCTTATCCATCTCCAACACCTTCTCTTTCTTCGCTGCCTTTGTCCTGGAAACAAGTAATAATAAATCATGCTGGGACAGCACCGGCTGCCATGCCATGGCCAAGGGCTGGAGGAGCTGGCAGACGTGGGGGGTGCTTGGTGCCCCCAGCCTTCAGATCTGGCATGGGAGGGAAGGGGAAAACCGGGCTTCCTCTGGGGAAGGGCTGCTGGGAATCCAGCTAGACCTAGGGGCTGCGCAGGAGCCGGCCTTCAGTGGTTGCAACTAGAGTTCCTGGAATGCGACGAGTAACCTGTGGTGCTGATGTCACTGCAGTGATTGTCAAACCTACTTCACAATTCAGTGTCTCCGGCACATTGCGTAACAAGGCTTAGACGGGGCTTAGCAGGGTGATTAACAGAAGGATCAGACATTCGTAGGGCTGGGAAGGCCCTCCCCAGAGAGGAGAAAATATCGATCAAGGATCTAGACCCTCATGAATCGGGGCAGGCCCTAAGTCACGGGGGCTGGGAAGAAACTTCCCCTGCGAGCTGGATAATCCGTAAAGGGGGTTTCCAAAAGTGCTTGGTGCTGGCCTAACTGCTGTGCGTGAAGTCAAGGGTAAAACTCCAGTATTAGCAGTTAGACGAACGCTGCGAACATCTGGAAACCCCAACAAGAGGGAGGCTGGGCCAGTGGCTCGGATACTAATCGAGGACAATTCCCTGCTCCACGGCAGACATCCTGCTTTGAGCAGGGGGTGGGACTAGATACCTCCTGAGGTCTCTTCCAACCCTGATTTTCTATGATCCTGTATGACCGTGGGCAAGTCACTTAGTCTCTCTGTGCCTCAGTTTCCTGTCTGTACCATGGGGATAATAGCACTGCCCTGCCTCACATGGGTGAGATACGGATAAACTCATTGGAAATCCCAGCCTCACTGCCCACTGGGATCTTTGCACCTTCCTCTGAAGCAGCTGGTGCTGGCCTCTGACAGAGAGAGGGTATGGGCTGGCTGGCCCCGGGGCGGGGATTCCTACGTCCCTGTGCTTTGAGAGCGTACAAGCACGGAGCTGATCAGACAGTGGGAGGGAAAACTGAAGCCAGGGGCTCTGGAGGGATGAAAGAGCCAGCTCGTTAGCTGTGTGTATAGGTGTCTCCGAGCCATTCCTTTGGTTCCCCCCCAGCACATCACAAGCTAAGGAGCAAGTGCCTGTGAAGCCAGGGAGGAGTGCAGGCATCTGAACCCTAACGTGTTCCGCCTCAGCCGCCCTGGGGCATACTGCAGCTCGTGGCTGTGGCACTCGGCGCTTTAGAGAAACGGCCGACGCCGCGCCGGGGTGTGTCTGGCTGATCGACTCCCAAGGGAATAGCTACGAGAGCTGGTGAGGGCGGGGGCGCAGGAGGGGGAGGGCTCTAGGAGGTGATGAGTGGCATCACACCCCATTCAGGAGATGGTCGGGTTTTTGGCCCTTCTGGCGCCGTTGTGGGAGCTGTGGCCAAGGGAAGGGAAATGGTGAAGAGGAGACTGAATACACAACCCACCCACGGCCCAGGCACTGGCATCCTGCTGTTCTCCTGCACCCCCAAGTCCCATTGACTGGGGGTCCCCCCTTTCCCCACTCCGAGGGAGCTGTGTGTGAAATCAAGTCCAGCTGGCTACGTCCCAGAACAGGCTGTGGGCTGGCTCCACAACGCGTGGTTCATTAAGGATAACCCGGTCGCCGTGCTTGGGCCCCGTCTGAGAGCCCAGCCAAGAGCCCCAGGGGCTGCGGCCCAGCCGCCCATGCCTGCGGGAGTGCGCGCTGACGGGGAGGGGTCTGACAGCTGAGTGTTCTCCGGGGTAGCGGGCAGCTCTGGTCACCGCTCAGCGACGGGGAGGTACAGCTCTAATGACAATCGGCAGCATCGGGCCATGAACGTGCTGAGGCGCCTTGCGCCCAGGGTTCAGCGACAGGTTTCCCCTTAGGGAATGGTTTAGACAAGGGGGTTATGTGGGCTCCAGCCTGGCTGGGAGTGAACAAGGGGCCGGGCAGCCCGTCTCCGGGGCCGCCTGCCGTCCGGGCGCACCAGGGAAACATCATAAGCACTGAAGCCTGGAGTGGAAGTGTCCAAAGGCTGCTGCTGAGCCGGGGTTGCGGGGATGGAACCCAGGAGTCCGGTCCTCAGCGAGGAACGGGGCTCTGGACAGCAGAGGGGGAGTAGGGGGGTGCAAGGGGGACATCGCTGTGGCACTGGGCGGCAGAGAGAAGGAGCCTTGCGGGGCACCGCCGGGAAGGGCAAAGGGCGAGGCGTCCAAGGGAGGGAGGGCCAGAGCTGGCCTCCAAGGAGCTGGAGGCAGAGTCCCCCCGGGAGCCAGCCCTGCAGCGAAAGAACAAAGCATCAGCCAGGGCCATGTGATTTGGTGCTTCCCCTTCTAACTGGGGTTGGGTGACTCTCCAGCGGGCCTGGAGCTGGGGGCATCCCTGGAGGAGAGGCCTTCAGAGCTGGATGCACATGGCAGTGATGGGCAGGGGCTGTCCGGGGATCCCCTCCCTGCCTGTCTCCTCCCCACCCCTGAGGTCTCCTTTCTGCCTGAGATGGAGTCTCCAGGGGAGGGAAAGGGGGAATTTCACTCCTTCTCCCCTGTCACTGGAGCCTTGTGGGGGGCAGAGGCGTGGGGTGCTCTCCCTCTGGGTTACTCATCTGTGCCCTCTCTGGGCTACCCACCCCCTCCCATGGATCAGTGGAGGACAGACGTCCCTGGCCCCATTACCCCATGGGCTGAGCCCGGGCACGCTGTGGAAACCACGCAGTGCGGGAGCCAGGCCTGGCGTCCTCCAGCCCCACTTACCACAGCAAGGCTCTTCCCAGGCGCCAGGCGGAGAGGCACTCAGATGCAGCGGCTGGGAGGTCCCCGGGTAGACAGTGAAGCTGGGGGTGTCCGGGGAGGCAGCCAGGTGCTGTGAGGGGAGCAGAACGGAGAGAGACGTCACCCACTGGGACGGTCACCAGAGAACATCGCTGGGCAGCGACCACCGGCACCCTGCTAGGAGCAAGGCCACGCTTGATGGGACGCTCCAGACTCAGGATCCCAGCCTGCTCCGGGCCAGCTCCTTTCTCACAGGAATCCAGCTGCTTTGCTCCTTCAGGACTTGTCTACGGGGGGAGCACTCCAGAGAGTTAAAATGCATTAACTAACACTGTGATGTTAAAGTGCATTAAACCCCTGTGTGGACGCGCCCGTTCAGAACTCATGGGGTCTTACTTTGCTATTCTCTAATCCACCATCCTGACAGGGTGGATCCAGCCAGGATCATCCCCAGGGAGAAGGGCCAGTGCCCCATTGCTGGCTGATGGGGTGGTCTGGCAGGCAGAGGGGCAGCCTGGGCATTACACTGGAAATGGGAAAAACCCTGGATCTAGGGTAAGCCGCTGTCATGGAGTGTGAGGGAGACAAGGCCCTGCACCCCCGGCTTCCTGCGATTCACCATGACTCTCAGCCAGCCAGTAAAGCAGAAGGTTTATTTAGACAACAGGAACACAGTCCAAGACAGGTCTTGCAGGTTCAGACAACAGTTAGGTCCATGGGGTGGGGGAAGGGAGGTCAGAGCCCCGTTGGGAGGCCAGAGCCTCATCTGGGCTCCCCTCGCTTTTCCCAGCCAGCTCCAAACTGAAACTCCCTCCAGCCGTCTCACTCAGCCTCCCCCCTGCTCCTCCACCAGCCTTTGTCCAGTTTCCCGGGCAGAGGTGTCACCTGGCCTCCAACCCCTCTCCTGGATTCTCATGTTCCGTGCTCAGGTATCCTCCCTCAGGGAAAGTCTCCCATCCCCAATGCAGCCAGTCCCAGCAAAACTCCCCTGCAACCTTCCCAGGGCAATACTCCCCACTCAGCATTCAAAGAAAACATTAAGAATATTCCCGCTGTGTCACAGCCTCCCAGACAGAGCGGGCCCAGGGGAGATCTGGGCACACTGCCTACCTGTGAGGAGATGGTGTCGGTCATTGAGGATGGATGGAAAGCCGCAAAGGCCTGGGGAGCTGGCGCAAAGGGGGATAGAATCCAGTCACACCACGACCCTGGGCGAGGCAAGGAAGAGAATATCATATGGATGCTTCTCTAGTGACAGCCGCCACGCGCTTTACAAACATTCACAAGCCTCACAGCCATCTGTCCACCGGAGAAAGTCATCGCCTCCATTTCATAACTGGGGCGCAGAGAAGTGAAGTGACTTGCCCAAGATCACACAGTGCGTCAGCCACAGAGCCGTGAACAGAACCCAGGAGTCCTGACTCCCAGGCCCTTGTTTCAGCCACTAGCTCTCACTCCTTCCCAGAGCTGGGAATAGAACCCAGGAGTCCTGACTCCTGGATCCCTTCTCCGACTTCCTTATTAAAAATGAGCTTGGCGTCTCTCTAACAACTTCCAGGGCAAGAATCTCATAGAGCGCCACAGAACAATGTTGGTAGGTATGAATCCTACAGATGGCTGGAAGGGACCTTAAGGAATCAAGTCCACCCCTTTCCCCTCCTTCGCTGAGGCAAGACCTAATAAATGTAACTCATCCCTGACAGGTGTTTGGCTGATCTGTTCTTAAAACAGGGATTGCACAGCCTCCCTGGGTGAGATAGTCCTGTGCTTCACTAGCCTTGGAGCACTTCGAACGTCTTCTCCAATGTCTAACACAGAGCTTGGGCATCCGTGGAGAGCTGGTATCAGCACTCCTGGGGCGCCTGTGAAGGTGGCAGCTGTACTGAACCCAGCCCATGCGGCTGCCCAAGAATTTGAAGGGAGAAGGTTTTCCTAGAGATTGAACATGAAATAATATGTTCGCTGAACCAGTCTCAGATACCAGCAGCAGTGAAGGGTTGAATTGCATGGACAGAGCGAGATGGGACGGACAGACGATATAAATGACATTGCCGCCCATTGGAGACTGCCTGGGGTGTCTGGGAAGCTGCCCACAGGCTGCTTCCAGACCAGAGCATTTGGCTGGGGGAGCGAGGAGGTGCACGGCGCACACAGGCCTGTCAAAGCTCCCTTGGGAGCATCACGACGCAGCAATGCACGTAGATTGTCACCTGCACGGTCAGTCTCCAGCTTCAGCTTTGCCTCTCGTCTCCATTTGGCTCTTCGGTTTGAAAACCAAACCTAGCACAGGAAAAAGGAGACGGTCAGTGACCTGCCCCAATCCCCCAATGATCCGCTGAACCCTTCCCGCTGGGTGCACCCAAACACTCATGAAAAGCTGGACGACGTGACCTCTAAAGGCTCCAAACCCAGAAGGCAACGAAAAAGGAAACTCACAGACATTAAGGCCAGAAGAGACCATCATGATCATCTAGTCTGACCTCCTGCACATCGCAGGCCACAGAATCTCACCCACCCACTGCTGTGACAGACCCCTACTCTCTGGCTGGGTTATTGCAGTCCTCAAACCATGGTTTAAAGATGACAAGTTACAGAGAATCCCCCATTTACATCAGCAAATGACCCATGCCCCATGCTGCAGAGGAAGGCGAAAATCCCCCAGGCTCTGTGCCAATCTGACCCGGGGGAAAATTCCTTCCCAACCCCCAACCTGGCGATCAGTTGGATCCTGAGCATGTGGGCAAGACCCAGCAGCCAGACACCTGGGAAAGAATTCTCTGAAGTAACTCAGAGCTCCCCCCAGCTACTTACTTTTTTCATTCTCCTGCTTTTTTTTGAAGCCACACGTGATTTTTGGACCATTTGGGGCTGGAGATAGGGCATCTGCATGACGACAGCCCTAAATCCTCACACCCTGCCCCAAAGCTTTGCTCTGCTCTGCCTCTAATGCATTAATGTCCATGAGCCTGGGTGTCAGGGCAAAACTCTGGCAATTTGGAATGTCTTTCCTAAGCTGGGGCTGGCTGCTCGCCTGCCAAAACGGGGCATAGACAAGACACATCTCACTGCATGTGACAGAGAGAACGGGGGGAGGGGGGGGCACTGGCGTGTCTGCCTTGTCACTGGTCGGGCCTTTTACCGCTGTGCAAAGATGTGCTAAACAAACCCAGACCAGAAACACTTTGCCTCCACTTTGCATAGCAGTAAAAGACACAAGGCCCAGGAGTCTCTGCCCCAGCGTGTGTGTGTGTGTGTTTCCCAGGGGTTTGTGAGTGTGTCACATGACAGCCTGGGCAGTGTGTAGTGGCAATGCTGTCTTAGCAGGCTGGTGTCATACAATGATGGTGTCATTTGTCTGAGCTATTCCAAACAAAGCCAGTGGTTCGTAGCGTGGTGAGCGAGCAGCAGTATGCCCCAGCGCCTGGTCCCTAAGAGAGGTCATCTTTCTCAATAGTCCCAGTGACACTGTGATTTATAGCTGGTGTTACCAAGTGCGTCCAGAATACCTATGAGAATGTGTGTGTGTGTCAGATTTATTTGTCCAGGGTGTGCTCTACTTGGCTGTGCCTGCTGGGGTGTGTGAGTGAGTGTGTGTGACTGTTGTCTCATGATCTGACACCCCCATGGCACGGCCAATATGTGTCTGCAGAGCCACAGTCCACGTGCCAGCAAAGAGATAGCTGGTTCAGCAAAGGAGATGACAAAAATATCCAGCGCTTCAGACTCAGAAGTTAGCTGCTGTCACCTAAATTCTCCTCTGGGTGGCGCCCTTGCGCTGGTCTAGACACACGAGCATGGGCCTGACTGCAAGTTACACAACGATGGCAATGAAATCTGAGCTCCCTGGGACTCTGCCTCGCACATAGTGTGCCCCCGGTAGCTGGCCAAGGTGCTGGGGAGACGCGCAGAGGGACAGAGCCTTCCTCCTGTGCCGCTCTCTCTCTCTCGCTCTCTCTCACACACACACACACTTGGTCACACTCACTAATTTAGCCACACTCACAGCCACTAATGCACCCCTCACTCGCACACGCTGAGACACGTCGGCTCACAGGCGTGCGTGCACAGTCCCTTTACAGACACACTCAGCTGCACTCTCCTCGCACGCTCATTTGCTCATTGACAATCACTAACCCTGAGAGAGCTGCATGAATTACAGAGGTTTTGCTTCGCTGGCGATTTCGAAAAGGCAGAAAAAAATATCATTTGGGGTCAGACGGAAAATAAAAAATTCCAAATATTTGGCAAATGGAAAAGTTGGAAAAATAATTTTGGGTTGAACAAGAGGCTGTGTTTTGATTTTGGCCATTTGTACTGTTTTTGAAATAAATAAAAAATAAAGGCAATTTTGAGACAAGTCATTTCCAACCAAACGTTTCGTTTCAAAATTGTCAGAATGAAACACCTCCATTTTTTGGGGGGGAAGGGAGTTTACATTTTTGAAATGAACTATTTGGTGAACCTGACATGAATTTGTGAAAAGTTTCGATGTCGCCAAATCTGCATCTTTTACTGAAAAAAAGTCCCAGCGAAAAAGTGTTGCCCAGGTCTGCTCACTGTCAGACACTGCTCTGCACATGCACGTGCTCGCGCACTCACACAGGTGTGCAAACACAGCTGGCACCAGCCTGGGGTTACATGTGCAGAGCCAGCTTGGGGAGGTGGTGGTGGTCAGGGGCTTTCCCCACTTACCCTGATGGTGGTGTCGGGGAGCTGGGTGGCTGAGGCCAGTTTCTCCCGGGTAGCGGAGTCGGGGTACTGCCCTCTCTGGAATTCTGGAAGGGAGTTTGGAGCAAAGTTATCCTGCCTCGGACCACAGCTACCACCCCACAGATGCACAGCTAGGTCAACCCCTCCCCCATAACACAGGGCCACCCCCTGCCATCCGTGCTTACTCCCCACTGATTTCAACAGGGAATCTATTCGGATTATGAGACTGGCCCGGCTGATTCAGAGCCGGGGTCCCACTGTAACGAGCGCCAGCTGCTTCAGAGGACGATTGAAATGACAATTATGGCATAACCTGCCCCTGGGGGACGGTCCTTCCTGACTCTTTCCATCAGCGCTTGGGTCATGCTCTGAAGCCGGAAAGCCAATGGCGTGACGTGTCCCTGGCCTGACTGTACATGGGGGTGTGAGCTCAGATCGCGGCTTCACCCCCAGCCCTCAAGCCGGTCACCTTTCTCCAAGGCCACTGACTGCTGGCTTGAGAAGATCGTCCTGTTCCGGTGCTGGACGCCCGGCGGGGGTCCCCTGGCCGATGCTGAGCTCCCCCCAGGGTGCCATCGGGACGTGGCCGCCTCTGCTGAGACCTGGCCGCCGGCTTCTCCTGGCCAGGGGGGACCTGCAGCGCAGGGGAGAGGGGAGTGAAGCGCCCTGGGTGGCGTGGCCCTGCCCTGGGAGGGGTGGTCTCCTTGGGGGGGGTGCGCGGGGAGGGTGAGGCCAGCAATGGGGCTGGGATCTAGAAGCAGAACCCCGAGCTGTTCACTGCTGTAAGGCCGTGCATGATGCACATTTACGGTGCTAATAATAATACATGTCTCCACGGGCGCGTTCCGGAGGGGACGGACCATGGGGGCCCCTTGGAGTTGCCCCCTTCTTTCCCCCACTTTGATCCCTGCCCTTGGGAGCGCCTCTCTTTGCACCCACCAAGGGCTGGCCCTGGTATCCCCCAGGTCCCTGACCAGCCGGCCAACGGGGGCGCTGGCGAGTGACTGAAGAGCCTCCCTACCCCTTGGGGATGGTGTGTGCTGTGCTTGCCAGCCCCAGGGGGAGGAGGTCTCAGACCCCCAAGAGGCTGACCCAGAGCAGCTGATACTGGCCCAGGCCACCTGCACCTGCTCTCCAGGGTTTCCCTTGGCAAGGGGGAAGGAATTTGTGGGGTTAGGGTTAAAATATGAGTCTGTCAGGACCTCCTTCCTTAGAGGTTTTTAAGGTCAGGCTTGACAGAGCCCTGGCTGGGATGATTTAGTTGGGGATTGGTCCTGCTTTGAGCAGGGGGTGGGACTAGCTGACCTCCTGAGGTCCCTTCCAGTCCTGATAGTCTCTGATTCTAAGTGGGTCGTTCTGATGCGTTTCCCAGAGTGGAGGGAGCTGCTACCCACCAGCTTTGTGTTAGGGGGCCTGGGAGGCGGCCCTGGTGTACAGACGCTATCACTGGGGGACACCTCAGCTTCCATGGGAGGAGATGTCTGCGGGGGTGGCAATCTGTGTGCGGTTGGGTGGGGTGTACATGTGAGTGTCTCTCCATGGACGTATGTTACAGGCGTGTTCCTGTTACATGCTGGCTGCAGTTGCCCCAAGGGTCTTCGCTCCTGGGGACTTTCCATGGCGTGTCTCACCTGGTGGTGACGGCTCCATCATGAAACCAAAGTCAGCTGTGAGCCGCATGTCCCCTTGCAGGTTCCTCAGCACCCGGTTGATGGAGGACACCTGGGCAAAGAAGATGCAGGGAGTCGCTTGGGGACGGAGCCAGTGACCCAGTCAGACTTACCCACAGCCCTGGAGCTAAGCAGCCCTCGCCCGCTGAACGGGCAGAGCAGGGGGAGTGAAATCAACAGGCGTCTCTCTGTTGGCTTCATTTGGCTCCGGGCATGTCGACGGAGACGTGGGGCAGCTGGGGTCCGGATTCGGGCAGGCCTGGAGTTGTGGAAGCCTCAAGGCTTCAGTCTCGGAGCCGAACCTCCAGAAGGACCGGTGCTCCTGAGCCTTCCCTGCCTGCGCTCGGGTCCGTGCTGTGGAATCGCCACTCCAAGGGAGGGCGCCCATCTGCTCCTAAGGCCTGAGGAGCTGGGAAGCCCTTGAATTTCAATGGAATAATAATATTTGCGGCGAGACAATCTGCAAATCAGGGATGGAAACTGGAGAGACTCTGTGATTAGAAAATCTAACCCTGTGCTGTGACACTGGAGATTCTCTCTGTCTCTCTGTCCCGGGCCCTCCTGCTAGATGGGCGCTGCGGTCTGCCCGGGGAATAGCGCCGGATGAGCGGGAGCAGGCCTTGCCTGTCTCTCTGGGAACACTCCGGTGAGGGGCGTTCAGATTTCCCCTGGGAATTTGCTCCATTGGGGGGGACCCTTCCAGAAAACAGCCTGGCTTTCACCGTGGGCGCCCACCGAACGCAGTGGTCTCACTGGGTCCCGGGGGGACCCCTGGCCTCAGGAGCTGCCAGGCTCTGTCTTCGCACAGTCCGTTCCATGGACCTGACATGCAGATGGGTGGTTCCACACGCGTCTCCAACAGAACCAGCCCCACCGTCTGTCAGGTGCCGTAACGGCACCCCTGGCCTGAGCGCTGCTCTCAGGGCAGCTCCCCACCATTCCCCCTGCTGTCCGCTTCTCCCCCGGCTGCCCTCCCCGCTTCCTTCCCCTCTGTGTGGGGGGGGGGCCTCGCTGCACCATCTGGCAGGTCATGTCCCATCTCCTCCCGACCCCTCCTCCAGCCACTTCACCCGTGGAGCCTGTGAGAAAGTGCCGATGGGTGGCGAGTCTGCAGGGGGCACTCAGGGTAGTGGGAGCCCCCTCCCTATACCCTGGGCTTGCCCTGGGCAGTAGCAGCTCGCAGCTGACTGGGGGTGGGCTGTGCGTAGCCTGGGATGGAAGCACAGGGCCAGATCCCTGGAGTTCCAGCCCGCGACCTGGCTCCGGGACTTCTCCAAGCGGCGGCTTACGCTGGGCGTCCGGTCGCTGGCGCAGATGCCTTCGGAGTGCAGCTTCCTCCGGATCTCCCACGCGAAGATGGACGGGTGCTCCAGCTTCAGCTGCGCGATCCGGGCCACCACCTGTGGGGTGGCCATGCGGGGCTTGCTGCCGCCGATGGCCTTCGGCTCCACGGCGCCTGTCTGGTAGTAGCGGCCCAGGATCTTGCTCACGCAGCCATTGGATACCTGCGGTACGGAGAGAGCGAGACACTGAGGCAGGGGCTCCGGGCGGGGACCCGGGGGCATAAGGAGATGGGAGGAATAGGGGATCAAGCACCATAAATCGGCACCCTCCCTGCCAGCCTCCCTTCCCCCCCCCCCTCCGGCCCTTCCCTGCGTGGCTGCTGCCCCTCGGCCTCTGCTTGTCTCCTCAACGAGGCCCTCCCCTTGTTTTCTGCTGGTATCTGTATATTTGCTGGGACAACATGGGGAGGGCGTGAAGTCCCCATTCCAGGAGGCTAGCCCCTGCCCCGCCCCTTCTAGCTGAGGCCCCGCCCCCTGCCCCGCCCCTTCTGTATGAGGCCACGCCCCCTGCTCAGCCCCTTCTGTATGAGGCCACGCCCCCTGCCCTTCTGCACGAGGCCCCGCCCTTTTACATGAGGCCCCGCCTCTTCTCCCCCCCTCACCCGCCAGAGCCCCCAGGCATGGCAGGAGGAGCCCTGGCCAGCCCGGCTGAGCTGCCCTCCCCAAACCCCTGTGGAGGGCAATGCGGAGCGGGGGCTGGAAGAGGAGCAGCGTGGGGGGGGGGCAAGGGAAGAGCGGGACGTGGGAGGGGGGCCTCGGGGCGGCGCGTGGGCCTGGCCTCTGGCACCCTCCACCCATGTGCTGGGAACAGCAAGAAACTCCCCTCCCCAGCCCCCCCGGGCCGATTCCCACCTTCAGGCTCCGGGAGATGTCCGAGGCGCGCACCCCACTCGCCGCCAGCTGGATGATCCTCTTCCTCTTGCAGGGGGGCAGGGGGCGGCCATTGACGAAGCGCCCCCCCAGCTGGTTCACGCCGCCAGCCCCTGGGGAAGAGCCCGGGCAGACGGGTGACGGGGGGGCTCCCGCAAGCAGAGAGGTGACCCCCCCCACCCGCAGGAGACAAGGGGGCTCCTGTGCTGGGCAGGGCTGGGGGGGTCTGCGGGACTATTTCAGGAGCGTGTTGTCTCGGGTCTCTTGAGAGGAGGTTTCTGCTGGGGGGGGGCGGGGGCTGCTGGGCCAGGTAAGTCAGGCTAGAAATAAGGGGCGAAGTGTTAGCGGGGGCGGGGGGGGGAATGAACCCCTGGAACCATGGACCGAGGGACACGGCGGCTGCGCTGTCACTTGGCGGCCGCAGTCCCGCTCGGATGCCGCTTTCTGACCTTCCGGCTCAACCACGAGATCCGGGCTTGGTGGAGGAATCGCCGGGGGACGCGCTCTGGCTCCTGCCCTGCCCGAGGAGCAGCTCAGCGATCCGGGAGCTGGGCTGTGTCCCCGCTCACTCCGCCGCGCCCCGGGCCACTGCCGCCGGGCGCGGGCCCCGTTCTGTTCCCAGGGGCGCCTCTCCGGGCAGCTTTCCGATCAAACACCCCCGGACTCTGCTCCGGGCCAAGAGCCGGGCTCCGGCCCCGGAGAGAGCAGGAGTCTGTGCCCTGATCTGTGTGTGCAGCGTCGGCAATGGGCACCGGGCCGGAGACAGCCCCGCTCGGACGGGGACCCCGCCCGGAGACGCTCCGGCGCACGGGGAGCCCCAGCCGCGGGAGGACGCGGAGCTTGGGGGGAGCTGCGGGGGCTCGGGCCGGGGGACGTGCGCAGGGTGGCAGAGGGGTCTGCAGGGGGGGCTGGCCGGGGAGGGGCGCGCGGGACCCTGGCAGGACAGGAGCCCTCACCTGCCAGCAGGGCGGGGCCAGGGGAGCCGTTTACACGGCGGGACGGGGAAGGAGGCTGTGTGGCTGGCGGGCGAGGAAGACGGCGCGGGACGGGCTGGAGGGGAGCGAGGTGGGTGTCAGGGCCCCGCAGTAACGCGGGGAGGGGGAGATGTCTGGGGCCTGGGTCGTTGTTTTACCTGCCAGGACACCCCGAAAGGGTTGGCCTCGCCCTGTGCTGTGGGAAGCAGCAGCATGACACAGGTGGAGGGTGGCCTTAGGGGTGACCCTCACCGTACGCCCTGCCCCCCCCCGGGCTACATCCTGGGGGCGCCGAGGGGACGCACCCCCGTCAGGCTGCTCTGTTCTCCGTCCAGCTCGGGGCCTGGCTCAGAGAACCAGCGGCAGAGCTGGGAGCAGACGCCGGATCTCCTAGGGACTAGCCCGCCCTCTCTAGCCAAAGCGAGCCGACCGGGCTCCCCCTTTGCACCAGCCCACAGCAGCCGTAGCACCCGCCCTGCGGCTTGTGCAGCACCCGCGGGTTGCCCGGGGGCTGGAAGCTGGAGCAGCCCTGGCGGGTGACTCCCTGGGCGGGGCCGCAGCTCTTACCTCGGTGCTGCATGTCTCAGGCTTCGGGGGGCGGCTTCTCAGAGCCCGGGCGGCCTCCAGGGGGTTGCTCAGCTCAGTGGGTGATGGGCAGGCAATTCCAGACGCCTCCCCCGCTGCGGGAGGGACGAGAGACCAGAGGGTCAGAGACAGACAATGACAGAGTCGCATTGTCAAAAGCACCCAAGTGACTTAGGAGCCTCGGTCTCACGGAAAGTCAATGGGACTTTAGGCTTCCGGGTGCCTAAGTCACTTCTGGAAATAGGACGTAGGCCCCTAAGTCCCTTGGAAGAGTCTGAAAATGTTGCCCCTCCCCCTTGCCAGGTGGTGACCCCAGCCCTCCCCCGCCAGCTCGCCAGCACAGGATGTTCTGGTTCTGCGCAGACAGACAGGAGAGCCCACGACTCCGGAACAGAATTCTGAGCTGCCTAACGGTGTCCGTTCATTCGTATTGCCGGAGCCCGCGAGCCCCACTGTGCTCGGCGCTGCGCACACATCATTTACTAACCTCCCTTTGGGTTATAGTCAGCGGTTAGGGGCCGGAGCCAGGTGTGCAGGCAGCTCCTTGCCATGTCCAGCGGGTGAGAGGAGCCCCACTCGGGGTGAGACAATACAACTGCTTCTGAATGACTCAGATCCTGGAGCCCCTCCCTTGGAAACTACATAGCTCTGTTGGGGTTTTATACCGCTGCCCATCCCCGTGGTGTCTGCTCCCATAGGAGGCCGCAAGGGGGAGGCTGGGAAGGCAGCAGAAAGG